>NC_140076.1:11554147-12137395 GCF_964194135.1 Talpa europaea
TGATTGGAAATGGGGTGCCCAGGGGACACCCCAGGACTAAGGCATCCTCCAGTATCCTGGAGTATCATGTTCTGTTATATTCCAACAAGCAGTCCCAAAAGGAAAAAGGGAAGGTCAGACCATGTCCCGACCATGTTTCTGGAATGTTCTATGAGTGAGGCAGGAGTGAGGCTGAGTATGGGGATACAAGAGTGAACAAGACGTGATGTTGGACATCTGAAGTAAACAGAGGAGAGTTTGTGGCTTTCTCATTTCTAACAGGAGCATGCAGCAGAGGGGGAGGAGCTGCCCAAAGCAGGAACCTGTCCAGGCAGGCAGCAAAACTAGGATAGGACCCAGGCCTCCCGGTGGTATGACTGAGTCTTTCCCATCCCACCAGGTTGTCCAGAAAGGTAGTTCCTGGTCTTATGATGCGTGGGGATGGGTGGGGGGAGATAAGAGAAAACGTTTGCTGCTGACTCTGATCCCAACCTCCAGCTCCTTGGGTATCCTCAGAACTCACTTCCTCCATACAGTGTCTTGGAACAATTCTATGCAATGCATGCTGTGATTCCCACCTCCAAATTGCAAGTGATAAATCATGTTCAGAGAGAGAAAGTGACTTCCCCAAGGAGGCACAGGTAGTGTGAGAGGATTTGCTGCTCACGGGCCTCGTACTGCTTCTTCTGGCATTTGTAGGCTCACGTGCTTTCTGACAGCGAGATGGGTGGTTGTCTGGCAGAAAAACACGTTTCTCTTGTTGGGCTCCTACAGATTGGCTGATGAGGGTGCTGCCTCCAGATACTCAGGTTTCCAGACACAACAGTCAGAGTATCAGGGCTGAAACTTTGGAAGACCCAACTTAAACTGGAAAGTACAGGGGCAGAGCTAGCTCCAAACGGGGTGGTGCTGAGGAGCTCAGATCCTGTCCTTGGAATCCAAAGTCACTTGCTCCATCTCTCACAATCGCTTCCCTCCCAGGTGCTTTCCTGTACTGGCAGGCTCTCTCCTTGGGACCAGGATGGCTGCCAGGGCACCAGACAAACATCCAGTCTCTCAGCAACACCCACAGCAATGAGACCCTTCTCCTCAACACTTCAACACCATTCCGAAAGCTGAGGCTCATTGGCTCTTATTGAGACGTGTCTGTTCCTCAGCCAATCACTGTGGCTAAGGATTCTGATTAGCTAGGCCACAGGGCCTGAGGTTTCTTAGCCATGCAGGCCTTTGAGTATCTAGGTGGGATTTCTGGCCCTCCCAGCATCAGGATTCACTAGGGTCCAAGAAGAACCCCCACCCCCCAGGACTTGTGGAGAAGCTTATACTTCCCAGCCCTTGGATAAATGGCAGTGGTTATCTTTGGTATTCTTCTCCATCTGCTTTGCTTCTGTTGTCATCTTGTATAGAATAGATATTTAGTAATATTTAGTATACAGTAGGTGCTCAGAAAATCCTTAGTGGTTGACTGACTTTTTTTGAGGGGGGATGGATAGGGTTGTACCAAGTGAAATAAAGTCTGGACAAGCTGGGCAGCCTACAGGCTGGCAGACAGAAAGAGACTTTTCATAAGAACTCTTAAATTGTGTTTCATCTCTCATTACTGAACTGAAACCACAGCCTAGATCTCCCAGGGGGCAATCACCAAACTTTCCACGAACAGATTCAGTCCCCTGACTCACACACCAGTGAGGACACACAGAGCCCCATTTGGAGGCTGCTGGCCGAGGGGCAGGCAGAGCTTGCCAGACCCATTAGATAATTTCTCAACTCATCCAAGCCTGCAGAGAGGTCGTCTGGGGTGGAGCTGGGGATCAGGGTGTCCCAGCCCAACCCTCTTCCCCTGGGGTCACCAACTACTCTGATTCGGTTGGACAGCTGCTCTTTTCCATACACCAACATCCTTAGCCAGCAGGTGAGGAGAGCAAGGCTCGGTGAATTCACAGTCAGGCTGCTAGGAGGGCTGGGACCCAGGTGTGTGCCTAGGAGCACCAGGAGAGGCTGGCGGTAGAAAGAGGAGGTGTGGGTGGGCGGGCCGCTCTGCCTGGAGCCTGTGGCTCTCCTGGCACCTGGGCTGCCTGAGCCTGGGTGCGGCCCGTCAGGGGGATCCCTCAGCCCTCTCTGGCCCATGACTCACAGTTTGGGCTGCAGGTGTGTGGCAGCATCAGGTCACCCACACCTCAGCTGTCTCCTTGCCTAGCATGTGCCCAGGCACCTCCATACTTGTTGTGCCCCAAGCCCTGCAGTGGCAAGCCAGTGTGGACATGTGAGCAACTTGTGTATGACGGGGGTGGGAGGGCAGTGGCATCAGTGGTAAAGACACGCTGACAGTGGGGTGGGCATCAACTGAAGGCCCAAGCTTGCTTTAAATACCCACCCCATCGTTCATGTGCCAGGAGGCCTTGGCAGTTCCCTGTACCTCTTTGGAACACTGCAAAAGGTATGGAAAAGTAACACTCCAGTTAACTCCTAGAATGCTGAATTCTTTACCTCCCCGGGCCTTTGACCATGCTGTTCCCTCACTGGGAATGCCCTTCCCCTCTCTCTACCTTGTAGGTCTCAGTCCAAATGGCACTTCTTCAGAGAGGCCTTCCCCAGCCGCCTTCTCTCACGAGGTTTCCCTGTTGATCATCTATGACCATTGTATCTCCCTCATTCCATTTGTCAGAACTTATAATTCTATACACTGTTGCTTGATTCCTTATTTATTGTCTGTCTTCCAATTTAGTGAACACCTTATATTCAGGCTACATTGGCAGGCCCTACCCAAGGGACTCTTACCGAATGCTGTCTTCATTGTTTGCCCTTGGCTCTCCCCTTGAAAGGTGATGGAGGAGTGGACCCCACTGCTGTGGAGTATCTCCACATTGTTTATAAAAGGCCACTGAAGGGACTGTCCAAGAGGTAGGTCCACACAGCAGCACCTATGTGTCAAGTCTTATCTGTGAACACCAGGGTAAAGGGTCTTCTCTGGCTGAAATGTCTTTCATTCTCTTATCATGAGTCAGGGACAACACATTACATTTAAGGAGATAAGTGGGCTAGATTTGGGGCAAACAGACCCTCCTCCCTGCAGGAGTGGAAGCTGATGGGAGGAGCAGTTGGTTCAAGAATTCTCAGGGACATTGATCTTGAAAACGCCTATTTCATTTGAGCTAGAAGTTTTACCTTTAGGAATTTCACCTACAAAAGTAATTAAAGATAGGCATTAAAATATAGCTGCAAAGACAGTCCCCTCACAGAGTAATTTTCAATAGAAATGAATTATGCCCGTCATAATTATGCTGAGACATTCTTGGCAGAATCTCTACAGCTATTCAAAATTTACTGATGAAGGGTATTTATTGAAATGGAAAATGTCAGTGAGTGATTTGTGATTGAATGAAGCAAAAGGAAGGTTATGCTATCGAATGTACCCTACAACTCAGCAATTCTGTCATGGGTACTTATCTCAGAGAAATTTGTGTTCTCAGATACAAGAGGACTTGAACCAGAATGTTCTATAGTACAGTTTGCAAAAGCAATCATTGGTGGACTAGGTAAAGAAACAAAGGTTGATTCATTCTGCAGAATCGGGAAAGGCAACTGCATAAGCGGGCCTGACATGGGTCAACATGAACACGCTTCTAGAACATAATGTCGAAGAGCAAACTGCTGAAGGAGATATGCAGAACTGTGCTATTTGTTTGAACAATAGCCAAAGCATGAATAGGAATGGTAAACCCCTAACCTATGTGAGAAAGTTAGGGGTACAAGGAAGGGATTGCGAAAGGATCCTCTGGGAGGACTTCAGCCATTCTGCTAAATTTCAGTTTTTTAAAAATATGGAGCTGAAGCAAACAAATATTAAGATGTGCAAAAACTTGGTGGCTTGAGTGTATATTCTAATATTCTCTATATCTGTGCTTCTTTATAATACTTCATTTGAAGAACAACATTCAGGCCTCCCTGATGGTGCAAGGGGTTAAGCATAGCACTGTAAAGCTATCCACAGCCTCTGCAGCACAAGTTTGATCCCTAGCCAGGGAGCTGACCCACATGGCACAGCAGACCTCTCCTATCTCGCCTGCTGCTCCCCTCAGCAGTGTATTTCAGTAGATTTGCCTGTTCTGCTCCCCACTATGTCTCTGGTGAATCCTCTCACCCCCTGCACCTCTGGCCTGTACCCCAGTTCTTGCATGCATCAATAAATAAAAAAAAAAATGAAGAGCAACATTCATTATATTTTGTTAATGTAAATGCATGCATGGGGAATACTAACGCTTACAGAATATATACATATACAATCAGTTAATCATGATCATTTCTGTGACAAAATCACCGATTATTTTGATGTCTATGATTATTTTTCTATACTTTCTGATTTTCCTATAGTGAACATGTATTCCCTGTGCAATGTTTTAAAAACCTTAAAAAAGAGAGAAAACGTAAAGCATTGTAGGCAGGGTATTTCTGGCAGAGAAAAAACTCGGTCAAATGCTGGCTGTGGAGAAGTTTCCAGCATATCTGGGTACCAAATAGGGCCATGATGAGAAGGAAAACGTCTGGAAGGAGGAGCTAGTCACAAAACGTGCAGGATGTGAGATCCAGGCCAAGGATCTTGAAGGCCGTGAGCCCTCAAATTGGAATCTGTGTGGAGCCTTGGGGGTGTCCCCAGGCATCTGGCTTCACATGGATTTTTATGATTTCAAGGTTTCATTTTTGGGTAACCTAAAAACAAGGAGTATAACATATTCTGACTCCTCTGAATTGCCAGACTCATAAACCAGAGTCACCAGCCCTATTTCAGTGCCCAGGCTGGCCAGTGCTAAGGGTCAGGTTCACACAGACTGCCCCATTTTAATTGTCTTGGGTTGATAGGAAAGAGGGAAGTTGCTCAGCGTGTCAGGTTTATTCTCCAGCGCTGTGATCTCAGCCCTTGGGTCTGAGAAAATTCCATGGGTGTAGACGTTTCAGATCAGAAAAAAGAACTGTAGTGACTCAAACTGACAACCACCACCCAAAAAACACACACAGGTGTACATACACTCTGCTAATGAAAATAACTTCTACTGCACAACTAGAAAAATTAATTCCTATATTTGCAAAAAAATTAGTGTTGTTATGGATGTGGGTCCATTTTAATGATGGACAAGGGGTGAGGTGGAGCCTGCAAACTTTGTAAAAACATAGAGGAATGGACATACCCTTGGCCTTGGAGACCAGATAACAGCAGTACTGTGCATGCTTGCCAATAAGAAGCAACCTAGATGTCAAGCCAACTAACAAACATACAAATAAAAGGTGGTTTATCCTTACAAGGCAATAGTGTTCAGCAACACAAAGGAATGAAGTAATGGCTCATGCTGTAACATGGATAAACCGCAAACACACACAAAGTTAAAGAAGCCAGACACACATGGCCAAATATCAGATGATTTCATTTACACAAAATGTCCACAATAAACAAGCAGAGACAGAGAGTAGATTAGCAGTTTCCAGGGGCTGGACAGGGTGGGAATGGGCAGTGACCACTAATGAGCTCAGGGTCCTTTCGGGGATGATGCAATGATTGGGGTTAGATACTGATGTTGCACAACTTTGGCACAATACTGAGAACCAATGAATTGTATTAAAACGGTGAGTTTTATGGTAAGTGAATTATATATCAACGAAAAAAAGCAAGCCCCATGTACACAAATGTTCATAAGCAACATTTTTCATAGTAGCCCAGAAGCAGGAAAAAGCTAAATGTCCATCAACCAGTGAGTGGCTAAGTGGGTCTAACCAGTCAATGGAATAGTACTCAGCAACGAAAAAGGACATAAGTACTGACATAACAGGGGCGAACCTTGAAAACATACAAGAGAAAGAAGTTGGTTACAAAAGACCTCATAGCCTGTGACCTCTTTGATATGAAACATCCAGAATAGGTATATCTATAATGAGGAGAGTAGATTCCTGGTTGCCCAGGACGGGGAACAAGGGGAACAGGGGATGAAGGCAGCGGGGAGTGATTGTTGAACGGCAGAAGCCTTCTTAGGGGGATGAAAAATGTACTCAAGTTGGATTATGGTGGTGGCCACACAACTCTGAATTACTGGGAATCACTGTCTTGCACGCTACGGTTACGGTACATCACTCTTATCTGGATAGAGCTCTTTTAAACATCCGTTGAATAGGCGCCTCCCCTGGTGGCACAGGCGGTTGAGTGCAGCGCTGTGAAGCTGAGGGTTCGATCCCTGCCGGCCAGAGAGAATCCCACATGGCGCAGCAGACCTCTCCTGTCTCGCCTGCTGCTCCCCTCAGCAGTGTACTTCAGTCAATCTAACTGTTCTGTTCCCCACTCTGTCTCTGGTGGATCCTGTCACCCTCCCACACATCTGGCCTGTACCCCAATTCTTGTATGCATAAATAAATAAATCCTTTAAAAAAAAATTCCGTTAAATAAATGACTGGGAAGAGAAAGCAGAGGAAGAGAGGGAGCAAATACAATGGAGAAACTCCTTTTAGGTCCAGACAGAGCAGACTCCCTGGGACGCCCCAGCTCGGGGGCCTGCGCACCTTTTAGTCACCTTTTCTCCTTCACCCTTTTCTGGGACTCTCCCCCCCACAGCCTCCCCAAGTCTGCGTTCAGGTGGGAACTGGGCCCCAGCTGGGAGGCGTCCCCTGACAGAACACGGCTGCCCCCTGGTGGTGGCCATGCGTGAGCGCTTGAGGACGTGGCTGAGGGGAGGGCCCTGGGGAAGTGGCAACTTTGGCGAGAGAGAGGGGCTCTCGGTGGGGGTGGGGGGTAGGGGGAGAGAAGTCCCTCTAGGGCTTGCCTCTGTATTTGTCCTGCCTTCTCCCCAGGGTCTCGGGTTCTAGTGGGGAGGGGTGTGCTTGCTGGTTCGCTCTGCTTCCGGCTGCCAGCCCGCCCAGCAGGTCGTCAATATAAACGTGTGGCCTGTCATCTGTTTTGGTAGAAAGAACAGAAGGGGAAGCCAAGGTGAGGTTCCAGTTCCCTGTGACTTGATCTCGGGGACCTGAGTTTGCCCACTGAGGAAACCATCTCTTTCCTGTCTGTGGTGAGTTTACGGGCAGCTGGGGATGGCAGGGAACCTGTGGTGCTAGGTGACATCAGACAAGTCCCCCTACATCTTGTGCTGCTGTCATCCCTCCAAAATGGGGGTGGGGTGGGGGTGTATCTTTCCTCCAACCCCTTTCATGAACTGTGCATGGAGAACCTGCCATATGCCAGGCACTGGGCTGGGCTGGGCCCGCAGGGACAGCCTCGCTCTATGCCCAGGAAGTTTGCACCCAGCCAGGAAGCCAGTCATGGGCACTGACCACACCCCCAGACACATCACTGCAAATGGAACCTGAGTTTCTGAAAAAGCCCAGGAGCTGGAGGATAGAGGGGGACTCTACCCTACGTTAGGTTGGGGAGACCCCCTCCGATAGAGGACATTCAAGGTGAAAGCCAAGGGAAGGTGAAGCTTGGTGAGAAGAATGTTCCAGAGATGTGTGAAAGCATTGGGGGGGGTGGGGGAGTGCCATCTCCTATCTTGCAGTCGCATGGAGTGGAGGCCAGAGAGCTACAGAGACAGGTGCGGCCGGAGGGTGGGCTGGGCCACGTCACAAGGGGCCTGGTGGGCCCTTAAGATTTGGATTTCACCCTAAGTATGACAGGAAGCTACCAGAGTGTCCTGAGTCAGGTAGAGTCGTGAACCAACTTACATTTTGAAAGACCACTCTGGTGCTGCAGGGAATGAGTTGTTGGGGCGAGATGTGGGGTCCAGGGAGTGATGAAGGCAGCTCAGCCTGGGGCGAGGATGGTGTGCAGAGAAGTGGCCCAATTCGACATGGACCATAGACAGAATCCAGGGGTCTTGGGAAGGATGTGTATGGGGTGAGGGAGAGGGTGCTGAGAGCTCCCTGGTTTGATCCTCAGCAGCTGGATGAATAGAGGGGCCATTTGCTGAGCAGGGCAAGGTGAGGGGCAGCAGGTTTGCGAGGGCAGAGGGAGTTGGCTGAGTTAATGCTCACATGTGTGTTTGTGTAGAGGTGGCTGTTCAGCAGCCGAGGGCATCTCTACCAAGTGGGTAGCTGGTGAGCAGGGTCAGCGCTTTGAAAGAGAGAGGGGCTGGAAGCTGTTGGGCAGCTCAGAAAGTCCCAGCAGCTTCTGTCTTTTCATTGCAAAAGATGTGAGTGCCAGTCGTCACGAAATCAAGCTATTCAAAAGGGTATGAAGAAGAGAACACGGAAAAGGAGAAGAATAACATGAAGAGTAGGGAAGAGGAAGAAGAAGAAGAAAAAGCAGCAAAATAATAAGGCAAGAGAGGGCCTCCCTAGTGGCGCAAGGGGTTCAGATGCAACCTATGATGCTGTCCGCAGCCACTGCAGCACGAGTTCGATGCCCAGCCAGGGAGATACCCACATGGTGCTGCAGACCTCTCCTGTTTCACCCGCTGCTCCCCTCAGCAGTGTATTTCTGTCGTCTGCCTGTTCTGCTCCCCACTCTGTCTCTGGTGAGTCCTCTCGCCCCCCACACCTCTGGCCTGTACTCCAGCTCTTGTATGCATAAATAAACAAATCTTTAAAAAAAAAAAAGTCCATCTTTAAGAAAAAAAAATAAGGCAGCAAGAGCCATGCTTCCTCCACCCGCTGCCTCACCCCGCCCAGGTCAAGTAATATTGACTTACCTCAGGGGAAGGGAACCGGCTGAAAGAGCACTGAAATCTCAAAGTGGTTTGGGGGTATGGGCCAGTCAGCCTTACCAATGGGCAGGGCTGCCTTGGGGATCAGTTTTCTGAAATAATTTTGGGCATTTGCTAGGGCAGGCAAAAGTATTCTCATTCCTGCCCAGCTAGAAATAACATGTTGGATGCTTCCTTTGTGGCTAAAAATAGAGCGTTGGTATCATCAGTGGGTCCTAATTCTGGGGTGCACACCAGAATCTCCTGGGGAAATTTCAAAAGCCATACCCGGGATCATCTAGGTCTTCCCAACTCAGGATCTTTTGGGCGTGGAGGTTGAAATCTGTGTTTAAAAAACTCCCCGCAGGTATTCTAATAAAGGAGGACCCTGGAGAAAGCCTCGTGCTCCTTCCCTAGAACGGGCTGTCACGCAGGAAGCAGTGTTGCAGGCATGGAGCAGCCGCCACCCCTCTGTGCCTGTGGTCTGTGTTTTACTGCTCAGGGTAAAAAGCAGTTTGCAAAATAGCATGTGCAATGGGATTACATTTTCCTCCTTTTTGTCTGTGTTTTCTCATTTTTCCACAATAAGCATGGATGGCTTTTTTCATAAGGAAGGGATGGAAACAATGGCATTCTGGGAGAAAAGAAAAGGTGGATGACTCAGATGTTGCTTCTCTGTGATTCACTGTGCAGCTGGGTAGAAAGATTGGATTGCACTCACTCTATTCTTTAAGAAGGGATTGACCCCCCCTTTTCTGTGCCCAGCTTGCACTAGGGGCAGATGAGCAAGCACAGATGTGGTCCCATCCTGGTGGGCACAGAGTCAAGTCGGGAGACAGACACTAATCAAGTCATCACGTGGATAAGCAGGGGAATTACAATCTGAGCTGTTTCCCGCAGGGAAAACCACAGCTCTTTTGAGGTAACTTCTGAGGTGAGATCTAAAGGATGAATAGGAGTAACTAGACAGGGGAGTGGAGGGAGGCAGGAGTGGGGACAGCTTGTGCAAAGGTCCTGGGGTCGGAGGGAGCCTGATGGATTTGAAAAACTGAAAAATAAAGGGGCGGAGCTGGAGTGTAAAGACAGTGGTGAGCAGAGCATGTGGGCCTTGCAGACGGTGTGAGGTTTGGGGTCTTGATCCAAAGAGCACTGAGATGGGCCCTGTATTTTAGACAAATCAAATAATCAGTCATAATCAAATCCTCATTTTGTTGTGATCTGCTCTAGTTGCTATGCGGGGAGAAGATCGAACAGGGTCCTAAAACAGCGCTGGGAGACCAGACACGATACTTTTACACCAGAGAGGATGGTGCCTGGAGCAGAGTCTTGGAAAGGAGACAAGGAGGTAGAATGGGCAGTGACTAGTGAAGGCCTGGATGGAGAGGGAGAGAGAGAGATCTCTAGGGTAACTCCCAAGTTGGTGGCTTATGCAACAGGTGGAGAAGACTGCTGAGGGTCCGGAAGGGGGTGATCGGGAGTTTGACTTGAACAGGTAGATTTTGAGTGTGACCCGCCCAAGTGGAGAAGTGGGGTCAGTGGCTGGCCCTGAGGTTCTGAGGTGGCTAGGGTGGGACCTGGGCCCTCTCCTCGGCCTTAGTGCCATCTAAGGCTGGATCCTCCTGGGTCAGGGGTGGGGGGTCTGCCCTGTGCCTTGCAGGATGTTCAGCTCACCCCGGTCTCTACCCACTAGATGTCAGTAGCACCCCTCCTGGTGTGACAGCCGTGATTGTCTCCAGACATTGCTGAAAGTCCCTTGGTGGGTCCAGCTACCCCTGTTGAGATACCCTGGGCTACAGGTACACATTCGGGAGTCCCCAACATTTATGTGGGTGTGGAAGAGATTCCCCAGGGAGAGAGAATAGAAAGCAAGGAGGAGAGGATCTCGGGCCAGGTGCTGACACCAACTAAGTTAAGGAGCAGATAAATGACAACAGGCTACCGGCTCCTGGGGGAGCAGAGTGAGAAACCAGAGTGAGGGAGTGTCTGCAGGAGGGGGTATGGTGACAGCGTCAGGTGTGCTGAGAGAAAAGAAATCAAGAGCTCTGCGCTGAGTCTAGTGATAGGGAGTGGGGGACCTACGGTGCTGTGCAGGAGGTGTGACACCGAAGCCACAGGCTGGGCTGAGAGTGAGGAGGGAGCCAGGAATGGGCAATGGGCCTGTAGATGACTCTTCCAGAATGTTTGCTGTGAGAAATGGGAGGGTAGCTGGAGTTTAAATGGGGAAGGTTTTTTGCTTTTGTTTTTAATGGCAAGATTTAAGCATTTTAAATGTCTGGGGGAAGGCCCACTGGGGGGATGGTAGAATGTTCTGGAGCACACTAGTTAGTTGAAGATGGGGAAGAGTGGGACCTGGAATCAGGGACAGGCTGGCCTGGGTGAGTAGTGGGAGAGGATGCAGGTGCCTGGGCTTTGCTCCTCTCGTGGACACTTCGAGGGTCCTGAATTGAGAGTGGGGAGCCTGCAGGCTGTGTTTGTAGAAAGTGTGTTGGAAGGGCTGGGAGGAAGCAGAACCTTTGATATCAGGTTGTGGAAAGTGGAGTTAGGCTTAAGGAGACAGTGCATTTAGGGAGCCGAGGGCAGGAAACCAGGTAACACTCCAGCACATCCCCCCACCCCCCACCAGACCTTCCCACAGACATTTAAAATGCTTAAATATTTCCACATTAAAAATAAAAGCAAAAAAAGGGCCTCCCCTGGTGGCGCAGCGGTTGAGCGCTGGGCTGCAAAGCTGCCCGCAACCTCTGCAGCGCCGGTTCAATCCCCGGCCGTTGGGCGAGGGTCCCACATGGCGCGACAGACCTCTCCTGCCGCCCGCTGCTCCCCTCAGCAGTGTACTTCGGTCCTTCTGCCTGCTCTGCTCCCCGCTCTGGCTCTGGTGAATTCTCTCACCCTCCCGCACTTCTGACTGTACCCAGTGCTTGTATAAATAAATAAATCTTTAAAAAAAAAAAAAAAAAGGCAAAAAATCTCCCCTTCAGTGATGTGGCTTAGTATCTCAGGCTTAGTATCTCCAATGTGACTTAGTATCTCCAATCTATAAAATGGGACAATAAGCGAATCTACCTCATGGAGCTGCTGTGACCTTTCTTCGGTGGAGCTAAGTGCTTACAGGTTGTGTAAGAGCCCAGGGAGGGGGGCTCAGCGGGCACCCCTGGGCTTGGGAAAATGGTACAGGTTTTGTAACAGACTAACCAGCAGGGGGCAGCAGGTCCACGCAGGGAAGGACTCAGTGCAAGATTTCAGATTGCACTACCCAGGGGATCAACAATTGAACTAGAGGGGTACCCAGGCCAGGGTGAGCTCCAGCTGAAGGGATGGGGTTGGGAGTGGGGCGGGGCACCCCAGCTCAGCTGGGCTGGGAGCAAGCAGGTGAGGCTGATGGAATGTCTCCAGAATGGACAGGACAACTTGGTTGGTAACCTTCATGAGTCAAGAGGGAAATAGATGGATATGAGCTATTTTCCTGAGCCCAAAGCAGGTCTGTGCACAGGGACCAGGAACATTTTGGAGAGAAGAGGATAAAGAACCTGGGCCAGTTTAAGAATGAGCCTTGTTTAGCTAAGTCTGGGGCAGGGAGCAGGAATTGTACCAGGATTAAAAGGACAGAGTACAGGATGAGGGTGGGGTGTGAGCTGGGGAGTAAAATGGCTGGTTAAGCTTTGTGAGCAGAAAGGTAGACAGGAGAGCTGGCAGCTGGGAACTGGGGCAGGGAAGCAGGGTGCTGAGGAGACAGGAGAACCAATCGGGCTTCTAGGTCAGTTAGGAACTGGATGTAGCATTCTGAGAGAGTCCAGACCCAGCAGCTGGTGCCAGGCTGAGCTGGCCTCGAGCCCTCCTCTGCCCTGAGGAGGCCTCTGATGGGCCAGGAGGTCCTGGGGTGGGGCTGGTGTCCACCAGGCTGAACATCTCTGCCCATGTATGGTAAGACAGGTTCTTCCTACTCCCTCCCCCGGTGGCTTCACTCCCCTGCCTGTTGTCTCAGTGGCCACTTCACCCACAGCCTCTTCTCTGCTGGACACCTGCAAGCATAGCCAAGACCGGGTTTTCAAACAAGGTCATGGGGAAATAAGGCAAGAAAAAAAAATTACAGGTTCATTTCACCTGCTAACATGAAGATGAAAATCCTAGATAAAATGCTGGCTAACTGAATCCTGAATGTCTTTATTTTTTAAAATCACAGTGGAACAGATTTTTTTCACTGATTAGAAAGGAGAATTAATCATCATAAAATTCATCTACTAAATTTTCCATGTCAATTAATAGAGTGAGAAAAATTCCATGATTATTTCATTGTGGACACATAATATTCACACGACTTTTGGTAAGGCCAGCCACAATTTGTGATTTGGGATTTTTTAACAAGCTAGGACTAGAAAGAACTTACAAAATTTGCTAAAAATCATAGGCCGAAAATAAACAGCAAATATATTCTCAATGGAAAAACTTTAGTTGCCTCTAAGATCAGAAACAACTCAAGATGCCTGCTATCACAGCTATCACCTAACTTCACCTTGGGGCTCTGCTTGACATTACAAAGATAAGCCCCCACAAGGTGCAGTAACTGTAAGATAAAAGATAAAGCTGTCATTATTTGCAGACTCCATAGTCACCTACATAGAAAATGCAATAATAGCCAGATAAAAGAACTACCTATAAAAATGAATATAATTTTCCCATATCAGCAATGACTAAGTGGAAAATATAAAGGAAAATAAGACTAAAGTATCCAAAGAATTATTTTACTCGTTCTTTTTCTCTTTCCTTGCCAACAAATGTCATCCTAGAGTCATGGGGGGGGGGCGGGCACAAAGAGGTGATGTCTGAGCAGAGGGGCAACCTGTGTAGGGTAGGAGGGCATTCAGCATAGGGGGGCAGCCTGGCATGGGATGCTGGGGAAACAGAAGGGTGAAGAAAGGGACATGTGTCCTGGAGCTCTGTCCACGTGGCAGTGACACTCCAGCAGCACTGAGCATACCTGGGGCCCAGGTCTTAGTTCTATGACACCTGGTCTTTAGTAAAGGACCAGGTGTCCTGGAATGAGTGACTGACTCCAGGGTTGAGGCAGAGAAAGGAGAAAATGAGCCTAGATGTTATAAGAGAAACAAGGAAGTGCTTGAAGAATGTTGGGGACATGAAAGAGCTCCAACTAGACAAAAGTGGGGCAATTTGAGAGCAAAGTAAATAATGAGAGTCAGAGAAAACCACAAATCTATACTGCTCTAAAACACATGCATGAATAATTGAAAGTTTGCAGAGAGTAGAATATACACGTGATTTCAAAGGTCCATCCCATCGCACACTTTTCATTACAAAGGGAGAGAGACTTGACTGAGGTAAAGCCTTCATCAAACGATCAAAGTTCATACCATTAGTGGTGGAACAAATTGAAGGTGTGTGCCACCTGAAAGAATGCATAACTTAAGCCTGATCATAAGAAAATACCAGACAACTAAAATACCTTGCCTGTGATCTTTCAAGTATCAAGGTAAGTCAGTCACAGAAAATCTGAGGAACAGTTTGTTCCAAACCTAAGAACATCAAAAGGATAAGAAAACCAAATTGTGATTTGTAATCTGATTCCTTTTGCCATAAGTAGTGTTATTGGGGCAATTGTGGAAACTTGAATGAGATCAGCAGAATATGAGTAGCAGTGTATCAATGCTAATTTCTCAACTTTGATGGTTACATTGTGGCTACATGTGGGACTGTCTTTATTTATAAATATCCAATAATGTATGTGGGGGTGATGGGCCATCAGAAATGTAACCTCAGCACAGATGATTCTTATAACTCTTAGGTTAGAGATTGTTTGAAAATGAGGAAAAACTAACACTAACCTTACAGTATCTAGAACTTAATTTAAGGAATGTGAAAGATCCCTAATGTCAAAATTTTGAAAATTCTATTAGAGGACTTGTGTGAAAAGGGACAGAAACTGGTACCTATTCTGTACCCATGGCCAGGGCAAGATAACATTGTAAAGTTGTTGGTTCTTTCTTTTTTTTTTTTTAAGATCTATTTATTTATTTATACAAGCACTGGGTACAGTCAGAAGCTCGGGAGGGTGTGAGGATTCACCAGAGCCAGAGCGGGGAACAGAACAGGCAGACCGATAAAATACACTGCTGAGGGGAGCAGCAGGCACAGCAGGAGAGGTCTGTCGCGCCATGGGGGACCCTCACTGGCGGTGGGGGATCCAACTGGCGCTGGGGAGGCTGCGGGCAGCTTTGCAGCCCAATGCTCAACCACTGCACCACCAGGGGAGGCCCCAGTTGTTGGTTCTTGTGAAATTGAGCTGTAAATCCAATATAACCCCATGTAAAATTCTAGATGGATTTTGTTTCGGAGAAACTCAACAAACTTATTCTAAATTATATATGGAAAAACGAAGTCGAGAGTCAAGTTTGTAAAAGAAGAACTAACGGGAGAAGTTGCCCTGTCAGATATATAAAGAAATACAAACATAAAGATAGATATAGATGTAAATATAGCTAAGTGGGTAAGTACATAGGTGGATTTGATATATAACAAGGGTGTTATCATAAAATAGGGAAGGAACAGATTTCTTAATAGATGGTATTAAGAAGCAGTTCACTACATGGGGGAAAAAAACAAGAACAAAACTTCTGAGTTTCTCCCACCGTCCGATATCCTGAAACTAACACAATATTCTTTGAAAACTGACTCCCTTCCCTTGACTACCACACATGGGATTCCAGATGCAGGAAAGACTTGTGAAAGATACTGAAAGATACTGTGAAAGATACATCTGTAGGGCCTCCCCAGTGGCACAGTGGTTGAGCGCTGGGTTGTGAAGCTGCCAGCAGCTTCTGCAGCGCCGGTTCGATCCCCAGCTGCTCCCCAGCCACCGGAGGAGGGTCCCACATGGCGCGCAGACCTCTCCTGCCACCCACTGCTCCCCTCAGCAGTGTACTTCGGTCCTTCTGCCTGCTCTGCTCCCTGCTCTGACTCTGGTGGATTCTCACCCTCCCATGCTTCTGACTATACCCAGTGCTTGTATAAATAAATAAATAAATCTTAAAAAAAAAAAAGACACATCTGTAGAACATCGTTGTGATCTAGATATAGGAAAAGTACTTCTTAAACTAGACCCGAAAAGCACAAGCCACAAGGCAAGAAATGCTAGGTTTGATTATATCAAAGATTTCTGTTTAGTGAAGAGCCCTATAAACAAGATCAAGGATGGAAAACTGCTTTGTATAAGATGTGTGTGATGTCTAAAACTGACAAGGGATTAATGTCTAGAATTTACATGGGACTCCTGCAACTCAACAAGAAAAGGAACGAAAACATGAGGGAAAGTGAGCAAAGGCTATGAACAGGCAACCCACGGGCAGGAAAGCCAAACGACTAACAAGATGTGAAGAGATTCAGGGAGCACCACCATCCCTGTCAATGGCTGGTGGGGATGTAGACTGGTGCAGCCATTCCGGAGAGCAATATGGCAGCACACACACAAGATTAACCTTGCAAGCACTCTGTGACTCAGAAAGCCTAGCACTGAGTTAATATCTTCACAGATGGTCCCATTTTTCATTCTATATCCTTGTTGCAGTCTCCCACTTTAAAAACAAAAATCTCCAGATGTCAAGCCAATCCATGTCTCCCTCACTAGGACAATCCAGCTTCCTGTTAATAACCCCTTGCTCACTGCTTTCCAGGTGAGATCTGTGGCTTCTTTTGCAGCCTGGGCGTGGCCATGTGACCTTGGTTTTGCCAGTCAGGTGGTCCCATTCCAGATCTTGGTCCCAAAGCTGAATCAGGGACAAAGAGATGGTGTCCTATCAGGGTAGCAGGAGCCTGGGCTGGAAATGACCTCCTTCATCTGGTGCCAGTTATAGATCACCACTGGCACTGTAGGCTGTGGCTTTGGGGCTCGGCCGTTATTTAACTGACAAGTTCTATCAGTTATTTTGGCAGCTTCTTTACCCTGAAACTTCCAAGTCTGTTTCTCCCCTTTACCAATACCCTGGAACTAACCCAATATCCTTCCAACAAATTCCGTTGCTGTGGGGCCTCCCTGGTGGTCTAGGCGTTATAGCTCAGCCATATCACTGCTATGGCCTGAGCTCGATCCCTGGCCAGGGAGCTGACCTACCTATGGCGCAGCAGGCCTCTCCTGTCTCGCCCGCTGCTCTCCTACAGTGTATTCAGGGCCTCCTCGGTGGCGCAGTGGTTGAGCGCTGGGTTTCGAAGCTGCCTGCAGCCTCTGTAGCGCCAGTTCGATCCCCGGCTGCTCCCCGGTCACCGGAGGAGGGTCCCACATGGCACGCAGACCTCTCCTGCCGCCCGCTGCTCCCCTCAGCAGTGTACTTCGGTCCTTCTGCCTGCTCTGCTCCCCGCTCTGTCTCTGGTGAATTCTCTCACCCTCCCGAGCTTCTGACTGTACCCAGTGCTTGGATAAACAAACAAACAAACAAATAGATAAAAAAAAACCAGTGTATTCAGTCAGACTGCCTGTTCTGCTCCCTACTCTGGTGAGTCCTCTCACCCCTACACCGCTGGCCTACACCCCAGTTCTTCTAGGCAAAAAAAAAAAAAAAAAGATAAATAAAAAGCAAAACATTAAAGAAAGTATACTCTTTTATTTATATTTTAAAAAATTCCCTTGCTGCTTAAAGCAACCAGAGTCAGTTTTCAATGTAACCAAGACTCCCTCTGGTAGTCATCCTTGGTCCTCTAAGGTTCCTGCAAGGGTCTCTGCACCCACAAGTCCTGGCTTTGCCCATAACCATATAATTCAATGCCTCTATCATATCTCCCCGACTATAATCTCAAAGCTCTTAGTCTAAAAGTCTACGGGCAGAGGTGATTCAGAATTCAGAATTCTTTCAGATTTCAGAAAGGAGATTTGGTGCCTATTCTGGAGGCACATTAGATGACCACATTACTATATTTACCATCAATGAGTTCATCCATAAGCTTGGTATCAGTTTAGATCAGGTTTTGCCATCAAATGAGTCTTGGTGCCTTGGAGCTTTCAGAACTTTATACATTTCAGATTGCAGAAAAGAGCTAACAGTTCTGTAAAGTTAATGGTCAACATAAGCTGGCATTTATTGAGCACTCATATGTGCCAGGAGCTGTCCTAAGTATTACGTCTCACCTCTGTTGACTGAAACAAAAGTCTCCATGGTCGTTAGACTGTTGATGAACGTGAGATAATCAGTAAGGATTTGAGCCTGGGAAGGTCTGGTAGATTTTACTTCACAATAACTGTTCTGCCCACTGCTAGTTAGGATTCAGTTTATAGACCTTGTCACAGAATAGGAATCCTGTAGAAGAGAAGGAACGGGGAGTCAATGATGGTGAGAATGTAATTGTTCCTGGTTTTCATTGGGAGGTGAAGGTCTTTGGATTTCCTAAGTTATCTTGACCTAAAGAAATGTCAAAGTTAGGGTTTCCCTGGTGATGCAAGTGGTTAGGACATAACCTATGAAGCTGTCCGCAGCCACTGAAGCACAGGTTTGATCCCTGGCCAGGGAGCTGCCCACATGGCACAGACCTCTTCTGACTTACCTGCAGCTACCCTCAGCAGTATGTTTCGGTCATTCCGCCTATTCTGTACCCCATTCTGTCTCTGGTGAGTCCTCTCAACCCCACACCTCTTAAAAGATTTATTTATTTATTTATTTATTTATTTATTTATATAAGAACTGGGGTACAGGCCAGATGTGTGGGAGGGTGAGAGGATTCACCAGAGACAGAGCGGGGAACAAAACAGGCAGACTGATGAAATACACTGCTGGGGGGAGCAGCGGCAGAGTCAGGAGAGGTCTGCCTCACCAACTGGCCAGTATCGAACCAGTGCTGCAGAGGCTGCAGACAGCTTCACAGCGCTGCGCTCAACCACCTGCGCCACCAGGGGAGGCCCTAAATAAATAAATCTTAAAAAGAAAAAGAAAAAGAAATGTCAAGGCTACCAGTGCGCAAAGGAGGGCAAAGTTACCTATGCAAAGAGTGCCTGGTGGAGACGCAAAGGCTAGGTACCCACTGTCAAATTATCTTTAGCTGGTCCTTGGCCACTAGTGGTGGGTACAAGTTTGATTTACCCACAGGCACCAGGTTCTCGTATGACTTGTTCGCAGAATAAGTATATGCAGGTAGTTTTGCTCTCCTGCTGCTGGAGCAAGAAGGGGGATCCCAGATGGTTCATAGTATGTTCACACCACCACGCCATGAAGCATTTTTTAAAAAGATTTATTTATTTATACATACAAGAACTGGGGTACAGGCCAGAGTTGTGGGGTGTGTGTGTGAGAGGACAGAGTGGGAAACAGAACAGGCATATCGACTGAAATGCACCGCTGAGGGGAGCAGCAGGCGAGTCAGGAGAGGTCTACTGCACCATGTGGGTATCTCCCTGGCCGGAGATCGAACTCATGCTTCAGTGGCTGCAGATAGCTTCATAGGTTGCGTCTTAACCCCTTGTGCCACCAGGGAGGCCCTACCATGAAGCATTTTTATGCCATTTTACAGCCAAGGAAACCGTTTTAAACTTGAGCATAGAAGAAACTCTCTACACTGGGAAGCTATGTCAATGGATGAGAAAATGGAGGCTTAGAGAAGCAAGGAAGTGGAGGGTAGGATCCTAAGACATCCTGGGTTCTCCCTTGAGAGAGGGCAATCCAGCACCCCAAGGGGTCCAGCCCAGCCCACGCAGCCCTGACCTTTGTTTTTTGTTTTTTTTTTTTAATATTTTCTTTTTTTTTAAAGATTTATTTATACAAGAACTGGGGTACAGGTCAGATGCGCGGAAGGGTGAGAGGATTCACCAGAGACAGAGCGGGGAACAGAACAGGCAGACTGATGAAATACACTGCTAAAGGGAGCAGCAGGTGCAACAGAAGAGGTCTGACACGCCATGTGGGACCCTCCCCAGCTGGCTGGGATCAAACCGGCTCTGCAGAGCCTGCGGACAGCTTCACAGCGCTGTGCTCAACTGCCTGCACCACCGGGGAGGCCCAGCCCTGACCTTTGTAACCTTACCTCACCTTGCACATCTCCATCCCAGATCTGGGCTACAAGGAGCAGACAAGCAGAAGAAGGAAACGGCAGTCCCAGGGAAACAATTGCTCTAGCAATGGGACAAAATATAATGCAAATACCATCTCAGGAACTCACTCCATATGCAAATGTCCACTGCTTTGCAGACTGACTGTGAGCATGTAAATAACTGGGTGGATTCAATTTATGACTCCTGTGCTTGTCTTTCTCTGCCCATTGTTCCCCCTTCCTGAGTCATTTTCCCAGATTTCACAAACCTGCACAAGAGACTACAGGGTCTGACGTCGGACTGCCATGTTTACACACTGAAAACCACAAGTCTGGTAACCTA
The DNA here is from genome assembly GCF_964194135.1 of Talpa europaea. Classification (NCBI taxonomy): domain Eukaryota; kingdom Metazoa; phylum Chordata; class Mammalia; order Eulipotyphla; family Talpidae; genus Talpa; species Talpa europaea. Next base: position 11,574,140 of record NC_140076.1, read on the forward strand.
GCCCCATTTTACCAGAAGTCGAGGGCCTTGTCACGCCATTACATTGCACACTCTCATTAAGTCATCAAGCTTGTTCTTTTTCGTTGTTGCTGACAAAACGAAGCCCTCCACTGCCAGCAGGGCTGACCTAGTCCCCAGAAGGGTTGACATGGCCCACCTCTTTTAGGCTGGTGACTCCCCAGGTAAGAAGCAGTGCCAGTTTAACCTGCACTCTTAGCCAACCCGCGTCTCCCTAACTAAGAAAACCCAGCTGCCTGTAATAAACACTTGCTTACGCTTTCCAGGTGAGATCGGTAGCTCAGATGGTTAAATGATGTGACCAAGATCTACAGGTAAATATGTGACAGAGCAAGAATTTAAACTTGAGTCTATGGCGCCTCCAATGCACTGCCTTGTGATACCTTTCCAAGAATGTGGGTGAGGGGTACAAGGGCATCACATACTAGGTACATACCTCACTTTCAGAAGAGGATCCTGGGAACGTGTTGAATAAACAGAACAGTTTGTTGGGACAAGGGTCTGGAAATGCCCAAGGAACTTTGATTCACATGATGCTTGGGTCCGTGGAACGCACACTGGGAATTCCTTGCCATGTTGTTACTGTCCATCTGAGCGCTTGAGGCCCGGCCACGCTGTTTTCCACGACAGCTGCATCATTTTACAGGTCACAGTTTCAATATCTCCACATCCTTAGACCCACTATTTTCTGTCTCTTTGGTTATAGCCATCTGTGTAGGGGGCTCCCGGACCCCATTGCAGGGAGTATGGGGAGGTTCCCCCACACAACTACAACCAATTCTCAGATGCCAGCAGGGCATTCGAGAATCGATTCAATTCTGACACTATCTACCCTGAGATAGCACCAAACCCCACTATCTCCCGGAGACCCTTCTACTTCGGATAGACTGGCTACGGGGTGGAGGGGGGGCAGTTCCCACAACCCCTCTCCGGGATTTATTTAAATAACTTGGCTTTCTCTCTCTCTCTCTCTTTTCTTGGTCGGTCAGCTAAAGATCTGGCAATTTTTTGATTAAAAGGTCGATCTTTTCAGAGAACCAGTTGTTTATTTCATTGATTCTCCACAGTTATTCTACACTCAATTTTATTTACCTCGACTCTAATCTTTATTATTTTCTTCTTTATGCTTGCTTGCAGTTAGCTTGCTCTTCTACCTCTAGTTCTGCAAGGTCCAAAGTCAGGTTATTGATTTGCCATCTTTTTAAAATGTAAGGATCTAAGCTATTCCTTTCTCTCTGAGACTGCTTTACTTCATCTCTTCAGTTATTTATATTACCAAATAATAAACAGAACTATTGGATGGCATACCATATTTTACCACATTTCTCAGGTTGAGATTTTATCTGTTTTTTGAGAAATATGTATTTATGTACTTGCTATATTTTCTAGCCACATTTTGCTCATCCATTTATCAGTGGATGGACATTTGTGTTGTTTGCAGGTTTGGCTGTTCAGAATATGCTATTTGACACAAGTGTTTGTGTGGATATATGTTTTGGGTTATCTTGGGAACATACCTGGAAGTGAATTGCTAGGTCACAAGGTAACCTATGGTTAAACTCGGATGCAAGACACAGCAATATTATCTCATGTAGACATGCTCCAGTGTTCCCAATTGTACCAATAATGCCTTTTACAACTCTTTTTTTTAATAACTCTCTTTTTTTAAAGGTTTATTTATGTATACAAGAACTGGTGTGCAGGCCAGAGGTGTGGGGGTGGGGTGGTGGTGAGAGGATTCACCAGAGACAGAGTGGGGAGCAGAACAGGCAGATCTACTGAAATACACTGCTGAGGGGAGCAGCAGGCGAGACAGGAGAGGTCTGCTGCACCATGTAGGTTGACTCCCTGGCTAGGGATTGAACTCATGCTGCAGTGGCTGTGGATAGCTTCATAGTGCTAAGACTTAACCCCTTAACCCCTCCCACCAGGGAGGTCTTTTATAACTCTTTTTAAAGTGGAGGCAAAATTCAAAGATCTTAGATGTATATTTCAATGAATTTCTCCCATATATATGTGTGTGTCAAATATGTGTGTGTGTGTGTGTGTGTGTGTGCTACCATGACCCCAAACAAGATACAGAACATTTCCATCACCCCTCAAGGTTTCTCTTTCCCACCTCCCTCCAGATCTATTAATACTACATTAATTGTAGCTCTGTGGTAGCCATGAAAGACTCATAATTATCTCAACTGAGTATCTGCACAGCTCTCCTGCCCACCTGTGACTATGCAGGTGCCTCTCTTTTTCTTCCTCCTTTTACTAATAAGCCTGGCCTTTTAAAATGTTCCCAAAAAAATGAATTTGCAAAACAGATTCCTTTCAGCTTTTTTAACTTGGAGGCAGACTCTGGGAATGGGAAGACCATGAGCCCAGGAACTAAACAGACCCTTCTCTTATTTTAACTCTACCATTTATTACTATGGGTTGATTGCCTGGCATCTCTGAGCCTCAGTTTTCTCAAAGGTGAAATGGGTCATTTGTGAAAATTAGTTAGAATGATATTTTTGAAGCACCTGGTGGGAACCGACCAAATATTAATTCCTTCTTAATCTCACCCTCTTTCTTCCTTATTTGATTTTTCTTATTACTTTCAAAACAACCTTCAATTAATCATTTATTCACTCAAACAAAAAAAATGAACAGCTATGTATTGGGTGCTAAGCTCTAGGGGAAACAATGTGAATCAATTGCCAGGGTCCTTGCTTGCATGAAAAGAACAGTCAAGAGGAGACAATGGAAGAGGGGTGCCAATGATGGTGCCTCACCACCATAAGGTTAAGAAGATGGACCCAGCAATTGTATGGGGAATATAAAAATAAAATTTATATATAAAAAAAAAAAAGAAAAGAAGATGGACCCAGCGCTCTGAGAGGGTATAATGAGGGCCTTGAACTCTCTTGGAGCTGCTGATCAGGGAGGTCATCCATGAAGTGATTCTTCAGCTGGTAACTGAGTAAACCAGATAGGAGACAAGGCTTTTGGGAAGAGAGAGGGCTTCACACACAGAAAAGATAGGGTGTGCAAATGCCCTGTGGCAGGAGACAGCATGGTGCCTTCAAGGAACTAAAGGAGGGCCTCCCCGGTGGCGCAGCGGTTGAGCGCTGGGTTGCAAAGCTGCCCGCGGCCTCTGCAGCGCCGGTTCGATCCCCGGCTGCTCCCCGGCCACCAGAGGAGGGTCCCACATGGCGTGCAGACCTCTCCTGCCGCCCGCTGCTCCCCTCAGCAGTGTACTTCAGTCCTTCTGCCTGCTCTGCGCCCCACTCTGGCTCTGGTGAATTCTCTCAACCTCCCGCGCTTCTGACTGTACCCAGTGCATGTATGAACAAAACAAACAAACAAATATAATAATAAATAAATAAATAAATAAATAAATAAATAAATGCCTCTATAAAAAAACAAAACAAAACAAAACAAAACAAAAAAAAAAAACCAAGGAACTAAAGGAAGGCCCAGGTAGTCTCAGACTAACAAAAAGGAGTCAGGTATGGCTGAAGGTGTTGCGGGCCCACCTTGCAAGGCCCAATCAGTCATGGTTAGAAGCGCAAGAGCAAGGAGGGGCCATGGGTGGCTTTTCAGCAGGGAACAGAGTAGGAACATGATATGATCAGATTTTCTCCTAGAGGACAGAGAAGTAGCACATTCTGAGGCAACTCAGAAGGCCTTGTCAGCATCCTGATGAGGAACTGGTTCCCTGGAACAGGGTGCTGGTGACAGGGAGAGGAATGGTTGGAATTTAGATGCATTCAGGCATTTATCAGGTCAGACTGAATCAGGGCAAACTTGGGGAACTGGGGATGACCTGACTGGGAGTCCTCATCTGCACACTTAAGAATGCAAGACATCCAGAGAGGGAAAAAAAATACCCCAATATAAGGATATATTGTCATAGGGAGTGAGAAAGAGGAGGGAGGTAGGAAGACTGATTTATAGACCAGCATGTGGCTGGGTGCTGAAGTGCTGCCCCTGACAGCATCAGCTGAGTAGAGGCTGGAGGGCAGAGGGAACCCATCTGTCCTGTGAGCAGAGGCCGGACCCAAGCAGAAGTGGGAGCCAGGAGCAACCGGGGGTGGGGTGGTGGTGGTGGCGTGGATGTGGTGGGGTGGATGTGGTGGGGGTGGTCAAAATGAGAGTGAGCAGCTGTTGTGCTGTCTGAAAGTTTTCATGGTGGCTCCACTCTATCCCTCAGTCCAGTAGCCTCCTTCACTGATCTCGATGCTGCTGTGGTACAGCAGGATGGGGTGCAGCTGCCAGTGGGAGAAGGAGCCCCAGAGCAGGGTAGCCCCACTGGCCTGATTTGGAGGTTGTTCCTCTAACAAAACCAAGAGGATCTGGGGAGGTTCTGGATAGAGGGAAGGAAGGGCAAGGACTCCAGGGCTTCTGGTGTGAGCCATGGATGGAAGCAGTGCCAGTGAGACAGGAAAGTCCCAAAGGGACAGGACTGAGGGATGATTTCGAGTTGAAGAAGCCAACTTCTGTGAGGTAAAGGGACCAGTTATGGTCAGATAACTGGATGAGGTGGGGAGTGGGGGGAATGCCATTCTGAACACCTGCTGTTCCTGCAAAAACTTCCAGGTGGTGGTGGGGGAGGGAGGGCAGGGAGTGGAGGTGGTGGTTAAAAATGGTCCGTTGCTTAAGATCTGAGAACATCCATGTCTGGGCATTCTGGAAGCAACTTTGCAGATCATATGGAAGACAGAGCCAGCAAGAACGAAGCCAAGAAATTGCTTCCTGACAGCATAAAAATATCCTACACAGCAGACGTCCTGCTGACAGTGTGCAGTGCCTGGCACACAGTAGGTGCCCCGCACCAGAAGACTGGGGCCATGGAGGTTCAGCTCCACCCACTTACTCTCGCCCACTTCTTGGCTATCTCAGATTCAGGGGTCAAATTCAAAATAGCGAGCACTTCCTCTTTTGGGGAATGTCTGGGTGCCAGGACAGAAAGGAAAGAGGAAGTGAATTTTTTAAAATTGCTTTGAGATGAAATTTAGAGGACATCACTTAGGCTGCCCCAGACTTCCCATTTCAGAAAGTGAACTTTTTTGAATACCAAATTATGCCAGGAACTGTGTTGGGCCTTGATACCTGTTATAAGCAGTTAGTTACCAGATTGACTTGCAAAGTAAATCATTTCACGTTTTTATAGGCTAACAGATGCGGTTTGAGTAGGGAGTTCTTTCACTGAAGGGCACATGGCTAGCGAGTGGCCAGGGTGAGGTTCCAACTTGACTGTTGAGCTACTAAGCCTGAGCCCTTTCTGCTACAGGCAAGCATGGAACTGGATAGCAGGACACAATGAGGTCAAGATTGATTCCAAAGCCCTCCGGGTTCAGGAATTTGGAAGTATAAAACCAATACAATATACAGTTGTGTGCTGCAAAAGTTCATCTCAGTCAGCAATGGCCCACCTAGAAGATGGTGATCCCCAGATTCCTATTTTCTAGGGGTGTCTAGCCACCCAAACATGAGAGCGGTTTAAGCAGGCAGCCTCATGCATCCCATCCCTGGGTCTCCTGCAGACATTGTGCTCCCTTGTGCTTGATTTAATTTCATGTTGTCTTGTTCATCCTGGCGCCTAAGTGTACAAAATCCATTGTCACATTGCCAGTAAGAGGCCACTTTGATTGAGTGACCTGGAAATGAAGTGATTAAAAGTACAAAAGTGGAAAATCAGCGATGGTGACTCTCACCAAGCCAGGCAAGTCTTGGAGAACACGAAAAAGAGGTGGAAGTGGTTATAAGATCGACTTCATTGAAATCAATGAAATGAACAAAAATTTGAAAAGGGTTTCTATCAGATAAGAGAAACTTCTGATGGAAGTTTCTACCGGGATGGAAGACCAGACTTGGAACTGTGTTCCCGGCACCATGACAATCACTGCCAAAACAAAGAATGGCGCATTGACTGGACCTGGCTGTGATGCTGAATTTACTGCTAGCTGCACGACATTAGCTCAAGGATTTGATTGCCTAACACACGGATTTCTTGGAATTCTCAGAAGGCATCCCCATCATTAAGGGAAGCGTTGACTGTATTTGGCAAAGTTGAATTTCCCTTTCCAAAGCACCTCCCTCTGCCTGGGGTAGGAAGGGGGAGGGAATAAAAATGCCCCAAAACTGAGAAAATAATTACATCCCATTCAAACACTTGGCAATTTGCCCCAAAAGATAATTATCACTGAATGATGAAAATAGGGAGAAAGCAAATGCTGGGGGCCATACGGAAAAATGGGCACAAATCATTCTTCTTTTAGAATTACAACCATCAAGAGCCAATTTCTGGATCATATTGGGGTGTGGTTCCCTCAGAGAAGAGCCCCAGGTCAGACTAGGGTGAGGGAAGTGAGGCTCTTTGATCTGGTCTGAGGATGTTTATAAGACTGCAGGACTCCACATCCCCCCACCAGCAGCTCAAAGCTCTGCTCCCAGGTTATCCACAGGCTCCTCTGGGCTCTCCAAGGGCGAGCCTGGTGCACAGGGCACCCAACACACAGGAATTATTGAGCACTCAAGCCATAGAAGACATCTGCTGGATGCTTGGCAGGCAACAAAGGTCATTGGCCCATCTTCCCCTGATGCCTCACACCTCATAAAACCCAGAGTCCGTAACTATTTGAGACACTACCCAGACATAGTCTTAAATAACCTCCAATCACAAACTGAAAAGGCTTTCCTTTTTCAATTTTATTTCAATCTGCCTGGGCCAATGTATCTTCAAACATGCCTACTTGCTAAAAACCGTTGGCAGGCAACACAGTCAAGCCACTGAATCTATGATCATGGGTGCCTTCTATTTATGGCAAATGAGATTAGTTTGCCATTGACGACAGCCATTTAATTCTAAAATCTATTGGAGTTTAAAAAAAAAGAAGTACATTCACTTGAAGAAGCCATCAGCCAATTAACAGTATAGGTGGTGACCGGGATGTAAGTCAGTAACAGTCTAGAGGGAAACTAGGGACTCACAACTCTCCCTGGAATCCCCACCCACCTGTTTCCAGAATGCTCCACAGATGAAGGATTTTCATTTTGGCCTGGGATCAACTGGCAAAGATCTCCTGGGTTAAAAGAGCAATTAACCACCTTAGTATTGTTTTCTATGGGGATTGTTTTCTTCCCTTCCACCCCACCCCCTGGGAAAATATTAATATAAACAAAACCACCTGGACTCAGTTAACATGGAGGAGTTGAGTGCTGTTGTGCAACTAAGGTCTTAATATATTTTAAGGTTCAATGATAAGAAAACAGACAAGGCCTTTCACCCAGAGAGAAAGGTGATGACCAGCCCCAAGGGTGAGGACCTGCTTTCTAGCACCAGGCCCACTTGAAACCTTCAGATGCCTGCATTCTTTGGTGCCTATTGTTCTCCCCCTCCCATGTAATTTGAAATGCTGATGACATTAAATCATAAGCACATACCAAATATGCCAAAATCAAAACTAGTTTATGTTTCTGCCTTTTAAATTTACTGGCTGAAATTTCTAGATAACTTTCGTTCTTAGGTTTCATTTTGGATTTGGGAGGATTCTCCTATTTTCTGGGTATCCTGGATGCATTTTTTTAGACAAACTGCCGGGAGTGTGACCCCTGTCAGGGTCACTCTGTGTCAGCAGGTCAGGAACTTGTTGCACCTCCCTGGCACCAGCTGGATTCTCAGCAAGCAAGTAACAGAGTTTATTCCACACGGATCCTCTGCACTGGGGATACAGAGAGATCAGAAGACAGAGGCATAGAAAATGATGCAAGAATAAGGAATAAGGGCCTCCCCGGTGGCACAGTGGTTGAGCGCTGCGTTGCAAAGCTAGCTGCCCGCAGCCTCTGCGGTGCCAGTGCAATCCCAGGTGCTGCACCTCCCCCTGCAGTGACCTTTAGGGTTAACCGTCCCTAGGTCCGGCTGGGCAACCAGCGCGCAGGGGGAGAACAGCAAAACCCTACATACCTGCTGCACCTCCCCCCGCAGTGACCTTTAGGAATGGCTTTTGCCACGGTCCCTAGGTCCGGCTGGGCAACCAGCATGCAGGGGGAGAACAGCATAACACCCTGAAGCAGAGGAAGTACAGCGGAAGTTCCCTGAAAAGACAGAAGCATATCAAAAGATAACGACCACCAGGAACCACTACAAGAATGCTAAAAATCTTATCCCTTATTGTCTTTCTAAACTTCCTTCTTTCTTCTATAAAAGTCATTGCTTGTTATGTAGATCACCTCCCTGATGGTGATAGACTGAGCCCATGAGCAAGCTGATTTCATTGATATTCATTGTCCCTGTGCTTTTGGAAAACATATATATATTGGTCACAAACTCAAAGAAAATTACACTCAGATTTTCACTCTTGAAGTGTGTCTGTTTGTCATTTCTTTCACCACGCCCTGACCACCCTGCACGCTTCTCTCAACCCTGAGGTGGCCTCATCGTCTACTGCTGTGCTGGTCCGCGGCACCCAGGCTGCTGGGCGAGGGTCCCACATGGCGCGCAGACCTCTCCTGCCGCCCGCTGCTCCCCTCAGCAGTGTACTTCGTCAGTCTGCCTGTTCTGCTTCCTGCTCTGGCTCTGGCGAATTCTCTCACCCTCCCACGCTTCTTGTATAAATAAATAAATAAATAGATAGATAGATAAATAAATAAATAAATCTTTTAAAAAAGAAAAGAATAAGGAATAAAATAGTCTGCCATCCATTGTCATAACACACAGGAAGGTCAGGGCAGTGTGGAGCCAGAGACCATACCTTGTCCAGCCTTGTCATTACAAAATCATGAAGTAAAACTTCAGGGCTACCACTGAATCTGTTATAGGACAGGGAGAGGGGCAGCCCAAACCCCGCAAACCTGCCTATTCTAAATGGGTTCTGCCATCCGCCGCATCAACACAAAACATATGACACTTTAATGGGAAGGAACTTTAATAAAAACTAGGAAACAATACAGGTAAGGCAAAGAGTCTAGTTTCTAAATGAAGCACCCAAAGTTACCCGTCCCCTCGTGGGTAAAACTCCATCCATATGGGATCGGCCCAGAGCAAGGCCCCAAAGCCTGCCACAAGTCTAAAGCATCTTCCAGTGGGGACCCACAGAAAAGAGTCAGAAACAACCAGACAAGCCCGGAAGGAAAAGAGCAAAATCAACATCAAGATAAAAGCTGCCATTGTCACCTCCCCATGGGTCTCACCCACATCTGTGTCACCCCGTCCACGACCAAAAGACAAGCGCAGCTTCTTCGCGTGTCTCTAGGCTCCATGTGCCTCCTCCAGGTCTCCTGGCTCCATCCTGCTTCCTTCCTCAGTCTCTTCTGCAGCTTCTCCTCTTCCTGCTCAGCTCCACCCTCCCTTGGGTGGGGCAGGGAACTTCCCCCTTTCCTGGGGACCACCCTGTTACAGTTCCTGCAAAGGAGGGACTATAATTTAATTATAGGACGTGCTCAAAAAAAAAAAAAAAATATATATATATAATAATAATAACCCTTTGTGGAATCCAAATGAATCTTCATTAAAAATTTGCTGGTGGAGTGAAGAGGGTAGAGCCAGGTCCCAGTGAAGCTGCTGGAAACTTAGTAGGTGTGGTGGGGAGACAGTGGGGGAGAAAGCGAGGCCGGAGTTATCTGTGGCAGATTCTGACCCACCTCCCTTCCAGAGAATGGTTTCTTGGTTTGTGAACAGCTTGGAGAAAATACTTTCTTGAGAGTCCTACTTGGCCTTGCTATCACAGGCCAGCTCTGAGCCCTGGAGCAGACCCCCCATTCTGGAGACCCTCTCCTGGTGCCCTCAGGGACACAGAGCCCATGCTCTGGGGTTGGTGGTCTTAAAGATCATTTCTACAGGCCATTTGGGCAAGGTGCTTTCTGTCCCCTCCCTCCCGGGGGAGGTCAGGTAGTGTCGGGACAAAGAGGGTATTGTGCAAAGTAGCACTCAAAGTGTCCTTAAATGGATGTGATGCTGGTGCACGTTTGCACAGGGCACACACAAGTGCACATGCCTGCACACACCCCCACGGGGCTTTAAGGAGGAGAAACGAGGAGGTGGGTTGGTTGCATATTCTCTCCCTCCTTATTTGAAATAAAGAAGTTTGATTATTGGTGGCTTGCTTCAGGGAGAAATAAGAAGTGAATTTTTCTGGGCCTCCCCTGGTGGTGCAGCTGCCCACAGCCTCTGCAGCGCCAGTTCAATCCCCAGCCACCAGTGAGGGTCCCACACACACACACACAAAAAAAAAAAAAGTGAATTTTTCTGGGTGGGGTATTTTTGGTGACATGATACAAAAATTTAGGTGCATGTGTGTGGCACTGTGACACTGTTAAGAGGAAATTGCAGGCATCTCCACAGTCATGGGAAAGTCAAACTCAGCCGGGCCACCACCTTGGTGCTAGAAATAGGAACTGGAAAGCAGCCCATTCATTCTCTCAGAGTAATGGTTGTTCTTACCTCAGTTTCTCTGAGTAGTGGTTGTCCTCTCTCAGCTGGCATGCTCTTCTGCAGCAGATGCCAATGGCAGGACATGGCCCTGGGCACCCTGACAATCTGACCATCCATTTTTCTTGTCAACACTGGCCCTTTCCTCAGTTTCTTAATTCAAATTCTGATTGTGGAGTCGATATAAAAACTGGAGTTGGGCCAATCAGAGCCATCAGGATCATGTCTAGAGGCCTCCTTATTGCCTCCATCAGCTAGATGTGGAGGGGTCCCCAGGTACTTAAAAGTGCCAGGTGTTGGGGGTGGGGCTTCCCCCAGGGTGAGGAAAGCTGTGATCAGGTCTTCCAGGTAAATTTGATAGAGAAAGGTTGAGAGCATGTCCTCCAGTCTGAGAACCAAAGAGTAAAAGTGCTTTGTGACAGGAGGCAGTGGGACGATGCACTCTCATTATCTAGCCAACTTAGCTCCTCTCACAGGCCAGTGATCAATTCTTTAGGAGCAGCCATATTGGCACCGCTGACCCCGCCCCCACCCACAGCTGATTGGGCCAGGAGGGGTCATGTGACCCAGCTGGGCCAATCCAAGTCTCTCTCCTGGGCACAGGGGGTGAGATGCCTTAACGCGCTTAAGGGAAAGCCAGGCCCTGCCGCAGACGCTGGGGAGAGGAAAGGTTATGACTGTGGGGAGGGAAGTGGGAAGCAGGTGCAGAGGAGAAACTCAGAGACCGGGAACAATATGGATTGATGACTGATCAAATCCCCGCTTCCAGGCTCTTCTGGACCAACTGTCGTGGACCAGCCTCCTTTTAATAAATTCACCACCTACTAGATATGATATCCTTAGATATCCCTCGATAGCTAATCGAAGATTAATACCAATAGCTGATATTTATTGAATACTTGTGTACCATTCACTCTTTTGAGGGACTTACATGGGTTATCTTATTTAAACCTCTCAAAAACTATAGACAGTAGGTGTTATTGTTACAGGGCAACCCCAATATAAAATGGGTTGCCTGACTGTGGGTCCTCACCCGCATGCGTAAAGGGGACTTATTAATACTCAACTGCAGGCACACACAAAAGGTTAATAAAAGGTTTATTTACAACAGAAGGGGAAATGAGGAAATGTGCAACTCAGGGAGAAAAGTGGGAGATAAAGACTTAAATGCATCCTACCTGATCCACTGACATGGAATCCCAATGGCACGCTTGAGAGCTGGCGGAGAGCCAAGAGCCCTGAAGCCAAGAGAGAGCGACCCAAGGCCCATGTGTGTGATGTTATACCAAATCTGGCAGCTTAACTCCAACCTCAGGCCCCAGCAACCCTCCCTTTGGTGCTGATGGGTGAAAGGTTTGGCGCAGTAAAGAAAAAGAGAGCCAGGCTAAATTTCTCAAAGGAAGGGAAAATTTGTTGCGCCCCAGGAGGACATCACGGACCCAAGCTGGGGGTCCATGAAGCCACGCCTGTTGTGGGGAGAGATGTTCCTTTTATAGGGTGAGGAGAGGTCAGTCAGGAAAACTGGTTTGGGGGGGGGGGCAGGTTTAGTGGGGGAAAAGTTGTTTTTCATGGAGCCAAGTTGTTTTTCTCCTCTTTATGGCTTCAGTTTCGGTTTGATGGTATCAGTGGTACTGGCGTCAAGGCCATCTTGTCTTTTTCTATGTTGGCTTCCTCATTCCTGGCCCCTGCATCTACCTTTCGTACCAGCCTTTTGTTGATAGGAAAGGGGCGATGGTTCTTTCTTTTGGCTACTTCCTGCTGGAAGGGGGCGAAGACCAGGGTGGGGGCTCAGGCCTGCTACCTTGACTGTTACCCTGGGCTCCTCGAAGGTTATCGGAGTTGATGAGTCCGGGCCTCTTCAGTCCTCAGCCGCCAAACCCAAGAACGCCAGGGGAAGTGTAGCAGGGGCTGGAAGGACTGGCCCACCGCGACCAGGCCCACCACAGCCAGGCATGGAGGGACAGTGGCTTTTCCAGTGACCCCAGATGGTCCTGGCGGAGGGCAGGGGTTGGGGTAATGTTTGGACCAGTGGCCCTCCAGGCCACACTTGAAGCAGGCTCGCGGCAGCGGTCGGTTGGGACCCATGGGGCCCATTGTTGTCCTCTGTCGGGCGGCAGGTGCTGCGGTCATTGGAGGAGCAGGGCCTGGCAGTCTCAAGGCAGTTACTAGCATCTGAGCTTGAAGCTCAGCCTTCTGGCGACTACGGAGTTCCCTCTCTGCCCTGCCCTGTTCCTCCTGGTTGTTAAATACTGTAAAGGCCATATTCAGCAGATCCCCGATAGGGGTTTGAGGACCGTCCTCAGCCTTCTTAAGTTGTTTTCTAATGTCTGAGGCTGACTGAGATATAAAATGGGTAGCCAGAACTGTGGTGCCTCCAGGCGTGTCAGGTCAAGCCTGATATAGCGCTGGAGCGCCTCAGGCGGCGAAGGAGGGCAGCAGGGTTTTCTGAGGCAGACTGGGTAATCTTCCTGAGCTTATCTTTAGAGGATCAGAGACTGCAGAAGAGGGGTTTGGAGAGTGAGAGGAGTCTGGAGACTTTGAAAGTATGGCAACTTTTCAGGAGGGAGGAAGGGGCGGAGCTCAAAGATAGCCTGGCCCTAAGGGAATTTCGGGCCATTTTTCCTGCTTATGGCAAAAGTTGTCTAAGTCGTTAGAATTTGGGGGTCAAAAGAGCCCATTTCCGGCCACCTAGAGTCATTGTCCAATTCATTTTTAAGCCAGGCCATGATGCAATACAAAATGAGGCACTTAGGTCTCACATCCTGCTTTAAATCTAGAGGACCAAGGGCCTTTAGGAGGCACCCCAAAGGGGTATCTGCCGGAATGTGGGATTGCGTTGATCCCATAGTGAGTGTCCCTCTTAGGATCTCAAATGGAGTGTGGGGGAGGGAGGCTGGCGTCCCGGCGTCCCAGCGTCCCTGGTCTGATCCTCAGGGAATAGAGCAGGAGAGTGAAAGGGGAAGGCGGCGTCCCGCTGTCCTCTTTACCTCCAAGAAATAGGAGGGGTCATTCCCCTGAGGAGACATCTCACCTCAGAGGGACCCCAAATGGAAAGCGCAGATCAGGAGGGGGTAGTGATCACTGACTATAAGCAGAGACCTCCGTGATCCGAGGAACCCTAGCGGCAACAACTCATCCTGGGAGAGTCAAGAGCCAAGTGCTGGTGGTCCACAGGTGGGTCGAGTCTTTTTGTTCTTCACGATTATTTGGCGAAGTGCCCTCGGAAGAGAAGGCGGGCCAAAAGGAGGAAGAGGAGGATGGCCTCAAGGGAGATGAGAAGAAGAAGTTGGTGAGGTGGAGGTGGCCACATGGATTGGAGTTACCAGGGAAGCCCAATAAGGGACTAGAGCAAGTCCTCCTCTGCTCACGTGGCATGAGAGGCAGCGAGGGCCCGTTCGCCCGCAGGGAGGGGTGCCCTGGGTCGCACACCGGCGACCATCAAGCCTTAGTGAGCTCGGAGTGCTTCCTGGCTTCCAGTTCCACGGGGAGAGGTAGAAAGAGAGTGAACGAGAGGGAGAGTGGAGGGTTCTGGCTGGGGCAGGGTCCCCATGTGGGATTGAACCCAGTTCCCGGCCAACACACCAGATGAAAGGATCGGCGCGGTAAAGAAAAGGAGAGCCAGGCTGAATTTCTCAAAGGAAGGGAAAATTTATTGTGCCCCGGGAGGACCTCATGGACCCAAGGTGGGGGTCCGTGAAGCCGTGCCCGTTGTGGGAAGAGATGTCCCTCTTACAGGGTGAGGAGAGGTCAGGCAGGAAAACTGGGTTGGCAGCGGGGAGACAGGTTTAGGCGGAACAGAGTTGTTTTTCGTGGAGCTGAGATGTTTTTCTCCTGTTTATGGCTTCAGTTTCAGTTTGATGGTATCAGTGGTCCTGGTGTCAAGCCCATCTTGTCTTTTTCTATGTGGGCTTCCTCATTCCTGGCCCCTGCATCGACCTTTCAACGGGATTTGTCATTTCCAGTGTCTTGACGGCTTTGGTCTGGGGTGGGGGTGGAGTCCACAAAGCCTATATGGAATTAGCTCAGGACATCCTTTCCCCCTAACATTATCATTCCTATTTCACAGATGTAGAAACTGAGGCACAGGTAGACGCACTTGCTTAAGATCACACAGTTAGTAGAGCCAGATTTGAACCCAGGCAGTGTGACTTCTGAGTCTGGGTCTCGGTCATTATGACAGCCTTTATGGTGGACACTCCTGCTCAGTGAGCTCTCAGGCCTCCTGAGTCCACCGGTCACATGATCTCTGCAGTCCTGCTCCCAGCTAGAGAAGTTGGCACCTGAAGTAGAATGTTTGCCCTCTGTCCTCCTCCGCCCCTAGTCAGGGAGTCTGGAATCCCTGGGTTTCCATGGCACTGCACTTTGGGGTGGTAAACATTAAACCCACTGGTCTTCTTCTGAGACCTCTAGAAGGTTCCAGAAGCACTTTTTGGGTATTTCTTGAGTAAGCAGCAGTGCATCCTCTCTTTCTCCCCAATGTGGACTCTGTGAAGTATCATGGCCAGGGGCTGGACTGGACTGGGAATCATGTACTGGCTGCCTGCCCTTGACTTGACCTCCAAGCCTCTGTTTCATTCTCTGTGAAATGGGGATCACAATAATGTCTACTTGAGATAATGCATCCCGAGGGCTTGACAGCCTAGACAGGATTAGGAAGGCATCTGTGTATGACTTGAGTAAATCAGGGACCCAACAATCCGGCTCGTTCAGAGTCCTTGTTTTGTTTTGCTTTTAAATCTGGAAAGATATATACTGAGGTGTTAAATGGAATATCTCTGTGAGATAGGATTATAGGGTATTTTAATTTACTTTTTTTTTTATAAAGTTTTTTTTTTTTTATAGAGGCATGTTTTATTTATTTATTTGTTTGTTTTGTTTATACAAGCACTGGGTAGAGTCAGAAGCGCGGGAGGGTGAGAGAATTCACCAGAGCCAGAGCGGGGAGCAGAGCAGGCAGAAGGACCGAAGTACACTGCTGAGGGGAGCAGCGGGCGGCAGGAGAGGTCTGCGCGCCATGTGGGACCCTCCTCCGGTGGCCGGGGAGCAGCCGGGGATCGAACCGGCGCTGCAGAGGCCACGGGCAGCTTCGCAACCCAGCGCCCAACCGCTGCGCCACCGGGGAGGCCCATTACTTTTTTTTTTTTTTTTTTTTTTTTTTTGCCTTTAAAACTTTCTAACTGAACATAGATGATTTATGTATTTTAAAATATAATGAAACTTATATGTATAAACTATTTTTATTATATTACTTCACAGTGTGTTGGCAAGCTCAAAGCCTTCCATGAGGGCCAGAGTGTGAGTACTCACCTAAGTGTTAAAGCCATCACATGGGGGGCATTTGTGAGGTTGTCTTTCCAGACCCTGCTCCCTGGGGAGCCCACAATGGAGGCTGGGTCCACACAATTTCAAGGATTTGTTTGAGGAAATAGTTTCTCTGTTTTGATATATTGAAGGCGACTTTCCATATGTCACCTGGAAAACTCCAAGTGGGTGAGAATGAGGACTAGAAGCAGGAAGAGGAACAGGAAAATGGA
Source organism: Talpa europaea (assembly GCF_964194135.1). Lineage (NCBI taxonomy): Eukaryota > Metazoa > Chordata > Mammalia > Eulipotyphla > Talpidae > Talpa > Talpa europaea. The sequence continues at coordinate 11,590,097 of NC_140076.1, forward strand.
GAGAAAAACCAGGTTGCCTCTCCTGAAGGTTGACTTTTCCGTCTCGTGAACCAATAAACACCTTTCATTTTTCAAAACCTGTTTGAGAAGTTGGATTTTCTGTTGCTTACAACTTCTTAACACATAACAACTGTGGGAACACAAGTGGGTTGTTGAAAAACTAGACCCCACAATGCAGAATATATGGAGCTGGGGGTGGGGGGTGAAGCAGAGGTGGGCCCAGGCTCCTGGTGGCATGGGCCATTCTAGAACAGCCATGGTGAAGGTTGGTCACATCGTCATCTGTCGAGTGTCTGACTCCAAACCAGGGGCCTATCAGGCTGCGTTTCTGGGAGAGTTGTGTGAAAATTTCAGGATTTGGGAATGGCTGTTCATTTCTTGTAGTGGGTCTACAAGAGACATGATTCCTTTGAAATGGGCCTGTTTGAAAGGAGACAGGAAAGAACTGGGTTTTGCTCAGACCTGTACTTGAGGCCTGTAATCCCAAGTGACTGAGTCCAGGATTCCAGCCCAAAGGCTGAATTCTCTGTGTTAAACTGTAGTATAAGCAGAGGCCAAGCTGTGGGAGACTCAGCAGGAGCTAGATCTGAAGACTCCTCAGTTTCTGCCCAAGAGTGACCCGTTAAGTATTCTTTGTTGACAAGGAGACCGACGACAACACTGGCTTCTGGGGGTCGGCAGACTATGGACAAGACACCAAATAGTGGTAGCTCTCCTCCCCTGCCATGGATTCGACATGCCAAGGTAGAGACCATTCATTAGACTGAGGGCAGGGGCATGTGCTGAATCCAAGGTTAGTTTTCAGGCATTATTTTCAGCTTGTGTTCTAGACACAAAGATGCAACAAGGGCTCTGGCTTACATTACTAGTCTGTTTATTCGACTGGAAACAGATCAGATATCTACTATGTCTTTAAGAACATTGTTAAAGTAATCCCAACCTGGACGATGCCAGCCTGCCATTGCCCAAGCCCTGAAGCATCCTCAGGTCCCTGAATTTATCTCACAAAGCAGTGTAACCCCCAGGGAGAGCATCACCAAGGTCCATCTCAGATGTGTCCACTGAAGACAGGAGCTGAATGGGCAGGTCAGTGCACAAGCAGGGGGACGAATGAATCTTCAGGAAGATCTTATCAAAGAGGGAAAACCCCAATTGGAGGGTGGGGGCGGGGGAGCATGAGGAGATCTGTCATCCTTGGTACAAACACTTTTCCTACTGTGTAACAGGGTGGTCTCCCGGGGAAAGGGGAGGTTCCAAGTTCCCTGCCCCACCCAAGAAAGGGTGGAGCTGAGCAGGGAGGAGGAGAAGCTGGAGACTGGGGAAGGAAGGAAGAAGGATGGAGATCCAGGAGGACACAGGAGGAGACACATGGAGCAGAGAGACATGTGAAAAAGCTGTGCTTACTTCTCGGTCTTGGACTGGGTGAAAAAGATGTGGGTGAGAGACCGGTGGGGAAGTTAACAAAGGCGGCCTTTATTTTGATTTTGATTTTGTTCTTTTCCTTCCAGACTTGTCTGGCCATTTCCTTTTCTATGGGTCCCCACTGAAGGTGATTTAGACTTGTGGCAGGCTTTCTGGCCTCGGTGGCTCTGCTTTGGGCCAACCCTGGATGGCTGGGCATTTACCCACCAGGGGATGGGGAACTTTGAGTGCTCGATTTGGAAACTATATTCTTTGTCTTTTCTATATTGCACACTAATTGCATTCAAGTTCCTTTCCATTAAAGATTTCAATTCTCTAGAGGATGTTTAGTCTTGATGCTGTGGATGGCAGAACCTAATTTAGTGAGGGCAGGTTTGGGGGTTCTGGGGTGTCCCTCACCCTGCCTTGTAACATTAGGGATGGTTTCTTTCCTGTTTCCATTCTGGAAATGCCACAGGACTGCTGGAGCTGGGCCTGCCTGAATCTGCTTGGCCTCTGGAATCCAGCCCCCAGCAGATGATCTTGACCTCTTGACCTGTAACCTTTTCCAGGAAGCAACAGGCTCCCTCTCAGAGCCTGAAGACTGCTCACAAGTACCCTTAGAAATCAAGGACAAAATGGGGACATTTTTCCCTAGACAACAGAGTTCATCACAGGGTAGGCTCCCTGGGCCTTTGTGGTGAGGGCTTTCTCTAACTGCAGCTGTGCTGCAGAACACTTTTGGGCCAGTGACTGGCCAGTTCTTAGGGTACTGAGAACAGGATTAATTGCTGGGAGGGGTCTGGGATTGAGGAGCCATAGGTATGTGTTGTGTTGACAACACTGCACTGACAAATGGGCTTCGTGGAGCAAGCTGTAGGATGTAGGATGCTATTGAAGAGCAAGATCCTGGCCTTTTTATTGATAGAATAATCATACAGCATCAGTTGTGAGAGGAAGGAGGACAAAGAGAAAAGGCGGGGGTGAAACTAGAAAATTGCTCTGTCATCTATAGTATCAGGGGTTGTGAGTCTGCCCTCCAGCACTTCTCATTTGCTTGATGACTTGGTATTGTAATTGAAATCAAGCCCTAGATCCCCAGCCCAGACTTCAATCTTATCAATAAGGCTTTCCACTGATCATCTTCTGGGGTCCCTCGCCATACATCACACATTGGTGCTTACCCCCCACCCCCGCGGCCCCCCCCCCCCACCCCAGGCGTTCCCGGTCATACCCCGTGATGTATAAGGCAAAAGTACATATCTGCATCGGTCATCAGCCTCCTGGTCATAACTCATGATGCATGGCCTTCCCAGAGTGATCAAGCTTTAGGCTCTTGGTTGATTTGAAAGGCACCTTGTAAGGTTTGGCTCCTATGACTGACTGACCAGGCAGTTCTGACCTTGTATAGGAATGCAAAACTGCAGGTACCAAAAAATGGTGGCTGAACAAGCTGCTTGGGATTAGCAGACCCACAGGTGTGAAGGAACACCTTGGCTTAGTACACCCGAGAGAACTAAGATGGAGAAGCTGAAGGTGGAGCAAGGGCTACGTTGAGATAGGATCCTTAGGACGAGGGCAGGGTTACGGATAAACCCAAGTCTGGGGCTGAGGCCAGAGCTGGGCTGAGGTTCGTGGGCTAGGGTTAAAATTGGCCTGGCAGGGCATGCCTAGCGCTGCTCCAAAGCCCAGACATTAGCCTGGGTTCTTCCGTCATGCTCTGGGTGGTCTCAAGCAGGCTTTCGCCTGCCTTTGATTTTCTCCAAGCTCATCTTCTCTCCCCTGAACACCCTTCTTAATGTCATCCTCTGCTCCTGCTGTAACAGGGTGGTCCCCAGGAAAGGGGGAGGTTCCCTGCCCCACCCAAGGGAGGGTGGAGCTGAGCAGGAAGAGGAGAAGCTGCAGAAGAGACGGAGGAAGGAAGCAGGTTGGAGCCAGGAGACCTGGAGGAGGCACATGGAGCCTAGAGACACGTGAAGAAACTGCGCTTGTCTTTTTGGTCGTGGACTGGGTGACACAGATGTGGGTGAGACCCGTGGGGAGGTGACCATGGCAGCTTTTATCTTGATGTTGATTTTGCTCTTTTCCTTCCGGGCTTGTCCGGTTGTTTGTGACCCTTTTCTGTGGGTCCCCTCTGGAAGATGCTTTAGACTTGTGGCAGGCTTTGGGGCCTTGTTCTGGGCCAATCCCATTTGGATGGAGTTTTACCCATGAGGGGACGGGTAACTTTGGGTTCTTGATTTAGAAACTAGACTCTTTGCCTTACTTGTATTGTTTCCTAGTTTTATTAAAGTTCCTTCCCATTAAATCTCCTATGTTTTGCGTTGATGCGGCTGATGGCAGAACCCATTTAGAATAGGCAGGTTTGCGGGGTTTGGGCTGCCCCTCTCCCTGTCCTATAACACTGCCTTCTATCTGCTCTAGCTCTTTATCGATTCCCTTTATATCTTCTAATTTACTATACATTTTTGGGGTGATGTGTATTGTTTATTATCTGGCTTTCCTTACCTAGAATGTCAACTGCATGAAGACAGAAAACTGTTTTGTTCACTTGGGTTCCCAATACCTGCAGCAGTGCTCAGCACACAGCAAGCATCCAATAAGCTTTTGCTGAGTAAAGTCACTAAGCCTCTGGAGGCTGAGAGTTTCTCTGAAGAGAGAGGGTGACATTGTCCTGTGCCTGGTGTGCAGGGCGGGCAAGCAAGCTCTCACCCATAAGCAGCTGTGCACCAGGCCAGGTGCTTCTGCAAGTGACAGCTCGTGTATGCCTCCGTTTCCTCATCTGGAAAGTGGGAACAAAGGCCCCTTCTCAGGAGGGTTGCTGTGAGGATTTGGTGGGTCAAGGGCCTCCCACAGCCTGTTCTATCCTCCTGGGCAGCAACACCTAGCAACTCAGTTCCTTCTACCTCAGGCCTTTTGCTTCATTGTTTTATTCAGTGGCAGGTGGGGCTGCAGGTGTCTCTGGGAACCAAATGGCTGAAACTTTGATTCTATTTGGGCTTGGGAGGATCCTCAAATCCAAAGGTTAAAAGGGGAAAAGGAGTTCTAGACTCTTCCTCTTTAAAAATCCCCTTTAAAGATTACAGGTAATCTCACGATCCCCCACCCCATCAGAATTTTATTCTCCTTTCTCCTTCCCTTATTACTCAGCATTTTTCACTGCAGGAGGCTGGGGGCGGGGTGGTGGTGGTGGTTGGGAGAGGGGGAAGCTCAGTGTAAGTGGGAATTAAAACTCTGGGGTACCTGGTCTGGTTCAAGGAAGCTCATGGCATGCACTTAATAAATGACTTAATTATAAGTAATTATGAGTAGTAATGGGGCAAATAAAGGAATGAGTAGGGAAAGCCCCAGCTCTGACCCTGACTTTTAGGTATCTAGCCTTCAGTTGTTCATTTCTAATGGGGATTATAAATGCCTCCTCTGACCCCCTTATAAAACTGATGTGAGAACTGAATGGTCAAGCAGTCCAATTTGCTTATTTTTTTCAACAAAGAAACGGCTCCAGAGACAATGTATGTGTGCACACAGAAACTGAAAATGAACTGCTTTCTACCAGCCAATTGTCATGGACTCTGGGCTGCATTAAGAGATTGTCCAGTCCAACTAGCCAGAGAGAATCTGCCCCTAGGGAGGGTGACTCTCAGCTCCTCCAGGAAGCTAGGGAAGCGCTGAAGGTGGGTTCCTGGTTTCTATTCCAGGTGTCCTTCCCCCTGGGCTGATAGCACCAGGAGGGGTGGCACCCATGAAGCAGGGGAGGCTATGGCACCTGGGTGCCCCCTACCTCAGCTGAATTCCCCTTGAGTCCAGGAGCAGGGTATGAGGGGTGAGGGAGGAAGGTGCAGGGATGGCCAAGCAGCAGTCCCTCAGCAGTCCCCAATTCTAACTCTCGAGGTAGGAGGTATTTGGGGGAAGTCACCCAGACACAGGATGGGCAATGCTGGTCATGGGGCACAACTAGAAATGGTCACTCCCAAATCTTTGGGGCAGGTGCTAGGGACCTTTGGTGGGTGAGATGGGGTCCCCTTTACTCCCTGCTGACTCAGCTTCCCAGTATGTCCAGGCTGTAACAAACTTTCCACACTAGCATTTGCTCCTGGCATGCAAATCTCCTCTGTCCCTAAAACCTCCTCTATCCCTAAAATCTTCCTTGGAGTTTGGAAGAATGATAACACCCCTCCCAGATTTGGGGCTCGGTTCTGGATGCTTTCCCTCCACAATTTCGTAGGCCAGCGTGTATTTCCTAAACTTAATTCATGCACCATGGCCATGATTTTTTGCCATAATAACTCAACCCATTAAGTTATAGATAATCAACACTCAGTGTTTTGATTCACTTTTTTTTTTTTAAATTTTTTTTTAAGATTTATTTATTTATTCATACAAGCACTGGGCACAGCCAGAAGTGTGGGAGGGTGAGAGAACCCACCAGAGCGAGAGCGGGGAGCAGAGCAGGCAGAAGGACCGAAGTACACTGTTGAGGGGAGCGGCGGGCGGCAGGAGAGGTCTGCGCGCCATGTGGGACCCTCCTCTGGTGGCCGGGGAGCAGCTGGGGATCGAACCGGCACTGTGGAGGCTGCGGGCAGCCTCGCAACCCAGCGCTCAACCGCTGCGCCACCAGGGAGGCCCTTGATTCACTTTTGAAAAGCATAAGTTATGTGAAGGGGAACTTCATATCATGCCTTTAAACAAACAGTATCAACTGCTAAAATTACAGGAAGAAAGGTTTGTGTCTGGCACTTGGTGCCAGCTCTGGGTCCAGACTTCCTGACAAGTCTCCTGTGCTCCGGGCCTGGGCCTGCTCCTCTGTAAATGGGCCCCTGGGGATAATGCATGCAGGTGCCTGGCAGGAGCGGGAGTGGAGCAGGTAGGAGAACTTTGGGCCGGTGCTGGTTCTGGGGTACTGACACCTTCTCCACTCTGCTCTAGCCTCAGTCCCCTCCTGCTCTGTCCTGTCCGCCATTTATCTCGAATTGGGGGGTTTCCGTGCATTTTTCAAGTAGGGGAGGCTTCCTCTGGCCCCAGGCACGGAGGCAGCCCCAGGGCAGGGAAGAACGGAACAAGCTGGCGATCTGGTCCGGAGCGGGAAGGACACGCGGGTGACAGAGACAGGGAGAGAGACACGGGACAGAGATGGAGAGAGACATGAGGAGACCCAAGAAAGAGAGGTGGCTCCCGAGACAGACGCGCAGGGGCAGACAAGACAAGGGGTGTGATAAGACCCCGAAAGAAAAACAGAACGAAGATGGAGCCAGCGAGAAGCGTCCAGAAGGCGGCCGGCGCGGCCGGAGCCGGGGCCGGCGAGGACGGGGCTGCGCGGGGAACGCCCGGGGCGCGGAGGCCGCGACACCCCGCGCGCGCCGCGCGGGCGCTGAGCCCCGGGGAGCCCTGGGGAGCCCTGGGGAGCAGGGCGCCCCGTTCCCAGCAGGGGGCGCCCTGGCCGCGTGGCGCGACAGCCCGCGGGGCTCGGGCCGGGGGCGGGGCGGGGGCGGGAGGGCCCGGGCCGGGGGCGGGGGCGGGGGCGGGGGAGGTCTGCGGGGCGCGCTCGGGCCCCGCGGCCGGCTTTATAAGCCCGCGGGGGAGGTGGCCCCGGCAGCGTCGCGCTCCCGCCACTTCGCGACCTCGGCCCCAGCGCAGCGACCCCCCAGTCCCTGTGCCGGGACAGACCCTCGCCCACGAAGTCCGCGCGGGTAAGGACTCGCGCTGCCGCCGCGCCCCCGCGCCCCAGGGCCTGGGGCACCCCAGGCCTTCCCACGTCCTCGGTGCGCCCGGGTGGCTGCGAGGTTGGATAGAAAAGGCTGGCGGGACCCCCGCGCCCGCTCACCGCCGGTGCCAGCCCCTCCCCCGCCCCCCGCCCCGACCCCAGATCACTCCCCGCGCCTGGGTGCCCGCGCGCGTCCCAACATCTCGGCCTCGGGCGGGAGGCTGGACGTCGCGCCCGCGCAGCCCGCAGTCAAGCGAACCTCGCTGGGGGCCGCTGATGCTCTCCCGGGGCGCCCTGCCTGGGCTCCCCCCTCGGGCTAGATTCGTCCCCCGCGCCCGGGGACTAGCAGCCCCTGCGGTGCGCCCTTGGCGGAGATCAGAGCCTCAGACCCCCGCCCGGTGCCCCCCGACGCCCCCACGCAGTGGCCTCCTGGGCAGAGGCTGGTCTGTCGGGGTGGGCTTCAAGCAGGTGGGGACCGAGCTGGGAGCAGCAGGGGGCGGGAGGGGCTGGGGTCCCTGAGGAGAGGGGGGAGGTCGGTGCAGTGTCTGGGCGTGGAGGTGCTCAGGGCAGCGTGGGGCAAACCTCTGGAATCCCCAAAGCTACGGGAATCTTTGAGCCAGTGCCCCTGGGCCTGCACAGGTAAGGTGGGTTGCCCAGGCTGCCCGGGTCTTGGTAAGAAAGGGTTAAATATGTGATCAAAATGGCAGGGCATGAAGCTGAGGAAACCCGTTCTCCCCACTACATTGTCCCTTCTGACCCTTTTCCACCACATAATGGGTTGGGGGAGGGGCCTCTACAAAGGCCTCTGCCTGGAGGAGGGGAACCCTGGAGAACTAAAGAGGGGGCATTTCTCAGGCCCCAAAGGGCCTCTGGGTCTTGGGAAAAACTCAGGCTCCCAGGTGGGCTGGCAGCCCAGGGAGGCAGGGTTCACCTGCTACTCCAGCGAAGAGGACAGCAGCTGCTGGTTGAATTTTCCTACTGTGTGCCAGGCCTGCTCTAACACTTCACATGCATCACAATGGGGAAACTGAGGCCTAGAGAAGTTAAGAAGTAGTGGAATCAGCACTAGAGGCCAGAACTGACCCTACAACCTCAGCCTCCTCCTTCTACTCTACTGCCCACAAGAGGAGGGGCTGGGCCTTGGTTGCTCCTGGCATCCCCCAACCTCCTTCCCTTCCACATCTGCCTTCTTCAGTCCACCCCACCTGTGATTTCCGTACCCCACCATCCACTCCCTGCCCACCTTGTCCCTCTGCCACTGTTTTCTTCCTGAACTCTCTCAAGGCAAAGAGGTCCCATACACAGCTTCGCAATAGGCCCTGGAGTAGGTCAGGCTTGGGTGATGGGCCCTTTTTGTGTCCTTGGCCCCATCTGTAAGAAGGGGAGCGTGTCCCTCCTGTGTGAAGTATAAAACTGAACTGAGGCCAGAACGTAAAATGCTAGCTTCATTCAATGAAGTATTTAAGCTTTGCACCAAAGTCTCTTCTTGGGGTAGGAAACACAGCAATAAATCAAACAGACAAAAACTCCTCTGGAACAAACATGTGGATAAGTTAAGTTTTTCAGGCTCTTAAATTGGCATTTTAGAGTGGACTCATGCAACTTATAAGCAAGGAGATCAAAATGCAGTAATAGGCATAAGATGGGTCAGCCAGCATTTGGTGCTCACCAATAGAGAAAGCAGCTGAGCTGTGTGACCTGGGATGAATTCTCTGCCCCATTGTCCCTCAGTCTCCCCTTTAAATACCAGTTCCAACTGGTGGTAAAATCTATCGAGGTATGATTGATGTGTGCAAAGTATTTAGTTGGTACCTGTGATTAAGAAAATATTGGCTAGAATCAGCTCTAATCTTGGCAGAAAATATAACGTTAAGATTGTGTGTGGGGTTAAGTCACTACCCCTGAAACCTAGAGACCCATCACCCACTTTGCCTACGTCCCACCCAATCCCTGATGGGCTGGCACGGCGTCAGCCTTGCCCACACTCAGATGCCACCTCCAACCATCCTAGTCACAGCCTAGGGCTGGACCTGCATGTGGGGAACAGGCCTGGGCTATTTCTTCCAGCCTCTGCCTGATCTTAGGCATCACTGTGTATCTCAGCTGGGAAGTGGGACAGGAGCCAGCTCCAGCCCTGCCTGTCCTACACCCTGTCCACCTGACATTCCCTGCAGGCTAGATGATGTTCTCCCTTTACGCATGAAGAAATCAGTCTTGGAGGAGGGAAGCAACTTGTTCAAGGACACCTAGATGCTGCCTGGGGAGCTGAGGCTGAACTGGGTGTACTGCATCCCAAATCTGTATTGTACTCATCTTTGGGGGAGGAGACTTCTTAATCCAAGGGTAGGATCCAGCAGCATCTCCCAGAGTACTCACCTTGAAATAGGTCCGGCTGGAGTTATTAATGCAAAAACCAAAGCTCGAAGAGAACATTGCAGGGAGTGTGAGCAAGCTGGGCTGAAAACCAACGCTCAGAAATCTGTGTGTGACCACAGGAATGCTGACTCAGCTTCCCAGTGTGATGTCTCGCAGGCTAGAGCTAGGCTGGGGTGTGCGGGTTCCTTCCCCCTCTGGAGATGTCCTCACTTTTAGAGGGCAGCTGGGGGTACTAGATTGATTGGATATCATTCCCAGCATTGCTGTTGACCCTGGACAAGTCACCTTCCCTCTTTGAACCTCAGATGAGGAAATGATCTATAATATGAATTAATACTATGGATATTGCAGAGTTGCTGTGCGGGAGCCAGTGAGATCACAAATGGTTCATTGGCTGAACCGGTGTTGGTGATTTGTCACTGAGAAGTTAATATTCCCTGTGGGACAGCTTCAACAGCATTTTCCTTCTCACTACCAGGTGATCAAAACAGGCCAGAGGGCGGTTAGTTTACAAAGGCCTAGACAGCCGGGAAAATCCTGGCTTCAGGGTCAGTATCTTGGGTTCTAATTCCTAGCCGTGTGACCTGAGACTAGTCACTCTGCCTCTCTGAGTGTTGGATTCACAGCAGGCCTTCATCAACTTTTATATGCTGTTCAGAGTCCAAAGAACATTCAAGCACAGTCTTCATTTTTTTCCACCTCCCCATACTACCCCCCATTTCTTAATTGCTCCCAGAAAGGTTTCATGCTTAAAGTTTTCCATGCGGAAATTCTCAGCCTCACTGTGGCATGAAATCAATTGTTTGCATTTAATTTGACTTCTCAAATTAAGGGGTAAAATTTGAGATGGTAGGGGGTTGAGGGGAGGAGATGAGGAAAACGAAGTTAAACCAGATGTGTTTTTGTTTAAATGTAGGCTGGTGGTTAAACTGCCCGAGTATTACCATCCTTCTTTCTGAATTCCAGTAACTAGGAATCAGGTTTCACCAAAAATTGTAGTGTTCCTGCCCTGCTAGTGTGGACTTGTCCTCTCCATTATTATTACTATTTAGTATTCATCGGAGGCCACAGAGTACTGGCCAGAGCGAAGACCTCATAGATGCCTAGGATTTCAGAGCCAGAGGCTGGCTCATTCACTGACTGTTTTGCAGACCTGGGAGACTGAGGCCCAGAGAGGGAAGGGGCTTGCCCAGGGTCACCCAGCTTCTTAGGGACTGGGAATTCAGTCTTTCAACTTTAAGATTCCATGAACTTTCCAAAAGTAATCATAATCTTGACTTTGGTGTGCATTATTTTCATAGTAGATCCTTAGTACATTTTTTTTTTTTTAAGAATGGATTGAACAGGGAGGATGCCGATGGTGTGGGTTAGTAGAAAAAGATCTTCTACTCAGGAGAGCGGAGCTTAAGTCCTTCAGCTGTTGACACACTCCCTGTGTGACCTTGGGTAAAACAGTTACCCTCTTGAGCCACAGTTTCCTCATCTAGAAACCAGGATGATGAGGGGCAGCAGTCAGGGGGAACTTCCCCAAGACACAGCATGAGTCTGATTTCATCAGCTGGTCCTCAGCTATTTATTGCCCAGGGAGTGTGACAGGTGAGTGCTGAACTGCCTACCTAAGGTGGCAGGAGGTGACTGTGGGGAATTGTTGACTCCTGAAGTGATTTTAAAACTTTGATTTAGCTGTTGGCATTGTGAAAAGATTTCATTTTCCATAAAAACAAGAGCATCTAGCTTTTCTAGAAAGATCAGAAGATGTGGCACACTGGGACGAGTCCCTGCCTAGCCACTGTGGCTGGAGCTGATTAGCAGCTACTCCACTTGCTTTGCCACAGTCTCCACCACATTCCCCTCTCTCACACCCAGCCCACTTGCCTCATCGACATTACCTGCCTGCCTCTGCCTTTGCAATGGCTAGGCCATGGAATAGGGCTCTGCTCACATCTGAATGACTGCATGTGGCTTGGGCAAGGCTTCGGGGCTCAGGGTTGGAATGTGGGGCACATGGACACCAGCCCCTCTTCTGTGGTATGGCAGTGTCTCGGAAGCATGTTGGCTAGGTAGAGGGGGCTTTCCTCCTGTGCTGATGGTCCCTAGGAATAGACTAAGGACCCAAGAGGTTTGGGGGCTGACAGTATCAGTTAGGACTCTGGGGGCTGGGCCTGTGATTCCTCCCACGGGACAGGCAGCCCTGGGTGCTTAAGTCTAGAGATTATGCAGCCCCCTCAAGAATTCCCTGGACATCTGCCCCTCACCTAATGCCCCCAACAGCCCTGCATAGTGATGCTCACCCGCCTCCCTGGCAGCATCTTGCGCTGTGAATCTTCTTCTCTCTGTTGCCCGCTTTGCTGGGTGCCGAGGCCCGGCCCTGACACACAGGCTTCACAGCAGCATCAAGGATCTCTAAATTGTTGTGTTTGTGCTCATGGGCAGCATGAGAGGCTAGGTAGCCTTGTGGTGAAATACGCGAGCTCTAGAAGCAGCTGCCAAGATGTGAGATTCTAGGTTTCTAGAAACAAGCTGCCCCGGGGTGGGTGCACAAGACGGATAAGGAGAGCCTTGATAGCCTGAGCCTGATTCCTGATAGCAGCCACAGGCTCTTGTGCCCCATGAGGGAAGCACCCACTTGGGTACCAGGCACCTTCAACACTATCTTTTTTTTTTTTTTTTTAATTTTTTCTAGAGGCATGTCTTATTTATTTATTTATTTATTATTTGTTTGTTTGTTTGGTTTATACATGCACTGGGTACAGTCAGAAGCGCGGGAGGGTGAGAGAATTCACCAGAGCCAGAGCGGGGAGCAGAGCAGGCAGAAGGACCGAAGTACACTGCTGAGGGGAGCAGCGGGCGGCAGGAGAGGTCTGCACGCCATGTGGGACCCTCCTCCGGTGGCCGGGGAGCAGCCGGGGATCGAACCGGCTGCAGAGGCTGCAGGCAGCTTTGCAACCCAGCGCTCAACCGCTGCGCCACCGGGGAGGCCCTTTCAACACTATCTTTGATCCTTACCTACACCCCACTCCCTGCCATTTTGCAAATGAAGGGACTGAGGCTCAGAATGCAGACACCTTGGGCTCAATCCTCCCCTAGGGATCTCTGTCCCCCTGTGCTAACCTGGGAAAAGGAGGGGTGGAGAAGGGAGTCTGAGGGGCCATTTCTAGGTATAAGACCAAGGTGACCTTGACCCTTGGAGATCCTCGCCCCAGGCTGATTCAGAAAAACTTCATCTTCCCAGATCTCAGTTTGTGATTCAGGTGGATGAACTTCACCCAGTCCATCTTGCAAGCTGCCAGGCCAACCTCAGCAAAATTTTATGTTCTCTAAAAAAGTGACCATAGCAAATTGCTTTTAGTAAAAAAAAAAAAAAAACTCTAAGTACAGGCTTTAAAACTTTCCACCATGTGACTTTTTGTTAAATGAATCTCTTGCTATCTCTGAACCACCTTTTACTTTGTGAGACAGCAGGCGAGTGCCCCTCAGATCTGGGGAGCTCTCCTGGTCTCTCCTGTCACCTGCTGGGCCTCTTGTTGGCTGTTACTGAGCTGTGTCAGGCTTGACCTTTCTGAGTATCGTTTGTCTCTTTCTCCCTCTGCCTGTCCCCACTAGGACTTATCTTCTCTTTACATACGAGAGTTAATGACTTACTCGTTCTGGGTAGCAATATCTCAGCTGATTCTTAGTCTACCCCCCTCCCTCCCTCCTGCCTAGTTGCTGTTTCTCTGCCTCATTAAGTGAGCACACCCTTCTACCTATACCACCTACTTGCAAAATGGAAGTCTACAGACTGGGGCCTCCCTGGTGGTGCAGGGGTAAAAGTCAGTGCTGTTAAGCTATCACCAGCCACTACAGTGCAAGTTCCATCCCTGGTCAGCGAGCTAACCGACATGGTGCAGCAGACCTCTCCTGTCTCGCCTGCTGCTCCCATTAGCAGTGTATTTCACTGGATCTGCCTTTTCTGCTTCCCACTCTGTCTCTGGTGAATCCTCTCATCCCTGCACCTCTGGCCTGCACTCCAGTTCTTGTGTACATAAATAAATTAATCTTTAAAAAAAGTCTACAGACTGAGTGTTCACATTGCCGTGCCAGGTATGGTACTCCACTGCACCCCTGGAATTGCTCATGTATCTTTTTTTTTTTTTTTTTTTAAAGATTTATTTATTTATTTATGCAAGCACTGGGTACAGTCAGAAGCGCGGGAGGGTGAGAGAATTCACCAGAGCCAGTTGCTCATGTATCTTAACAGCAGCCCTGGCTGGCAAGTGCTGGGACCCTCCCCCACCATTATAGATGAGGAAATGGAGGCAGAGTCTCACCCAGCTGGGAAGTGAGAAATACACTCTAGGCTGCTGCCTTCTCCATGACATGAACGATATAATCTATTTTCCTAGAAAAATCTTTTTGAAATCATCAAAAATAGTAATTTGTATTTAGCTTCAGTTGTCTTATCAAGATAGCAAAAAGGGTTCTTTTCAACAACTCATTCAGGCCCTGGCCTGAAGTACCAGAGTGTTTTTGGTGAAAATGCTGTGTTTTAATTTTTCCCCTTGACCTAATTCTTACAATTAACATTTAAGGGTTTACTCTGTCAGGAACCGGGCCAATTACCTGGAATGTCTTTATTGTATTTAACTTGTTATCTTCTCCATTTTACAGAGCAGGAAACAGACGCTCAGAGAAGTTGGGTAACTTTCTCAGGGCCACACAGCTAGAAAGTGGAATGAGACCCAAATCCAGGTCTCATGCCTTCTTGCCCAATCTGATTAGCATCTGGATTCAACTTATTATGTTTGGATAAAACATCCTCAGAGGACCTTGCTGTATACATTTGTCTCCAGTGGAAACATGTGTCGCTAGGGTTTGCAAATTGATGTGGGATGGGAGGCTGTAGAAGTGGGGTGGGGTAGGGGAGCAAAGGCACTCCTGGTTGGGTAGCAGCGTCTTTTCTTCCAGACAATGGGTCTTGGCCTGGACACACTATCTTGTAATCAAGAAGGAAATGTACAGTCCTAGCAGAAAGCATTCTAGCAGAAAGCATTCAGAAACCCAGAACTGAATCTTAGCTCTGCCGTTTCAAGTGTTGTGATCATGGGCAAGTCTCTACCCTCTTTTGGCCTCAGTTACCCTCCCTGATGAGCCTGACCTCTATTGAGTGAGGACAGGCTTTAGGATGTTTCTAGTTTATGGATGACAAAGAGCTGGTCTAGCTGCACCCACGTCAGACATCACTAATCAACCACCATTCTCTTTCCTTCCAAACCTCAAGTCCTTTCTGAATGCATTCCTCCAGGCAGCCATTATCAGTGATTTAGAGTTGGCACGCAAGATTAAAGGATGTCCCAGGACCAGACTAGGTTTAGTCATTATGTGGCTGGGATATGGAAGGGGCAGACCCAGGTCGGTCACCATGCTCCTCTGTCTTTTTCCCCTTGTTTGGAAAGCAGAAGGAGCCCTGATTACACTTCCTCAGAATTTAGCCTGGTGTGTGGTGGGGACTTGTCATGGCCACACAGTGCGTCCAAGTTCAGTCCTGGTGGGGGGGCGGGGTGGGACGCAGCTTTCTGGAGCTGCTCACAGACCAGGCTTAAAGTAAGAGTAAGAAGGATGAGCCTGGTTTGGCCTGGTCCTGCAGAGTCCGGCTCACCCTTCCCCCACCCTCATAATAATGTAAATTGTAGTAATGGTGGTGTAGGGAGAGTTCTTAACATCTGCTGAATACATATTATGCACCAAGCCACTCTGCTAAGTGTTTTATATAAATATATTCACATTTTCAATCCTTAGAACAGCCCACTTTTCAGTGAGGGAAATAACAGGTGGAACAAGTTGCCTGAGTCCTCCTAGCTGGGAAACCAGTGGAGCCGCTGATATTTGAATTCACATCAATCTACACCCTCAGAGGCTCCCCTCCCAGCTCACCTCAGCTCACCTTATCACTTCTCACAGCCACGGTGACTCTCGTCTCCTGTGGGAAGTGCTCTTCCTCACGCACAGCTTTCTACCCTCAGCATTCTGCCCGGCACCCAGGAATCCCCTCTCTGCCTCCTCTTCCCTGGGCCTTGCTGCACAGGCACCGGCCGGGAGGGAAGCCTGGGCGGAACTGGGAGCCATGGAGGCTTGCCGCTGAGGCTGGGCTGGCCCCTCACCAATCCCAGGTCCTGTTTCAGTCTGCCCTCCCGCCACTTGACTTCCCCAACCTCAGCTTCTAGGCTCCTATCAAACTTTTCAGTGTTTAAAGACTTTTCTTTTTCATGAACTCACTGAATCCTTAAAAGAATCTCCTGAAGTATGGTCTTCACCTTGCAAAAGGAGAAACCTGAGGCTCAGGGAAACTTGTCTGAGGTCAAACTGATGGTGCAACCAGCCTCAGACTCGGGTCAGGATCCAGGCCAGAAGTCTTTCCCCAAGTGTGTCCCCCCAGCCTGGCACCTGCTGTTCCCTCCCCGGCACTGCCCTTCCTGGCTGTGTTGCCAGTTGGCATCAGAGCTATTTTTCTAGATCTTGCTCAGAAATCCTAAGTCCTTTGTAATATGATCAGCAAGGAGCGTCTGGCTGAGTCTGAGTTCCTGGAGGGCGGGAGCCCTGTTGGAAACATTCATGTTCCCAGTGTCCAGCAAGTTGCGTGTATTCAGCAAGTGCCGTGTGGCCTTGAGTTGGTAGAAGCCACCACACATGGCAGAGGCTTGCTTAGCTCAGCCGGGTGTGGCTACTGTGGGGAAACCTCGGAAGGCTGTCTCGCTGGGTCTGACACCTGAGACTTCCTGCCCTTCCAGATCTCCATCGGTGTCTTCCTCTCCCCACTGCTGACTTGCTGGTGTTTAGCAGCCAGAGAAGTCCACGTAGTCCTTAGTCAAGTACTTGTTTCCGCAACGCGTCATATCTCTGACCTGTCTAGTTCATTTTTTCACAGATGTAACCCTCAGTGCCAAATGCCTTAATTTCTATAATATTAATAGTAATGACTGTTTGACTGAGTCTATATGTACCATACTTCCTGGTGCATAGTGCACATTTAATATATATTTGGTGAATGAATGAGTGCTTGCAGGGAGTACATATGGCAACTAAGAGCTGTGTGACCGGTGTGATCTCCATGCCTCAGTTTCTGCATGTGTCAAATGACAAGTTCATGAGAGGGGGACTCAGGAGTAACAGATACGTTCATCAGATAGATGTTCAAGTTTTTAAGATGTCGTGAGCCAGGCCCTCATCTAACAGCTCCACTTAGGTTTATTCATTTATCCTTACAGCTGAGGCCCAGAGAGGCTAAGTAATGTCCCCCAGGTCACACAGCCAGTAAAAACTGCAAATATTTTCATGTCTTCCAGAATACATATTCCAAGTAATATAATATGGGAACCACTCTTCACCCCCATCTCTTCCCATAGCCCAGAATTCCCTTCCCCAGAGCCAATGGCCATAAGCAGTAGTTGAGTCCAGGGGACATTTTACCGCCTAACTAAGAAAACTCTCCATGAATAGAGAATGCCTGATACAGTATGGAGCACATAGTAGGTCTTGTGACCATCCTGTGTGTAATAGGCACCAATGGAGTCCTGTGTAGAAGCCCGCAGGAAGGAGGCCCAAGTCTGCTGGAGCAGCCAGGAGGCCCTTCACAGCATCGCTCACCTGGAGTAACAGACCCTTCTCCCAGGACATTAGCTATATTAACTCTTTTAATCCTCCTATCAGCCCTCTTATCAGTTACTAATTCTCCCCACCCCGTGGATGAGGAAATGGGAGAGAAATGAGCAAGTGGTTAGTCATTGATGGACCCAACATGTGAACCCCAAGGCCAGGTTGTGGGGCCTGGCTGCTTTTGTAAGGACTCATCCAATTTTCCCACTGGTCAGTTCCTCTGCTCAGGGCTGGCAGTTGGTAAGTAGGCCTGTGCCAGGGTAAATGCTGATGTTGCACAAGCCCTGCAGTGGAGGGGTTTCCCCAAATCCCTGAAGGTCTTCTTCCCGTTACACCCTGAGACTGAGCCTGGAAGGAGGTTTCCAGGAAGAGAAACCAGCCTGTCAGTTCATCCCTGCCTGGGGTGCCCCAGCCTGCATTAGCACCTTAATTCCCTCACACTGCCGGACTGACAGCTGCAGCAACTCCTCCTCCTCTACCCCTCCACGTGGGGAAGGTCTACAACAGCTCAGAGGGAGGAACTGCTGTGTCTGCGATACACAGAGGCTCAGAGAGGTTAAGTAACTTGCCCAGGGTCACAGAGCTGGTAGGTGGTGGAGCTGGAATTTGAACTCAGAGCCTGGGGTCTCTCCTTTCTGCCTTCAGTCTGCTGAGTAGACTGGTTTTGGCTCTGGTGAGGCAGGATGTGCCTGTCCTGGCAATGTCTGGTCTGGAGACCTGGGCCTGGTTCTAAATAATCTTAATGTGTTCAGTAGTAACCTTGAGAATTGCCATTCCATGAATCCCTAAGCAGGTGTGGCCTGCGCAGTGTTTTATATACCCCTTGGTCTTCTTAACTTCCCACAGGGTAGGTCAAACTAATCCTGGTTTTTGCAGGTGAGGAATAGACACTGAGAGATGGGAAGTGCATGCAGCTCAGAAGTGGTTAAGCCAGAAGTAAACCTGGGCAGCTTGGCTCCAGAGCCTGGACCCATCATCACTTAATAAATATGAGATAAATTTCTACAGGCCAAATGTGTAAACTCTTGAGGGTTCTTCCAGAGCCAAATTCAGGGCACCGTGTGTGAGGCAGGAATTACGCAAATCGTAGGGATATGCCGTGTGAGGATGCGCCTGGCCCTCCTGAGCTGAGGCTTGCAGGGTTTATTGCTCCCTGCGTGATTCCTGGGGGGAGGGAGGGATGGAAGTGGGGGACACTGCAGGGCAGTCCTGGTGTCTTCAGAACCAGGGTCAGGGGGAGGCCAGAGTAATTATCCTGGCTGAAGCTACTGCTAACTCAGAAACCTCCTGGGGCTTGGTCGGGCCTCCCTCCAGGGTTCTGGCTGGGGGCCTGACAGCCTGGGTTTCTATCTCAGCTTCTGGGAGTCTTCCTGGGGTGGAGCACCTCAGAGCACGGGCTTGTGTGAGAACTTTTCTCTGATGTTTCCTCCTCAACACCCACATCCCTGGACTGTCCTGCCGGCCTTGCTTCTCCCGCCCGGTCGGAGGAAGTGAATCCTTTCCTCTTGGGCAGAAACATGATTTGAATAGCTGAGTGTTTTCTGACTGGCGCCCGGCCAGGAGGGCTCAGCTGTTCAAGGCCTCCAGCGGGGCTCCAGGCCGTCCTGCCAACCTCCTGGTCCTGCCACACGCTGCAAGCAGGGAGGGCGAACTCAGGGGAAACGCTTGTCCCTTGGGCTTTGCCAGCCAGGACCAGACAATTCCTGTGAGGGAGGCAACTCTGGCCTTGGACTTTGTCCTCACTGCCTGGAGAGGCTCCTGCTGGGGGAAGAAGGGGCTTCCCATCTTCAGAAAATTCCTGAAGTGATCTTTCCTGTCAGCTCACCTGGGCACTGGCTTCTTGGTACCTGTCAAGATGGAGAACGGAGGGAGTGGTGACAGGAAGGGGAAGAGACAAGTCACTCACTCACTCATTCACTTTCCTTCGCCCATTTGCCTGCTGGGCCCAGGGCTGGGCACTGGAATTCACTCTTGAGTGTCTGGGGTGTGGGGAGAGGGTCATGTGAAGAGACTGCACAGACTCCTGGTGATATAGGGTGAAGGAAAGTACAGGCCCCGAGGCACAGGGGTGCCACAAAACTAAGCCTCAGTCAGAGACTCCACAGTGGATTTCAGTTTTTTGGGTTTTTTTTTTTTTTCCTCTCTGCCACAAATATTTACTGAGCATCTTCTCCAGGCAGGTGTGGTTCTAGGTTCTGGGGACTGTAGGGTGAACATCAAGTCCTTCGTAGGACTCCACCATGATGGAGAAGACAGACAAGGGAGAAGTTAAGTCAGTTTGAGAGGAGACAGACAGAGATGAGGGCTGTGGAGCAAATAAACAGGCCTTTGAATGAGCAAGGCCTTCGCAGGGTAGGACTCAGAGGAGGAGGCCATTGTGCAGAAGAAAGAAAAAGAGCAAGCTCAGCCAGGATCTGTGAGGGGGAGACAGTTCCAGGCAGGGAACATCTGGTGCAAAATCCTAGAGGGAAGAGAGCCAGTGGCACAGACGGTCCCAGGGTCTGGGCGCTGAGGAGTGAGGGGGTGGACAGGAGGAGATGTCAGAAAGGTGGGCAGGACCCAGATGAAGACATCTGCCTGGCGTTAGAAGAATAAGCAGGAGTCTACTGGGGAAGTATGGGGTTGGGTGACCTCCTGTTTGTGGAGGGGCCCCTTATAAATACTTTGAGCAGAGTGGCCTTGGGGTTCCCCGCTGCAGCTCTCTGCCATCACGGATGAGCATCTGAGAGGGTCAGTGACCCACCCACGGTCACAAAGGGAGTTAATGGGTCTGGATCTAGGGTCCCCCAAGCCACCAACTAATTTCTCTTCAATCACCCTCACGGCCCTTCTGGATTAAGGTGGACATTTATTAAGCACTTACTGTTTGCCAAGAAAGTTACATTTCTTTCCTAATTTGATGGGAGGAAGGTAAAGCTCAGAGAAGGTGGGATCTAGCTGAGGGTCATTCAGACCTGGGTTCCACATAATTAACCCTGACCAAGTGACAGTATGGCCTGTTCTTTTCTTCTGTCATGTTTTAATGTTTTGTTATTTTAAAAGTCAACTACTGCTTTTCCCTACAAAGACAAGATTAGGATTTTTCATTGCTCTCTTCCCCTTCAGTCCTTATAACTCTTCCCCAACATGCCTTTCAGCTCCTATGACATCACATAAAAATTGTCTAGGTATTTTAGTTATGAGTTAATACAGAAATATGTTCTTCTTTTCTTTTCTTTGGGAATTTAAAAAAGCCCAGTGTTATTTGCTCAGCCTACTCATCTTTAGTATCATCTTGCTGAATGTATTTCTATTATGTAGTTGCTTCAAAATTGTTTTTTTTTTTTATTAGTCTTTGACATTCGAATGACAGTCTAGCTGGATATAAAGTTCTTAGTTCAAATTCTTCTATGTTGGTACTTTGGTCAATTCAATTGGATACTTATACTTTGTAAGTGATGTTTTTATCTAGACTTTTAAAATGTTTGTGTTTTCTTTCGATATTCACTATAGTATTTCTAAGTGTGCATTTTTCCTTATCAATCCTCTTTGGTATATTTTGGCCCCTTTCAAGCAGAGATCTTTGATTTTTCTTTAGTTCCAAGGTTATCTGCATTATTTCTTCAAATAAATACTCGCTTGATTAATTTTGCCCTCCTGGTACTCCTAAATATGTATATGTTGGCACCTACACTTCCATATCTCCCTTTTCTGTTTTTGATTAATGTATAATTTCATAAAATAAAAATTTCATTTTAAGATCTTAACTAGGCAATTTGCTGAATTTTGAAAACTGCATTACCTTATAATCATGGGCCCAAACCACGATTAAAAAAAAAATTAATTTCTCAAGCAAGTTCCCTTAGCTCTTTTATCTTCCCAAAGCAAATAATTGGTTTGATTTCTTTTCACAGATTAGATTGGCCTTTTGTACAGTTTCATACAGCGTGTATTCTTTTATGTCTGACTTCTTTCACTTAGCATTATGCTTTTGAAATTCATCTGTGTTTATTGTATTTGTAGTTCATCAGATTGCTGAGAAATTTTCCATCGTATGACTATATCACAATTGTTTATTGACTCATCAGTTAATGAATATTTACAGTGTTTCAGTTTGCAGGTATTATAAATAATGCTCCATGAACACTCAGTAGGTATATTTCATATAGGTAAATTTTCCTTTCTTTTGAGCAAATACTTAGGAGTAGATCCTAGGATCACGTGGGAAGAGTGTGTTTAATGTTATAAGAAACTGCCAAACTCTTCCAAAGTAACTGTACTGTACTATAACATTTTACACTCTTATAAGCAATTTATATGAGACTTCTGGGTTTTTCTACATTCCTGCCAGTGGTTGGTCTTTCAAGTTGTTTTGATTTGGTTTTGGTCAATCTAGTAGTATGAAGTGGGTTTAATGTACATTAACCTGGTAAATAATGATGTGAAGCCTTTCCATGAACTATTAATTATTTGTATATTTTCTTTTTGAAGTGACTAAATCATTTGCCTGTTGTGCATGTGGGAGGGGTTGTTTATCATTTAATTGTCAGCTATAATTCTGTATTTACTAGATACAAATCCTTTGTCAGCTGTATGTACTATGAATACTTCCCTGCCATTATCTGTCTTCTATTCAGTTTCTTAATGATGTCTTTTGATGAATAGAAATTTTAAATTTTAATGAAGCCTGATTTATCAGTTTTTACTTATATGGATTTGGTATTCTTGCCTGCTCCAAAGTCACAAAGATATCCTTTTATGTTTTCTTCTATAATTGGATTAGCAATCCATTTCAAAATGAATGGAGTAAGATTAAAATTGACATTTTACCTTTAACTGAAGTTTTAATTCCCTTACGTATTTTCTGTTCCTCTACCTGATATCCCAGATCCCCATTTCATTCCTCAGCTGCTGGATCCATTCTACAATTCATCCTATTACATTTTTTTTTTTAAACTGATTTTTCATATAGAATATTTCTACCTGGGTCCTCTAACTTTTGTTCTGTTTCTTTTCTGGTATTGCTGATATCTTTCCTTATTCCTTTTGCATATTTCTTATGCTTTTTTTAAATCATCGGCACTTCTGTTTAATATAGCTGATTCCAGTGGTATCTTCCATTAGTTTGTTTTTCTTTTGAAGCCACTGTGATCTTTGGATTCCCTGTTCTTTACACCATGAGCTCAGCTCATTCCTCAAGGGTTTTCAGCTGTTTTGTTTGGTGCTGATTATTGGAGTAAGAATCAGAGCCTGACTCTAGTCTCTGGCAGTGCCAATGAGCCCATGGAGATGACAGCTCCAGAAAGGCATGATTCCCCCACATGCATGGTCTGGCACTGCCACTCCCCTTTCCCAAGAAATGACATCCACACCTCATGTTCAGCAGCCAGGGGAGGGAGCTCTCCATCAAGGTCAGAATCTACCAACCTGGGGTCTGGAGGGGAAGAGATGGTGGGGGAGCTGTGGGCGCCAGCCCATTCCCCCTTCTTCCCTGCAATTGCACGCTGCCCGCTGTGCTGTCCTGATTCTGGTCCAGCAGCCACTTGTGCCATCTGCCTGGGTGGCCAGTGTCCAAGGGAGAATGCTGGCCTGGCTTGTTCTAGGGCAGTGGGCGTGCGTTGTGGGGGCAGGGCGTATTAGAGAAGGCTTGATGCAAAGAGGCAAGAGCACAACTCAAATTCTGATTTTCTTCTCTGTAGATTTCTCCACCACCCTAAAGACCACACGCTGCCCCCCTTCTCCTGGTTACAGCAACCCCCCCACACCTCATATACCAGTTTAAAACGCCCTTCCATCTCCCCACGACATTTTGTTTTCTCCATAATTTCCTAGGTTTAGTGACGTTTTGCCCTATTGTTTTTCTGGAGTTGATTTGAGGAAGAGGGTCCAAGAGCCTTGTGTCTTCCCTCACTGTTAGTTTTAAGGGCAAAGTATGTATTTCCCTCTTTCCCCGCACCACCGGCCAGAATGCTAGGACTTTCAAAGAAAAACAGCAAACCGATTAGCGATACCACTGGATTTAGCAGTTACTAGATTATTGGAACTGATGGAATAATCATTTTAAATATGCATCAGGAACATGCGAAAGAAATAAGAAAAAAATTAACTACATATAACAGAATAAGGAAGTGTTTAAAAGAAAAGGATCGAGTCGAGGTGCTCAGCATGAAAAACCAGCCTCATCATCTGTCGCGGCCCCAACCTTTGCATGCACCTTCCAGTTCACATTCTCCAAAAAGACCTCCTGGCCTCCAGGCCGCTGCCCACGGTTCCCCCTCCTTAGACTGCTTTCCCTCCACTCCTGCTGGAAGAATTCTGGTGCATCCTCCAGAAAGCCCCTTGTGGTCAATGTGAGGCACAGGGATGGCCTGGGATTCTGGAGCTAAGAAACCAGGTTTAAGAGACCACACACTGGCTGTGTGACTTTGCAAAGGTTATACTCCTTCTCTGTACCTCAGGCTCCTGCTGGAAAAAATGAGAATGTTGTGCTAGATTATTCCTACACTCTCTTTCAGCCCTGACAAGCTGGTGGGTGGTTAAAAATGAAGCTTCCGGAATGGGACATCCCCTGATCCCTTCCTGGTTTAACACTTAATCACTTGTTTCAAAAAGCAGTTATTCAACCTGTGAAGCCCCATTTTACTAACCTAGCAGAATGGTTAAGAGCTTGTACTTTGGAGTTGGACAATTTGGGTTCATAACCCCAATTCTGCATGCCTGCTGTGTGACCATATGCAAGTTACTTAACCTCTCTGTGCTTTTTTTCTTTTTTTCTTTTTTTTTTTAATTTTTTTTTTTTATAGAGGCATGCTTATTTATTTATTTATCTGTTTGTTTGTTTTTGTTTATACATGCACTGGGTACAGTCAGAAGCGCGGGAGGGCGAGAGAATTCACCAGAGCCAGAGCGGGGAGCAGAGCAGGCAGAAGGACCGAAGTACACTGCTGAGGGGAGCAGCGGGTGGCAGGAGAGGTCTGCGCGCCATGCGGGACCCTCCTCCGGTGGCCGGGGAGCAGCCGGGGATCGAACCGGCGCCGCAGAGGCCGCGGGCAGGTTCGCAACCCAGCGCTCAACTGCTGCGCCACCGGGGAGGCCCTCTGTGCTTTTTTTCTTTTTTGTAAAATGAGGATATATTCAGAGTATCTACCTCAGTATAGGGGCACAATGAAGGCACCTCTTGTTCTGCTGGTGGTGATTTTTCACTCTTATACAGATTTCCCCATTCAGCTCAATAAATTCTTAATGTTTTTCTAAATCCATTGTCTTTTGGAACCTGCAGCTCCAGGCATAAAGTCACTTTCAAAGCTACCTGACCGGAACTTAACCTCACATCACCTCCTCCATCGCCAACATCTTTCCACTACACTGCAGTGTTCAGGAATATTAGCCTGGGGTCTGGGGGATTACCGAACCAATCCAGATGGGAAAGCTCTCCCACCCTCTTACATGTGTACCACAGCTGTCTGCCCTTGGCCCAGCACAGATGTCTTTTGTAGGCTTCATGCAAATGCAGGTTTAGTGATGGGCCAGAAGTTAATTGAGGTGGCAGAACAAGGGTGGGTTGGACAATTAGAGGCTCATATGACCTGGGATAGAGAGCCAAGGGATTCTGGAGGAAGGAAGGAGGATTCTTGGAGGACATGGAGTCAGCAAAAAAGGAGAATTGAATTTCAGCAAGCCCAGAACTGAAGCTGGAGAGCGAGGCCCGCGGAAGCAGATATGGGCCTTGCCAAGAGGCAGCTCCAGAGGCAGCAGGGGCTGAGCTCCAGAGGCCTGCAGGTCTGGGCATGTGGCTTCACCTCCCCAAACCTCAGTTTCCTCATCTGCTTAAGGGATCCCGGTACCATTTGTTAGAGTTAGGGGAAAGCAGCCGTGTGTGAGAATCTGTTCCTTGCTGGTTGGGTCGGCAGGCATGCACTTGAGATCTGAGCTAATTGCTGAGCCTCAGTTTCCTTCCCTGTGACTTTAGAATCTCATTCTCAGCCACGTAGCATTATGGCAAAGCTTCCGTGAGACGATTTCTTGGTGACACCTTCTGTGACCACCGTCTAAAACTGCAAACCCACCTCCCCTCCTGTCTTCCCCCCTGCCTTTTTTCGTCCCTTGCACTTACCACCACATAACATCCTATCAGTTTTACTTATTTCTACGTCTACTCTTCCCATCAGTAGGAATTTGGGCTGTTTTGTTCAGGCCCTGGCTAAAGCAGGTGCTCAGTAAACCGTGGTCAAACAAATGTTGGTTGAATAAATCTAGGGCAGGGTCTAGTGCGTAGGGGATGCCAGGTGGATTTAGAAATGGAGGCACAAGAGAGGCTAGTGGAACTCCCTTGGGTGCCAGGGGCTGCCCATGAAGCACCTGGGGCTTGGGTGTCAGGGGGGGATGCCTAGTTCATCTTTGGCCACTGCCTGCGGACAGTGGGTCCTGTTGGAGAGTGAAGGGGCATGGTCCTGAGCCCGGGGGCTTCTCAAGGAGCTAGATCCTCTGGAAACAGGAATTCCATGACCCTTGGCTTTCCAGTTTTCCTTAAACTTTTTATCCTACTTTGAGTGCCTCTGAGTGGAACAAGCTATCTGAAAGAAATGATAGCCCAGCGCCACACAGGCCACTCTGCAGGCTAGGAGGAACAGCACCGGATTTATCACTGGTCAGATCGTGAACACAGACTGGCCCTGCCCCTCTCTAGCAGAGGGGCACTGGGCAAGTCACTTCACCTCTCTGAGTCTCTATTTTCTCCTTTGTGAAATAGATGTAGCAGTAACCCCCCCTCCCCCCATGCTGACCTCCAGGGTTTTTGTATAAAACCCAGTAAAAATGTGTATTATGACCAGTCATGACTAGACTGAAGGGCCTGGAAGGCAGAGGTGGTCCCAGTGGCCAGAGCTATTCAACTGAACCGACCACAACTTGTTGGACCGGGAGGGTCTGAGTCTGTAAGTAGGACCATCAGGCAAATCCAACTCAAGGGCCTCTGACAGTTGTACAAATGTATGGATTTCAAGAAGAAAGCCTAACCTGAACTCCCTTGGACTCTTATTTTTACCCTGCACTTGAAACGTACTGACACATTTTTAGCTTGTTTGCCAAACAAGCTACAAACAGCTTGTTGAGTTTGACACAATGTGGTTACTTACAATGTAAGGGACTGAGAAAAACTGACTGAACTGGAATTCTGAGCTCAGACATTGTGTTCCAAGGAACAGAAAGTCCAAAGCAAACAATAAGGGGAATGAATTGACTGATGTCACCAGGGTGTTCAGTGTAGGTTTCAGGCATGGCTGTATCCAGAGGCTCAAGCAATGTCACCAAAGATTCAAATTCTCTGCATCTGCCTTCTGAGGTGTTGCTTTATCTTCAGGCTCTGCACAGTCCCCTCCCTACCATCTTACACCCTCCCACATACCATTCAGGTAGCTAGAGTTTTCCAGCATATGTTAATCAGGACCACCATGGAGCTGCTGAGGTTAGGATCAATCCCACAAAAACCACTTGGCTGGATGGGGGAGAATCACTTCCCAAGAAAACTTTGTGATATTCCTAGGAAGGAGGTGGGTTCTGGGTGGTCAAAAATTACAGCAAATATCTAGTACAGTCATCAGTGGGGGAGTATGGAAAGTCATAGAAACAGCTGCCTAGCACTTTACAGTTTGCAAAGTTCTTCCTTCCCAAGAAACCAATATTGGAGGCAGAATGTTTATTATGCCTGCTTAACAGCCCCTGAATATTCTGCCAGGTCTCTTGACTTGCAGCCCTGCGCTGCCTCCTCCCACCTTCCCTCTCTGTGCAGAATGATAAACCCAGAGGGGCTGACCTGGGAGGAAGGGGCCTCTGGCAGAGCCGGGGCCAGGCCACCTGTGGAAAGGAGCCTCCCTCTCCACAGGTTGCCAGGGTGGTGGGGAGGGGAGCCAGGGCTGCCCAGTGCCCTGTGTGAGGACCAGCAAGTTGGGGAGTGTGTGGGAGAGGTGAGTCCAGGGTCACTCGCCTGAGGGGCTCCTCCCCCCTCCCACGACATTTCCCAGGTGGTTCCACTGCAGGGCAGGCCTCAGGTGTGGTGCAGAGATCAAGGACTTGCCCTCAGTTCTAGATGAGACCCCTGTCGGCTGCTTTCCTGCTGTGTCCCCTCATCCCTCTTGGGTGAAATGGGGCTAAGGGGAAGCCCTCCCTCTGCAGGCTGTGATTCATCTGGAAAGAAATGGCATTTGGGAAGGGTGTGTACTGAATACAAATCAAACAGTAGCTGCATGTAATCCATTTGTGAAGCAATTATTGCAGATACTGTACCACCATTGCGGAGGGTGGCTGGTTTCCAATCTGGCCTCTGCTCTAGAAGTTTACGCTTGGCCCTGGAAGCAAGAAGCCTCCACAAGTAACCCTGAATTCTGGTCTGGTCACTGGCTGGCTGTGTGACCTTGGGCATACTACCTAACCTCTCTGTGCTTCTGTTTTATTATTTGTAAAATGGAGTTATAATAGTGCCTAATCCCTTGTAGGGGTTAAATGAGTTAATGTAGGTAGAGCATTTGCTATTAAGAATACAATGACTAAGTATGAGGATTTTTCTAGAATAGTCTGAAGTTGAAATGTTTGTCTCAGTTGACACAAATCATTAATATTTGGAATTCCAAGACACTGATATCCACACTACACCTTTAAAACTGCCATGTGCTTCTAGTAATAGCCCCCCCCTCCCCGCAATTCTTAGCTGGATAGTAGGGAGATCTATCCCTGCCACTGATGTGCTGTGTGACCCCATGGGTGTCCTGTGCCCTCTCTGACTTCCTGTCTGTGGGTTGTGAGAGCAAGGAGAGGGCAGCCTAGTGCCAAGAGGGGCTGCTGCAGGGGTGCAGAGCAAAGGACTAGCCTGTGGGGGTGACAGATACCTTAGACACACAGAACACCCGCCCCTCCCCCACTCAGCTTTCAGGCATGGCCCTGATCCAGGCGGCCTGAGACAGAACATTCCTCTCTGTGGGATGGTAGAAGCCCGTGTGCCCATAAAGCGGCCACTCCTGCTGCCCCTTTGTGGGCACTCCAGCTCCCCAGGCCTTAGGCACCATATCTGTGGGCCCTGCCACCGTGCTCCCGGTGTCCTTTTGCCAGCTCTCCTCCCACCAGTTGAACCTCGACTGGCTGCAGACCTCTGCCCACAGAGCCAGTTTGTGGCTTCAAACCGTCCAGCACCCCAGAGAGCCTCAGATTATCTTAAGATCCAGAACTCAGCTCTGCTTCCAACTCCAGCGCTGCTGTGTGGCCTTGGGCAAGCTTCAGCGTCCTCACCTGTAAAATGGGGCTGGCAGTGAGGCATGTAAGTGAGACAGGCCGTGAGAGGACTGCCCTTGACCAGCTGAGCTCGGGCAAGCCCTTTGCACTGTGTCCAGGCTGCCTCTGTTCTGCGTCGTGAGCAGTCTACCTTGCCTTGCTCTCTGACCTCTCGGTGCTCTGTTCTGCCTTTGGCCTTTGCAAGTTCAGGGTGGAGGGTGGGAGCGCCCTCTCTGTTCGCCTCAATCCTCCCGTCCTTGCAGCCTGGCTGCCCTCCCACCCCCTCCATGGAACCTTCCTGGCTGACCCTGGATGTTCTGTCTCTCCTTCAAGAGGAAAAGAAAGCGTCAGACTGTCTGGTGGGTTATTTGTTTCTTCCTCTGCGTGTGTGTGTGTGTGTGTGTGTGTGTGTGTGTGTGTGTGAGAGAGAGAGAGAGACAGACAGACAGACAGACAGACAAAAAATGGCCTCTCAGGAAGCATGGACTCCTTTGACTATAAGAACAGGGACCTCTTCCTCTTCAATAACACTCCCACCCACCTTTCCACAGGGTGGGCACAGGTAAGTGAACTTTTGGCTTCTGGAGTTTTAGAGCCAGAAAGACCTCATGGGACCTTCTAGGTGAGCAGGTTTGTGGAGGAGCCTAGGAGCAAATGGCTACTGGGCCATGTGCGCCAAGAAGAGTCTCGGTCTCAGCGCCAGGCCTATGTCTGCCCACTTGCCTGTCCTCTGCCCATCAACCCATCCTCCCTACCCTCTCAATCACTCCCCACGCTGCTTGTCAACGTTCATTGCACACTCACCATGCCCCAGGCGTTTTAAGCCTTTCCATGTAGCAACCTGTTTGTTTCTTACAGCAACCTTCTGGATCCCATTAATCTCCCACTTTGCAGATGTAAAGCTGGAGGCACAGGGAAGCAAACACTGGCTCTGAGCGCCCCAGCTAAAGAGGGGGACAGAGGAAGCATCTGGACCTGGTGACCTAGCTCCAGAGCTCACTTCTGCTGCTGTTGAGCTGCCTCTGCAGCCTGTACCCGTTGACCCTGCCACCCACCCACCAGCATTCCCTGCCTGCCTGGCCCTGCTCCAGGCTCTGCCAGCTGCCAGGCTGCTGCCATCAGCAGAGCTCACGCTTTGGTGAGGGGGTGACTACCCGTGTCTCTAGGACTCTGATAAATGGGACAAGGTCCCATTTGGGTTTGCCCAAGGCTACACAGGGCTCTGGGAGCTCGGAGAAGAGTGCTAGCTACCACCAGGGCTGGGCGGCGATGGCGGGTAGCCTGGCAGAACCGCGGTGGAGGTAGAAGGACAATGGGAGGACTTCATGGAGTGGACAGCAGGGAACATTCCAGACCAGGGAATGCAGTGTGCTGAGGTGTTGAGGCTGGAGGTGCTTGGGGACAGCTGGCGTCTCCTCAGAGCCCTAAAGATGCAATGGTTTGGGGGTGGGGGGCAGACCCCAGCCTCCCTAAGCTCTCCCACTTCTGTTTCCTGCCAGGATGGGGTGCCTTTGTGGCTAAGGTCTGGGCCTTGCTCTGTCCGCAGCACCTGGCCCTCTGCCCTCTGGGGAAGTCGCTCCCTGGCTCTGACCTGCAGCCCACTCTGAGGACCACACATTCCTTTCCCAGCCCTTAGCCCACGGCTGCTTCATGGCAGCCGTAAATAACTCGCCTCAGTGAATGAACACAGTCCCCGCCAGCAAGGCTTGCCAGGGACGCTGGACTTGGCTGAGAGAGGGACTCCGTGTCCCTTCTCGCTGAGCCTGCGGCAGACAGGTTTCTGGGCTGGTCTGCAGCTGCGTGCCCTCCCCTGGCAGCTGCTGCGGCCCAGTGCAGAGCTTCAGGAGCCCCTCAACCTCATCCTGTCCCCAGCCCTACACAGGCCCCCAGCCCCACACAGGCCCCCCTCAGCACTGGAGCTCCAGCTCCTTGAAAGAGCCAAGAATGCCCGGCTGTCAGCCCAGAGGACGCTGGCTCCGGGCTGGTTCTGACTGTCCCCTGTGTGCCCATGGGGTGTCGTGGGGTATCGGGGTGGGAGACCAGGGTGATGCTTTCCTCTTCTTTAGGCCTCAGTTTTCCCTTCTGGGCAACCTCCTAAGGCATTGTTTCCCAAACTAATCCTGTTCACAGAAAGACTTGCTAGGTTGTGCCCTGGGAACTTCTGAGTGAGCAGGTCTGGAGTGGGGGTGTGTGGGAATTTATGGAGGGGGGAAGAGTTATGTCTCCTTAATCTCTTTAAATTTGAATAAAGCCAAACCACTACCCTAGCCCCTTTTCTTTCTCATCATTGCCCAGTGTATCAAGCTCAAATCTCATTGGCTCCTCAAGACCTCCTAGTGAGACAGGCCCTGGGGGGCTTTTTCTATATGTCTGCATTTTTAACCACCTTCCAGATCTTCCATTGCTCCAGAAAAATCCCTCCTGTACTGTCCGTCAATACCCCCCCAGGTAACCACCTGGGAATAGGGCTTTTTCCACAGTTACACCGAGTGACTTTTGGGGCCTAGTACTCTTGGGGAAATCCATTCCAAGGACCCTCCCCAGCCCAGAGCTTCGGGGACTGTGAGCTCTGGACGGGGGCTGCCTGAGGATGAGTCACCCCCTCTGGCCCCCGCAGATGTGACTGGGGGGGCACAGGTGACTCTTTGGGTCTCATCAGTTTGTGAGTCTGGGTGGGGATGGAGCTCTAGAGGAGGTCCCAGGCCTGGAGCAGGGGTGACCCCTGGGTAGGTCCCTGTGCAGGGATTGAATCCATCTATGTGAGCTTAACATTGAACAATGGCTACCCACATCTCCATTCTCTCACCTGGAAAGGGGTCACCTGTGTCCAGCTCTCAGGGTTACTGAGCATATAAAAAGTCGGTATAAGCTCAGCACACCCGGGTGATCTCCTGAGGATGATAGTGGACAGGACAACAGCCTCGAGGGGGGTGATGGTGGAGGGGGCTGGTGTTGGGGCTGAGGCCAGACTCACCAGCTGTGTGACACAGACTTTGTGACTGAGCCTCAGTTTCCCCATGTGTCAGAAGGGTTACTAATCCCAAAGTTATAAGGATCCGATGTGATTTAAGTTAAGGGAATGTTGAGAAGGAGAAAGACTAGAGGAATGCAACTGGCTGTCCTATTTGCAAGTGCCTTGGTGGCCTTTCTGGGTTTTGTTTTTAATTTTATTATTTTATTGCATCATTGTTCATTTTTGTACAATATTTGATTTCTCCCCTCAGGTGTAATCCCCGTAAATCTCCCATCACCACCCCACCCATGAAGCGTCACCATAGTCCCTTATGCTCTTCCCAGCCCTGTTTTGAACCCCTCCCTCCCCTCCTATGCTGTGTTGCCTCAGATCTATAATTTGCCTGCTAGTTTTGTCTTTTTTCCCCTCTGACCCTTTGTTCAGTTTCCCTATATTCCTCTTGTAAGTGAAACCATTTGATTGTTTTCTTTATCTTTCTGTCTTATTTCACTGAACATAATTCCTTCCAGCTCCATGCATGTTGCTGAAATAGCATGAGTTTATCCTTTTTGATGGCCGAGTAGTATTCCACCATGTATATATAACACATCTTTTTGATCTAGTCATCTGGTTTTGGGTATTTAGGTTATTTCCAAGTCAGAAGCGAGGGAAGGTGAGAGAATTCACCAGAGTCAGAGGGGAGAGCAGAGCAGGCAGACTGACGAAGTACACTGCTGAGGGGAGCCTCACCCGGTGGCCGGGGATTGAACCGGCGCTACAGAGGCTGCGGGCAGCTTTGCAACCCAGCGCTTAACTGCTGCGCCACCGGGGAGGCCCTAGGTTATTTCCATATCTTAACTATTGTAAATTGTGCTGCAATAAACATAGGAGTGCAGGTTTCCTTTCAAATTAATATTTTTGTGGCCTTTGGATAGATTCCTAGGAGTGGAATTGCTGGGTCATATGGTAGCTCCATTTTTAGTAATTTGAGGGTCCTCTAGTGGCCTTTCTGGAGCCAGGAAGGGGAGAAAACCCTTGGAGGCCAAAGGAGAAAGCATCCCCCTGACCTTGGGTGTGTCGTGCCACTGGATCTAAGATATCCTGGGAGGCACGAAACGCATGGGGAAAGGCCTGCTCTCAGCCTCCCTGCTGGCATGGCTTCCAGGCTCTGTGAGTGCAGCTGCTTCCTCTCTGAGCCTCAGTGTCTGAACCTGTCAGATGAGAACCATAGTCACCACCCTGACTTGTAAGACGCTGTTGGAACCCACAGGAAATGGATGGGAGGCAGGCCACTTTGGAAGCAGAGGAACCCCTCCAAAGCAGGGCAGCTCAGCTACCTCCAGCCTCTGCTTGCTGATCAATCTCGGTGACTGCAGGCTTCGGGCCAGCGCCTGGCAGAGACTGGCCCGAGGCTTCCCTGCTGCTCTGCAGGGCTGGCACTGGGCCAGCACACAGCAGTGCAGGCTTGGGGCTACAGGAGACAGGCAGATCTGGGTTCTCAACTCTACTGTTATGCCCCCTGAGTGTGTTTCCTTCATCTCTAAGTGGGGATACTAGTATCTAGCTCTTACAGGGCTTGGCATACAGTTGGTGCTCAATACAAATAGTCCTCTTAGTCTGGACATAGTTTCAGCCCTCTGGTCGGGGTCAATGCAAACCCAGATTCTGGCCTGATAAATGGGGCAGAGTTGCCCCTGCTGCTGGGGGTTGTGGCCCCAGCTGTGTTGTGGCCCCAGCCAGGGACTCTGCTTCTGGGCTTTTATCCCTCAGAGTGCCCAGCATAATAGCTGGCACATAGTAGGCACTTTTTCTGTGCTAGCCAGTCAGAAGTCTGCAAGAAGACAGACACTGTGGCTGTCCTGTTCTCCACTGAGCCCTCGGAGCCAGCGCAGACACAGGCATGCCACAGGAGCTCAGTGACTATCTGGGGATGAAGAAGGAATGAATGAGCATCAGGTGAAAGACCTGGCCTGGGAGGGGAAGAGGAGGAGGGAGTGGAGGGGGCTCTGAGGGATGTCCTCCGCCTCCCATTTCATCCCTCTTGAGCTAATCCCCAGATTAACAAAGCCAGGTCATGGTCACTGACCCAGGGCTTTGGAGTAAGCGTGTAAGTCTAGGGTGACCTGGCATGTAAGAGTGTGGTGGCCACTCTGTGGGGCCCTCTTCGCCCAAAAATGGCCCTTCTGTCCCCTATCCTTGATGTGGTCCTCACGACAGTCCTCAGCCTCCTCCTCCTGGTGCTGGCCTTGAGCCTGCTCTGCTTCTTCACCTGCCGCCTGGCCAGGCCTCTCAGGTAGGTGAACTCACCTTGGCCGACAACCTCCCCTACAGCTCTCCTGTCCTGAATCCATTTGGCTTCTGTTTGTTCTGGTGCGATAGAGAAAAGGTGGACCCTAGTCCCTCCCTCTCCAAGGTGGGGAGTGGAGGGCTGTAGAGGTTGAGTCAATCTGAATTGAATTGCACTTGGCCCTAGACTAGCTGGGATGCTTTGCTCAGTTTCCTAAACTGTAAAAGGAGGGCTGACGACTTACAGTGCGGATCACAGAGGCCCAGGGCCAGCAAATAGCTGGCTACAACTTGAGTGCCAAGAAATGGTGATGACTCTTATCAGTCCTGTTGTCCTGTCACTTGCCCTGGATCTCTTGAGATCCAGCCCAGGGCTGGCATTTTGCCTGACTCCAAGGGGCTCCTGTGCCCTCTGCCCCAGGATGCCGAGTCAGTCCTCAGGACCCAGCCCCAGCCCACTGCACCTTTCTTTGACCTGCCAAGAAGCTGCTCCTCCTGGGACCAGAGCCTGGCCAGGGCTTCTGCATATTCGTCATGAATAATCAGGGCACGTAGCTGGGAGCCCGGAGGAGAGGAGGTGGGGGGTGATGGAACTGATCCACGCCCGGAGGCTCCATTCTGAACCTCTAGAGCCCTGGCAGAGGGCGGTGGGCAGCCGGACCCCCTGCAGCCCCAGACTGGGCCCCACAGAACCCATCGCCCAGGGCTGCCAGTGAGGGGGTTGGGGGGAGGTAGGGGGCAGCCAGCAGGAAGACTCTGGTTTCTGGAGGCTTTCCTAGATTCCCATCCCCCTTCTTTCTGGGCAGAGGCAATGGAAGAAGGGCTCTAGGACAGTATCTCAAGGCCACGTCCCTGGGGCCAGAACTCAGAGCATTCCAGCCTGGCCTGTGGGGCTTCTCATTAAGTTATTATTTGAAGAGCTGCTTCGGTGGACATGGGGTTGGAGATTCAAAGATGGGCAAGGGTGTCTTTCCTCTCACAGAGCCTCCATCTGCAGAAAGGAGCGAATAACCATATGGGGCTGAATGAGCCCTTAGCTCACCTGGGGCCACCCGTCTCGTGTGTATTTCTGTATTTGTTTCTTTTGGACCCAGGGTGCAGAGAAACTTGGATAAGTCACATTTCTCAGCAGTGACATACTATTGTGAGTTTAGTTCTTGTTTTATTTATTTTCTTTGCCGCTTCCTGCTCCTGACTACCAATCTCATTCTCCCCAGGGATCCTCATGCTTAAGTGTGTAATAGTTCTTCAATTTGTGTGTGCCTTTGCAAATTTTGCCGTGTTCTGTACGTGGGCATGGTCCATATTTACATACAGGGTGCCACATTCCTGTGTTTCAAGCTCCACCCGTACTAATGTTGTCCCTTCTGGTTTTGATGCCACTGCCTTGATTCATTCCCCTAGTTATGGACAGAGAAGTTGCCCCAAACCCTTGTACTCCTGAGCCAGCATTATAGAGAATATGCCAAAGTTTCTTGAGTAAGTATGATGGTTTCTATAGGTTTGGATTTAAAGTCTATGATGTTAAAGAAATTTTTTTCAACTCCTGGTTTTCTGAAGACTTTTGTCAGATAGTTGTCTATGTCCCCATAATCTAGAATGATCTCATCAGGGCTTTAAATGCCTGTATATCCAGGCTTCCCAAGTTTATACCTCTAGCCAAGACTGCTTTCCCAATGCCAGATGCATTTGGGATCCAACAAGGCACTTGATATCTCCACTTCTAAAATACATGTCCTATTCAGCATGTCCAAAATCATGTTCCTCATCGCCCCCACAAAATCTACTCCAGCTCACACCTCAAAACACCACCCCAAATGCTGAAAGACTGCTTTTTCTCTTAGATTGAAAACAAACTGGGGATAACTATTCTTGCCTCTCCGATTCAACTTGGTGCCAGAAGTCCTGGCCAATGCAATAAGGGAAGAAAAAGAAATAAACAGTACACAGGTTGGAAAGGAAGTACTGGAGCTGCCCCTTTTCGTCAACAACATGGTTTTCTACAGAGAAGATGGCAAGGAATCCACATACATATCCAAAGAACCTCTAGAACTAGTGAGTGAGTTTAGCAAGGTTATAAGATACAAGGTCAAAAACATAAAAAATCAATGGCATTGCTATATATTAGCAATGAACATCTTAAAATAGTGCTATTACAATAACTCTCCCCAAAGGGAACATAGGGGAAATACAAAACACATAAGGATATGTATGCTGAAAACCCCAAATAATTAAATTCATGCAGAGGTTTGCGAGTGGAAGATTAAACTTTGCAAAGATGCAAACCTTTTCCAAACCAAACTACGGATTTGATATAATGCCAATCAAAACTATAGTGATGGAGAACAGAGCTGGGGTTGCCAGATTTAGGGGTGTGGGACTTCTGTGACTGAAAAGAGAGAACACATGAGAGTTTTGTGGTGGTTAGCAGTGTTCTGTATCTGATGGGGTGGAGGTCACACAAATCTACACATGTTAAACTTCCAGGGAACTGGAAGCCCCACTCTTGGCAAGGAGCAACAGTAGTAATCTCCTTGCTAATTCTGCAGTCAGCAGCTGTGGTCAGGATTCTGCTCTGCTTGTTTTAATGTAGGGCAAGTCTTTATCCTTCCAGAACCTGGGTTTTCTCATCTATAAAGGAGATCATTAACTCCCTCCCTGTCCATTGAGTAGGTTATTGGTTATTTGGAAGACATCATTCTCATTGTTGTGTAGATTTCCATCTTGTGAACTCACAACATGTATTTACTCATCTTGCTGAAGATGGACAGACATGTTTTTGAGGCCATCATGAACAGGGCTAATAGGAACGCTCTGCTACATGTCTCTGGTCAACATCTCTGTTGGATATGAGTGGTTGAGTATGGCACTCAGCTTTGGCAGGTGCTGTTAGTTTTCTAAAGTGGTTGTACCAATCTATACTCCACCAGCAGAAAACTGGCAGACTCTGGTAGTTCCACCTCCCTGCCAACACTTAGACTTCTCTTTATGCATAAGGATTTTATGGTGATTCTTCCCTTCCCTTCCCTTCCCCCTACCTCCCTCCTTAGGAACCCTGGCTTTCAACTGATGTAAATACTTGCTATGCCAAGCACTGGAGTACAGACAAACAAGTCAAAGTCCTTGCTCTCAGGAGTTCCCAGCTTGGTGGGTGGGACAGACCAGGAGAGAATTACTTTCAAAACAGGGATGTGCAATGATGGAAGTGGTGTGAAGCACAGAGGTTGTATATTGGAATGAGTGACCTTCCCTAAGGTTTCCTGAAAGAGGTGATTTCAGTGTTTCAACAATTTGGAACAATCTTGTCATGTATTGAAGTTGTATGTTTAATCATATTTTAAATTTAACTTTTTTTCTAATGCTAAGATTTACACTAGACCTATTTGGAAATTAAAGAAGAATTTTAAAAATTAGAAATCATCTGAAATCTTTTTAGTCAGAATTAAGAGCTGGTAGATGTTACAGGTAGGGTATTTCTTTTTTTTTTTTTTTTATAAATTTTATTGTTATATTCCCCATACAATTGCAGCCCCCCAATTCTGACCCCAATCCCTCCCCTCCCGCCCCCACCCCCCATGGTAGGGTATTTCTTTTAAGTGCCCCCCACAGTTCCCACTTCCTGCCAAGCTGAGTTTTTATTTATTTATTTATTTATTTATTTATTTTAAATAGAGGCATGCTTTATTTATTTGTTTTGCTGGTTTGTTTGTTTGTTTTGTTTATACATGCACTGGGTACAGTCAGAAGCACGGGAGGGTGAGAGAATTCACCAGAGCCAGAGCGGGGAGCAGAACAGGCAGAAGGACCGAAGTACACTGCTGAGGGGAGCAGCGGGCGGCAGGAGAGGTCTGCACGCCATGTGGGACCCTCCTCCGGTGGCCGGGGAGTAGCCAGGGATTGAACCGGCGCCGCAGAGGCCGCGGGCAGCTTCGCAACCCAGTGCTCAACCGCTGCGCCACCGGGGAGGCCCCAAGCTGAGTTTTTAAAGAGCCAGGTAGATGAAGAAGGGGGCAAAAAAGCACAAAGGAAGTGGTTGGATGGTGTGTTTGGTGAATACTGGGTGTTTGTGGGACAGAGCAGTAGGAATCCTTTGCCTCTGGACACTAGCATGTAGCATGTACTTTCTTTTCCTAAGTAGGCGAATTTTTTATTCCTTTATTAAGTGCTGCAAATATGCAGAACAAGCTCTTTATAAATAGAGTGACAAGTTGGAGACAAACAGCCAAGCAGTTCAGCTTGGCTCCCTGCCCACCCCTGCAGGTCTCCTCCTCCTGAGGCCAGGAGGTGGCAGGCACACTGGAGCCTTTTCTTATCTCTCAGGACTGTCTCAAGAACAGTGTGCACCCCTGCTGTTTCCCACACTAACCAAGTGGTCATTTTTCTCTCGGTGTTGGTAGAGTGCACTATTTCCCAGTGAAATGCTTGCTTTTAAAAATCCCTCCTCTTCCAGCAACATTTAAACACAACAGGGTTAGTACACTTCTCAGTCGCCAGTGGGATCACTTGAACTTTTCTGCACAAAAGTTGCCTTTTGATCTTCACAGATGACCACAATTTAAAAACATTCTTCTGCCATTTATACATGCTCATTTTAGGCAATTTGGAAAATTCAAAAAAAATTAAAATAAATAAAAAGAAGAGGAAATAATCATTCACAGTCCTACCACTTGGAGAAAACCACAGTTAAATTTTTGGCATATTTCCTTCCAGTCTTTTTTTTAATAATCTTCTTTTAACTATTTTTTAAAAATAATTACTTATTTTTAACAGAGGTAATATTGGGGTACTGCCATCAGGTATGACCACCATAGTGCACCCACCACCAATTCACCCATATTCCATCGCTCATTGTGCTTTCTTTGCTCTTTTTCTTTCCTCTCCCTCTCTCTGCCCTCCTTGGCATCCCGGTTCTGAGTCAGCTATCAAGGATTAGTTTGCCAGCTTATCTTTATCTGACTTAATTTAGTGACTTTATATTACACATGTTAGTGACACCATCTGGTATTTATCTTTCTCCTCTGACTTATTTCAGCTAGCATTATCCTCTCAAGCTCCATCCATGTTGCCACAAATGGCATGAGTTTATCTTTTTGATGGCTGAGTAATATTCCATTGTGTAGATATACCACATCTTCTTGATCCAGTCATCTGTTTTGGAGCATTTAAGTTGTTTCCATATCTTAGCTATTGTAAATAGTGCTGCCATAAACATAGGAGTGCAGGTATCCTTTTGAACTTATGTTTTTGTGACCTTTGGGTAGATTCTTAGCAGTAGAATTGCTGGGTCATATGGTAGATCCATTTTTAGTAATTTGAGGGTCCTCTGCACAGCTTTCCATAGTGGCTGGACTGGTTTGCATTCTCACCAGCTATGTAAAAGGGTTCCTTTTTCTCCACATCCTCACCATGCTGGCAGTTTTAATGTCTTCTTTGGAGAGGTGTTTGTTTAGTTCTTTTGCCTATTTTTTAATTGGGCTCTTTGTTTTGTTTTTGTAGGGTTTTAGGAGTTCTTTTTGTAACTTTGTCTATCTTTGGTATCTGTCCTTTGTACAGATGTATGCTGTACATCTGTACATCTCCCATTCAGTAGGGTGTCTTTTCATTTTAGCTATTGTTTCTTTCTCTGTACAGTAGCCTTTTAGTCTGATGTAGCCCCAGCTGTTAATGTTCTCTTTTGTTTTCCTTGCTGTTGGGGACGTATCCTTAAAGTCATCACTAAAGCTTATGTCATGAATTTTTTAGTCTCTGTTTTCTTCTATGTAAATAACCTTCTTTTTTAAATTATAAATGTAACATCTCAACACAGAAGAAAATTGGAGAAGTGTTGAAAAAATAATAAAAAACAGTCAGTTGTAATGTCACCCAGAAATGTCAACTTGCCAGCCAATCTTCTCCTGCTTGTCACTCCTGCTGTTTTTATGTCTCTCTCCATAAGTGAGAGTGCTGAAAGAGAAGGTAGCAAATACAGCCACCTTGTAAGAGCAGATCTGCTAGTGTCCCTGTAAGACAGGGTGGACTCCGCCTTGTCCCTGACATGTATGGGACACAGGGAATTAAAAGGCTGAAGACTGACGGTCTGGAATAGTATGCAAGATTTGATCCCCAACCAGCAGCAGGAGCATCCTGGGAGCTCCTAGAAATGTGATGAGCGCCTGTGGTGGGCATGGGCCAGGGTGTGTGTGGATCTGTTCTAATAAGCCTTCTAGGAGATTCAGATGAGTGCTACAGGCTGAGAAGTGCTCAACAGGAAGACGGAACTCAGATACATTGAAAAGGTGGGGGGGTTCCCTTGGGGAATGGGCAGGTCTGACTTTGCAGCATGGAACTTGAGCTTATACAACTTTGTGTCGTCAAGCTTCCTGGGGGAGGGACCACTAGATTGTGCATCCCATTGCCCAGGCCCTACTGGCCTGTAGCAGGTGCTCAACAAATACGCATTGAATGAATCAAAGAATGAATAAGCAAATGAACAAATGAACTCTGTAGCTGTGATCCACGTGTCTTTTTTTTTTTTTTTTTCCAATTTCTAGGCTCGGAGCATCAGTTAATATCAGCTGACCCCTGACCTCTTCCTGCCCACGTTGGCTGTACCTCCAGCCTCCAGAAGGAAAGTGGGTCTTGGAGAAAGCCATGATTTCACCATTCTTAGTGCTGGCCATTGGCACCTGCCTCACCAACTCCTTAGTGCCAGGTAGGATTGGGGGCACAGGTGGAAGGGTGGGGAGATCTGGTGCAGGGAGAGAAGGAAGGACCAGGGCAGCGTCTATGTTTAAAGTCATAGAATCGACCCAAGTATTTAAGAGCTGGCAGCAGTGTTCAGAGAGGAAACCCCAGGTCTGCTACCCCACGTGCTATGTGGCAACCCCTCAATGTTATCTTAGCCTTTAATTGTGGTTTCCATTTTCTCTTATCTCTAATAACCTGGAATCTAACCCGTCCCTGAGACTCCCCTGCGTGCGGGTGTGCTGACCCCTGTCGGTCTCTGGGTGGCTCCCTGGAGGCAGCACGCTTCCTGTGGCCCGGGATTCCTGCGTGTGAACTCCTGTTCCGCAGCAGTGGGTTCTGGGTTTTGTTTCCTGTTGGAGATACACAGGGAGGCGTTTCGACAGCGCCGGGTTAGGTTTGATCCTTCAGTGATACAAATTTTGATAGTAATTTCTCAGTTTGTGGTTCTTACGCTCTGAATTTGCACACCACTCCTCGCCCGCCTCGCCCACCCCCGCCCGCCAAGATCTGGCTCAGATTTGGAGCCGAGGTCACATT
Organism: Talpa europaea; assembly: GCF_964194135.1. Classification (NCBI taxonomy): domain Eukaryota; kingdom Metazoa; phylum Chordata; class Mammalia; order Eulipotyphla; family Talpidae; genus Talpa; species Talpa europaea. The sequence continues at coordinate 11,630,947 of NC_140076.1, forward strand.
TTAGGCTGGCTTCCTTCCCAGTCGCTCTGTAGCGCCAAGGCAAGATGTGCTCATCAAAACAGACCTAGACCTGCTTCTGGTCTGACACCGAGGACCCCTCGGCTGCTCCCATTTACCTCTGGTTTGAATCCCCTCTTGATTTCTGCCTTCTAGGGACTTTCCTACCCTTTTTTTTTTTCCTTTTTCAAAACATTGTGTACTGTTTTTGATGCTTTTCCCTCAAGCATTTCTGTGTCTAGTCAGAGAGGGGAGCCGGTGGTGGCTCAGACCATGAAGTGGCTCGAAGGCCCCCTCTGCTCTCCTGGGCTGAAACTTTCCCATCTGCCCAGTGGAGAGAACAATTCCTCCTCCTGGGGGCTGGAGTAGGAATGACATGGGACAGGCACCATGTCCAGCAGGGAGCAGGTGCTCTTAGGGAAATACATATTTCAACAGATGAGGAAAATGGGGTACAAAGAAGGGACTGGCCTTCCCAGGTCCCACAACACGCCTGCAAGGATCCCATCTGGGCTGGCCTGTGGGGGTCCAGGCAACTCTCCCTCTGCAATCCCATGATGCCCAGCGGGGTGTCCTGCTTCTCAGCTCCCACTGTCCTGGGTAAAATGTGAACTGAGGGCTGACAAGATGGAGAAACAACAAAATGAATAATCTTCAAATATTCGGCCAATTTTTGTTTCATTTTAGCCTTTCTGAGTAGTATTTTCTCCCCCATCCCCTTTTCAAAATTAGACATAATTTACAGTAAAGTGCATGAATCTCAGCTGTATCACTTAATGAAAGTTTTACATGTTCTTATACCCATGTGACCACCAGCTGGAGCAAGACAGAACAGGTCCTGTTGGGGACACCAGATGCCTCTCCTGTGCCCCTCCCAACCAGCCACACACACCCCCCCCAAGTCAAAGGAAGTGACTGAGCTTACTCCTGCCCCCATAGACTAGTTTTGCCAGTCTTGAACTTCATACATGTGGAGTCACACGGTGGGCGCTGACGATCTGTGCCCCCGGCTTGACCATCAAGCGTTTGCGCGGGCCGTTAACGGGCTCAGAAAACAGTGGCCTCCGCGTTGCTGGCATTGCTGAGACCAGTGCTCCGACAATGCAGTCAGTTTGATGCCAGCTAAATCCTTCTCGGGAACAGACCCTGGGATGACTCTGGTGAGAGAGATAAGGGCTTTGCCCTGGCCAGACCCCCAATCTTGCAGGAGGCCAGTGCAGGGGAGGCCTGGCAAGGCTGTCAGAGCTCCTGATAAGAAAGAACAGGTGCGGACAGGTGGATGTCAGCTCAGCCCTAGGGGTGTAGTGGGGGCCTGCCCGCTGCTGGAGTGAAGGTCAGGATGGGTAGGAGTCCATCACCACCCAATGGCCAGAGAAGCTCCTTGACCAAAGCCTCAGCAGGTGATATAGGGGGGATGGGAATTGGCGACGCTGAGCCAATGGGATCCCTGAGCAAAACCACTGGCCCAGGCACTTGCCCAGCTCAGCTCATTTCCTCCCGAAACTGCCCTCAGCTAGCTGTGTTCCCCCACTCTCCTGGGGCGGAAACTAGAGTGGAAGCAGCTGTCGGGGCACATAGCTGGATGGAAGGGCTGGGCTCCCAGCCTCCAGCGGGACTCGGCCTGTGGGGTCTGACATCCCTGTGCTCAGCAGACGCCCTGGGAAGAAAGAGGTGGCGTGGGGGCTTCCAGGGTGAAGGTGGGTGCTAAGGAATGGGCATGGGGTGTCATCAGGGGAGGCCTCCTAAGCAGGGAGGAGTGTGGCATGTGGAGGGTCCAAGTCTAGAGGCCTGGCCTGTGCTGCACACCAGGGCAGGGTGCAGCCGCCTGGCGTGTGGCTCCTAGCTCTGCTGCAACTTCAGGAGCCTCGGTTTCTTCATTCCCTGATGACGTGTGGGAAGTGATGGCAGTCATCTCAGAGGGCTGTTGGGAGGTGAAGGAAATGTTGACACTTGCCTGGAAACTGTGGGGTGTGTGTGTGCGCACGCACTGGCCCTCCACTCGCTGAAAGGCCACGTGGGTCTGAACTGGGTCAAAAGATGAGGATTGTGGGCCTCCCCGGTGGCGCAGCGGTTGAGCGCTGGGTTGCGAAGCTGCCCGCGGCCTCTGCGGCGCCGGTTCGATCCCTGGCTGCTCCCTGGCCACCGGAGGAGGGTCCCACATGGTGTGCAGACCTCTCCTGCCGCCCGCTGCTCCCCTCAGCAGTGTACTTCGGTCCTTCTGCCTGCTCTGCTCCCCGCTCTGGCTCTGGTGAATTCTCTCACCCTCCCGCGCTTCTGACTGTACCCAGTGCATGTATAAACAAAACAAACAAACAAACCAGCAAACAAATAAATAAAGCATGCCTCTATAAAAAAAAAAAAATGAGGATTGTGTCCCTACCCATGGACACGACCTTGGGCAAGACTCTGCCTCAACCATCCCTGCTGGGCCATGGCAGGCGTCTGAGTGAGAGTCCCCACGAGTGCCCATCTCGGGGCATCTGCATCCCCACGGGCAGGTGTGATGGGCCCAGGGACAGAGGAGAGCCAGCCAGACAGTGGGAAGGACTCTGACCCCCATGGACAGGGAGGAATTTGGGGCCTCTTTGGGGAAGAAAAAGGGCTCCCAAGAAAGGTGATGGAATTCCTGGGGCTGAGGGGAAGGGGTTGGGTCACTTGTCTTACCCACTTAGTCCTCATAATGACTCTAAGAGGAGGGTCCAGACAACTCAGAGGATGAAACCAAGCTGTGAGGGGTGGCTGGACCCTCAGCTGCTACTTGGCACAGCTGTGGCTTCCATTGAGGTCTGTTGCCCGCTGAAGCCGGCGTTTTTGCCCTGGGGGATTGATGGCTGGACACACGTGGCCGCAAGGGAGAAAAGGAAGAAGGAGGAGAATTCCTGTTCCCGTTTTATCTCCAGATTAGGGAGGCAGAACGTCCTGTTTGCTGAGTGATCCAAACAGGAGTAAGATCAGACTTGGCTGCTTTAAACTTGAACATATAAAGCCTGCTGTTATTAACACAATCGCTCAGTCAGGTTCCTGCTGAACTGACTGAACTTTAATAAATAAGCCCTGCTGAGTTTATAATTGATGGCTGGTACAAGTAACTTGTTCTCTGGAGTAGGTTAAACATTACCCTCCTAACTGTGCTAGGACAATTCATGTGCTGCTGTGACAGAATGTCTCTGCTGGGTGGAAGGAAAGAGCAGGGGCCTTGGAGTGAAGCCCAGCTCTGATAGGGTCTGCCAGCGCTGTGTGACCTTGGGCAACTTGCTTGCTGTCTCTGAGGCTTGGTGTCCTTAGTCTGAGACATGGGGAGAAGCTCGAGGGTCCACAGGCTTGTCTGGAGAATTGGACTGGCCCCTGGGGTGGACAACCGCTGCACCCTCCTCCTGCCTTCAGCCGTGGGAAGTTGGGGTGGCTATAAGCCTGGGAATGGGAAACTGTCCCCACAGCCTGCCACATAACTCTGCCCCTCTCTCTGCAGAAAAAGAGAAGGACCCCAAGTACTGGAGAGACCAAGCTCAGCAGACCCTGAAAAATGCCCTGAGGCTTCAGACTCTCAACACCAACATAGCCAAGAACGTCATTATGTTTCTGGGCGATGGTAATGCCTGGGGGTGCGAGGAATGCTGGGTAGGTGGTAGGGAGGACCCCGGCAGGAACCCAGGTGCAAGGCAGAAGTGAAGGGTGTTGTATTAAAGAGGTTGGGTGCGGGGGCATGTTTAAGAAGATGGTGGGCCACATTGTGAATCCAAGATGTCTGCTCGGCCAGGCAGCCCCTTGAAGGTCTGAGGAGGGAGGAGACAGGGGCCACCCAGTCTCATTTAAGGAGTCATTGTCTGGTGCCCGTGGTCCCGCCTGCCTTGGCACCAGACTAAAGAGCCCTGGGTGCTCCAGAAGGCTGATTGGAGAGGCGGGGAGCCCAAGACTGAGGCCTCCACCCTTGCGGCAGGGATGGGCGTCTCCACGGTGACGGCCGCCCGCATCCTCAAGGGTCAGCTCCACCACAATCCCGGGGAGGAGACCAGGCTGGAGATGGACAAGTTCCCCTACGTGGCCCTCTCCAAGGTGAGCTCTGGCCCCAGCCCCCACCTCTTAGCTTGGCAGCCTGGAGGCCAGCACAGGGGTGGTGTTCTCTCAAGCCTGCCCTCTGGGGAATGACAACAGGAGCAGCTACTTCCAAGACCTGGAGGTTTTTAGCACATTGATTTTAAAGACTCGGTTGAAGTAGAACATATATAGAGAAAAGCACACAGCTTGAATTCCACAAACTGCACCTGTCTGTATAACCAGCACCCAGCTAGAGAGCAGCCAGAGACTCCCCAGAGCCCTCGCTGACCCCCACATGCCCCAACTATCCCTGCTTGTGTCCTCGATGTTTCCACCCACCTTTATTCTCTCCCAGGGATATTCAGGAAGTTAATTCAATGACTCGTATAAGGTGCTCTAGGCTGGGGTTGGGGGCGCAGGGGGAACTATGGTCATTCCTAGGGCCATAGGGTTGCTGGGGGTCCATAACACACACCCTCAGAACTCTCCAGGCTGGGGCTCACCTTAGGCTCACAGCAGGATCTGGAATGTTCTCTGTGCCCTTCAAGGAACTCTTAGTCTGGGGGCACGGAGACAGGCCGTAGTTTCAGGGTCTCTGCTAGAGTTCTGAAGTTGGGGTGATCATGCAGGGAGTGGGTACCAGCCTCTCACTCCATCCTCTGCTTCCTCTCTACCCATTCTACACCCTGCCTCCTCCCGCCCATTGCCCTCTCCTTCCCCCAAGCCCCTCCATTCTATCAAGAACCCCTCCCTCCCCCTTCTCCAGGATCACCTGCCTCCCCTCCCCTCGGTAGCCCCCACAGCCCCGGACCCAGCCCCCACTTCTCTTCCAAACTCATCTCGGAGGTTGCAGAGCATGTTCTCCCCTTGCAGCTGCCCTAGCCACTCCAGTAGCAGGGGGTGGGGCTGGGGCTGGGAAGCAGGTGCTGGGCAAGCGTGTGGCTCTGGGGGGCACATCCGGAGCAGCAGGACTCAGCCAAGGCTGGAGGGGGCCTGTGTCTCCCTGGCTCTTCCATGAATGAGGGTGAGGTGGGCGGCCAGGTGAGCTGCCAGGTGGGCCAAGGCCTGACCCTCCCTCCTATCTGCAGACCTACAACACCAATGCTCAGGTCCCTGACAGTGCGGGCACTGCCACTGCCTACTTGTGTGGGGTGAAGGCCAACGAGGGCACTGTGGGGGTGAGTGCGGCCACCCAGCGATCCCAGTGCAACACCACTCAGGGGAACGAGGTCACCTCCATTCTGCGCTGGGCCAAGGACGCTGGTGAGTGAGGATGGTGGCCTGAGGTGCGGCCCAGCTTGAGGCCTGCTGGCCTCTGGCTTCCCAACTGCACAGTGGGGCGACGGAGAAAAAGATAATGTTCTGGGCTCTTCTAGTTAGGATGTTCTGGGAATACAATATTCATGGAATCCCTTCCACGAGGGAAAGCTAGGGACTGGTTTCTCAGTGTGAGCTCTGGTGCCAGCTTGTCTCCCTGAGTTTACTCATTAGACTGTAAAATGGGCATGAAAACGCAGCTCCTTTAGATTTGGGGTGAGGGAGGTGAAGGACCAAGCTGAGTGTCCACCCCAGGGGGCTCAGGACAGGCCTATTCCTCCGTGGAGTTGGGAGGCCCTGGCATACACCCCCAGGAATTCTGGCTCCGGGGTGTGAGGTTGAATCACGCAGGAGACAGAACCACAATCCACCCGAGATCCCTTAGTGGGGTTCCCTGTGTTCTTACAGGGTATGTGGCGGGAAGGGGAGCTCCTCCAGGAGTGGGGTTCTGTAGAGTCCTTGATGGAGGGAAGGACCCCAGCCCAGATGGTTATGGTTATAGCTCAAAAACCCTGGCGGGGTGGGGGTCCGAGCTGCCAGGATATTTGGAAGCCACCACCCCCTAGTTAGTATTAATGGGGACACTGGGACCCAAACTGTCGGTGGCTGTCAGGAGGCCAGGAGTGAGCTAGAAGAGGGAGGGAGAAGACAGCTTGCATACCCCCGTCTCCAGACAAAGCCCCTTTCCCATGCCCCAGGGAAATCTGTGGGCATTGTGACCACCACACGGGTGAACCACGCCACCCCCAGTGCTTCCTACGCCCACTCTGCTGACCGGGACTGGTACTCGGACAACGAGATGCCTCCGGAGGCCCTGAGCCAGGGCTGCAAGGACATCGCCTACCAACTCATGCACAACATCAGGGACATTGAGGTGAGTGGGGGAGATGGGCAGATGGACGGCTTGTGGGACCTCCTGTGGGCCTGAGGCCTCAGGTCGAGGCTGGTCTGGGAGAAGCAGCTTGGCGTGGCTCCCCAAACACCTGGGAGGGCTCCCAGCCCATTAGGGGATTTGTGGTTGGGGCAGAGAGGCTCTGTAGGATTTCTCTGAGGTGGGGCTGAGGGATAAACCCTGATGTGGTCACCACCACACCCCAGGCGCCCAGGGATTATTCTATAATTGAAACTGGGCACTGCACACCCCCAACAGGGGAAGGTGGGGGCACATCTGAGGGGAGTACCTGCCCCACACATCCCCAAGTGTCCTGTGCGGGACTGCCAGCATACCCAGAGAAAAGGTCGTGTGAACAGTGGTTAGTGCCAGCTCTCATTTGAAAACCTCAGTTCAAATCCTTGCCATGCTGTTTGCTAGCTGTGTGACCTTGGGCCAGTTACCTAACCTCCTCTGAGTCTTCCCTTCATAGCTCTCTGTGAAATGCACCCACCTCGTAAGCGCTTTGCAAGATCTAAATAAAATAATCCCTGCAGTGTTTAGCACAGGGCCTGGCCCCCAGTGAGTGCTCAGAAAGTGGAAGAATTCATGCCTGAGCCACACGTGCCTGCCCTGCAGGGCGAGCTTGGACACTGCAGGAGGACATACAGCCTGGGCAGGTCCTGGTGCGCGTGTGGGTCCCTGCTGTGTTCTCAAATGAGAACCTCTGGTTTGCTCCACGTGAAGGGCTGGTAGGGGGTTGAGCCTGAGTCTAGAATGGGGGTTCAGTGAGGCTCAGAGAAAGCTCCCAGGTTCCATCTACCCCTCCTCTCTCTTTCCACCCCTACCAGAGGCTGGCTCCCAAACCCCTCCGTACCCCCTCCCCCCCAGTTTCTGAGCACCACTGGGCACCCTTCCCACCCGCTCACTCCCTTTACTGAGACATGGATCAAACATCCCCTTTCAGGACAAACAGTCCCGTGACCCCTCCTAGTGGGCCTACATCCAAGGCAGGCCACTGTCCTGACTTACCCCTGTCCTCGGCACGTCGACGCCTCTCCCTGCGCCTCAGTTTCCCTACCTGTGCAACAAGAACAGAAAGCCCTCCACCCCCAACTCTTCTAAGGCCGCTGGAGGCCAAGATGAGGTCATGGATGTGAGAACATTTGTTGTACAAGCACAGGGTATAATTACAGGCTGCTCCTCAGAGAGATTTGGCAAGAACGGCCTGAGATGGGGGGACAAGAACTTAAGGGAAAACCGAGTAGAGGGAGACTTCTCAGGCTGGGGTGAAGGGAGGATGGGAGCTCCTTGGGGTGTCTGGAGGCAGGATCTGGGGTGTGAGTGAGGGGTCGCTTCCTGCCTCCCTCTCTCACACTCATCCTTTTCTCTCCACCTCTCTGCCCTGCATCAGCACCAAAGCCCCCCAGCCCCCAGGCTGTACATGAAACAAAAATCTTGGTGTCCCGCCCTGAAAATAAATATCTTTTGCTAAAAAAAAAAAAAAAAAAAAAAGGACACAAACCCAAACCCTAAAGTCAAACAGCAAGTCTGTTATTTGGAGTTTAATGAGCCCGTGTGAAGTCCCTGTTGGGACTGGAAATGATGAGGCTCAGGCACCAAGATTGGGGGCTTCACTTTCCACTCTGAACATGCCAAGGGGTCAGGTTCTGTGGGAACATTGGTGGGGGGCAGTGACCCTCTCCTAGCCTGCCCCGACCCAGCGCTCCTGGCCGGGCCTCAGGGAGGGACTTGCCTCTGGGAATCCTTTGATGTGGGCTCCTGGCGGTGGGACCGCCTCCCCCAGAGCTCACCCCTGGGTGCCAGGGCGACCCTCACCATGGCAAGTCCTGCTGTGACAGTCCCATGGGTGGCTGTGATTTCCATGTTCTAGTTGAGGACACTGAGGCGCAGACCGAGCCGTGGAGTGAGAGTCCACGCCCTCCATGATCCACACTGGCCTGACCCCCGGCCCCTCCAGCCCCGCACAGCCAGCTTCTGAGTGGGAAGTGGAGTGGAAGGCAGAGAAGGGGCCGCTGCGAGGCCGGCCTGGGCGCGGTGGGGTCGAGGCTGGTCCCAGCAAGCTCCGCTCTCCCCAGGTGTCAGCCAGGGGCGGTGGCCTGGGCTGACGCCCGCGGTGACAGGAGGACACCGGTGTGGTGGTCACCGCAGGCGGCGGCTGTTATGCTCTTGGCCCCTGTTTTAAAAATAGTCAGGACTTCAAACATGGGCTCCCAAGGAAAACAAACAGTCCCGCGTCCGTCCGCCTGCGCACGCCAGCCACCGTGGGTAAAATTAGCCTGGCGAGGACTACACAGGCCAGGCCGGGTGCGCTGTTTGCCCAAGCTCCCAGCTGGGCTGCCCTGGACCTCCCTGGCTGCGGCCTCTAGCCTGTGGGCACTGTGCCCCTCTCTGTGGGGAGAGGAGGCTCTTGGAATCTGGTCCTTGGCTCTGCGGAAGCATCAGGGTTCTGGTGCCTGCGTCCTCTGCCCCAGGTTCAAATCCTGGGTCTGCCACTTACTGGCTTGGTGGCCTTGGTGGAAAGAAATCACATTTCGGAACCCATTTCTTTTTTTTTTCTTTTAAGATTAATTTCATTTGTTTTTGCATGTAAGAACTGGGGAGAGGGGATTCACCAGAGACTAAGTGGGGAGAACAGGAAGATCTACTGAAGTACACTGCTGAGGGGAGCAGCGGGCGAGACAGGAGAGGTCTGCTGCGCCATGTGGGTCAGCTCCCACACCGGGGATCAAATTCGTGCTGCTATGGCTGCCGATAGCTGGACAGTGCTGAGACTCCAACCTCTGCACCACCAGAGAGGCCCTGAGCCCATTTCTTTATCTGGGAAACGGATGACACAGGCTCGCTTGAACCCTTGGCAGGAAGTTGAGGAAGAGAAAGCCTCTCAAGGGCTTCGTGCCTGACACTTGGGGGGCCTGTGGGTCTCCGTGGAATTATGTGTCAGGCAGGGAAAGTTAGCGGTGGCTCCCATATTTCACCCAGAAGCCCCAAACCACTCCCCACAGACTCGTGATTTTCCCCTCTCCAAGTTGGAGCACAGGCTCAGGGTGGGCGGCATGACCCGAGCCCAGGACTCGCCAGGCTGGTGAAGCAGCCACCCCACCCCTAGGCCTCCCCGAGCCCAGCTCTCCAGTGGGGGGGCCCTGGGTATCTTGGTATTGTGATATTGAAGGCTTCTGTCCCCTTTAGGTAATCATGGGGGGCGGCCGGAAGTATATGTTCCCCAAGAATAGAACTGATGTGGAGTATGAGATGGACGAGAAGGCCCGGGGCACGAGGCTGGATGGCCTGAACCTCATTGACATCTGGAAGAGCTTCAAACCTAGACACAAGGTAGCCACATGGTTGCAGGGATGGGGCGGGGTGGGGACGGCCTGTGCAGGGTGGGGTGAGCCCTCTCTATTTTTTTCTTTGTAAAATGGGGATCATAATTCTTACCTCAGTGAGCTCAAACGGTAAAACATGTATGAATGGCACACAGTAGGTGGTCAATCAATTCCTTCCGAAAAGGGACCCAGAGAGGTAGGCAGTAAAGCAGATGGTGGGTCAAGGGTAACCTGCATGGGTATTCAGTGCACCTGAGCCCCTACTGTGTGCAGGGCCCTGGACTGGGCATGACATCTAAAGGATGGCTCAGATGCAGATGATGGGAAGCCAAGGGCCTATGGGAACCTGGCAGAAGGAGAAGCGGGTAGAAGAGGCTCTTGCAGGCCAAGGTGGCAAGGAGGGGAGTGTGCTGGCCAGGGTGTGAGCGGGGAGCCCTCCACCACGAGTTGGCTTTGGCCTGGACTGGGAAAGTGCCCCGGGCTCTGGCTCCCTGGAGTGCCTCTGGCCCTTTAAATCTGTGCTGCTGGCCACTGGGCCTGGGGCAGCTGGGGTCTGGAAATGACTGTGGTCAGCGCTGAAGACAGTGGGGAACAGCCTGGCAGGAACTTTGATGTCTGCTCGGGGTTGGGTTTCTGAGGGTTCCAGGCCTAGCCCCTGGGGAGGCCTTGTGGGATGGGACTGCGCCAAAAGCAAGGTGGGGGCAGGGGCCCGGGAATGGCCCCCACGGGGCTGGTGGGGTGGGACCCAGCCAGTTTGATCCTCTTCCATTCCGTCTGAGTCAGCACAGGCTGGGCCAGAGCCCCTTCCCTGCCTAAGTCAGAGACATGGCCCCTCCCAGCCTCAGTTTCTCCCCCTGAAAAGGGGGAGAGAAATCCAAACCCCGGGACTGGACTATCCCAGAGTGGCATCTATTCCTCGAAATGCTTGCCCTGAGAGTGGGGACTCAGCATGAGCTTCAGCGTCTCGTCCATAAAATGGGAACCGCAGCACCTATCCTGTCGGCTTGGTGTGAGGGTTAAATGAGAGCCACAGGGGAGCCACCCCAGTGAGGCTATCAGTGAAAGGGGCGCCTTAGCCACCCATCTTCTCACAGCAGCCCCTCAACTTTGGAAACCAATGAGCCCAAAGCCATTGCCAAATACCATTGCCAGAGAAGGCGAGGGGAGAGTTCCCTTTGTGCCGGGACCCCAGCCCAGGCCCTGATGGTGCTGTCTCCTGGCAAGTGGGCCAGCCTTCCCCCGCCACCACCCCCTGCAGCCTCTGTGCCCTGGGGAAGCAGCACTTCCTTATCACCCCCCTTAGGTGGGGTCCCCAGGGCAGAGCTAGGGTCTCAGTTTCCCCCCATCTCTCACAGCCCCCAAATGCACACACATGCCCTCAGTGGACATCAAGTCCCCTCGTGACCTGTGCCGCGAGTCTATTACCTGCTGGGAATTCTGTTCCCTGACCTGAGACTGTTGGTCACCCAGGGCCCCAATAGGACATCACCTCTACCGGGAAACCCTCCCTGATCCCTCCTCTGGGCTCCTGATACCCCTTCAGAAGTCCCATCCCTCTTCATTGCAATTATCTGTTTATTTGACATTTCTTGCGGGCAAGGATGTTAGGCCCTCGGGGCAGGATTGCTAAAGGACTGAGGGAAACAAATGCATGCCCTTGGCTCTGCAAGCACTGTCAGCCCTGGCGCCCCAGTGGGAGCTGACACAGGCCCTTCCTCCTAGCACTCTCACTACGTCTGGAACCGCACCGAACTCCTGACCCTTGACCCTGCCACTGTGGACTACCTCTTGGGTAAGTAGAGGGCAGCCCAATGGGGTGCCCTGAGACAGTCTAGCACCTAGGGATGAAGCCCTAGCCTGCCCCCCCGTACTTAGGGCCTTTGTCCTCAGCCTCTGGGAACCGGGAGGGTGAGAAGGGGCGGTGGGTCACAGAAGGAAGGCTGGAGTCAGCTGGATGTATAGGGTCAGTAGCCCATGGGGCACAAGGGGAAACTAGAGTTCAGAGGGGGCAAGTGCACCATAGCATGTCACACAGCAGGTTAGAGTTGTCGAGGTGAACCCTGGCTGGAGCTGGCATGTCAACACCTCAGGCTGTGTGCCCGGCGCCCAACTCCTGACCCCTGACATTGTCTGGGTTGTATCTGTTGTATCTCCACTAGGGGCTGCACCCTTCTCCCCCAGGAGTGGGGCACAGGTGATGGCCCCAGGGCCCCCCACCCCAGCACTTCCATGCAAATGCTTGGGTTCTCTTTCCCACTTGGCTGTTGTGCCCAGCGAGTGATGGCGAACTCTCCTGCAGACTTACACGCGCACAGCTCGAGGCCTTGGGTGTGTCATTGGAGATGATGGGCTGGGAGCTGAGCGCCTGAAGGATCCTCAGACACACCCAGGCAGGCGAGGCCCCTGTTGTCGGGGCCCATGCACACCCCATACACACATAGGTGTGCAGCGTGTCCCCCGCAGAGCACCGAGGCCCCTGGTGGATCCCAGAGCAGAGGGCTCGGCCCCACCCCACCATCCCGTAGCGGCACGACCTCGGGCAATGCTTTCTCCTCTCTGCCTCAATTTCCTCTTCTACAAAGTAGGAATGATGACTCTCCTATAAAATGGGGATAATGACAGGGCTCCCGGGCTTGTCGTGAGGATTAGAGGCGCTAACACACTGTGTGCGTTCTCTTGCTGTGTAGTAAATTATCCCCAAACTCAGCAGTTTAAGATAAGAGTAAACACTTATTACCTTACACAGTCCCTGTGGGGTGGGAGCCTGGCCGGGTCTCCCATGAGGTCAGTCGTCTGACGGCCTCTCGGGGGCTGGCAGGTGTGGCCTCTGGCCCCCTGGTGCCAGCCGGGAGCCGGGGCCTGGGCTCCTGCCCCAGTCCCTCCCCATCGAGCCATCTGGGCGTCCTCACAACATGGCGGCCGGCGTCCCAGGCATCTAAGCGCGGGCGAGGCAGAAGCCGCACTGCCTCTCGCCCCGGTCTGCCAGGCCGCCAGTGGGGTGAGGGGGGGCACACGAGGACGGCGCTCCGGGCAGCAGGGGCTGCTGGGCACCATCTTGGCGGCTGTGCACACCTTCACAGACGGGCAAGGTGATGTCCAGGGCTGAAACCCCAACTGGGTACACGTGGGGCCACGTGACATGGGCAAGGAACGGCTCCCTCATCTATTTCACAAATGAGAAAACCCAGCTCAGTGAACAGAAGGGACAGTGACCCCAAACCTGCTGCTTCACTGCACACGCACCATGCCCTTCAGCCTGATCTGTAAGTGACCTGTAAATACACACTGAGCTGCCCCCTGGGTCCTGGCCATGGTCCTCTGCCAATCGCCCCATGTCGGGGGCCCCTCAGACGGGGCCAGACTGATGGGTTTGAATCCTGGATCTGCCATTTGGTGGCTGAAAACAGCCAGTCACTGAACACTTGTGCCTCAACCTCCTGCATCTGTAAAATGGACATGGTGAGTCCCTCGCCATGGCAGAGACTGCAAGGATGGAAGGACACGTACCCCAAAGCCCAGGGCACCATTCAGGCCCATGACAGCAGCTTCCTTCCTATCTCTCTACCCCACTTGGGTGTGGGGAGCCTGTGTGCCCTGAGACACGGGGTTCCTTGGGGGTCCAGCATGGTCATGAGCACTAACCACCCACATCCTCCTGTGTCCCTCAGGTCTCTTTGAGCCGGGGGACATGCAGTATGAGCTGAACAGGAACAACGTAACCGACCCATCACTCTCTGAGATGGTGGAGGTGGCCATCAAGATCCTCAACAAGAACCCCAAAGGTTTCTTCTTGCTGGTGGAAGGTAGGGCCCCAAGACTGGCTGCAGGGTCCCCTCCCTGGGAGCTTCCAGAGACCCACCCTGGGCTCAGGGGACGGGCAGATCAGCTCTCAAAGAGCACGGCCATGCCTGCGCTGAGGGGAAATCCCTTAGTTGTGGAATGGGAAAGAAAAGGACGATATTGAAACTCCCAGCCCAACCGGCTGTTGTCCTTTGGTATGGCGATGGCACTTAGCAGTCTGGAGGGCTTCCTGAAAGAGGAGACGGGTTCTTTTTTCTGGTCCCTCCTGAGGCCTGACTCTAGAAGGGCTTGCAGTCCCCATCAACTTCACTTTACCAGAAACACAAATCCTCAGATCCTCCCTGGCTCTCAACACTGTATGTTGAGATATTAACAGGGCTCCCTAGGACTGTGTTAAGGCCCCCAAGTTGACCTTGGGTTCTGGTGCTGATGCTGCCATCCTTGGGCTGTGTGGCTGCTACCTGTACATTTCTAGAAAATGAAGCCCTAAATAGTCCCCTTCCACAGGAGGGTTGTTAGCATCCCTTGCACTCAGAGACATGAAATATTTGGCATGGGGCCCAGCAGAAGTAAATCCTGTTCCTATTATTAGCATTTTATGATTACACAACAGCTAAGTCAGTAACAATAGGAAGTGTGAGGAAGTGCTAACGCTTCCAGAGTCTTCCAAGGTTCTAACGGCCATTGTCCACCATGGTTCCTGATGTTGCCTCATGGTGTTCTACAAGCGCGCACATACACACTTGCACACACACTCTCACCACAACCACACTTGGGTCCTCCGCCCTCCAAAGGCCGGCAGTCACCACCAGCCTGGCTTGGTGGCTTTCTTGCCAAACCCCAGGGTTCCCACTCAAGCACGGCGGTCTCGGCCTGGCCCTGAACAGGCCTCTGACGCCGAGGAAGCGGCCAGCAACCAGCCGTGGTGAGCATGGGCTCCCCCGGGAGCTGTCCTCTTTGTGAGCAGGGCCAGGACTGGGCCCTCCAGGCCACTGGTTCCAAAGCCACAACAAAGGCTGGACCCACCCTGCCAGCCTGCCAGGGCCCAGTGGTGAGGCTTTGGCTGGTGGGCGGGGGGGACAGTGAGACGCCCAGGCCCCTCAGAGCTGAGAGTGTCCACCAGGGAGCGTCTTCCCCTCAGGGAGGGAGGTGCTCCCTCAGGTCACGTGGCTCTAAGCCATGACCTTTAAGCCAGGCTCGTGGCCAGGCCCCCAGTGCTCCCCAGGGGAGGCGCCCTGGCATCTGGGCTTCCACAGGCCTTTGTGGAAGCCTGCCATGGGCACTGCCCAGCACTGCCCGGGCACCAAAGGTTTCCCCACCCTTTCAGAGCATGCTGTACGTTCAGCTCAGAGGCTGTATTCAGAGTGGAGGTGGGAAAACAGGGCCTTGTGAGTGAGTCTCACTGGAATCCAGCGCCAGCGAATCCCACTTTGGGTAGCTGCCGTCCCCACTCGAGGCCTCAGTTGCTTCATCTGTAAATGGGGCTGATTATGCCCATCTCTGCCCAGGAGAGCTGCAAAGGGGAGACATCAGCTCGCCAGACCTGGCACCTAGTGGGCACTTGGGCTTGTTTTGCCCTTCCTTGCCTCTGAGGTTCCCCTCAGCGGAAGCAGTGTAACGGGAGCAGCATGGGAGGGAAAGAGCGTGAGCTTTCAGTCAGGTGGATCTGATTTAAACCCTGGCTTTGTGCTCTCCGCGCTGGGTCTTTGGTCCAGCGACTTGCCCTCCCTGCATTGCTGTGGAGACCGAGGGTGGCGTGAAACCCTGTGGTAGTGGCAGGCTCGGGGCCATGGGTCTTCCGTCCCCTCACGTGAGGCCTCTGCCTCGGTGTCCCAAGGAGGGAGGATTGACCACGGACACCACGAGGGCAAAGCCAAACAGGCGCTGCACGAGGCAGTGGAGATGGACCAGGCAATTGGTCAGGCAGGCACCATGACATCCCTGGAAGACACGCTGACCATTGTCACTGCTGACCACTCCCACGTCTTCACCTTTGGCGGGTACACCCCCCGAGGCAACTCTATCTTTGGTAAGTGGGCCTTCATTGGGGTGGGCACTGGGCACTCCCAGGGTGTGCCCATCTAGGAGCAGGAGTGGGGTGAGAGAACCAGCAAGCCTGGGGTGGGCACAGGTGGGACTGCAGGGGAATTGGGTAGGGGAGAGGAGTTACTGACGGGTGGGGCAGGGGCATAAGGGCGAGAGAGTGGAGTGAGGTGAGTGCTCGGTGGCTACATGAGAATGAGAGGATGGAGGGATGGATGACGGGGAGAGGAGAGGCAGGAGGGAGGGAGGGAGGGTAGGGTGGAGGGACAGAAGAGCGAACTGACAGATGGGAGGGATGTGGGCACAGTGCAACTGAGGGATGGTTGGTTAGAAGCTAGCTTCATGGAGGTGGTTCAGGGCCTTTCAGAAAGGACTCAGGGGTTGCCAAGCTGCAGTTTGGGGACCACATCCTGATGCCACAACATAACCCCTGGATCAATGTCCCCTGCGCAGGTCTGGCCCCTATGGTGAGTGACACAGACAAGAAGCCCTTCACTTCCATCCTGTATGGCAATGGACCTGGCTACAAGGTGGTGGGTGGTGAGCGAGAGAATGTCTCCATGGTGGACTATGGTGAGTTTGCTAAGACCCAGGGCTGGGTTAGGACAGGGCATCTTTGGGGATGGGCTTGGAAACAGACTGGAAGCTTGTGGTCAAGGTTAGGGATCTCAGAATAGTTAGGTGACTCAGAAGAATCTCAGTCTGAATCCCCATCTGTAATTTAAAAGCTCTGTGATCTGAGGCAGTTTCTTCCATAAAAGGGTTCTGCTACCTAAGGTTGTCTGAAGGACTAGCTGGGCCTCATGAGCTTAGCATGGTTCTAGCCCATGCAGGCACTTGTTATGGTACACTTTCACTTTTACTGTCTGTGTAATATTCCATTGAAGGAGCCATCCCAATTTTTTCACTCATAGCCATACTGTTGACTGTTCTTGATGTCCCCAGTGGCCCTGGTCCCCAATGCTGCAGCCAGAGAAAGAGGCGCGTCTGGGTTGACTTCTTAAGCATCTAAACAGCCCAGATGGGGTTGACTTTCTCTTCTGGAAGTTGAGAGTACAGGCTTCTGTGTCTGAGCAGACTTGGGTCTGAGTCCCATGGCTTGTGCAAAATTATTTCCCCACACTGAGCCCAAGTCTCCTCTTCTATGAAATGGGGCATAGGAGGCAGCCTGGAAGGGGCATAGAGAGGCTGCTACACGGCACCAGGTCGCTGGCACATTCTCAGCAAGTGTTCCTCCTGCCTGCAGCTCACAACAACTACCAGGCACAGTCTGCTGTGCCGCTGCGCCACGAGACCCACGGTGGGGAGGATGTCGCAGTCTTTGCCAAGGGCCCCATGGCGCACCTGCTGCACGGCGTCCACGAGCAGAACTACATCCCCCACGTGATGGCTTACGCGGCCTGCATCGGTGCCAACCGCGACCACTGTGCCTTTGCCAGCTCGGCAAGCAGCCCTTTTCCAGGTTCCCTGCTGCTCCTGCTGGCCCTGCTCCCCCTGAGCATCCTGTTCTGAGGGTCTGGGCCCGGGCACCCACTAGCCACGACAGAGGGCCAGCCTCCCTCTCCCAGCACTGCCCACTGCCTAGCAGCCCACACCTCAAGGGGCTGGGAGGCAGAGGCCTCTGGAGCCTCTGCAGCTGTCAGAAAGGGGACCTAGGAAACCAAAGTCCACTGCCCACCTCACTCCCCTCTGGAGTCCTCTGGCCAGGGCCTGGCCTCCAGCCTCTGGCCCCTTTCCACCGTCCCTTTGACCAACAGGGTAGGTTTCTTTTGGGCAGGCAGAGAGCAAAGACTGCAGACATTCTCAAAGCATCTTATTTTTCTAGCAAATATATTTCTCCAGGCTTGGAGGCCCTGAGCTTCCATGGAACATTCTGGATCTGACCCTCCCACTCCCCCTTTCCTTCCCTCTGGAACCCACCAGGCACCGCCAGGCTCTTGTTGCTGTCTTCAAGCCCAGCCCTAGTGCAGGGGAGACCAAGTCCTCCCCATGATGCGGGTTTGTTCACGCACTCACTGCAAACCTTCCAGGACTCCCAGGAAGTCCGCTCCTGGCACGGGCTGCCCAGCCCCAGGGTGGCCGGCTGGGAAGAGCAGCCTGGCAGGACAGACGCTTCCCCACTCTGAGCATCCATGCCAGCTCCCCTCTGAAGTGACTCTGTTTGAGACAGCAAAAAATTTTCTCTTTTTGGTGGTGGTTAAAAGGGAACACAAAACATTTCAATAAAACTTTCCAAATATTTCTGAGGACAGAGCTGAGTCTTTGTGGTCAGGGAGGAAGCCACTGAAATAAGCTCATCTCTTTGGGGAGAGCTGGACTAGTCCCAGGGGTGCAGGTGGGGTGGGCAGGGAGGAAGGGGTCCCTGGGCCCTCACCACGCTCGTCCTGGATGACCTGGGACAAACTGCTTTGTGTTCCCGCGTTTTGTTTTTCTAATCTGTAGAATGGGCGAGCGCCCACCTCAGGGCTGCCGCAAGGGTCGGGAAGGAGGCCTCTGCGCCGGGGAACCCAAGGCAGGGGGGCCTTCAAGGGCCCCATCAACGCCCTCACTGCTCCGTGCCCACAAACAGACCAACATACCCACCCTGCAGCTGCTCACTCACTCGTCCCTTCACGCCTTCGCTCCCTCAGAGAGCACTGAGCTGTGCTGGGCGCTGTGCTCGGTCTTAGATTGATGGTGAAGCCCAGACATTCTCTTTGCCTTCACAGAGCCTCAACCCTGTGGGGCCCTTGTGATCTTCCGTCCAGTCCTGATGGTCAGAACTGGGTGCTGGACTCAGGGTTACACCTGCCACTGGAGTTACCCAGAGCTGCCCGAGTGTACTCCTTCCCCGCGTTGGCGTGAAAGTCCCTATAATGATAAATGTGGCAATGAGCCTTGATCATTCACCATCTGCCGACCTCTGATCCTGATGCTTTCTATGGATTTGGTTCATTTAATCCTCCCAGGGAAGCAGACTCTGTCACAGCAGAAGAACCGGGGATGTGGGAGGTGAAGAGATTGCTCAAGGTCCCCCATGGAGAGGGTTTGAATGCAGGTCCGGCCAAGCCCAAGCCCCCTCCTAAACTTAATGACTTCCTTTATTTGTTTATAATGCATTGCCAGCCTCCTACTGGCCAGGATCCGCGGCAGCCAATGCCAATGACTCATAACACACACATGTCAAATATGAACTCGGAGTGATGAGACTGTCAGCAGTGGGACATCCTTCAGGGGTGAAATGCAGTGGTGCCCTGAGTTTCCTGGCAGTCCTGGCAAAAAGGAGGCACCGCCAAGCTGGTCCTGGGGTACAGAATCGAAACACCGGCCTACACCCGTGTTCCTGACACCTTGTCTTGAACTGAACCATGCAGTGGTTTTAGGTGTGATGCCTACGACTTCTGTCATGTCGCTGTACTGTTATTTCAACACTTCTTTGAATTCACATTTAAGCAGTCACTTTTTGAAAATTCACCAAACCCCCTGAAATCAATGGATGTGTCTCAGGGGTATGCAAAGCATCCTTGTGTCTCAGGTTGGGTTTCCAGAAGCAGACTCTGAGGCAGGGGTTGGAGTGCTAGTGGTTTGTGAAAGGAACCCAGCAAAGCACCAGGTGGAGTCGGACGTGAGAGGAACAGAAAGTGAGGAAGGCCGAGGTCGCCAGGTTGTCCGTAGCCGCTGTGGACAACTAGGGTGCAATCCCACCAACAACATTAGGAGATGGGGCAGAAGACGCCCCTCAGAGTCACTCCACCCTGGGGTGAGGGAGCTGGCGTATTTATTCTCCAACTCTCATCCCTCCTTGGCTAGGGGCTGCACCTGGGCAAATGAATATCCTGGCCTTCCAGCCCCACTACTTGAAGGACCGAGAGGAAGCCCCCAGGCATGTACTGGGGTATTAAACATGCAAAGGACACGAGCAGGACACCAGTAGTCTCTGTTCAACTTTGGGATTCCCTGAAGGACTTGGGCTGCAGAGATGGGGTTCGCGTCTGCCCTTCACTTTCTCCTTTCTATAAACTCGGGAAAATTTGGCATTGCTGATATTCCACTGCTAGGGCTGAATGCGGAGCGGCCAGAGTGGCCAGCAGTGCTGAACAGAGTATTCCCACTAGGAGCAAGGAGCTCTTCCTGCCCCGAGCTCAGGCGTGAGCTGAAGTGGCCTTCAAGAGCAACGGATAGTGTGCAGGCACCTGCTCCAGGGGCTTCCCCAGGCCTCTCTCAGCCGCCTGGCCAGCTCTCTAAGGTCACCTATCACCCCTTCCTGTAATGGGGCTGAGTCCCAGGCCAAGTGAGGGGTGGAGGCAGAAGCCCTGGCCCCACCCATCCGCACCACAACCGCGGGATGGAAGCTAAAGTGACAGCACAACCAGCACAAGTTTTTCCGCTGCCCTCAAATGCCTCCATGAGGAGGAAGAACAGAGATGAGCTGACAAATGCTCTCCTATTCATCCAGATAACCCTGTTTTCTTTCAAAGGAAAATTCAGAAATCTCAATAGCTTAACTCAAGGGCCTATTTCTAGCCCAGATATCTGGCGCTGTCTCTGGCCAGGTGACAGGGACCATGTTGTGCTCTGCCCTCCTCTGGGCTCCAGATGTTGTCTGACCTGAATTTCTATCAGCCTAGCATGTCCATCTGACCAGCACATTGAATGCAGGGGGACACCATGGAGGGGGCTTAGCCTCTTTTTAACCACTTCTTCCTGGAAATAACACGCATCACTCCCACTGGTAGATGATTGATTGGTGAGAGCTCATCACATGGTCCCACCTCACTGCAAAGCAGGCTGGGAAATACCAACTCCATAGCAGTGTTGGTGCTTGGGGCAGGCAATTCTCTGTTGTGGGCTCTAAACTGAGTGTGGGATGTTTAGCAGCAAGCCTGGCCTCTACTCACTAGATTTCTAGAGGGTAAAATTGCCTGGAACCAGTTGAGAACCTCTGTTCTATCAGGAAGGGCCCGGGATGCGTGGCGGTCAGCCATCTTCCTTAACTTCGCTCAGAGTCCCCTTCAATTCACATGCTCCCCAGGCCGCTCGGAAGATCCTCACAGGGCCTTAAAACATTGGGAATGTTCGTATATGATTTGGATTTCTCACTTTTTGGAATAATTTGGAAGGTCTGGCTAGAGGCCAGACTGGACCTGAGGCAGGACATGAGCATAGAGGGGAATTCAGAGAAAACACTCTAGAGAGTGTGAGGTGAGTGAATTCATCAGGCCTTTTATGCTATTAGCCTCTGTGGCTATCACCTGCGGCCCTGATTGTGTTAATGCAGAAGGCTCTTGAGAGCGTGGGCACAGGGCACATGTGCCTGACTGTGGACACCTGAGTGTGGGTGTGCATGCATGTGTAAGTGTGCACACCTGAGCCTAGAGGCGCGATGAAAGCAGCAGCAGCAGTGAGGACAAGCTGCGTAACTACAGAAGTGGCGAGATCACGACATGGCATGAGACCATGATCATGAGAGAATGTCAGAGAGAGCCCAGAGAAAAAGCACAAAGACTTGTGGGGGCTGGGAGGCTTGGTTGCCTGCCTGCCTCCCAGCACCCCTGCCCAGCCTGTGCCTGCTTCTTTGCATGCCAGCTTCTCTGCCTGGTGAGCCTGTGTATCTGGTTCCCTGGGAGAGCACTAATGCCTGGAAAATCCACGGATCACTCCAGCACTTTCCTTTGTCCATCCACCTGAATTGATAGTGAACCTGCCCTGTTCTTGCTGGCACTAGAGGAGGGATGGCCAGGAGGACAGGAGGACCTTGGAGGCCACTCCCAACAAGCTGGGAGGTGTGGGAGGTGAGCATAAAGACCCTAAAAAGCCGTGGAAGGTTCTGGTGCTGGAACTACCATTTTTTAAAATATCTTGACAGCCAGTTTCAAGGGTAACTTCAAGAAGAGAATTGGAAACAGAACAGCACGGGTCTGTTAGGCTAGAGCAGGCAGGAGAAACTGGGGCCACGGAGACAGGGAGGGGGAATGAGCCCCGATTATGTGCCTGAGAATCCCAACCTGTGTTTGTCAAGAAAGAAATTGGGACATCCCATGAATAGATAGAGGTCAGCACACTGCCCTGACATTGAGGGCAGGAGAGAGCAGGGAACCCTCTATACACCGTGCACCCTTCCAGCACAGGAAATGAGGTGGTTGCCTTGAGGGAAACTTTTTCCACATAGCAACCCCCTATCATCCTGTGAGGTGGACACTATCATCCCCTCGTGACAGATGAGAAAGTTGAAGCTTGGCAGGGCAGAGTGACCTGCTCCAGGGGCCACGGCATGTGACAGCTCTACCTGAACCCAGGTCTGGCTGACTCCAGACCATGTTCTGCCCAGGCCTCCGGGGCACTAATCTCTGCAGTGAAAACCACCTTGGCCCATGAGCCACAGCAGCCCTTCACAGGGGTAGTGAGAGCTCAAGCCAGCAGTTTATAATTAGCCCTCGTGGCTAACCAAGGCCTCCCACCAAGATCTAACACCAACCAGTCTGGGGGTGGGGGAGGGGATTAAGTTCTCAGAAGAGGATTTGGGCTCCCAAAAGTTTCAGGCGGCAGGGCAGGGGGTCAGTGGCTAAGAGCCCATCCTCTGGGCCCGTGCCCTTGTCCTGGGAGACTGCCCGCAGCCCCAGGCACAGTCCCTGCTTGGGCTGGCTCCAGGGCCTCTGGGTTCGCCACCTGGGAGAGGGCTCTGCAATCAGCCTTGAGCCCTGAGGATAGGTAACAGCATTAGAAGGAAGGCCCGCAAGCAGGACCTAGAGGGAGTTATGACTTTGCATCCCGGAGTCCCCAACCAAGGCCTGAGCTGCTTCTACCTCTTCTTGGAACAAGCAGCTGCCGCTCTGACACCCATTCTCATGCAACATGGGGTGCTGAGGGGCCCTTTGTATGCTCTGGGCCCTCCAACCCCCAGGGATTCTTCTGAGGCACAGGCCTTTCCAGCCTCCCAGAAAAAGCTCAGGCTGGAGTGAGTGTCTGCAGGCCAGCGGAGGAAGCAGCTCAGAGAGGGTGTAGCACAGGCACACAGAGAGCAGGTTCACTGCCGATTCGGGCAGATGGAAGGAGTCCTGGAGCCCTCGACAGATTTTATAGGACTTGAGCGCTGTCTCAGGGAACCAGGAAATGGGCTGACCAGCAGGCAGGCAGGTCCGCAAGGAGACAGGCCCAGGCCAGGCAAGGGGACGGGGAGGCAGGCAGGCAACGGAGCCCTCCAGCCCCCTCAAATCTTTGTGCTTTCCCCGGCCTCTCTCTGGCGTTCTCAGTCTCGCGTGGTCTCCCGCCGCGCTGCCGCCTGCCTTTATCCAGCGCCTCCAAGCACAGGTGTGGGCACTTACACATGCGCGCTCCGTACCTGTGACCAGGTGTCCTGAATCACAGGTGCGAGGACCCCATGCCCGCCCTCCCTCCACGGCATCCACACTAGTGAGAGGTGGGTGAAAAAAGCCTGATGACAGCATTAACCCTACAGAGGGTCTGACCAGCTCCAGGGTGGAGCTGAAACAACCCAACTGTGACCACCCTAAAGGGGGTGGATGGTTCTCCTGAGGCTCACAGATAGAATAGCGGCCTGATCTTCCTCAGAGAGACACTGCCCTTGGAGCCAGGGCCCTGGGGCCCGCCGGCCACTCCCTGCCCTAATCACAGGGGAGGAAGATGATGATAAAGCTAATCGAGGACCACCACTGAGGAGACATCTGATCACACTTGCTCGGGGCAGCCCTGGGAGGCAGCCGGCGTGCCCACTGAGGGTGGGAACCCAGGGCCTCAGTGACCAAGAGGTCGGCTTTCCTTTATGTGGGGGCAGCAGGGGCCGTGGAGGGCTGGGGACAGGGCAGTGTTGTGCCTCCATCCCAGACTGGGCAGGTTCATTGGCGACTCGGGCAGATGTGAAGGGAACTGTGGAGCCTCTGGGGTGTTTGACAGGGTGTTGGGGACAAACAGGCGTCCCAGGAAAGGCCGAGCGTCAGCAAAATGAGGGGGGGGAGACGGGAGGCTCAGGAGACAATGGGCCCCCCAATCCCCCCACTAATATTTGCATTCTCCCTGGCCTCTCTGGCTTCTCTCTGGTGTTCTCAGTCTTGCGTCTTCTTGTGGCCTCCTGTGTGCTGCCGCCCTGCCTTTAGCCATCTTCTCCAGGCACAGGTGTGGGTGTTTACACCTGCGCACGCGCGCATTCCAGGGCCCAGTGTCCCGAATCACAGGTGCGTGTGCCCTGCATCCCCCACGCTCACTCCCCTTGGCCCCCTGCATCCACCCTAGTGAAGGGAAGGCGAAAAGAAGCCTGATGACAGCATTTACCCTACGAAGGTCAGACACCAAGTTGAAGTCACACAGTAAAACTGACAGGCCTCTGGCCACGGATTCTCACAGCTTCCTGACCCTGGGCCCAGTCAAGTCAGGTCAGCTGTGCCATGGGAACACTGTGGGCACCAGCGACTATCCATGGGACCAGGGCCTGCCTCATCCTGGTACTTCACCCCCCTCTATCTCCCCCTGCCCCCGCCTTTCCACTCTCTTAACATGGGAGCTTGGACACTGGCGCTGGCCCCACTCTACAGAGAAGAGAGCCAACAGCCAGAGAATGACGGGAACGCAGCGACAGCTTGTGGTGGCAAGACTGCCCGAGGGGCTCGAACCCCACTGATAAGAGTGCCCCAAATAGGAACGAGCAAATATAGAGACCTGATGTGGGAAAGACCTCAAAATATGTTAGAGGGACAGAAGTGATGTCATGTGGCTGGGAGGCAGAAAAAGGGGGACGGCAGCTGGGGTGAGGTGGGAGAGGTGAGCAGGAACTCTCTGTGATGGGCGGGGAGAGAAGAGGAAGAAGCTGCTGGAAGGTTAGATGAGGGAGAGATGTCATCCCACTGTGCTTTGGAAAGAGGAGTCTGGCCACCACCCAGAGGAGGGACCAGGAAGGCAGGAGCAGACCTGAGGCCCTTCTGCGTCGGGGGGAGGTGGCCGGGACGGCGACCCGCTAAGTGTGGTGGTGAGCGAGGGAACTGGCTCCCGGCAGGTTTGGGACTTAAAGTCGGCAGTATTTGCCCTTGGAGTGAATGTAGGGAGTGGGGGGAAGGTGGAAGCAGGGATGCGCCCCAAGATTTGACCTGAGTACTTGGATGGTTGGCAATGCCGTGGATGGATATGGGGGAACATTTTCTGGGAGAAATTCGAGCCGGTTTGGATCACATTGGCTGGAGATGCCGCCGGACTTCGGGCTGGACATGCTGAGACGTGGAGGAGAGAGAGCGGAGCGCTCAGAGGAGGAGAGCAGGCCAGAGACAGAAGACCAGGGTCATGATGGGGCTGAAGGGGCTTGACCGGGGCCAGACAGACTCCAAACCCATGCGGGCGCCTCTGGCCAGTGTGAATTTCCCTCTGGGAGCTGGGCTGCATCTGAAGTTGGGGTGGGGGCGGCTGCAAGACTGGGACGGGACAAGACTGAATTTGGCAAGAACCTGAGACCCTTCCAGCCTGGACTGCTCAGCCCCCGAACACAGCCCGCTCACAGGGGAGCTCTTTCAAGCAGGCACTCCTGCCTCTGCCCAAGAAACAGACAGAGAAACTGAGTCCCAGAGGGGGGCAAAGATGGCTCCAGGTCTTCGGCCTGGCTTTTCAGCCTCCCGCTAAGGTGGGCTCCTGTCTGACCAGCACCAGGGTTGAGCTGTGACCACCCTGAAGGGGGTGGATGGTTCTCCTAGGCTCTCAGATGGAGCAGGGGCCTGGTCTTCCTGCCTGGGCTCCCGCCAAGGCAAAACATGCCCCACGCCTGCCTCAGTGCCCGACCAGTCGTCCCTCCCGGCCGTCAGACCCCTCCGGGGCAACCTCAAGTCTGGCTCCAGCCTGGCTTTGCCCTGTGGCCAGGATCGAGGCCCCTCTGGCCTCCGCCCAGGCCACCCAATGCCAGGGCGCCTGGAGGAGTCCATCGGGCTGGCGGGCAGTGTTCCCAGGCCGGGCAGCTGAGGTCTGGCTCCGCCCAAGGGGCTGCTGCCTGGGAGCCACTAGCTGTCTCCTTGGGGAAGCAACTGGGATCTCCAGAACAAACATGGAAACCACAGCTCCCCACCCCCACTCCGCCCTTGAGGGGAGCTGTCTCTGCCCACCAGCACTCGTGTCCAGGGCAGGCCAGTGAGGACGGAGCACAGTGGCTGTGGCCACACGCGGATGGAGAAGCCTGTAGCTGAGGGGCTCAGGCGCTCCTGCGTGTCCCCCAGTGCCCCCCGGGAGGGAGCTGTGGACTGAGCGGGGGTGGAACATGTCTCAGCAGCCTCGGGCCAAGAACAACGCCCTGGAACTGGGCCTATCTGCTTTCACATTTGAACTCTGCCACAGCCCAGCTGTCGGCCTGGGCAAGTGACTTCACCTGTCACGCCTTGGTTCCAACCCCTTCTGAAAAGCCTGGCACTCCCTCGAGGGTCTGGCTCAGGGCTCAGAGCCCGATACATCCTTGAGGGACAGCAGCCCCAGAGGATCTGGGGCTCGGGGGAGCCAGAAAAACCCCGGGGGATTCCAGGCCTGGCAGGGCAGGCAGGGACAACCTCGCTGATTCAGACCAGCCGGGGGAGGGGGAGCGTCTGCCTCCACCAAAAGTCACAATTAGAGCCCCGTTTAGGGAAACGCTGTGTTAGTTCCTCCCCAGGCCCCTGTGATTATAGGCTCGGAGCTAAACTGTCCCTAACAGGATGACACCGGACAGGCCCCGTCCAGGGCCAGGCAGGGGGTGCAGCCCAGCCCTCGGGTGTCCAGCTGAGAGACTGAGGCTGGGGTTAGAGGGCCCAAGTTTTAGCTCACACTGGGGATTCAGAGGGGCCTGTCCAAGCCGGCTCCCAGTGTGGGCCCCAAGCTCCAACCCACCTCTTCGTACTCTGCAGGGTTTACTGCTGCTTCTCAAAGCAAAAGGCCTCTTGAAGGAGTCAACACTCGTGAACAGGAGGGCTGGGGGCTAGGCGGCTGAGGCCCCAAGGGGAAGTGGGGCCTGTCTGAATGGCCTCAGAGAGACACTGCCTGTAGGGCAAGGTAAAAGGTATCAGGCTTTTCTGCCCTCCCGCCATCAGGATAGATGAGGGAACCCTGTGATCCTGAATGCATGCCTGATGGCGGGCACCTGAAGTGGGTTCACCTGCGCGAAGACTGTGCTTTTAAGGGCAGCGTCACAGGGACGCAAGAAGCCGAGAAAGCAGCAGCAGAAGCTGAGCAGAAGCCGAGAGAAGGCTGGAGAGCCCAGAGTGAAGACCTGCTGGGAGCTGGAAGGCCTGCCAGCTTCCTGGCCCCCCAACACCCCTGCTTGCCATATGCCTGGTGAACCCCAATAAAAGACCTGCAAAAACCCACTAAGGACTCTGACTCCTCCTTTACCCGGTCTGCGTGGGATCAGAAAACCTGCACTGTGGTCCTCCCTGGCCTTACACTGCCCTTGGAGCAGGGCCCTGGGGCCCGCCGGCCACTCCCTGCCCTAATCACAGGGGAGGAAGATGATGATAAAGCTAATCGAGACCTCGCGCACTGAGGAGACATCAGATCACGCTTGCTGGGGCAGCCCCGGGAGGGAGCCGCCTGTGGCGTGCCCACTGAGGGTGGGAACCCAGGGCCTCAGTGACCAAGAGGTCGGCTTTCCTTTATGTGGGGGCAGCAGGGGCCGTGGAGGGCTGGGGACAGGGCAGTGTTGTGCCACCATCCCAGACTGGGCAGGTTCATTGGCGACTCGGGCAGATGTGAAGGGAACTGTGGAGCCTCTGGGGTGTTTGACAGGGTGTTGGGGACAAACAGGCGTCCCAGGAGGCCGAGCGTCAGCAAAATGAGGGGGGGAGACAGGAGGCTCGGGAGACAATGGGCCCAATCCCCCCACTAATACTTGCACTCTCCCTGGCCTCTCTGGCTTCTCTCTGGTGTTCTCAGTCTTGCGTCTTCTTGTGGCCTCCTGTGTGCTGCCGCCCTGCCTTTAGCCATCTTCTCCAGGCACAGGTGTGGGTGTTTACACCTGCGCACGCGCATGCTCCAGGGCCCAGGTGTCCCTAACCACAGGTGCGTGTGTCCTGCATCCCCCACGCTCACTCCCCTTGGCCCCCTGCATCCACCCTAGTGAAGGGAAGGCGAAAAGAAGCCTGATGACAGCATTTACCCTACGAAGGTCAGACACCAAGTTGAAGTCACACAGTAAAACTGACAGGCCTCTGGCCACGGATTCTCACAGCTTCCTGACCCTGGGCCCAGTCAAGTCAGGTCAGCTGTGCCATGGGAACACTGTGGGCACCAGCGACTATCCATGGGACCAGGGCCTGCCTCATCCTGGTACTTCACCCCCCTCTATCTCCCCCTGCCCCCGCCTTTCCACTCTCAACATGGGAGCTTGGACACTGGCGCTGGCCCCACTCTACAGAGAAGAGAGCCAACAGCCAGAGAATGACGGGAACGCAGCGACAGCTTGTGGTGGCAAGACTGCCCGAGGGGCTCGAACCCCACTGATAAGAGTGCCCCAAATAGGAACAAGCAAATATAGAGACCTGATGTGGGAAAGACCTCAAAATATGTTAGAGGGACAGAAGTGATGTCATGTGGCTGGGAGGCAGAAAAAGGGGGACGGCAGCTGGGGTGAGGTGGGAGAGGTGAGCAGGAACTCTCTGTGATGGGCGGGGAGAGAAGAGGAAGAAGCTGCTGGAAGGTTAGACGAGGGAGAGATGTCATCCCACTGTGCTTTGGAAAGAGGAGTCTGGCCACCACCCAGAGGAGGGACCAGGAAGGCAGGAGCAGACCTGAGGCCCTTCTGCGTCGGGGGGAGGTGGCCGGGACGGCGACCCGCTAAGTGTGGTGGTGAGCGAGGGAACTGGCTCCCGGCAGGTTTGGGACTTAAAGTCGGCAGTATTTGCCCTTGGAGTGAATGTAGGGAGTGGGGGGAAGGTGGAAGCAGGGATGCGCCCCAAGATTTTGGCCTGAGTACTTGGATGGTTGGCAATGCCGTGGATGGATATGGGGGAACATTTTCTGGGAGAGAAATTCGAGCCGGTTTGGATCACATTGGCTGGAGATGCCGCCGGACTTCGGGCTGGACATGCTGAGACGTGGAGGAGAGAGAGCGGAGCGCTCAGAGGAGGAGAGCAGGCCGGAGACAGAAGACCAGGGTCATGATGGGGCTGAAGGGGCTTGACCGGGGCCAGACAGACTCCAAACCCACGCGGGCGCCTCTGGCCAGTGTGAATTTCCCTCTGGGAGCTGGGGCTGCATCTGAAGTTGGGGTGGGGGCGGCTGCAAGACTGGGACGGGACAAGACTGAATTTGGCAAGAACCTGAGACCCTTCCAGCCTGGACTGCTCAGCCCCCGAACACAGCCCGCTCACAGGGGAGCTCTTTCAAGCAGGCACTCCTGCCTCTGCCCAAGAAACAGACAGAGAAACTGAGTCCCAGAGGGGGGCAAAGATGGCTCCAGGTCTTCGGCCTGGCTTTTCAGCCTCCCGCTAAGGTGGGCTCCTGTCTGACCAGCACCAGGGTTGAGCTGTGACCACCCTGAAGGGGGTGGATGGTTCTCCTAGGCTCTCAGATGGAGCAGGGGCCTGGTCTTCCTGCCTGGGCTCCCGCCAAGGCAAAACATGCCCCACGCCTGCCTCAGTGCCCGACCAGTCGTCCCTCCCGGCCGTCAGACCCCTCCGGGGCAACCTCAAGTCTGGCTCCAGCCTGGCTTTGCCCTGTGGCCAGGATCGAGGCCCCTCTGGCCTCCGCCCAGGCCACCCAATGCCAGGGCGCCTGGAGGAGTCCATCGGGCTGGCGGGCAGTGTTCCCAGGCCGGGCAGCTGAGGTCTGGCTCCGCCCAAGGGGCTGCTGCCTGGGAGCCACTAGCTGTCTCCTTGGGGAAGCAACTGGGATCTCCAGAACAAACATGGAAACCACAGCTCCCCACCCCCACTCCGCCCTTGAGGGGAGCTGTCTCTGCCCACCAGCACTCGTGTCCAGGGCAGGCCAGTGAGGACGGAGCACAGTGGCTGTGGCCACACGCGGATGGAGAAGCCTGTAGCTGAGGGGCTCAGGCGCTCCTGCGTGTCCCCCAGGGCCCCCCGGGAGGGAGCTGTGGACTGAGCGGGGGTGGAACATGTCTCAGCAGCCTCGGGCCAAGAACAACGCCCTGGAACTGGGCCTATCTGCTTTCACATTTGAACTCTGCCACAGCCCAGCTGTCGGCCTGGGCAAGTGACTTCACCTGTCACGCCTTGGTTCCAACCCCTTCTGAAAAGCCTGGCGCTCCCTCGAGGGTCTGGCTCAGGGCTCAGAGCCCGATACATCCTTGAGGGACAGCAGTCCCAGAGGATCTGGGGCTCGGGGGAGCCAGAACAACCCCGGGGGATTCCAGGCCTGGCAGGGCAGGCAGGGACAACCTCGCTGATTCAGACCAGCCGGGGGAGGGGGAGCGTCTGCCTCCACCAAAAGTCACAATTAGAGCCCCGTTTAGGGAAACGCTGTGTTAGTTCCTCCCCAGGCCCCTGTGATTATAGGCTCGGAGCTAAACTGTCCCTAACAGGATGACACCGGACAGGCCCCGTCCAGGGCCAGGCAGGGGGTGCAGCCCAGCCCTCGGGTGTCCAGCTGAGAGACTGAGGCCGGGGTTAGGGGGCCCAAGTTTTAGCTCACACTGGGGATTCAGAGGGGCCTGTCCAAGCCGGCTCCCAGTGTGGGCCCCAAGCTCCAACCCACCTCTTCGTACTCTGCAGGGTTTACTGCTGCTTCTCAAAGCAAAAGGCCTCTTGAAGGAGTCAACACCCGTGAACAGGAGGGCTGGGGGCTAGGCGGCTGAGGCCCCAAGGGGAAGTGGGGCCTGTCTGAATGGCCTCAGAGAGACACTGCCCTTGGAGCCAGGGCCCTGGGTCCCGCCGGCCACTCCCTGCCCTAATCACAGGGGAGGAAGATATGATAAAGCTAATGGAGACCGCGCACTGAGGAGACATCAGATCACGCTTGCTCGGGGCAGCCCCGGGAGGGAGCCGCCTGTGGCGTGCCCACTGAGGGTGGGAACCCAGGGCCTCAGTGACCAAGAGGTCATCTTTCCTTTATGTGGGGGTAGCAGGGGCCGTGGAGGGCTGGGGACAGGGCAGTGTTGTGCCTCCATCCCAGACTGGGCAGGTTCATTGGCGATTCGGGCAGATGTAAAGGGAACTGAGGAGCCTCTGGTGCATCTGACAGGGTGTTCGGGGCAAGCAGGCATCCCAGGCCCAGTGTCAGGGAAGCAGGGAGGCCAGGAAGTTGGGGAGACAACAGGCCCCTCCAGCACCCCCGTCTTTGCACTCTCCCTGGCCTCTCTGGTATTCTCAGTCTCGTGTTGTCTCGTGGTCCCACCTCAGACTGGTCCTGGTGTGCTGCTGCCCTGCCTCAGCCAGGCCTGCAGGCGCAGGTGTGGGCACTTACACCTGCACGCTCCCGTGCTCCCTGGGCCCAGGTGTCCCTAATCGTAGGTTAGGTACCTCATGCTCACACCCCTGGGCCCTGGCATCCACACTAGTGAGGGGAGGGCATATAAGGGCCTGAGACATCATTTGCCCTACAGCGGCCTCTAATCTGAACTAGTGGACCAGACTCACAGGCAGGCCAGCGGGCAGGGATGCAGCGCCTGAGCCTCCCAGGCCCCCTGCGGTCTCCACATTCTGCCTATGGCTTCTCTCTGGCTGCAATCTCGGACTCCCTCTTGTGAGGATCTCTCAGCCAGGACGCCCGTACTTACACATACATGTCCCGGGCTCTTTGGTTTCTTGGCCTGGGCGCATGTGCCCTGCCTCACACCTTTCACCCTGGGTGCCCATGCATGTCCCGTGCTCACGCACCCAAGTGCTTTTTCCACCAACAAATATCGCATGTGGGTAATGAAAACTGGAGGAAAACAAGGCTGCAGGTGGTGGCTGTAGAGGCTGGGGTGGGGCATAAAGAGCCTGAGCTGCTCCATTTCCCTACAGGTGACAGAGAAGGAGCAGCAGGGCTGTTGCTGGAGCCGGGCTGGGCAGCGTCCATAGCGGGAGGGACGACCCAGGAGGCCATGGTTGGGAACGGAGGGTGGCTAGGAGGTCCCTGGCCAGCCTGGAAGTGCTGGGAGGCCTTGAGTATCTGGACGAAGGGCCTGAGGAGATGTGGGGTGAGGAAGGTGTATGTGGGGAGCCTCTCAGGGGTCCAGCCTGGGTACTGGGTGACTGAGGGGGTCTCATCTGAGGTAGGACCACTGGTCCCTCGGGAAGCTGAAGGCAGGGCTGGCACTGAAGCAGTTATGTCAGTGGTAGGACTGGACGAGCTACTAAGGCCCTTGAGCACAAGGCAGGGTTTGGGGGTTGGTCATCTCAGCCAGAGGTGACAATGAGGGAGTTAGCAAGTGAATGAATGAATGAATGAAAAAGTTGTTTAAGGGAATCTGCTCTTGGGGAGGCCACAGGTCTCTTCCCTGCTGCCCATCTGGGGAGGTCCCTGAGATTCATGAATCACAGAAGAAGGCCTAAATCCCAGCTCTCCAGAAAAAAGGGTCTTGAACTCTTGGGGACTCCCCCTGACTTGTCCAAATGCCCCCCATAAGGACAACAGAGCAATACACCTTTGGCCTACTCCCACCTCAGTCCCAGTCAGCCTCCAATGCCAGGAGTCAGAGGTTGCCAGTCCCAGTCCCCACCCCCACCTGACCCTTGCCCCGGCTGAACACCCATCCGGTGGGAGATGGGAGGGGGAAAAAGAGGGTCTCTTCTCTCCATCCCCTCTGCAGCTCAATTTGGGGAGCCCCTGGGTAGGGGCAACACTCCAGTGACTCCAAGGGGCTTGGGAGGTAGGATGCTGGAGCCCCCTACTAGCCACAGGCCCCCAGCCCCATCATTCAACGCTGATAAAGCCCCGATTCTGCGCTGGGTCCTGGGTTGGACACGGGGCCCAGCCGGGAACACACAGGGCCCTCCCGTCTCACGTCTGCGGTTCCCTGGAGGAGGGGACCAGGGCCCACGACCGCACCGTGCTCTCAGGGACCGTCCTCATCCCCAGAAAACCAGAAGTCCCTGCGGGCAGGAGCTGTGCCTGTCCCAGGGGAGGGGACTTTCCCGGGCCACGACTGTGACATCCCGCTGGGCTGGGGCTCCCTGTCCCTAAGACCCACCGCTCCTGAGGCGCCTTCACTCACTCTTGGTGCCAGGGGAGGTACAGGCTGCCTGGCTAAAGCCCCATTTCAGATACACAAGGGCTCGTTTTTTTGGTATACGTAGGTCCCAAATAGCGCACGAGGTGTCCTTCAACTACAAATTATTCCGTGTTTATCTGAAATTCAAATTTATCTGGGCTCCATGTGTTTCTACTTGCTAAATCTGGCAGCCCTGCCCCGAGCTCATTCCTCTGGCTGGCACCTGGCCTGACCAGATGGCCCACTTCGTGTCTGGACGTGGCCCCTGCCTGCCCGATTTGAGGCCCTGCCGGCCCACACAGGGCCCCCAGGACTGACAGCCCCCGCCGGGTCACCCTGCAACCCTAGCTCCCGGGCGGACAACCCCCAACAGGCAGACCTGTAGACCATGAGACTCCAGCAGAGACAGGCGGACCGACCGAGCCATAGCTGTAAAGCGACCCCGCGCCCCAGAAGCAGAGACACAGCAGTAAAGGGACACGGTGGGCAGGGAGAGAGCCAAGACGGAGAGACAGGGAGTCGAGGCCCCTGCCCAGAACTGCTCCAGGGAGACCGGTGCCGGGGGGAGGGGAGGCGCCTGCAGCCCACCAGGGACGCCCTTGAGTTGAGTGGGGCAGAGGCTGGTCGTCTGAGCCCCAACATTGGGTCTGGGGCTCTGAGTCCTGGACCGGCCTGGGAGGTAACTCGGGGTCTCCTGCCCTGGTAGTGAGGGGTGGGAGTCCTGCCCAGCCCCTGCCAACCTCCCCATGCCTGCCTCTCAGGGGCAAACACAGCGACATTCATGGCTTCCCAGAAGGGCCTATGGGGCAGCCAGAGTGGCTTTTAAAATTAGCCTCGCTAACCAGATCTGGCTATTTCAGGAGGCACCATCCCTGGCTGTCCCCTTGGCAGGGCGGGTGTGGAGAGGGAGGGACCTCCACATTCCAGGGTCCCCTGTGGCCTGAGCGGCAGAGAACACCCAGGTCCCGGGCCCCTGGCACTGGGCGGGCCTGGGCCTGCAGCAGAGTCTTTGGCAGTCGCCCAGGGTTAGTCATGGATGTTCAGGGACACCATCTGCCGGGGGAATGGGAGCCCCCTCATACTGGGCTTGGGTTCTACGGTAGGTACCTTAGAGGTCATGGCAGCGCCTTCCAGCAATAGGTAGGGCCTTGTCTCCACTTTACAGGTGAGGAATCCGAGACCTGGAGAGAGAGGGCCAGCTCCCAGGCTGGGCAGATGGTGGAGTCAGGTCAGCCGGGCACCCACGTCCCTCCACGGGAGGCCTCCTGCCTCCCATGTCTGGAGAAACCCCTGGCTGCCGTCTCCACCACCAAAGTTATTTCTAAGCAGAGCCCAGCTCTTCCCGGAGCTGAGTGCCCCCCGCCCAAGCCTAATTCCAGCCTCCGGTCAGTGTCCCGGCTCGCCCTCCCCGCCTCAGAGCCCTGTGTGAGCACGGAGCTGGCAGGGGCACAAGAGAAACTTCGCTGGACACTTTGATCCGGGAGTGGGTTTGTCCTCAGCCTCCTGGGCCCCACCTGGGAGCCCGTGGGGGTGGGGGTGGGGGCAGACAGAACCCAGCCCAGAGGCCTGTCCATCCTGCAGACGGGACTGGTATGACTCAAGCAGGCAGAGGGGCAAGGTGGGTCTGGTCACTGAGCTGCCCACCTGCTTTTGCCACAACGAACCCCAGCCTTGGAGCTCAGCTGCAGAACAGAGCTGTGGGGTGGGGTGGGGTGCTCAGGGTCAAGGACAAGAGCAAGCAGGGCACCTGAGTCTCACAGTAAAGCATCGTGGACCCCAGAAGAGCTGGGGTGCTGAGGCGCAGAACGCAGCTAAGTGTTCCATGCCAAAGCCTCACGTGGACACCTGTCTCCACCTCACTGCAGCAAGCGAACCCTGGGCCTTGGGGTGGGTAATAGATGTGGTCCCATGGTGGCTACTCAGTCCCTGCACCCAGTTTCTCAAGCCCGCCACGTGCCGGGGCTGCACCCAGAATGTTTGAGGTGTCACCTCAGTGCACCCCACTGTACAGATGAGGAAACTGAAGCTCAGAGACCTGAAATCACGGGCCCAGAGTCAGAGCTGGGAAGGGAATGAACTCAGAGGGAAGTCTTGACCTTGGACAGTGGCTGCTGGCCCTTTGGTGTGGAGAGGCAGGGCGGGACACCAGGGCAGAGAGGACTGAAGAGCCAGGGTCTCGAGTGGGGGATTGTGAGGGTTACAGGACAGGGGTGAGGCTGAGTGATGGGGAGGAGCTAAATAGGGGATCCATTTAGCCCAGGGCAGCCTGAGTATGGGGTTTAGGGCTGAGTGTGAGTTCCTGGATGCCCAGAGGTATCTGAGGGTGACAGAGTTCCTGTCAGGTAAGGTGTGGCTCTCCCGGGACCCAGCAGCCTCCTTGGGGGATGAGGGGAGCAGGAGGCTGTGAAGCTTGGGGGAGGCCCAGGCATGACTAATCCTAGTGGGACTCAATTCTGTCGCCACTCCCAAGGCCAATGGCCTCCAATCCACC
Source organism: Talpa europaea (assembly GCF_964194135.1). Classification (NCBI taxonomy): domain Eukaryota; kingdom Metazoa; phylum Chordata; class Mammalia; order Eulipotyphla; family Talpidae; genus Talpa; species Talpa europaea. Next base: position 11,665,932 of record NC_140076.1, read on the forward strand.
CCAACCTGCTTTGCCTCCTGTGGCCCTACCTCAGGAGACCTCCGTAGTCACTAGTACCCAGGCTGGACCCCTAAGAGGCCCCCCACATACAACTCCCTCACCCCATATTCCATCAGGCGCTTTGTCCAGATACTCAGCCTCCCAGCACCTTCCAGGCTGGCCAGGGACCTCCGAGCCACCCTATATTCCCAGCCAAGGTCTCCTGGGTCCTCCCTCCCTCCGTGGATGCTCCCAGCCAGGCTCCAGCCACAGCCCTGATGCTCTCTCTGCTGCCTGCTGCCCCAGCATAAGGTCAGCCCAACCTCTAGCTCTGGCATCCAAAGGCACATGCCCCTTGCCTGGTCTTTGTCCATCTCCCTGTGCCCTCAGTCATCAGCTGTTGGCATTCCCAGTTCTAGTGCCCCCACCCCCCGCCCCACTCACTTAGCACCTGCAGCTCCCTCCCCAGGGACCCTTTCGGAAGGCTCCCAGGTGCTCAGGCAGCATGCTCCGGAGTCTTCTCCAGCCTCGCTCACCCAGGCCGGGCCCCTGCTGCTGGGCACCCCCTTCACTCATCACGCTTTATTTGCAGCTGCCCAGCACCGGTGAGCTCTCCTGTCAGCTGGACGGTCACCTCTTCTTCCCACGGGTAAGTGGTCCCTCGGCGCCCCCTGGTGGCCACATGGGGGAAATTCTTCACTGAGCTGAGAAGGGCGGATGAGCCGCTGAGCACCCACTGAGCACCCACTGAGCCCAGCAGGGTGCTGGGCCAGGTCGGCACATCCTCGTGAGCAGCGCTACTGCCCCGTTTCTCAGAAGTAGAAACTGTGGCTCAGAAAAGCTAGAGTGTTTTCAGTGACGCCTGGCTGGTAAGAGATGGCGCCAGACGCGAATCTGGGACCGCCCCACCGCAAAGCAGGGCCCCCCGGGAAGGCACAGCTGGCTGGTCGTGGAACCCTGGTCTGGCCCTGGCGGTGCCCAGACAGCAGTTCTGAAGCGGGGAGGGGCTAGGCTTCCCCTCCACCTTGGCACCACTGAAATCTGTCTGGGGTCACACAAAGCCAGGTCCAACTCGGGGTACAATAGCGATAAATAGAATTTATTTTGTACAACTGTTACTGACATACACACGGCCACGGGGGCTTCCAAATTGGGTGTTGGGGCTGGAAGGCTGGCCTTCGGTGCGGTGCCTAAAAAGTGTGGACAGACACACAGATGTGGACTCAGCCGCTGGGCCTAGCGGCCCCCTCCCCGGGGTGGGGGGCACGGAGGTGAGTGGTCACTCTAGGCCGGCTGAGACCCCCGGGCCTGGAGCGCCCAGGAGCAAGGGAGGCCAAGCTGGGTGCTGGCTGAGAAGCCAGGTGGTTCCCCGCAAGGGGGTCACCTGTCTTGTGTGGAGGCAGTGGAGGGGGTGTTGGCAGATCTGTGGTAGAACATGAGGGTCCAGGTGAGGCAATGGGCAGTCAGCCCCCACCCCTCAGTCCACCTGGAGCCCCAGAGACCCCAAGAAGCAGGGTAGTGTGATGGGAGGCCCTGGGAGAACAGCGCCCCACTCGGGTGCAGGTGCCAGGAATCACAGTCTTCAGGACCTCAAATAATCTGTCCTTCTGCAGCAGAGGCACTGGACAGAGGGTGCCCGGAACCGCACAGCAGGACGCAACTCTGCCCCCCGCCCAGAGCTCACTCCGCCGCGCTCGCGCCCCGCGCCTCCACAGCAGGTCCGCGCGCACTGAATAGCTCAATACCCCCTGAGTCCAGAGGTGCACCCAGGGGTGATGGAGGGCCCAGGGTGGGGGCAAGCCAACTGACCACTCCCTGCCCTAGCCTGGCCCCCAGCCCGGGGGTGGGGATGATGCCAGCAACTTCCTGGCTCCTGGGCTCCCGGGTGGGTGTGGGCGGCTCTGCCCTGCAGAGACAGCCCAGTCGGGCGGGCCGAGGGGAGGGTGGGAGAGGGGCAGCCCAGGGGCTGGTGCTGGCCTGGAAGCAGGGGTCCATCTGCCTGGAGTTGACACAGCAGCTTCGCCTTGTGCTTCTGAGGCCCCGTCTGCAGGGGAAGGGGAGATGGCGATACCTCGAAGCGGGAAGGCAGAGGAGGAGGAGCGACCTCGGAGTCCAGGCTCTGGGTCTTTCTGTCCTCCCTGCCACCAATTCCCCAGCCCCCTCCGGCTCCCGTCAGCTCACAGGCAGAGGGGAGGCGTGTTTTACAGCCTTGGTGCGCACAGCAGGGAAGGGAAGCCCGGTGAGGGGCCGGGGGCCCGCCTGAGACATCTAGCAACTGGGTGGCAGAGGAGCAGGGAAGCATTGGCCCACCCCCTGCCCACCCATGCCCGCCCCCCCGAGACAGAGCCAGGGCTGGGTCTAACCTGCTCCGCTTCGCCTTCAGAGGGGCCAGGCTAACAGCCCTGCGCGGACAGAGAACAGCGCGGCGGTGAGGCAGGTGACAGCGCCGTCGGCAGGGCGGCAAGAGACGGGCAAGCAGACGTCACGGCCACACCCCAGCTGGATGAGCCAACCCCTCAGCCCCCACCCCGGCCCCTGGAAGCCCCCAGGCCCAGGCAGCTGCACCTACCGGCTGGGGCGTGTGCTGTTCAGATGCTTCCAGCTGGATCTTGATCTCGGGACACGCAGGGTCCCCCGACTTGGCGGCGTCTGGGTGGGGTGACCTCGAGGGGCCTGGAGAGGGGGGCAGGAGGGAGCCACCTCACTGGCCACGGGGAGGCACCAGGGAGACGGGGGCATGGGTGGGCAGTCGGCACTGGTATTCCCCAATCCCCCAAGTCCCTCCCTCAGGGAGCCCCACTTGTAAGTCCCCTCTCTATGCCCCACCATCCTCCAAGACCCCCTCCAGAAGCCACAAGGCTACCCACCCACCTCAAGCTGGGTAATGGCCCATCCACTGTCCCCCACATCAGGCACATCATGCCCCCACCCCCGGGGGCTGGAGAACTGTCTTCCCACCATGGGGCCCTCCTGCAGGAGAGTAGCCCCCCGCTGGGGAAAGTTGCCCCCTGCCTGGTACCTGGTGAGCTGCCTCCACTCGTTGTGCTGACGCTGTCCTCCAGCCACGTGCTATAGATGAAGGAATCCCGCTTATGGGGTGTCCCCGAGGACGAGACGCTCTCCTGGGTGCGGAAGAGGAGACAAAGAGGGAAGTGAGCCCCCTACACACATGGCTTGGAACCCCCCCAGCCCTTCCACCCAACAGCACCCACAGTCCCCAACTCTTGCCCCCTCTGCCCAAAATGGGGCCCAGCAGTGTCTGTTCCAGGGACATTGCCCCAGGGAGAGCACAGGAGAGGGAGAGCAGGCCTGGAACAGGGCACCACGCACTCCATTTATTCATTCAACAAGCATTTGCTGATGCTCTGCATTCTGCAGGATAATTCAGGCACACTTCCTGCCAGCAGACAGCTAGCTGGTGGGACAGACCAGGCAGAGACCAGTATGATCCCAGACTGTAAGCCCACCGGGCAGGCCTGGGCCTGCATTGCTGCCTGCGGCACCTGTGGCCCCTGGAACAAACCTGGCGGGAACTAGGTGCCCACTAAAGGTCTGTTGAGTAACGAAGGACAAAGGGTGCCAGGGGCAAAGCCCCCGTCAGGGAGAGGTAACGGGGGGGTTCCGAAACAACCACAGGACTAGAAAATCAGGGAAGGCTTTCAGGAAGAGGTGACACGAGGCTGAGTCAAGAAAGAGGAGAAGGAGTCAATCAAAAAGGGGGAAGGAGGGGGCAGACATGGCAGGTGCAAAAGCCCAGAGGTGGAGTAAGCCCCGTAGGTTTGGAGGACAGTGAAGGGGTGCAGAATGACTGACAAGGTGAGATGAGGGAGGGAACAGATCTTCAGTGGTCTAAAGCCCACTGTGGCTTTCTGTGGGGGCACTGAGGAGCCACGGAAGGCGCCAGAGTAGGGGAGGGCTTGTCTGCATCACTCCTCTAGGGTTAGGGCACATCGCAGCCAAGCTTGGGCTCATGCTTCCACCCACAGCATCTCCAGGGACCAAAAGAACCTCCCTCTGGGTCCCTGTGCTGCACCCCTAACCCCCAGGCCTCTCACCAGGCCTGTATCGTCCCCGTCCACACCCTCCGTCTCCTCCACCACGCTGGCGAAGCTGCTGGCGCTGGACGAGGAACGGGAAAAGTCCTTCAGCACCTCTGCTCGCTGGGCTGCTGTCTCCGCTCTGCCACAGACAGTGTCCTGTCAGCCAGCACCCCCCTGGGCGCCTCCTGGGCCACGCTCCTGGCCCGTGGCGTGCAGCCCAGCCTATCCCCAGCCAAGCACCCTTGTGGCCATTACAGCTTCCTGGGCCTCTGAGCCTCTCCCGGCCACTGTCTTCCCCAAGTCATGGATCTGACCACGTGCCTCCCCTGCTCAAAACCCTCTCATGGCCCCCATGTGAAGTCTATTCCCCCGGCTGGGTGTTCCACAATAGTAACTGCTAACAGCAACATCATACAGTACGTGCTTGCTCAGCCAGGCTCTGCCCTAAGTGTTTGTACCTGGGTTATCTCATTGCTATTATGAGAGGCATCTTCCAGATGAGGACATCCTGAGGCTCAGAGAGGGTGGGCACACAGCCCAAGGTCACTCAGCCATACACAAGGGCCCTTCGGATTCCAGTTTACCCTCTCCACCCCCTTACAGTTTGTTTCAAGCTCTGGACCTCTGTTGTCTCCTGCCTAGAGTCTCCTTCTCTCAAATCCCACAGAGCAAAACTCTTTCAAAATCAGCCAAGGCCCCCTATTCCAGGAGGCCCTCCCTGATTCCTCTTCCCCAGGTAGGAATGACCTCCCTGCTCTGGGTCCCACCTGCCTTGTCTCTGAGCTTGCCTGACTCTGCAGCCCTCACTGAATCCTCTTGCTGCCCCCAGAACCTGCACAGAAGGTGCACGGCCAGCAAGCCTGGATGGAGGGACAGCCTCCCTGCTGGCCTCTTGCTGCCATCATGGTCAGCTCTTTAAATCATCACTCCCTTAGCAAAAACCTTCCAGAGGCTCCTTGTCACATTTAGGATAAATGTGGCCTCCAGAGCCACAGTGGAGTCCCTGTTCACCTCTACCTCATTTCCGCTACCACCAGCAGGGTCTGCCTCGGCCCAGCCACCCACTCACTCGGCTCCAATGCATTCCACCCCTCAAGTAGGCCTCAGGGCCTTTGCATTTGCTATGCTTCTGACCCGGAATCCTCTTCCCTCTGCCATGCCAGTCCCAGCAGGACTGACTTCCTTGCTCGGCTCCCAATTTAAACTCCCCCCTTCCGTTGATGTCTTCCCTGAGCATCTGTCTAAACCCCAGCCATCCCCAGTCACCCTTCATGGTGTCCCCTGCTTAAAAGGTTATAATATGGCTGGGACCATCAGCTCCATGAAGCAGGGGCCATGTGTGCCCAGTTAGGTCTTGGCTGTTGTCCCGAGCACGGCATGGGGCCGACACACACACACACACCCTCCCCCCCACCCCCCGTGTAGCCCTGGGCCCACTGGGGTGGAGAAGTCCAGCACAGCCGGCGCTCAGCTCAGGTGCCCGCGCCCCCACCTGTTCTTGGTCGTGGGCATCTCTGGAGAGCTCTGCGTGGATGAGTTCTCTGACTTGGGCTCCTGGGAGACGTGCCCGCTGTCTGGGGTCTTCTGGCCAGCTGGGGGGCTCTCCCTGCGGGGCACACGGGGGCAGCGAGGGGATTCAGCACTGGGCCTGGCATCAGGGTAGAATGAGGCCCAGGTGGTGAGAGGAAGTCAAGACCTCCTCCCGCCCCACATCCACAGCCATCCTCAGACGCTGGCCCCGAGCAGGCCCTTGGCTCCCTGCTGGCCAGCCCAAGAGGGGTGTCTCCACAAGACACCCCCGGCCCTCCTCTCCATGGGAGGGGGTATAACTGCCTCCTGTTATGGAGAAGAAAATGAGCCAGAGATGAGTAGGAACCTGCCCAGACGCATAGCTAAGACCTGGCAAAGGCAAAGCCCAAACCCAGCATTCTTGGACTCTGGGATGTTGTGGCCATGAAGATGGCACCAGTGCTGCTCCTGAGGCCTTTCCAGTGTGCCCAACACCCTGCTCCAAATCATTATACTCTCAGCGCCACTTTTCAGATCGGGACAATGAAGCTCAGAGAGGTATAGTGTCTTTCAGGTCACACAGCCCCAGCATGTGGAGACAGGATTCACACCCAGAAACTACACTCTGCTCTCCTGGGGCGGCCCTATGGCTACATGGTGTGCTGCTCACATCCTGCTCACATCACCCCCAGAACCCCATGCCAGCCTGAAGGAGACTGCTTATTCCACACACTGCCTCACACATTAGGGGAGTGCGAAGAGCAGGAGCACAGGCCCTGGACAGACCAGGCCTCAGATCCCGCCTCTGCTGACCACTGGCTGTGTGTGTGTGACCTGGGCAAGCCCCTGACCCCTGACCTACAGCTTCTAGATCTTCTGGGTCTGACCCCAGGGAGGCAGCAGAACGGCTGAGCAGATGAAAGCCTTTCAGATTAGGGTTGAGCTGGCCCTGGTGCCAGTACATGGCAGGGACTGAACCATACAGCTGTCACCAGTGGGGGGCAGAGTGTGGACACTTGCTCCTGCCTGCTTTGCTTTGCCACCAAACGAGAGTCAGAGAAGAGCTAAGGGGAGACACGGGACCCTGTGCCACCCACCCCACTTACCCACCTTTTCTCCTGCACCTCCTGTATGTTCTCAATGCCAATGGCACTGCTGCGGCGTGAGCCAAATGGCCCCGACTTCTTCCTCGTGGGGCTCTTCCCAGGGACAATCAGTGACTGTGGGAAGAGGCCCCAACTCAGTGCCCACCTGCCCCGGGATCCCAGTGCCCCCACATGCCATCCTGCCCCAGACCCTGAAGCAGAGGCACTGAGCAAGAGGAGAGAAAATGCCCATCCCCAGAGACAGCCCACCTGGTTCCCAGCAGGGAAATAGGCCCAGAGAGAGCAAGGGCCCCGCCTGAGGTCACAGAGCAGGGCAGGGCCTCAGGGGGCTGGGGAGCCACTCTGGGCTAGATGGGAGGAAGCCATGTCCACAGAACGGGTACCCGCCTCTGCCCCCCAGGGCACGTGCAGCCTAGGGCAGTGGGAGTGGGCACAGCAACCCAAGCCCTGCCCTCGGAATCTCCACCCTGGCGGGGGAGGTTCTGGCCCAGCAGTTGAAAGAGACCCCCGGAGTATCCACACACACTAGGAGGGGGTGCCCCGGGCACCAGAGGTAGGCCTCCGACCTCTCTGGGGAGGCAAGAGGTGGGCCCCAGGGGGATGTGAGCAACAGGAACCCTCGGGCCAGGTCACGGTGGCGTCAGGGCAGAGGAGAGGGTTGGCACTCCATGCAGACCCGGCGATATTGGGGGACGTGCGGCTGGGTTTAGGGTCTTTGGGTGCCAGATCCTGGCAGGGAAAGGGCCAAGGTCCCCAGGGCCAGGGCAGGACCAGAAGCCCCCCGTGGAGGACCCTGGCTCTGGCACAGGTGCCAGGCCCCAAAGCAGGCACTGAGTGCCCTCAGAGCTGCCAGCACTCCCCCTTGCATGCCCTGGACCTGTCCCGGGGAGAGGGCAACGTCCCCAATATGGCCTCCGTCCTGAGAGCGAGCAGAGAGCAGCGCGTGCAGGCAGCCTCCAGAGCTGGCGGCCCCGCGGACGACAACCTCTTCCACGGTTCCTATGCCTATGGCACTGCCCCGGCGTCCGAATCTACTCGCGCTTTTCCCGGGAATAAGCAATGACTGGCAAGCAGCAGAGGACGAGGACGGAGCAGAGAGAGAGATGGCGAGGGAGGGAGACACAGGGAAAGGAAAGACGGGCCGGAGAGGCCCCGAGAGTGGGCCAGGGACGGGGAGCAGAGAGGCGTTGAGGGGAGACAGAGACGCGGGGCGCAGAGGAAAGGCAGACGCACAGATGGGCCCAGGGGGCGAGACAGGGAGGGAGGCGAAAAATAAAACGCAGGGGAGAGAATCGTGGGAAAGAGGAGGGGAGTCATGGACAGGAGAGGCGAGAAGGAGGGTACAAAAGCACAAGACGCAGAGAGAGGAGGGGCAGGGCCGAGGGCGGGAGAAACAAGAAGAGAGACGGAGTGGCAGGAAAAGGAAGCAACAAGAGGAAAAGGGAGAATTGAGCAAAAACAAAAACAGAAATGGATCTGGTTACTGCCATGGTGGGAGCCGCTGGCCTGGCCCTGTCCCCGGGGCCCCTCTAGAGCCACCCACAGGAGGCTGGGCCACTCCGGTGGGGCTGGGGTGGGGGGAGGGAGATGGGGGCTGGCAGGTAAATCTCTGTGGGGGGGCCGGGGGTAGGCCTGCTTCTCCCGTGACAGTGGGGTTCGGTGACTGCTGGCCAGCAGAGGTTCTGCCGTGTTCCAGGCAGGCCAGACCCTGGGTTAGGGGTGCGGGGCGAGGTCCCTCCTGCCACGTGACACAGCATCAAGCACAGGGCTTGGCATGCAGCAAACAGTCAATAAGGATGGAAGGAAGGAAGGGTGGATGGGTGGCTGGATGGACCATGGATGGGAGGGGAAAGCAGAGCTGTGGGTGCAGTGCCAGGGGTGGCCACTAGGCGGTAGGAAGCAGCTAGGCCAAGGATCGAAGGCCTAGTACCCCTGAGGATTAGCAGCAGAACCCCACAGAGCCTGGCAGACAGTAAGTCATCACACAGTAGGTGCTCACTCAGGAGATGTTCACACAGAAGCCCAGGTCCTGACATACAATAGATAGCCACAATCACAGAGGCCTGGCACGCAGTAGATGCTCACGCAGCAGCCGACGGCCAGGCACATAGTAGTAGGTGCTCACAGCAGGTCACTTCCTGACACATGGTAAGTGTTCACTGATTCCCAGAGTTTAGCACACATTAGGTGCCCATTCAGAAGTCCATTTCCTGACACACAGTAGGTTCTCACACAGCAACCCAGAGCTGGGTACACCACAGGCACTTACAGAATTGATGTTCACACAGCAGCCCAGGACCTGACATACAGTAGGTGCTCACAGAACTCAGGGCCAGGCCCACAGTGTACATGTCCATACAGCAACCCAGGTCCTACACACAGTTGGTGCTCACACAGCAGCCCAAATCCTGACACACAGTAGGTACCGACCAGCATCTCAGAGCCAAACACACAACAGGTGGTCACACAGAAACCCAGGTCTTGACACACAGTGCGTGCCCACAGCCTGACACACAGTAGGTGCTCCCAGAAACCCAAGGCTTGACAGGAGGTGCCCACATAGCAGCCTGATTCTAGGCACACAATAGACAGTAGGTGCTCAATAAGAAAAGGGATCTAGAAGCTGCCCCGGAGCCACCCCGCATAAAGTCACACCTGAATAAGGGGCTGGGAGGAGGGGCGTGCCAAGGACCTGGGGTGAGGGCTGCAGGCTCTCAGCACCCTAGTGCTGTGGCCTGGGCACACGGCCCCAAGGAGAGCAGTGGCTAGACTGAGTTGACAGCCCAAGATGGGCACTGGGACAGCAGAGCAATGGAGGGAGATGGGACCAGGCCTTGGAGAGAGGGGAGCTGAGGGCCCCAAGGGGAGGAGAGGGGAGAAGGGGGAAGGGAACTCACTATTCCAGCCGCTTTGGCCAGGTCAGGGTTGTTGGGCGTGAAGCTCCCGCTGTGGCTGGTGGACACGGTGTTGGGTTTCTTGTTGCTTAGTCCCATGGCATCCATGGACTGGCTGCGGCTCCTGATGACCCGCTACGAGCATGAGGGTTGGGGTGGAGGAGGCACAGGTTTCATAAGGCTCCACTCCCCAAGGGAAACCCCGCAGCCAGACTCTGTGCCCTTCCCACCAATGCCACACACAGTCCCTTTCTGTGAGGCCACCTGAGAGGCAGGTCCATATGGTGCCAAAGGGTCGTTTGGGCCTTGGCTCTGCCACCACCTTGCTGGGTGACCTTGGGTAAGTCACTTCACCTCTCTGAGCCTCAAGAACCTCTTTGGATGGGCCTCCCTGGTGGCGCAGCGGTTGAGCGCTGTGTTGCGAAGCTGCCTGCAGCCTCTGCAGCGCCGGCTCCATCCCCGCCTGCCAGGCGAGGGTCCCATATGGCACGCAGACCTCTCCTGCCGCCCGCTGCTCCCCTCAGCAGTGTACTTCGGTCCTTCTGCCTGCTCTGCTCCCTGCTCTGGCTCTGGTGAATTCTCTCACCCTCCCATGCTTCTGACTGTACCCAGTGCTGGTATAAATAAATAAATAAATCTTAAAAAAAAAAAAAGAAACTCTTTGGTTGTTGTAGGGCTGCAGAAGATACTGGGTCATGTCCAAAAGGGCACATAGGGCCCTCCAGGAAGCTGTTTCCTTCATTCAAAATCTCTTAGAGCTTTCTTTCCCCCTTTGCCCTCCCTGCTCCTTGCTTTTGTTCTGCCAATATACACAGAATGCTTCCTAGGGCCCAGGTATTTCACATCCGCTCTCTCACTTCACCTGCCCGCTCCCCCCATGGGGGGGGGTTGCCCATTTTACACCTGATGAAGCTGAGCAGAGGTGAGCCTGGGTCCCACATACCAAACCCCACCCCCCCACCCCCGGCAGTCACCTGTGGGCTCTCCTGCCTCTGCAGATTCTTAGGCCTCCTCCAGGTCCACCATCTAGCACCCACCAGGTGTGGGATCCTGGAGTCTCCCTCAAAGAAGACAATCCTGACCTACATCTACCCTGCCATTCATTTGCTCTCTCCAGTGACAAGAGGCTCTCTCAGCCTCTTTTTCAAAAATGGGCCTGTTCCCCTCAGTCCAGGGCAGGCCTGGGCAGCTGGCTAACCTCCCTGTGCCCACCCATGTCTCTGGCTTTGCAGCTTGCCCTGGACTGAGGGTAAGGGGAGGGCCACCAGCCTGGCTGGGCATCTGGAGGATAAGCAGTCCTCTATGTGGGTGGGGGAGGTGGTGACCAAGAAGACACCACCTGGGGAACTATTGCCTGAGGAAATCCAGGCCCGTCCAGGGAGGAAGAGGCTGCCTCTCCCTTTGGGCAATAGCTGCTGAGGCAGATTTTGCATTTTGCTCCTTTAGCGTGTATTGCACTAACCTAACTGTCTTACACATAATTCTCAGCAGCTGTATGATGCAAATTGCCAAGACTCCATCCAGCAGATAAAGAAACTAAATCTCAAAGAATGTTCACGCCAAAGAGTGGCAGAGGTTGGATCCCAAGAGCCGATGCACTCAGCACGAAGCTGAACCAGCACCAGCCAGGGCGGCCTCGTGGGGCCAAGGCCACACAGCACAGGTCCCTCCCCTGTGGCATCTGGGTTCACACACTCCTCTCAGGCCCCAATTTTCTTCCTGCCCTCAGGACAGTCGCCGCCTCCTCTCTTCTCCATCTGCTGGCCTGGCAGCCACCACCCTCAGTGCCAGCACCCCTGTTGCTCCCAAGGGCTCCAATCTTCAGCAGAACCTGCAGGCAGATTCTGCTCCCAAGCTAGGTTCTCTCCCCAAGCCAGCACCCACCTGGCACTCCTGTACAGACCCCACCTGCAACCAAGTCTAAGCCACCCTGAAGCCTGGGCCACCCGGGGCGCCTGTCACCCAGGTTGTACCAGTACTTGCCGCTCTCTGGCCCTAATTTATTAATTCCAGTCCCCAGCCATGGCCCCACCCCACCTCCAACAGGGACCGCCGCTAGTCCCGCCCCCGGCCCACCTTTAACCCCACCCTCAGCCCCCTCCAATGGGAACCCCACTAGCCACGCCCCCAGGCCCTTAGCCACGCCCCGGGGCATAGTCATGCCCAGAGCCACGCCCCCGAATCGCTAGTCACGCCCGGGCACTAGCCACGCCCCGGCCACTAGGGACACCCCCTAGGCCACTAGCCACGCCCCCGGGCACTAGCCACGCCCCCAGGCCATCCTCAACGCACCCCCGGCCCCAGCCACGCCCCGACCCCGCCAGCCACGCCCCGGCCCCGCCAGCCACGCCCCGGCCCCGCCAGCCACGCCCCGGTCCCCGCCAGCCACGCCCCCGGCCCCCGCCAGCCACGCCCCCGGACCCGCCAGCCACGCCCCGGCCCCGCCAGCCACGCCCCGGTCCCCGCCAGCCACGCCCCGGCCCCCGCCAGCCACGCCCCGGCCCCGCCAGCCACGCCCCCCGCGGGCTCCCGGCGCTTCACCTTGAAAGACTCGAAGAAGCCGCCGCCGCCGCCGCCGTTCTCCATCTTGTCCTCGTCGCCGCCCAGGCCCATCATGGACTGGCTGTGCACGTGCAGCTCCTCGTGCAGCGTCTCCAGCAGCGCGGCCCGGGTCCGCTCCTGTGGGCCGGGCGGCGCGTCAGGCCCGGGCCCGTCCCGCTTCCCGGGGGCGGGGGGCCGGGCCCGCGGGGCTCCTGCGCGGCCCCCTCCGGCCCCGCGCGAACCCCGAGAGCCAGGCTGGCCCGGCGCCCCCCACCCCGCCCCCGCCCCGCCCCCGCCCGCTCCCGCCCTCGGGGCCGCCAGGGGCCGCCCCCCCACCAGCCCGACTCATCCCGCACCCCCCCCCCCGCCCCCCAGGCTCCCCGCTCCCCAAGGCCCCCCAAGGCCCCCCGAGGCTCCGCCCCCACCAGCGAGGCTCAGGGGCCGATAGGGGGGCTCAGCCCCCAGCCCCTCCTCACCTCCAGCTTGGCGAACTTCTCTGCCTTGTAGCAGGCGTACTCCGCGTTGATCAGCTTTGTCAGCAAAAATTCCTGGAACTCAGGCCCCTGGGAGCCCCCAGAGCGGAGAGGAGAAAGGGGGGTCACGCGAGCAGAGGCGGGGACGAGCCCCAATCGGTCAGATTCTAGCTCCAGGCCCTCCGGGCTGGGCAGGTTCCCACTCCCAGAGGGCCCTCCCGGGCCTCCCCACCCAGGAGGGCCCCTGGCGTCCCTCCTGGCCACCCGGCCCTGGCCCTGGGAGGGCGAATCCCACATGTGCGGGGCCGCAACTCCTCCCAGGCCAGAGAGAGAGAGAGAGAGAGAGAGAGAGAGTGTGCTGGGGGGAGGGTACTGAGGCCAACTCCGCGTGGCTCCTGTGCAGAGCAGCCTGTGCCCGCCCTCCCGAACAGTGTGTAAGACAGAAGACGATCAAAAGAATAATAGAAATGAGGAAGATCCCAGAGTCTGCTACGAAAAATGCAAAACTGTGATATTTGTAAATAAAAGTCACGATTTTTACAAGATGGGCAGGAAAACCACAGACCTCAGTTGGACCGTAAGGGGACCCAGCAGTCCTGGCACACAGGGGGGCTTCAGGGCCTTGCGTGGAAGAACGTGGGCCCCCACCCAGCGAGTCTGTGCTGCGCCTCACCTTCCTGAACACAGCAGGGTCCGGGAGCGGGGGCCCGAAGAAGGGAACATCATCTCTGGCGGTGACGGAGACCTGGAAGGAGGGGCGGCTGTCCCTGCGGGGTCCCCACACCTGCCAGAAAGCACTGACCCACCTCCCCCCCTGCCCCAGGCTGGGAAAGGGCCCGGCCCCTTGGGGAGATCGGTGCCTGACTGGGAGACTGAAGTCCAGAATTTTAGCTCCTCCATCCTTTGTCCTGAACTTGAGCAGGGAAGGGATGGCAGGGCTCTGGGTGTCACAGAGGAGCATGAAGGGAGGGAAGAGGAAGGACTGGGTTGGAGGTGGGGGAGGGTAACCAGCTTCTTTCAGCGGGGTACGGTGGGGAGCAAAAAGGCAGATGTGACTCCTCCATCATCAGAGCCCTCCACAGCCCCCCTGTTGACAGTGGAGAAACAGGCTGAGAGGCCTCCCGTGACAGCAGGACGGATGCCCTGGGAGGTTGTACGGTCACCCACCTTGTAGAGGGGGCCGTCGGGCCCCCCACCTTCGGCTTGCACCACCACATAGGCGTGCAGGAAGTTGGATGCGATCATGTCGGGCACGAAGGGCGTGTTCTCATCCTGGAAAACCACCGCCACGATGTCGTTCCCGATGTGCCGCTTCCGCTGCAACTGAGCACAGGCCACAGCCTTCAGAGCCCGGCAGAGAGGGACCCACTGTGCTGTGAGGGGTGAGGGGCTGCCAGCAGGGGGGCGGGAGGGCTTGGGATAGGCCCCAGGCACATCTAAGGATTTACTCCCTCCCAGGAAAATGTGGCAAGAAACTAATCTTAAAATTATTCTAGCTCTTTTGGAATCCTGTGACAAGTGAGGAAACTGAGGCCAGGAGAGAGGTGACTTGCCTGCCTTACAAGCAAGTTTAGGGACTCGACCCCAGGGCTCCTGGTCCCCAGGCCCTACCTCTCAGCCCTGCTCCTATCTAAACACCCTAAACACGGCCCCTCTGAGGCAAATAAGCTCCACTCAGGATATATTCATGCTGCTAAAAAGAACAGAGGAGCTTATTAGAAGAAAATTAAGAGACATAAATAATAAGAAATAAATCTACTTTGTTCACACTACTACTGCGTCCCCCTGGGGTGGGGATGAGGGACGAGAGAGAGTCCTACAGGAAGCTTAGGACGAGGGGACACATTCCTGAGTTCAGCTCTCGGAACACGTCCTCAGCTCCAGACCTTGGCAGAAGGTGGAAGCTGTTCTCTCACCTGGAACATCCCCCCTCCTTCTCTCTGTTCCTTCACAGCCTAAAAGTCACTGTATCTTCAAAGTTTTCCTGACTCCCACCTCTGCCAAGTCCAAGTGCACCCAGGTGAGCCTGCAGTGCCCTTTGGTCCCACTCAGATCTACTGAGCTCCTGCTATGTGCCAGACACTGTTCTAGCCACCCTGCGTGCCTTGCCCTCTTGTGCGCTCACCTACGAGGGGGATGCCCCCAGCAAGCCCATCCTACCGAGGTGGAAAGTGGAGCCTTCACGACGCTGTCGCAGTTGATCTCCCTGGCCCTGGCTAGAACCCACAAGTGGGGAGAATGGATCATTTCCATCTCTAGGTCCCAGGACCGCTGAGTCTGGGGTGGTGGGTACTGAATGGACAGGAAGACAGAGGGATAGGTGGACAGGTGGGAGGCAGATGGGAGGGTGCCCAGGCTACCTGCTGGGCGTCCCCTTCTGTGTAGGGCAGCTTGGTGGACACGTGAAACATGATCTCCTTGTTGCGGAAGTTGCAGTACACAGACTCGGTCCCCGTCTGCCCGTGCGTCACGTCCAGGCCTCCACGGAACCTGCTCCAGGCCCCCCAGGCCATGGCTCAGTCTCCAGCCCCAGTCAGGCCTCCATGGGGCCAGGACGGGGGCTCCCTCCCTGCCCAAGGGCACGGGCCAGATCACACTCTGTTCACCCCACCCTAATGCTCACCCTTTAAAGTCCTGCAACTTGACCTTCTGGCCAAGAAACTCGAGGAACTCCACGAAGGCAGGGCTTTCCTCGTTAGTGCTGAAGAGCTCTTCCTCAGAGGTCTGTGGACCACAGAGAGCAGAAGCCATGGAGCTAGAGCTCGCAGCAGCCCCCAGCCCGCACACCACTCACACCAGGAGGAGGCTGGAGGATGACCTCTGGCGCCCCTAAGCTCCTGGGAACCTGAGTCCCCGGGCAGGTGTTCTCCCTGACAAAGGTCTCAGGTCCCAGGGACAAGGCCAGGCGGGTGGGGGAGCAGGGAGGAGGAGGTGAGCACACCTGCCCAAGCTTCTGATAAATGACTCCGAACTTGAAGTTATTGCTGATAACGTGCTCGTCAAAGGTGACGATGAGACGAGAAGCCTGGGGGAAGAGACGATGCATTTAAACAGATTATTTTTTCACACTGCCATTTACTGCTCTCCCTACATGCCAAGCATGGTGCCAGGCACTCCTATACATCATCTCACTGAAGCCTCCAAACCTTCTTCCCGTGAGGGAGACACTCCTGCTGTCTCCACTTGACAGATGAAGAAACCAAGGTTCAGAGAGCAGAAGTGACCTGCCAACCCCACTGGCTTCCAGAGCTCACTGCCCTCAGCTTTGCCCATGAGCCCTGGAGGGCCAGCTCTGCAACACCCACCTCGTTCCTCATCCTTCTACCACAGGCCAGTCCCATCACCTGGCCGTGGGGCCTTAAGCAAGTACCTCCTCAGCTTGGGCCTCAGTTTCCTCTTCTGTAACTGAGAGATGGGGCCACCTTTCCTGGACATCCCTCAGGGGATCACCCTGCTCTAAAATTCAGTCAGAATCACAAGGAAGGTGCACGTCTTCCAGGAAGCCCCCTTGTTGAAGACAGAAGCCCCTAGCCTTTTCCTCCAAATGGTCACAGGGCCTTGAACCCAGCATGCAGCCCCAAAGCTGGAAGGACAGCCACTGTGTGTGGGGAGCATTCACGGAGGAGCCTGTGCTAGTCTCTCTCCTGGGTTCTCTCTGAGGCCAGAGGCAAGGCCTGTCGCATCCCCTGGCTCAGGGGGTCCCAACTGGCGTTGAGTGTCTGGAGGTGAATAAGGCTGGCCTCCAAAGCGGACAGCGGCCTTGCAGTTTAAAGGCAGGCCCTCCTTAGCCACTGCATCCTTGGGTAAGGCACAAAGCCATTCTGGGCCTCTGGTTTGCCTGCAAATGTGGACTTTGCAGGCTTATGTGAGGATGAAATGAGATAACTTAGGAAAAATACCTTGCACAAAGGTGCCCAACAAAAACGCTGTCCCAGTTAGTGCCCACCCTCAGTGTCAGGGCCCCCATCCGGCCGTACCTTGGGGTAGAGCACAGGGTAGAATCGATCCACGTTTACATCTTCACACACCAGCTGCAGGAGACAAGAGAGGGCCTGAGGCGGGGCTGGGTGGGGCAGAGGGGTGGTCTCCGGGCCTCCCTGGCCTGGTCTAGAGGAAACAGCCAAGGCTGAAGCAGGACTGGGGCTCACTGGGACTCAGAATTGGGTGCAAAGAAGTGGGGCCCCCTGTATGTGAAGTTTTGGGGAACAGGAGCCCAGAACTCATGGAGGCGCGTGCACATCACGGGAACACGAGGAAGCGGGAGCTGCGAGACAGGGCCGCGCACATAGTGCTGGGCCTGCAGCTGAAGACGGTGTGCTGAGGCACCACTGCAGCCCACTGTGTGCCCACCTGGGATGCCCAAAGGGGCTCAGTGAAGGTGCAGAGGCCTCACCTTTGCCATCTGGACCACGTTGGGGAACTCGGTGAGGCAGGAGATGGGGATGACATCATGGTATGTCCGACACTTGGTCCTGGGAGGAAAAAGCCCATAGTAAGGGGCAAGACAGATGGGACCCCTTGGCACAAAGACCAGAGGGGCAGGCTCCGGGGGACCAGAGGTGATGCCAGGAGCCAGGTCAGCTCAGGTACTAACTTGCTGTGTGGCCTTAGGCAGATTCCTGCTCCTCTCTGAGCCTCAATGAGAAGAGTAGGAAAGATGAGACGGGCTCTCGGGTTACAAGGTGTCAGGCCTCCCTGCTCCCCCAGGTCCCTTCACCCCAGCCCTCACCTGAGCAGCAGCCGCAGGTGCTCCTGGTCTCCAATGACGTCATACTTGAGTGAGAAGACAAGGTGACCCAGGGCGGTGTCCAGTGAGTAGTAATTGAAATGCTCCTGTAGTGGGAGGCGGGGGCCAGGGGAGTGAGTGAGGCTGAGCTGGGGGCTTCTGGAAACCAGACCAGAAAGTGCATTCACTCCCAGGTGAGTGACAGCAGCAGCTGTCACAGCTAAGGGCAGGCTCTGTGTCAGACAGACCTGCATTCAGATGCCAGCTCTGCCACCTGCCATCAGGTAGCCTAGGGAGGTCACCTCACCTCTCTGTGCCTCAGTTTCCTAGTTTATAAAATGAGAGCAAGGCCACCTGCCTTGTGCCTGGTGCGGAACAGGAGTCCAGTGAACATCTGGAGTGACCTTGGCTGTCTAGGTCGGAGTCAGGCCCACATGGACGCCCCTCTCCCAGTCCCGGCTTCCCAGGGCTGGGCACGCCGTCGGTGCTCAATAAAAACATGCCAACTGGGCCTCCCCGGTGGCGCAGTGGTTGGGCGCTGGGTTGCAATCCCCAGCTGCTCCCTGGCCACCGAAGGAGGGTCCCACATGGTGCGCAGACCCCTCCTGCTGCCCGCTGCTCCCCTCAGCAGTGTGCTTCGGTCCTTCTGCCTGCTCTGCTCCCCGCTCTGGCTCTGGTGAATTCTCTCACCCTCCCGCGCTTCTGACTGTACCCAGTGCTTGTATAAATAAATAAATAAATCTTAAAAAAAAAAAAAAAAAAAAAAAAAGCATGCCAACTGCCTGTGAAGCCTGTGGCTCCGCGGCACGGGAGGCCAGGACCCATGAGAAACAGGAAGCGCAACATCTCATGACCACATGGGGCAGCTGACCTGGCAGGGTCCCACCCTCCTGCCTCACCTGGAGAAGCAGCAGGTGAGGAGAAGTACCCCAGAGGGGACAAGATGTGGAAGGGACGGCACCTCCAGAGAGGAGGCCAGAGCTGGCACGCCATCCAGGTGGGGAAGCCCCCAGCCCCTGCCCTGGGAGTGGGGCTAGCTCCCCAGACAATGCCGTGACAGGCGTCACCCTGAAAAGATGTCCATGACACCTGTGCTGAGAGGAGGAGGAGTAGGGCTGGGGAGGGGCCCATGCATCTGCAGCCCAGGGTGAGCTGATGGGCCTTGGGCAGAGTCCCTCTTTGGTCCTACCCGGGCACAGAGTGACAGAAACCCCCAAATGCTTGGCACCATCTGAAGTCAGAGTGGCTGGCACTTGCAAGGGCTGCACCAAAGTTCTCAGGGTGAGGGGTTTACCCAGACCCTCTGTTTAGGCCCAGAGTACCCCAAGGAGGGTGGGTTTAGGGTCCCAGAAAATCAATGTCCAAAGTCACCCTTCAGGGCAGGGCCCAGTGCTTCCCCAGTGCCCCCACCTGGCATCAGGAAGTAGCCCCGCCTCTCTGCCAGCCCCTGGGGACCCTCTAACCTAACCTTGGTCAACATGTCTCTTCTGAAGGCCCAAGTGGCTCCCTTCAAATCCTTCTGTGCGCAAGGTGCCACCTCCATTCTGTCTCTCATTACTTCCTTTTCTCAGTGCCAACTACATGCTGGGCCCCCGGATTTACCACCTGCCAGACCCAGCTGAGGGCCTCTGAATGGTGGGCGCCTGGGACATGGGTCCCTCTCCACCCACAGGGAGGTGGAGTCCCATGCCCTGTTCGTGGCCTGCCCTTGGCAGCAGCTGCTGGCCTGGCCTGGTCTTAGTCACCGTCCCAATTGAGTCTGGCCCTTGTCCTCACCCCCACCTGAGTGCCACTATCCCCTCAGGGTCAGGTCAATGACTTGGACCCAGACTGAAGTCACAGTTTTCCAGTGCCCAAGAAGCCAGTCCCCTGCCTTCCCTCCCAGCACACACACACACACACACACACACACACACACACACACACACAGAACTGGGAGCACTGGCCCCTCCTGAATCTCTTTTTTTTTTTTTTTTTTTTTATAGAGGCAGGCTTTATTTATTTGTTTGCTGGTTTGTTTGTTTGTTTTGTTTATACATGCACTGGGTACAGTCAGAAGCACGGGAGGGTGAGAGAATTCACCAGAGCCAGAGCCGGGAGCAGAGCAGGCAGAAGGACTGAAGTACACTGCTGAGGGGAGCAGCGGGCGGCAGGAGAGGTCTGCATGCCATGTGGGACCCTCCTCTGGTGGCCGGGGAGCAGCCGGGGATCGAACCGGCGCCGCAGAGGCCGCGCGCAGTTTCGCAACCCAGCACTCAACTGCTGCGCCACCGGGGAGGCCCCCCTCCTGAATCTCTTAATGGAAGGTCAGCCAAGGCTAGGTCTGATTCTTAGCTCAGTAATTGTATGACCTTAACCAAGTCACTTCACCTCTCTGAGCCTCAGTTTCTCCTCTGTAAAATACAAGATGATCCTGATCTCAGAGTGATTACAAAGATATAATATTAACAGCCAACATTTATTGAATATTTACTATGTGCCAGGTCTGGTTCTCTAGGCTTTTCATATGCTTTTATTATCCCTGCTTCTACACATGAGGAAACAGGCTCAGGAAGGCTAAGGAACTTGCCCAAGGTGCCACCAACGCCAAGTGGAATATTCTCGTGGAGTCCACTGGACTGCAAGGCCACACTCCCTCCATGCCAGGTGGTCAAGTGACAGGGACAGCCTGGCAGCTGATGCATACAAGGCCCCAGGCTGCCTGTAACCCTGCCTCCAGCTCCCATGGCTCGGCCCAACAATTTGCTGCAATCACCAGCAGGCGACTCTCCGACCAGCTGTGCCTGGGTAGGGCGCCTGCTCTGGGGCTGCTGGTGGGGCTGGGGAGGCTTCAGTGCAGGTCAAACCCAGCCACCCCGTGTCTCCAGCACCTCGCTGCAGCTGCCCAAGAGCAGGGCCTAGGTCTGTTTAGTTTGCTGCTGGTGCCCAAAGAGCCAGGCACACAGCTGGTGCTCCTTATGTACCAGCTCTGCTCGAGAATGTACTAGCTCTGACTCCATGCCAGACTCCACTCCATACACCTTACCAGCGGCATCTCATTAAAGGCTCGCAGGGCCCTCTGAGGGGGTGTCATCATCATCTCCACTTTTACAGGTGAAGAAACAGAGGCACAAAGAAGTTAAGTGACGTGCCCACGTCCCTTGTGGCAGGGTCCCGGTAGAGCCTCTGTTGTTGACCACTGTGCCATGATCCTGCCTTTCTCAATAAATGCTTGTTGAATGAATATATGACTACCAGGCATGCTCCCTGAGCCTCAGGACTCAGACCATCACCCAGCCCAGCTCCTTCCCAGTCCCAGCCCCCGCTCCCGCGCCCCACCCCCACTCCGCCCCGGGCAGGGCAGAAACCCATTCCCTCCCTCACCCAGTCCCCCACACCAGCAAGCCACCCACCTTGCCAAGAAAGTGCTTCCGGTAGATGCGGGCGGTGGGGTTACACTCCAGCTTCACCTTGGTGGTGGGTGACTGCAGCGGCTCTGTCTCGGGGATGCTGGTGATTTCATGGTTGGTGCCTTCAATCCAGTAGCCCCCAAACTGAGGCAGCAGGATGAGGGGGAAGGGTCCTTCTCGCCCCAGGACCTGAAGAAGGTCTCAGCTGAGAGTTACCCACATGGCACCCCAGATACAACTCAGACCTGGGTCACTTCTGCCATGGCCAAGGGGTGCTAGGGGACAACCTAGGGCTCGCATCCACCCCTCCAGTGTACTTACTCCCCTCTTCCCCTCCCATGCAGACACAGACTTAGGCTCAGGGGACCCCGCGCCCCAGTCTCTAAAGATGGGAAGGTGGAGGCAGGTAGAACTGGGAGCATGACCTTGGCCAAGAGGCTGAAATATCTGGCTCAGAGGCCTGAGGGTTCAAATGGGTTCGAAGGTCTCTAGCTGCCCCCCAGCAAGGTCTGTGGCCAGGCTCCAGGTAGGGAGGAGTCTCCCAGGCTGGGGTAAGGCTGGGCTGGGGGAAGGGGTGGCCAGCTGGTTACCTCGTGGACGCTGGGGTAGGGAATATAGTCCTCCTCCGTCTGCAAAACACAAGCAGAGTAGAACCTCAGCAGGGGCGGGGGCGCCTAGCCTTCTGGGCCAGGGGACGGCTGGGGCTGTGTTCTCATCGCCCATCTCCCAGATGGGGTATGGGTCAGCTTGGGATAACCCCATGAGGCAGGGGCCGAGGCAGGCTTAGCTCTCTAAGTACCAGGACAAAAGGGGGCCCTCTGCCTCCTTGGAAGAAACCCTTGGGCCAGTAGCTAGTGCATCGGAAAGGCCTAGAGAGCTGCTAAACACAGGGAGCTGTGCCCCACCCCCAGAGTTCCTGCGGCTGCCGAATGGGATGGGATGGGATGGGTCTCAGAATTTACACTTCTCACAAGCTCCCAGGGAATGTGGAGACCCCCAACCCTGGACAGAGCCCAGGTGCCAAGAACCACCCTTTAGGGCCTCCCCGGTGGCGCAGTGGTTGAGGGCTGGGTTGCGAAGCTGACCGCAGCCTCTGCAACACCGGTTCGATCCCCAGCAGCGCCGGTTCGATCCCTGGCCACCGAGGAGGGTCCCACATGGCGCGCAGACCTCTCCTGCCGCCCGCTGCTCCCCTCAGCAGTGTACTTCATCGGTCTGCCTGTTCTGCTCTCCGCTCTGGCTCTGGCTCTGGTGAATTCTCTCACCCTCCCACGCTTCTGACTGTACCCAGTGCTTGTGTAAATAAATAAATAAATCTTTTTTTGTTGTTGTTTATACAAGCACTGGGTACAGTCAGAAGCATGGGAGGGTGAGAGAATTCACCAGAGCCAGAGCGGGGAGCAGAGCAGGCAGAAGGACCGAAGTACACTGCTAAGGGGAGCAGCGGGCGGCAGGAGAGGTCTGCGCGCCATGTGGGACCCTCCTCTGGTGGCCAGGGAGCAGCCGGGGATCGAACCGGTGCCGCAGAGGCTGCGGACAGCCTCGCAACCCAGCGCTCAACCGCTGTGCCACCGGGGAGGCCCAAATAAATAAATCTTAAAAAAGAAGAAGAAGAACCACCCTTTAGCCCTCCCCCTGCAGCCCTGGGCCCACCTCCAGGTCCAGCCTGGGATTTTAGGATTCTGGGGGCTCCTAATCACTGATCATAGAGCCACATGCCTATCTGGAGGGCAGCTCCCATCCCAGGACAATTCTGAATCAAAAACAGGAGACTCCAGTGGCTCTCCCTGGCAGCTGGGGGCCACCAGGGCACCCCTCCCCCCTCGGTCAGCCCAGGCAGGAGCTACAGACACAGGAGCTCATAAGCCTCCTAGGCTTAGGCAGATTCTAAGTGGCTTCAGGGAAAGCATTTTAGGGCAGCTGTCCTGTGAGGAATGGGGCAACGACTCTGGATGAGGAAGCCTGGAAAGGCAATGAGTCCAGTGGGAAGGAGTTGGAATAAAGGCTCATGGTAAGGGGGGGCGAACCCCTCCTGCATCCCACACAGGAACTCCTGGAGGGCAGGGGCTGCTCACCCACCTGCCCCCTGCGCCAGGCGCACAGTGAGACCACTTCACGCCAGGAGGACAGACATTCCTGGGCTGACTGCTGGGACTGGCAGCACTTCCAGGCCCCACCCCCACCCCAGAGAGGGTGTCTGCCTCCCCTTCCCCCTCCATGTCCCCAAGCCCTTTGGAGAGGCGGCTCTGGAAGCAAACAGCTCCAGAGGGGGGGAGGGGTTGGAGCCTGCTTCAGACCTACTTTGAGGGGCGGTGGGAAGGAGCATCGTTGTTCATCCATCCTGCTTCCCTGCAGAGAGAAGGTGGCACACCAGTCACGCCCCTCCCATGCTGCCTCAGCGGGCTGTACCCCTGCTTGCCGATGCAGAAAGGGAAAGGGAAAGCCTTCCAAGGAGGGTTACTCCCAAGCCAGGGTGCTCAGGCCTCTCTGCAGGCCTCGGTCCTGGTGATAACCGGGCGATGGAGGCCACAGCGGCAGGGAGGGGCACGTGAGGTGCGGGCTGGGGGTGGGGCAGCGTGGGGTGCACATGCAAGCGTGGGGAGGAGGGCTGCTGCGTCCACACAGATGTGTGCTGTTGAGAGGAAGGGAGACGGGGACAGGGAGAGGGCAAGGGGCGGGTGGAGACAGAAAGGTTGAGGGAGGCATGGAAACAGGAGGGGGCAGAAAAAAGGGATTTAGAGGGTGAACTGACATAGCAGGGGAAGCCCCTGAGGTTTGTTGTAGTAACATCTCCTACCCCCAGCCTGCCTCTCCCTTGTCTACCTCCCAATACATAACACACAAACACACACACAAAGAGCCCAAAAAACTAGATGATGGTCTGTAAGAGCAGGGCGGGGGGGGGGGGGGGAAGGGGGGGTGTGGAGGATGGCAGGGGTTATTAACACCGCTGGCCCCTACCCTACCCGCACAGCCTCAGGCTGCCCTGTACCCAGCATCCATCCCTCCTCCCATTCCATAGGTGAGTCCTGCAGAGTCTCTGGGGAGTGGGGATGGTGCGGGGATGTGGGGGTGGGTGGAGGTGCTGTCCCCACTCCTGCTGGGGACTGACCCGGAGATGGGAGCTCAGGCCGACCAGGTGGGGTGTGGGCCCTCAGACAAACAGGGCGTTGGGCACTACCAGTGGATTGTGGGGTGTGTGTGGCACTACCCACTACTAGTAGGAGGCACTACCCCTCCTCACCCCTGGCTCCAAGACAGAGAACTCTGGACAACATGCTGCCACCCTCCCCTCCGGGCACTGCCAAGGGCCCCTCCAACACCAGCCCAGGCCCCTCCGTGGCTCCCTGCAACCTTACCTGCATCTTTTCAATCATCTCAAACAGACCTGTGATCTGCAACAGAAATGGGGCAGTAGGTCAGTCCTGAAGGTGGCCCAGATGATCCTGCTATGCCCCCCAGGGAGTCTGGTTCCCCCAACTCTGACCACCGGACATGGACCTATATGAGCAATAAGAATAAGTGGAGGGGGCCTCCCCAGTGGCGCAGCGGTTGAGTGCTGGGTTGCGAAGCTGCCCGCGGCCTCTGCGGCGCCGGTTCGATCCCCGGCTGCTCCCCGGCCACCAGAGGAGGGTCCCACATGGCGCGCAGACCTCTCCTGCCGCCCGCTGCTCCCCTCAGCAGTGTACTTCGGTCCTCCTGCCTGCTCTGCCTCCCGCTCTGGCCCTGGTGAATTCTCTCACCCTCCCGCGCTTCTGACTGTACCCAGTGCTTGTATAAACAAACAAACAAATAAATAAATAAAAAACATGAAAAAAAAAAAAAGAATAAGTGGAGGGAGCATTGCAGGAGCGGGCTCGGTGGAGCTGACCCACAGAGTATGACCAACTGCTGAGTGAAGTCAGCCCAAAGCTCCAGGGCACCCCTCCCCACTCAGCCCCCTTCTTCAATAGAGGAGTGAGGAGGCTGCTACTGCAGACACAGAGGAATGTGCCAGGGGGAGCAACACATCTCCCCCCTGCCATGCAAGGTCAAGCAAAGCCAGGATCAGCCATAGACCCCCAGAAGAGCTGGAGGTCGCAGTCCAGCTGGGCTTCTCAGGAGGGTCTGGGGTTCCACCCAGCTCTCTTAGAAGAGGGCTGTCTCTGCTACCACAGCGTGCGTGTACACACACACACACACACACACACACACACACAAAGACCCCAATCAAGCAGTGTGGGCAGGAGGGAGTGGAGGATGCCAAAATGTTCCACTGGCCCAGGACCTGTGGGAGCCCACATGCGTCCCCTACTCCCCCTACATGCTTGAGCCAGCCTCTCTGGGGCACATGCAGGGTTAATCTAGGCATCTGCCAGCTGCACTTGGCAGCCTCAGCCTCTCCAGCGCCAGCTCCCTAGGATCCTTCCTGGAAGGCGGCATCCCTGCTGGCTGGGCTGCAGGGGCTGCAGGAGCTGCAGGGGCTGCAGGGATAGGGGGCTGAGAAGGCCCCAGAGTCTCCCGGGTGAGGATGGTACCCCTCCCCCAACACCTCCAAGGCTTCAAGTTCCTGCTGCCCAATGGGGCAGTGCCTGAACTCACACACATGTGCTACGGGTTGTACACCAGGAAACACATTCTCTCTCCCTCTCTCTCTCTTGCTTGAACACACGCAGGCCTGCATGCTAATATTTAAACAGTTTGGCTATACAACACACACCCCAACTCTGAGACTGTGCTAATACACAAACGCACATGTCGGTGTCCAACAGCACATCCACTCTCACAACACACAGGTATGTGTACCACGAGGGCCACACACGCAAGTGCAAACCCACACCTGTGCAGGTCTGCAAGCCAGTAACCACACACACAACTATAGGAGCACAAAACCACCCAGGTCTGCATGCTGAGCCACAATAGCACACTCACAGACGCAGGCAGCCATGGAGCCCCACTTCCAAGCACGAGGAGGTCACCCTCCCCAGGCAGAGTCACACACCCCGGGACAGACATGACTGACTCCATCCCACCACACTCAAAGAAGTTTTGGGGAAAAGAAAAAGTGGTTAATCCCCAAGGATGAGGGGTCACAGATCTGAACCTCACGGCGCCCCTCACACCCACCTGAGCACACACCAGCCCGTCACACTCACACACAGGGAGTGCTGTTAAGGATCACGAGACACAAACAGCACGCGTGCACACTCCCAGGCGCAGCCTCCCTTGTAAGAGGCACCACACAACCGCAGACCTGTGGTCACACCCAGCACCTCTCAGTTTGGGAGACACAATTCCACAGGCTGTTACGGCACAAACCACAGACACACACCCCGCGATCCAGAGACAAACAAGCCGCCAGCCCAGCGCCCTGCGCTCCAGCGGCCCCGGCAGCTCCCCGGGCCGGGGCGCGTCGGACCGCGCTTACTTTCCCGCAAACTCACACCGGCGCGCAGACTTCCCCCAAGGGGGCCGGGCGCGGGGACGTGGTCCGGGGCTCCCCGCGCGCCGCGCCACCGCCCGCAGCCCGGCGGCCCCGCGGGCGCTCAGCGCCCCGGCGGCCGCGCAAGGGCCGGGGCCCGGGACCCTGGGGCAGGGGCGCGCCCCGGGGCCGCCGCGGCCGGTGTCAGCCCAGAAGCCAACACGCCCTCCATGACGGAGCCTCCCACCCGCCCCGGCCGGGGCACAGCGGGCCGGGCTCCGCCGAACCGCGCCGACCCGGCTCCCGGGGACGCGCCCGCCGGGCCCCCCCGCCGGCCCTCACCTGCCAGCCGGACCCCGCGGGCAGCGAGCCCCTCCGCGGACGGCCGGGCGGCGCCGCGGGCCGTGGCTGCGCCATCCCGCGCCCGGCCCAGCCCGGGGCCCCAGCCCGCGCGGCGCTCCAGCTGGCCCGGCCGCCTCCGGCCCGCGCGCGCCCCGGCCCGGGCCCCGCAGCGCCCAGCTCCGCGCTCGCGGCCCCGGCTCCCGGCTCCCGCGGCGCTGCCTGCGCTGGGCTCGCCGGGCGGCCGGGCCGGAGGGGGCGGGGCGCCAGGTACGGGCGCGCGGGGCCGGGGCGGGGCCGCCGAGATCCGGGGCGGGGCCAGCGGAGGCCCCGCCCCCCGGTGCGCCCCGGCCGGCGGCTCCCGGGCACTGCGCCTGCGCGCTCCGGCTCCAGCGCTGGAGGCTCCTGCGTGCAGGGTTCTCGGGAGCCCCCAGGTTCCGCCCAGCGCGCCCCCAGCCCGCTTTCTCTTCTTTCCAAACTTTGGGTGCCCCGCCCCCGGGCCTCGAGGATGGCGCATGGGGGTCGGGCTGCGGAGCCCAGCATGAAGAGGAGGGGGTTACTCTGGAGGAGGAGGACGTTTCTTAAGCACCTACTTCATTTTTCAGCCTCTCCTCACCACCCAAGAGGTACGAGTGTCATCCCCACTTCACAGTAAGAAAAGTGATTCCAGGAGGGGAAATCATGCTCAAGACCGCAGCAGTAGGAAATGACAGCACTAGCAATCCAGGGAAAGGCCTGGATCTGGACTTCCTCTCTCCTTGCCTCCCTGGGCCCCTAATGTCTCACAGTGGCTGGCCTCTGCCCCGCCTTCCCCAAGCCCCACGCCCATACCAGGCCCTAACGGCCCCTGATCCTGGAGGAGATGGCCACGGTGCCTCCGCAAGGGTTGCCAAGGAGGTCTTGCGCTATGGAGCAGGCTTCAGGACACGTGCGTTCTAGCTCTGGCCTTGCTACAACTTGCTGAGTGGACGTGAGTGAATCCCTGCAACCTCTGTAGGTTTGTTTCCCCACCTATGGAATACAAGGCCTCTACAGGCCCTGCCAGTGGATCCTGCATTTTGTCTGCCTCTGTACGATGCAGGAAGCACCCCTTCCCCAGACCTAGGCTGGAAAAGCCTGATTCCTGAGCTGTGGCCAAGTCAACTCCAGCTGCTTTTGGATGCTGCAAGGGCAGAGCTGCCCCCCAGCTCAGTGCCCAGCCTCTCTTCAGCTTCCTGAAGGAGCTGCTGGCAGCTGCCTACTGCACTTCATCTCCTGGAATCCTGGAAGGAAGATCCTGTGCCTTCCTCTCCCCCAGACCTGGCTCTGGATCAAGCTGGAGTCCAGGCAGCCGACGGGAACTCTGGAGATGTGTGTTCCAGACACGGTGTAGCTTTGTTTTTAATAATTAACAGCAGCAAATATTGATTTACACAAGCACTTCCAGGCCTGAGCGCTTCCGGGCACCCATCGAAATGCAGCCAGAAAAACATCCATTCCCACACTGCCCCTGGGGGAGACGAGACCTGGCCCCATCACCTGAGATGTCTATGTGCAGGTGGAGTGGAGGGTGTGCACAGGTGTGCACGCAGCTCTGTGTGTGCGAGACTCTGAGACCAGATGTGGCTGCGGCACATGGACAGCCTGGGTGTGTGCATGTGTGTTTGTGCACGTGTATCTGTATATGCCGGCACGGGCGCCTGTGCATGTCTGAATACATTTGCAGACGTGTGAATGTGTCAGTCTACTCTCTGTGTCCGACCATGTCCACAGGTGTGGGTGGGCTGTACTTGTGCACAGATTTCTGAATCCCCGAGTGGAGAAACCCCTGTAGGAGGGAGGGCAGTAGGGGCCCGGAGAGTTCACATCTATACAGATGCGGCTCCCCAACAAGAGGGGGGTGCCCCTTCTTGGTGTTCTTTCCAGCCCGAGGGATGAATAATGCTGATACTAGTTCAGCTTCCCAGTTTCTACTTTTCAAATTCCTTTCACAGTCATCACGCAACGGTAAGTTTGTAAGATGGGGAGGGGAGTGAGAGGGCAGAATTTGCCCATTAACACAGGGAGGTCGCCTGCCCCTCGGACTGGTGCCATCAACACCGCAAATGTGTGTAGAGTTAGAGGTTCCAGGGGGATGGGGAGTAGAGAATGTATCTCACCCCACTATTGCTTTGCTGGCGACCCAGACTGACCACTCAATCTCTCTGGGCCCTGGTTTCCTCTCCTGTCAAAGGAGGATTATCCACAGGCTATCTTGCTTCTGTAGTGGGGGTTGGTTGTGGTTTGGAGTCTGCCGTCTGGGCTATGTTGACACAAAGGGAGGTTTCTAGCCAGGAGGCTGAGAAAAAGGGGTGCGGAGCTAATCTGAAGGCCAGCCCCAGGTTGTCTAGCAGGCAGGACTTGGGGCAATGGGTTGCTCCAACCCTCACTTTCCTAGAGGGGAGACTGAGGCCCCGGGTGGGGAAGCTATGACCCAAGAACACAGCCCTGGGTGAGCCCTCGGGCCTCATCCCAGATGCTCAGGGGGCGAGGGACTGGGAGCCTCACTCATGAACCATTGCGTCCCTCCCTTCCTGCCAAACCCCAGGATCCACATGACCCAGTTTGGGCTCTTGACAAGGCCCAAAGAGCAGAAGAGGGTCTCAGAAATTCCCTGATGCTGTCCCCAGCACCCCCACTTGGGGCCCTTTGAGGTAGTGGTCCCCCACAAGGACACCATTCCTTAGCCATCTGCCCTCCTGGCCTAGGAGAGGTATATGGCTCTTGTTCCAGGCCAGAGAGCTAGAAGAGGAATTTGACAGATTCTGCCTTACTCTTTCCTGGCTGTGTGACTTTAAGAAAACTGCTTCACCTCTTTGAGCATCTGGATCTTCATCTGAAGAACACTTACCACGCAAGGGTTGATAAAAGGACCAAGAGGCATCACATCTGTGGACGGCATTAGAAACTTTAAAGTGTACTATGAACATGAGGGCTTCTTCCTGTCAGCAGTAGGAGGGCAGAAGCCCACACACCCTGTATAGACAGCCTGCGTTCTGGTCCTGGTATCCTCACGGCAGCCTACCTGTGTCTCTTTGGGCAAGTCACTTAACCTCTCTGAGCCTTGTTTTTCTCATCTGCAAAATGGGACTACCCCACAATACTGACAGCTTGAGGATGACATGAGACAGGGCATGTGGAGATACTGCATGCATATGTGGGGAGCCACATCTGTACAGAGTTATCCAGGCCCCTAATACCCTCCCCCTGTGGGGGCTTCTCCACTCAGGGACTCAGTTGTAGCCCCTGGTACATTGTGAATCTCAGTAAATGTAGCAGTTATTCTATTTGGACAATGCATGAGTCGTTCAGTTATTTGTCTCTTCACTGAACTATGGCTCCTTGAGGGCAGGGTGTGTGGCAGGTTGATTTCTGGCCCCTCAGTGCCCAGAACAAAGTTTGACACAAGTCAAGTGCCGGGCAAACCTTTGACTTAGATGATAACAACAACAGGAGCCCCTTGTAGGGCTCTAACTCCAGGCCTGACAGAGTGCGTGGAATGCCTTGTGAGGGGGGGGGGGTGCTATCATTATACCCAATTCACAGGCCAGGAAACTGACAGTGATGTTGATAACGAAGGGCATGAAGAGTAGCTGGTTGGTCAGTTTGTTCTCGGCTGTTGTGCCCACCGCCTGCAGACCCTGGTCCAGCCTGAGACTGCGGCAGGCCCACCCAGAGGTCAGGAGTGGTATCCCGTCGGGGGGCCAAGCTTCATCTACCTGAGCATTTTGCCTCTGATGAGTAGTCATTCCTAGATGTCTCCCAGCCCTGGGGGGTGGTGGGGGGCAGGCAGTGGCTGGGAAGGAGCACTCACCTTGGGGTGCAGTGAAGCAGTGTGGGAGGGAGCAGAGTCCACTCGTGGTAGGTCTAGTGCCTGAGGGAAGCGCTGGTTGTGCCCATCACTCCTCCTGGAAGAGAACAGAGGAGGTCAGGGAGGGCCCCCAGTGGGAGATCTGGGGATTTGGAGGGAGAGTCATTCTCAAAGTCAGGTGACATTAGTGGGGCAGCTTTTATGGAGGAGAGGGTCCTGGGCTCCCCAGGAGGAGGCAGAGGAGGAGCTTCCTGCGCAGGGCTGCCAAACAGGTCTCCTGTCCCCCAGAGACCAGAGATGCGGGCAGGGTCTCTCCCTGGAGGCTTCCCTACTGCACACTCAAGCCAAGAGGATGTCCACAGCCCGCTCTGATGGGTAGACTGAGGCAGGGTGCTAGAGGTGATCCTGATCTCAAGTGCTCCAGCCTCTAATTTCCCTCCCTGAGCCTTAACAGCAGCCCCAGGGGCTGAGAGGCCACCCAGGCTCCTGCTTTACTAAAAATAATTAATACTACACTTATTACTGCATATGTCATGTCAGGTATTATATTTCTATAATGTGTAATAATAACTGAACCCCATTGGGCCAACCGTGTGCCAAGCCCCGTGCCGAGCCCCTCTTTCTGGGCCTGAGGTCACAGACTGCGCACCCTGGTATCCCCCACTGGCATAGCCGGCATCTGCGTGAGGCCTGACTGACTCCATGCCTCAACTCTGCCCACACCCACACCCCTCCCTGAGGAAAGGAAGCAGGTCTGGTGAGGGTGAAGTCAGCTCCTGTCACCCCGGAAAGCCTGCTGAGGAGCTACCTCTAGGGAGAGGAAGTGCTCGGTGGCTCCTGGGACCCAGGGCTGGGCAAGCAGGCGTGGCTTCCGGCCGCTGCTGAGGGCCACCCTGACGTGGCTACACCCCTGCCCCAGCCCCGCAGAGCAAGGCTGGCCCTAACAGGGTGAGTCACTCGGGCTGCTAGATGATCCTCCACAGCCCATGGCGGGCTTGAGTCAGGCAGAGCTGGGCCTGCCACTCCCCAAGGGAAGGGCCTGTGGGAACCTGGACCAGGAAGGAGACCCTGAGGAAGCCCTGAGCCCCCTCCCAGCCCCCTTGGGAGAAACACCTACTCCAGCAGGAGAAACAGCCCAGAGGAAGAGTCCTCAGGCTCGAGTCTGACACCAGATACTCCACCTCCAGGGTGCTGGCAGCTGAAGAGGGGGGTATGCATTGGTAGCGCTTGACCCAGCAGGGTAAACAGGGTGGTAGCCGCACCAGTATGAGGGAGATACTCCTGGGTGCTCACCTGCCACCACCAGGATGTGGGGACACTGACAGTCCATAGAGCCTCCATGGAGTCTGGACAGCTAGTAGGTGCTCACTCAATGAATTCTCTGGTATTTATCCATTCATGGTAAATTCTGACTCCCCCATTAGGGTCTTAGTAAGTAGCTACTGGACGGTTGAATGAATGGATGGGTGTCGGCACTTGGGAGGCAGTGAAGACCTATGAGCAGGGGAAGGGCCTCCACGGTGTCCTGTAGATGGCAAGGTGGGCCGACATGGGGCAAGAGGGGAGAGTAGAGAGGGGTCCATGAATAGTCCAGGCCAAAACCATCACAGGGACTCCTTGTTAGACCTACTATGTGTGTAGAACTGTGCCAAGCATATTACACCCTCAACTGTAGTGCTGAGAGGCTGGCATTATTTATCACCCTCTTTACACATGGGGAAAATCAAGTTCAGAGAGGTGAAGTCAATTCCCCTAGCAAGTGGTGACAGAGGCAGCATTTACAACCAATGCCCTTGACCAGGCAGGGACAGTGCCAGGGTCATGGAGGGCAGGGGCTGCCCAGGGACCACTTGGTGGGAATGCTGGCTGCTGAGTGGGGTATCACCTGTGACCCGGCTATTCCAGTGGAACCCTCCATCTGTTCCCCCATTCCCCACAGTTTAGACATTTAGACGTCGTGACTGCAGGTCAGTCTGGCGGCTGCTCTGAACACACTCCCCTTCCAGAACTATCTCAGCCTCAGTTTCCCATGTCCAGGTGCCCATCTCACTCAGCACTGTTTATGCTATCATGGGACTAGGGAGGTCTCTGAAGACAAGGGGGTTCTGGTTTCCATCTGGGACCCTACTGGTCCTCAGCTCTTGGCTTCCCCACTGGCCAGAGTCCTGCCCCTTGCAGGCCATGAGCAACCTCCAGAAGAATCCACCAAAAAGTCACTGCTGAGGCCCAAACGGGTGGGGCAAGGCAGAGCAGGAAGTCGAGGACCCCAGAGTCTGTGGGGTCTGGCCTGTGCCTCGCACGACCTGCCTTCATCCTCACAGCTCTCCAACAGGCAGGAGCTCAGAAACTGCCTGCTTTACACACAAGGGGACTGAGGCTCAGAGAGGTATGTTCACTGACACAAGGTTGCACAGTTAAGGAAGCGCTGCAGGCACTGGAACCCAGGCTTGTCACTCAAGACCCCAAGCCCTGAACTTCACCCAAGTTTCTGAGCCACCAGCCCTACGAACCCAGCTTGTCATGTCTGAGAGGTAATAATAACAGTAACAGCAAGGGCTTAGATACTGTGCCCTAACCTGTGCTCCATGCCTCTTAGAAGTTGCTCAATAAAATACTTTGAAAGGGGCCGCCTGGTGGCACGGGCAGTTGAGTGCCGCACTGTGAAGCTGTCCACAGCCTCTGTAGCACGCGTTCGATCCCCACCGGCCAGCGAGAACCCCACATAGCGCAGCAGACCTCTCCTGTCACGCCCGCTGCTCCCCTCAGCAGTGCATTTCGTCAGTCTGCCTGTTCTGCTCCCCGCTCTGTCTCTGGTGAATCCTTTCACCCTCCCGAGCATCTGGCCTGTACCCCGGTTCTTGTATAAATAAAACTTAAAAAAAAAAAAACACTTTGAAAGCATGAATAAGCTCAGTCGCCCTCTCCACCCCTACCCTCTCCTCTGTCTTCCTCGCCACCATCCCTTCCCTACCATCTAACCTGCCTCCCACTTCCCCTTCCTCCTCCGGCCTCTGCAGACCTGCAACTTGGTCACTTTCCTCCCTCGTAATGAACTTGAACCTCTGTCCCTCCACACATCCCTGAAAGCCTCCCTGACCCCACGGCCTGGCTCGCCCTAAAGCGCCTGCATCTCTGCACAAGCAGCAGGTGGAGCCTGCCAGGACAGGGGACTCTCCCTCTGTTCCCCTTTCCCCGGCACAAATGGGTCGTATCTGCGCAGTACTCTACAGTTTACACAAGCACTGGGTACAGTCAAAAGCGCAGGAGGGTGAGAGAATTCACCAGAGCCAGAGCGGGGAGCAGAGCAGGCAGAAGGACCGAAGTACACTGCTGAGGGGAGCAGCGGGCGGCAGGAGAGGTCTGCGCGCCATGTGGAACCCTCCTCCGGTGGCCAGGGAGCAGCCGGGGATTGAACCGGTGCCACAGAGGCTGCAGGCATCTTCGCAACCCAGCGCTCAACAGCTGCGCCACCGGGGAGGCCCTACATGGGTATTGTCTCATTGGGTTTCCACAGCAGTTTTGTGAGGTTGGACTATTGTCAGCCTGTTTTCTAGATAAGAAAACTGAGGCTCAGAGAGGTTAAGTGACAAGGCCAAGGTCACACTGGGGCAAGGGCTGTGCCCAGGTTTGATTCCAGCCCAGGGCTCCGTCTGCTACAAATATCACAATTGTTCTCATCCCAGCCCTGTCCTGTCACCCCAGCCTTGGCCCCCAGGGCCTCCCCATCACAGTCCCTGGCTTCTGCAGCCACCACCCAGCATTTCCCGGGTCCAGCTCCAATCCTGTCCTGTCTGGCCTGGACACCTGCCGACAGGTACAGGACACCTGGACACAGAAAAAAGGTGGCAGCCAGAGAGGTGACTCGCCCAAGGTCACCTGGAAAGCTGAGCCAACCTGAAGTCTGGGCCAGGCACATTCCAAGGTCACCTTCAGGCCCTGCGGGTATGTGGCCACCAGCCAGCTGGCCCTCTCCCCTCCCTCCTGGAGCACCCATCTCTCCCAGGGGAAGGATGAGGGAGAGGTGGGAAAGGGTGGGGGGGCCCAACGAGTGGGATGGGCCAGGCGGAAGCAGCTGCTGACAGCTCCCGGGTTTCTTGGCAACTGTCACTGCACCTCTTCCCCCTCCCTTATCTCCACATCAAGGTAATAATAATAATTGCACGGTCGTGAGTGCAGTTCTTTGTACTTTTCAAAAGCCCTCTTTATCTGCTCCCTCCTGGCAGTCTCACCGGAACTGGAGCGGGAGATAAGGCAGTTGCTAGGATCCCCAGTTCCCGGAGGGGTAAACTGAGGCTTGGAAAAGTTAAACTACCACCTGGAGGTCACCCTGCAGGCCCGGGGCGCCAATGCTGCACTGGGGTGGGGGGTTCTCCCTGGGGTTCCACAGTGCAAAACTGCAGGGGCAGAGCCAGGGATGGTCAGGGAGATGGGGAAGACTAAGGACAGGAAGCCAGATGTTGCTTCAGCTGCTTCCCACCTGTTAAGCAGTGGAGAACTGGGGGAGAGTCCTCTCTTTTTCTCTCATCTGCAAAATGAGAGCCAACATACCCACCCGCTAAGGTTGCGGGGAGGCACTGGGAGAGCATTATCATCACCACCGCTGTCAGTGTCAGCCACTGGAGAATCCCACCCTTTCAGGGCACCAGAGGGCTGGCTGGGAGTCCTGGGACTCCCTTCGGCCATCCACAGTCAGCTGCCAGGCTGGAGCCCCCAGGTGGGCCTGGCCCCCGCTGACTCGCCCAGCTCCCAGCCACACCCTCGCCTCCCTGCCGCAGCCCCTGGGCCCGGCCTGGCTGGGCTACGCAGCTGCTCCAGCTCACTCTGCACAGGCTCTTTCCTCCTCCAGGGGCTCCTTTTTCCTGCTGTTCTGTCTGGTAAACTAGTCAGGCTTGAAAATTTCAATGTAAGCAAGGGTGAGACTCTGGTGGCCAGGGCAGGTGACATATGACAAAACAGGAGGCTGTGACGGGGAGCGGTGGATCTGGACAGGAGCTGACGGCACACAGACATAAGTGGACTGGACCGCAGAGGAGGGGCTCAGTCATGGGGCCAAGGATTTGTGGGGAGCTAGTCCATGATAGGAGGCTGAGGGGTCCAGGCCAGATCAGCGCCAGGCCAGAGGTCAGAGTTCCTTGAATCACCCTGGTCTCAGCTGATTCTACCAACCTGGTGATTCAGGTGGGGGTCGGGAAAAGAACCGCAGACCTCGAAGTGAGAAGGGGGCATGGAGGGCTACTTCTGGGGACCTTCACCCCCTCTTGGGCTCCTCTGGATGGGGCTTGGGGTTGCCTGTGTCCCCAGCCAGGGTAGCAGGCCTGAGGGAACGCTAATCTCCTGAAACCAGAGCCAAGCAGCTGCCCTGGAACTGCCCCCTCCCTGGGGGCCACAGAGGCCCATTGTCTTGGAGTTCAACCACCTGCCCCCTCCCACTTGCCCCCAGCCAGCTTAGGTGCCAGGGAATGTGGCCAGTGGCATCCAGGTGAGTGAGTTTCTGAAGCCAGGCACAGGGAGCCTGTCCGCTCTCCCCGACACCCAAGGGGAGGCACAGGGGTGGGCACATCTATGGGCTGCTCCTGGCTCACCCCATCTCACAGAGGAGGAAGCAGAGGCTCGGGGAGGCTCCAAGATGGCCCACGGGTCTCGCGGTCACTGGCAGGGTCCCCCTGAGGATGAGAGGTGAGGGGCAGAGGAGATGGGCAGGAAGGTGGCAGTTGGGGCTCCCTCCCTCACCCCATGCTGGCTGAATGCCAGGCTACCCGGATCCCGGAGCTGGGCCAGGCAGCGGCCTCCTGAGCAAACAACTGGTTGGCAGCCCCGAGAGAAGGTCATGGGACCGGCCCCCAGCCAGGACCCAGCACCTGCGGAGCGGGCCTCCGTCCACCTGCTGCCTGCCACCGCCTCCCCTGTCCAGGTGGCCTGAGCTCTGCCGGGGAGGAGTGACACTGAGGTGACCGAGTCACAGGGCCCCTTCCTGCTTGGTAATAACAACACCCCAATTAGCACCCCGCCTGGCACTCTACCGCTTGCAAGCTGCCTTCGCTGTAGGCCTGCCACTCAGGGAGGCAGGTAACATTATCTTCATTCCACACGGAAGAAAACTGAAGCCCAGACAGAGATAGTGACCGGCCAGGTACCACCCCTGGCGCTCAGGCGCACGCGGCTCACCCTCACCCACCTCGGGCAGGATGTCCTCCCACAGAAGGGCCTGGCACAAGCTGCCCCCACCAGCACTCAGGGAGAGGGTGGCCCAGAGCGCATGCGCCGGAACCTTCCCCACACCATCAGTGGGGGCCTGAGAACCACCCCTGCTATTACCGCCACCTACACCCCAACACCCTCATGCCCTATTACTCTTCCCCCATCTCTTGGGCCCAGGGATTCCTTTCTCTGAACTCCAGGCACCCCTTGGCTTGCTCACTCCATCATCACCCACTCCCCCCATTCAGTCTTCATCCCTACACTCAGCCATTCATTCAGGACATGGGTGAGTCAGCCCCCCACCCCACCCCCTCGAAGCCAAGCCCCGGTGACACCCCACAGACTGTTCTCAAGCTGTCTCAAGCAGACACGCAAGTGCTGGGCCTGTTTCTTCCATCCTTCTCCCGCTCAGCTCAGGGGCTGCCCCCGTCATGGGCCCTCACAGTGGGCAGACGTCCCTCCCAAGTCCCAGCAAACCATCCCATGGAGAGGGGCGAGGTCACGTCTCCTAAACAAAGGCAAGTAGGGAGAGGCCCTGGCTGTGCCCCTAAATTGCCGTGTGGCCAGGACCAAGTCACCATAACCTCACCAAGCACTTCCCACCAGAGGCTGGGACTCCGGCTAGATGGCCCTAAGGTTGGGTTCTGACAGTACAGGGTGACGAATCAGCGGGAGCTGGGTCTGGAGGACTGGGTGAAACCGGATACCGGAGCACCTCCTCTGCCCAGCAGACTGCGGAGGCCCTTGGACACCTCCAAGCTGCTTCTCCTCTCTGAGTCTCAGTTTCCTCATCTGCACAATGGGATAGTAACACCTACTATGCGGTGTCACTGTGTAAAATCAATAATATATGTGCAACCTGACTTTCTCGAGCTAGTATACAGTAGGTACTAAATAAATTACAGGGCCCTGCCTGGAAAGGCATTTTAACATCAGACAAGTGGGCTCTGCAGCCAGACCGCCTGCCTCTGATGCTTAGTTCTGCCACTTATCAGCTGTGTGACCTTGGGCTGTGTGACCTCTGAGCCTCGGTCTCCTCTTCTATAAAATGGGGATACTTAGGACAACGCTGCCTCTGAGAGCTGTCGTGAGGACAAAAATGAATTCATTCACATAAACATTAACCACTAGCAGTTCCTGGCCTTCCCTGCCCTCTCCCTTACTGTCCCTTTTCCTCCCTCTGTAGGTTGCTGAGGACTGAGGGGGGACTCTGCCGGTGAAAGTGGTGAGAGGGGAGACCAGAGCACAGCAGAGAAATCACGCGATAAACCCGGCCGTCCAAGCATAAACCACCAGCCCGTTAGGGACTGAGTGCCCCGTCCAGCAAGGCAGGCCGAGCCTCCTGGGGGTCTGGCGCAGGTGGTTCCAAGGTGCACGGGGTCTGGACTAGCTGGTCCCCCAGGGGTTCCCCATGTTTGGGATCTAGGTGTCTCGATGGCTCCAGGGTCACTGAGTCCAGGCAGACGCGGTAGAAACATTCCCATCACTTCGAAGGAATGGACTTTCCTGGGGCTGCTGGGGGCATGGAGGAGGCAACCACTTCTCCCAGGGGTCTCTGGCCACCCCTACTGAAGACGCATACTCTGACCCCCATCTCCACTCTAAGGCATTCACCCTCCAAAGCTTTTATCCACAAATGCAAAAAATATACGACATTCGATGCAGCAGCGTTTGCAATAGCTAAAATTCTGAAGCCACCCCAATGGTATTAAAAAGAGGCCCATGAAGACCACAGGCCATCGCGTGGCAAGGACAAAGGGGGTCTTGAGTGCGGATGGAGAAGTGAGGTCAGAGGCCCAGTTCAGTGGAAAAAGCAAACTGCACAAGAAAACCTTCTGTGTAGAAACCAAACATCCCTGTTAAAAGTTGACAGGGGTTATCGAGGAGCCTCTGCCTGCTGCAGTAGGTATCCTTCTGCATTGTTGGAATTTTTATAATGAGCACTTGTTATTTTTGTAGTCAGAAAAAAAATGAGAGATTAAAAAATCTGAGCACTTCCCAGGAGTTAGCCCTCAAACTGTCTGACGCCTTTAACTTTCTCAGCCCTTTAACGTGGAGCCGCAGGCAGGAGCGACAGAGCTGGGCTGTCACCCCAGTTCTGGCGGACCCTAAAACCCATACTCTCTCCTATGTTAGGTGTTAGCCAGCCTGCTCTGGGGGTCAGAGAAGAGAGAACGCAGGAGAGAAGCGGTCTAGGCAGCTGGGCACAGGACTGTGCCGGGGACCTCAGCCGTCCCGCCCGGGGAGCCAGGCCAGTTGGGGTGAGCCTGCACAGGGTCAGGGCTGTCCACCTCATTTGCAAATGCAAGGGCAGGTTCTGCTCCCTGCTCCATGCCCTGAGCTGCCTCCCGCTGGCAGGCTGGCAGGTACCCAGCAGGTGGGCACGCGCTGGGCTCTAAATAACTTTCCATGTTGATCAACCTGTTTCTGGGAGAACTTTGTGTTGAAGGTCACTTGCCACCTTCTCAACGGCCTGGAAAGGTGACAAGCACAGCTGTGTGTGCCTGAGGCTCGGCGGGCCAGGGAACGGATCTGGCAGTCAGATGGGCCTGAGTTCAAACCTCACCTATGTCAAGCTCTAGCTGTGTGGCCTGGGGCGAGTCACTTCACCTCTCTGAGCCTCAGTTTCCTTGGCTGTAAAACGGTATGGGCAGCCCCTCGCTGCAGGGTTGCTGGGAGAACTGATGGAGTAATGCAGGTGAGCACCTCCTCAGCCAGAAGCCCCTTCCACGTGGTGCTGCGTGGGCACGTGTGTGTCTGGAGTGAGCACAGGCCACCCCAGCTGGATCGGGGGGCCCTGCCCCACAAAATCAGCAGCAGGTGGACTGTCTGACGCTTTTGCTGGGAGCCAGCCCCGGATTTTCTGCAGCTCCGCCCAGGGGTGGGAGAGGGCATGTGTGACTCTGTGGGTGACTGTGGAGATGGGAGGCTTGGCAGGAACGTGAGCTGGGGTGGCAGAGAAAGTGCTCGTGTCTGGGGCGTGCGTGGGTTTGCATGAGAGCATGTTTGTAGCTGCTGCGTCATCCGCCTTCCTAAAAGCCCCCAGTGGCTTCCCACCATATGCAGGATCAAGAGCGCTGCCTCACATGGCCACAGGCCCGTGTCTATCCCACCTCTAGGCCTTTGCACACTTCCCCCTCTCACCCCCCATCACGCCCATGTGCTACACTCTTTTTTTTTAATTTTTTAAAATTTATTTATTTATGCATACCAGAGCTGGGAGTGTAGACCAGAAGGGCAAGGGGTGACAGAATTCATCAGAGACAGAGTGGGGAGCAGAACAGGCGGATCTACAAAATACACTGCTGAGGGGAGCAGTGGGCGAGACAGGAGAGGTCTGCTGCGCCATGTGGGTAGCTCCCTGGCCGGGGATCGAACTCGGGCTGCAGTGGTGATACCGTGATAGTACTGAGACTTCACCCCTAGGCTACCAGCGAGTCCCCATGTGCTACACTCTTATCTAGTCTTTCTGGAGTCCCCTCCCAGACCAGGTCAGGCTGCTGCCCCCACCCTGACTGGCTTTCCCAGAAGCCTATCCTGGGCTGACCCAGGTGGATCAGTTTGCGCAGGTCACAGTGTGATTACTAGATCACTATCAGTCTCTCCTGCCAGCAGGGGAGCTCTGCCAGGCGAGGACCAGCTCTGTTGGGGGTACTGGCACACAGTCGATGCCCATTATGATCTGCTGGGTGAGTGAATATGTTCTATATTCATGACGAAGCTGTCTGGACAAGAGTCAAAGGGCAGGGAACTGTGTGTATGCAGTGGGGCCAGCCAGATGGGTGCCAGGCTGGCTGCTGCTTGTGCCCTGCAGTGGCTCTACTGCAGGCCTCCACTCTGTCCAGCCTTCGGCCTGCACATCCCATGTCACCCCAAGCTGGTCCTGCATGCCTGCCCGTGTGTCCACCCCCAGCCCCACTCCCAGCCTGCCTCCTTGATCTGAGCGAAGATGGGCCTCCAGGCCCCCTGCCCGCTCAGACAGCTTCCACCTACTGCCAGGAGAGGATGTGGAATGTTCCTGATTTGGGATGGGGGAAAGAATCTTGTTCCTGCCTCAAGGTCTTTACACTTATCTGCCTGGACCAGCCTTCCCAAGGCCAGCTCCTTCCCACTGGGGCCTCAGAGAACAGCACCTGCTGTTCCCCCAGCCAGGACCACCCCCACCTCCCTACTCCCACCTCTGCCAACGCTTCCCATGGCTCCTCCCATTCTTCGGGTTTTGGTTCAAATGCCCTCTCCTCAGAAACACTTTCCAGAACTGCTTCCTCCTTCACCGCCCAGCCTGACAGCGCAGGATGCTGTGCCACTGGAGCCAGCTGGGTCCAAACCTCCGCTTTGCCAAGAGCCCTTCAACAGGGCACTTCACTGCTCTGGCCTCAGTTTCCTCAGCCCTAAACTAGAGATAATAACGGTATTACCGGGACCCCATGGAGTCGCTGTGAAGCCGAATCCATCAATATGGGGAGAGCGCTTTGGAACACAGTCCAGTGCTCAGGACGCTCTGGGTAAGACTCGGCTCCCCAGCACATATCCCTGCTGTAAAGCTCAGCGCCTGCACCGTAGCGTGTTCTTGCCTGTGGATAGACTCCCGCTCAAAGACGAGGCATTGAAGCTCAAAGATGATGCCCAGGCCAAACCAAGAGCTCTGAGGATAAGGACTGGCACTGTCTCATTTTCCACCCAATCTTCAGCCCTTTGAGCTGGGCCTGGCACACATAGGACCTCGATAGTTCTTTGTGGCTGAGTGGCCAAGTGCTAAGCAGGTGACCACGACTCCTCTCCCCAGTGGTTCTGCGCACCCAGAAGGCTGTGCACCTCAGGGTCAACATCAGCCTGCCCCTGCATACCCCCCACCCCCAGTCCCAAATGATCCCAGCTCAAAGGAGGTTCCAGGCTCTCAGAAGTGGCTGTGGTGACAGGCAGCCAAGGACCACCAAGCACGCACCTGCCCCAGCGAGACCCCCTCATCCTGGCTGGACCAGCAGGATGAAGCAGGAGATGCCCTGGCATTTGCCTTGGGGGATCCCTGCCCAGAGGTATGGTGGCAGGTGTGGGCCCAGGAAGCAGCTGTAGTTCCCCCGTCTTGTGCTCTGCCAGCTGCCCGCCAGGGGCCTGCCCACCAGATGCATAATAGATGAGGAGGCCCAGCGGGCTGTGCCTGCCTGGCATTTCAAAGCCACTAATGAAGCCAGTCTCGTGCTTCCTGCAGCCTCACACAGGCCCCGGGGCCGCCGTGCAGTAATTACAGTGAGGAGCCACCTGAGGACAGGGCCCACCCGGGCCTGCTCAGCGCAAGTGGCATCAGCGAGAGGTCTGGGCTCAGGCTGCCCAAGCTGCTAACTTGGTTCACCCTCACTCTGTGTGCCCCTGGGCCAGCCACACCTCCTCCTGCAGCCTCAGTTTCCTCATCTGTAAAATGGGGGATGGGTGGTAATAGGCTCTGCTTGATAAAGCTGGGGTTAAGGATGGAAGGAAATAGCTCAGGGGAAGGGCTCACCCCAGGGCCAGGGGACCCAGGAACCGCTTCCTGTGTGGGGTTAACCAGCAGCATTACTGTCAGGAGGGCGATCTCAGCGACAAGGGGGGCCCTCCCAGTGGGACACAGGGGGTGGGCAATGACCCCTATTTGGAAGGTATTCAGGGTCTTCTTCCTCTCCCCATTCTCCCTCACCCCACTACCAGGACTGCTCTCATTCCTTGTCCCTAACCATGGCCCCTCAAATCCAGCCTCCACTGCTGTGTGACTTGGGGCCAGAGCCTCACTGTTCTCCGTCTTGATTTGGCTTCTCAAATGTGTGCTAAGGTCAGCCCGGAGGACCCTCATGACGGCGACGCGACACCATAATCTCAGGTCTGACACTGCTGGCACCTTACCCTTGTGGGGTCCAGCCACCTCCTCCAGACTCCCAGCATTAAGGTCAAGGACCCTCTCCCCAGGACACTTCCTCCCCTGCATGACTCCACCAAATCACTCCCCCACTCCGACCCCACCCCACCTCCTCCGACCCCACCATTAAACTCCCTCTTAGAA
Source organism: Talpa europaea (assembly GCF_964194135.1). Classification (NCBI taxonomy): domain Eukaryota; kingdom Metazoa; phylum Chordata; class Mammalia; order Eulipotyphla; family Talpidae; genus Talpa; species Talpa europaea. Next base: position 11,708,387 of record NC_140076.1, read on the forward strand.
GTCCAGCCCCCTCTGCAGAACCAGAGCCATCACCATCCCGCGGGCTCCATCCCACTGACCCTTGCCCGCTCGTTCTGAGTTCCTCCTGCTGATAACCAGCTGCTGGAGGGCAGAGGTTGGGGGCACCAGCCATGGTCACTTTTGGCCTCACCAGGCCTCACTGCTCCCCTGACCCAAACTCCAATCTCCTAATCCTTTTCTTGAAAGGAGTCGGGGAAGTCACACCTCCTCCAGAAAACCCTCCACACACCTACTTGACAAAGTTTCGCCCTCTGGACACATTCAATTCCACTCCACAAGCATTCATTGAGCACTTACTGGGTTCAGGCAGCTGTGCAAGAGGATGTGAGGACAGAGGGAAGAGGAGAGAAAGGACAGCCCAGCATTTATGGGTTAGGTGCTGACAGGTGGGCCCAAATCAAGCACAAAAGTAACTCACACAACTCCTGCTTTCAGGGACCTCAGAGCCTGCCTCATGCCACAGTCAACTCAACTGAGGCCAACTCGCGGAAACACCCAACTCAGCAGGTACCGGAAGAGCACCAAGTGGGACTCAGAGAGGGGAAGTGCGCTGCCCACGGTCACACCACCTGCAGGCGGCAGGGGCAGATTCAGGTCCACTTCCGTCAGACTCTGAGGACCATGCTCTCGCTACCCTGGGAATAAGCGCGAATGTGCGCCCTACAGGCATGGAGAGTGGCAGGGGAGGTGCTCTGAGGTGACGAAGATGGACAGTGGGGATCAGGAAAGAAAGCCCTCAGCAGATAGTGACATGAGAGGGGAGGGCGTGCCAGGGGAGGGGGCGGTGGGCAGAAGGAGGTGGTGCCCGCTGGGGCTGTGGATCAGAAATGCAGGGTGCAGGAGGAGCGAGTCCCAGGTCGGCAGAGGAGGTGAAGTTGGGCCTGAATACCAAGGAATCATCCTTCATGGTTAAAATGACCCCCATTTACTGAGCACTGACTCTATGCCAGGCACAGGCTGGGGCTAAGCAGCTGGCTTCCCAGGGTGGGAAGGGAGGGCCTGGACTTAGCACCTTGGACAGCAGCTCCAGGGAGGTGGGTGCAGGGCAAGGTATTTTGGGTAACGGACATGTCCAGGAGAGTCCAGAATCTTATTTTATAGGTGTGTCAACTGAGGCCAGAGAGGGGAAGGGACTTGTCCCAAGGCACACAGCAGTTAGTGACCGACAGCAACCTGGCTCAGGGCTCCCCAGGGTGGGCTTTCTGGGTCACCCCTTTCACCTTCATGTCTTCCCTCCAGCGCATCTCTCACCTGGACCCTCCCTGTGGCCAGGAGACACTGGAACAGAATGGGTGAGACTCTGGGCTCTGCACAGAGTCTGGAAGATGGAGGTTCAAAGCCCCGCTCTGCCAGTGACTCGCCTGCGACCTTGGGAAGTCACGCCCTCTGCACCATTGTTCTCCTCCGTAATTAGAGATAATAGTCCCTAACTCAGGGATGTGGTAAAGATGATGTGAGATGATTCAAGTCAAGCACCTAACAGTACCTGCTGCACAGCAGGTGCTTGACAAGTGGCTGTGGTGATGTTATTATCATTGTGCTCCTTGAAGGAAAGGATGTCTCCCCCGCTCCCCACTTCTGCTTTGGGCTTAGCACCTGCTCTTACGTGCAGCAGAGACTCATAATGACTGGGCAAACAGCAGGAGATAAAGCCCAGAGAGGGAGAGTAACTGGTCTCAGGTTGCACAGGGAGCATCAAAGAAAATAAAAGGGCAGTCCTGGCACTCAGCCTGGGCACCCCATGGACCTCCTGCCCCAGGGGTGGCTTCCTGGAGGCCCACAGCAGATGAGACATTGGTGCAACATAGGTGTCCAACAGCTGGGGGCACTGCAGGGCCTGGGGACCCCAGGAAGCCCACAGCAGGGGCAGGAAGCAGAAGCCAGAGCTGCTGGGGGCTCTCCTGGGGGCGCTCCTGCTGGAGCTGAAGTGGCAGCAGGAACAGCCAGCCAAGCCCATGTGACACAGGCACCAGGGAGGCTGAGAGGGGCCCTCCTGCTGGGGCATTGGGGTGCTGGGGATCCCCAGATGAAGCTGCACCCCCACCTACTGCTCCTGGTGTTGGGGAGGCTTCTGACACAACTACCTCCCTCCCACCTCCCCCAAAGAAAGGGCAGCCTTAGGAAACGGCCTGGAGGAGGGGCTTTCTGCCATAGGGAGTGGGGTAGAAGTTTGGGGTCAGTGAAAAGGCTAAGGGCACCCCTAGCCCAGGAGCCACCATGATGTGGGTAGGGACAGAGCAGAGGAAGGGAAGGAGACACTTTCATGGGGGCCTATAACATTCCAGGCCCTGTTTTGGTTGTGTGTGTGTGTGTGTGTGTGTGTGTGTGTGTAAATAACTTCATACTCTGTTATACAGACATTTTAATCCCCATTTCACAGAGGAGAACACTGGGGTTCAGCAAGGTTTGTGAATTGCTGACAGCCACACAAGCGGTAGCAGAGCTGAGACTGGACCTGACTTGGCTGACTCCAAGGCCGGGCTCTGGGAAGATTTGTGCGGGAGAGCTGGGGGGAGCGGGGCAAGCCAGAAAGAGGGTCTGCCCGCCCCATCACCTGGAGAGGGTACTTGGAGGGTGGGTGGGGCCTGGGCTGGCATTCTAGGGAATGGCAATGGTTTGGAAGCATCTCCAAGGCTCAGCCAAGCAGCCCAGCCCCTCCTGAGACACCTCAGTACTCACCACACACTCCGCCGAGGGGTGAAGGACTTGTCCACCCTGAAACACAGAAGAGGGGCAGCGGATGAGGGGGCCGCCCCTTCTTAGCTTGCCAGCACATGAGAATGACTCCCACCAGCCCCCACCCTCACAGAGGGGCTGGGAGGGGTCCTTAGGCTGCGGGGGGGGGGGGGCTTGATGTCTCATGGGGACACGGGAAGGAGTGGGGGTGGGGTAAAGAGGCAAGTGTTGAGAGCCCTGGGCTTGGGGAACAGGGGCGCAGGCCAGGCAACGGGGAGGCAGCAGGGCTGGGGGTCGGCGTGGGAGGCTCTGGAACAGGTTAGGGCCGCAGTGACTACAGCAGTCTAGAGTCAGAGCAGGGGTGAGGGGTGCAGCGCGGGCCGTGTCAGAGTGTTCCCGGTGTGCCAGGACTTTCGGCAGGCAGAAAGGGGAAGCCCTCTGCCACTTCCTCAGCAGCCTGCCCCCGCTGGGAGCTATAGCTCACTCAACCCCCCGGACAAATGCATGGGAATTTGGGGGCAGAAGGCCTTTGAGGAGCCACCTGCCTTTGAAGCAGAGTAGAGAGAGACCTCAGGCCCTGGAGTCCAGGGGAGACCTTAAGACATTGTCTCCTCCAAAGCCCCCCAGGGCCAGCGTCAGAGAATTAATTACGGGCCCGTGCCCTCCTTCCCAGACTCTCCCCCCATCACTCTGAGGGCACCTTGAGCTTGGGGAAGGCTGGAAAGCTCTCTGCTGCCCAGCGGGGGGACGGTCAGGGGCAGCTGTTGGGACAACAAACAATTATGGCCAGAGGAGAATGAAGAGGGGGCCCCAAACCGGACTCTGCCAGTTAGCTAGGGCATGTGTTTTGGGGAGCAGCTGTGGGGACTCCCAGGGGTCAGTTAATGAGGAAAGCAGACTCTGCAGGTGGAGAAAATGAGGCCAGAGAGGCCAGGACTTGCCAAGGTCAACGGCAGACCCAGCCCCACTCCCCTGGGCTGCCGCTCGGTGTCAGCTGCTGCAAATCTCAGGGCTCAACCTAGGGGGTCCTTTTATGTTCTGAATTCAAGCAGAGCCCCGACAGGAGGGTGCCCGCCTGGCTAACCCCTCTGCCAGGTGCACTCCGAGGTTGGGCATCCAGAAAGAGGTGGCCCCTGGGGGACAGCCCCACAGCTTGAGAGCACGTCCTCTGCCCCGGCAGCCTTACGCGCATGAGCCCCAACTGCTCCACACCCAGACACCCACGTGTCCCCCTGATGCAGGATCACTGAAGGTCAGGCGACTCCCTGACACCCGGGGAAGGGGTTCTGGCCCCGACGACGTGCCTGCCTGGTCTTCCTTCCCATTTGCCAAATCTGCCCTGGGCAAGAATACCCGCATCCCTCCTCTGCACCCCTCTGAGCTGGGCACTCAGCATCAGGAGGGAGGTGACCGGCCCCGAGATGGCCCAGCCAGCTACTCTGACTCCCCGTGAGGTCTCCAAGGCCCAGAAAGGAGGTGATTCCTGAGAGCCAGGTGCCCAGAGGTAGGGTCGGGGGGCCTGCTAAGGGCTTCTAGACCCCCTTCTTTCAAAGTCTCACTGCAGGGAACAATACCCCGCTGCGCTGCCTCCCCCCACCCCACAAAGCTCCACCTGCACCCCGGAGTGCCTGTCAGCACCGGTCACATCCAGCAGCAGGTCACTAGGGCGCAGCCACAGAAATGCCCACCCAAGCCCACCCTGCGCCTTCACGACCCCGCACGACCCCAAGCGGAACGCACACGCACTCACGCGCCCGAGCGCAAATTCACAAATTCGCAGAGAACCCCCCGGGGCCCTGCGGGCTGCGCCCCGCTGCCCCGCGCACCTACCCTCCGTAGGCCCCGAAGGTGAAGCTGCGCTTGCGGCCGCTCATGGTGCCGCCGCCTGCCCGGCCGGCCGCGCGCTGGAGCCGCCTTCCCGGTGCCCGGGTCACCTTGGCAACCCAGGCCGCCCGCCCCGGCCACAAGCCCCGGGATTGTCAGCGGCGCCGCGGGCGCCCGTCCAGCTGCCGGGGGCAGCAGCGCGCAGAAAGGGCCGCTTGTTCGCGCCGCCCTCGGCGGACCCGGCCTGGGCTGCGCTGGACTTTCCGAGCTGGGGGATGGGGGGTGTCGCGGGGGACCTGGGGGCAGGGGGGGAGGGGCAGGCTGGAGTGGGGGCCACTCAGACTCCCCATCCGCAGGCCAGGGGCCAGTCCGGACTTGGGGTACCAGGCGGTGGACCCTCTTTCGGGAGACACCTTCTTCTGCCACCACCTTCCCACCCACCCCTCCCCCACAAGACCTGTGGGTGAGTCTGCCCCACATCATCGAGACGGAAGGGCGCTCCGCGCTCTGGGTCAAGAACCTGGAAATCAGAGTCAAAATGGTCTGCACCAGGGCAAACCCCAGCCCTCCATGTGCCTCCAGTTTCTGCCGCATGAAATGGAACTACCCCACAGGCCTCCCAGGGCCCTGTCGGTGATGCCCATAGATGGTGCAGGTAAAGTGCTCAGCCCCCCCCCACCCCCGCGCCCAGTAATGCTCACTACGTGCCAGCTGTCAGCCCCCAGGGCCCAGCAGAAGCTCTGCTCTTCAGGCAAGTGAGTGAAGGAAGGCACAGTCTCCCATAACCCTTTTATTGCCCCCTCTTCCAGAAGCCCCCCAACTCCACTGCCCTAATGAGGAGCAAATGGGAGGGAATGGAGAGCTCTACTTTCTTGAAAATTACTCCAGCCTGGGTTACCTCACTTGGCAATTTCCACAAGGGAAACCCGACTCTGAGTCCTAGAGCTGGTCATACATTCACTCAACAAACTCTCTAAATATCTGGTCTGCACCCAACTCACCCAGAGCTCACAGTCCAATGCTCCACCCACAGGAAGCTGTCTCCCCTGTCCGGGTGCAGGCCTGTCAGGTGACAGGGACACTGGCCCACCTCCAGGACGCACCCACCACTCATGGGCAACATCTCCTTGCCCCCTCAAGAGGGTTTTTCCCCCCTCCTCCTGCACACTGGGAGGCCCCCAGTCTTGAGATTTGCAGAAAACACAGTGTGGGGGCGAGGGAGGAAGGACAACCAAGGGCACAAGGATAGGGTGGCAGGGATTCTTCAGAAGTCTTTCAGGAACTGTTCCACATGGGCCCTGGGCCAGGCTGGGCTGGCTGCATCTTCCCCTGGGAACTAACTGGTGTGGGCACAGGTTCTCCACAGCGTGCCTCCTCTGGACTGTGGGGATGGCGCAGAGGTCTCCCGGTTTCAGACGTGGGGACACCGCGACCTTGGAGCACAGCAATTACTGCTCTCTTAGGAGGCCTGTCCCAGCCCCTTGCCCCCTCCCTCCCTGCTCTGCTCTGGTCCTTTTCTGCTCAACACACAGGGAGCGGAAGAGCCCTCAAGAGCAGCGAGTGGAGTGCAGAGCCTGGAAGGGGCAAGCGAGATCTCCCAGCCTTTAGAACTACCCCCTTAGTTTGGCTGTCAAAGGAGGAGCCAGCTCCTCGGGCAGGGGGCTCTGGGCAGGGCCGCAGATTCCTGGGTGGGGACAGCAGCCAAGGACAGCATGGACGCTCACGCTCACAAGGCAGCCGGATGTGGCTTCCAGTTGGTCTGAGGAGGGAGAGGGTACTTCCTTCCTGGGCATTAGCAGCAGCAGGGGCTCCCAGAGCTGAGGGGAGGACCAGAGCTGGGCCTGAGGTGCATGGTGCTGGCACTTCCTCAGACATGGCTCTTAGCCTGGCCGGTCAGTCTTTCCAGCAGGAGGGATTTCTGAGTGGGCCCTGCATGTCCACTTGGCAGGGTGGCCAAGGGGCCTCCAACGTGCCAAGTTTCCCAGCCGGGTCCGGCCCCTGGGAGGCCCTGCTGGTGCGGGGACAGTGGGCCCTTGAGAGGGGCCGTGGGGGCTGCAGGGTTCCCACCGAAGACAAAGAGCCCAGTGTGGGATCCAGCTTCTTGGGCTCTGACCAGCTGCAGCTGCTTCACTGGCAAGATCTGGGGGTGGGGTGGGGGTGGGGAGCACATTCCCTCAGCCAGGGGTGCACAGGACAGGCTCGGGCAGGAGCAGAATTGAAGCACACCTTCCTAACCAGCAGGCCACTTCCCAGAACGCACCCCCTCCACTGCAGCCGAAGATGTGGCAAGGACGTGGGCCTTGTGAGCCCTGTGAGGGTTCAAATCCCAGCCCCCTGCCAGTTGTGTGGCCTTAGGCAAGTCACTTAATCTTTCTGTGCCTCAGTTTCTTCATCTGCAAAATGGGGCTGATGATGAAAATCACGGGGCCTCCTTCTAAGGGTTTTGCAAGGATTAAAAAAGTTAGTATTTACAAAGCACTGAGCACCGCATCGGAAGAGCGCGTGTCTGTTAAATAAAACATTAGCTGCAGCATCCTTTGTATTAGGCTGAACTGCATGCAATCACCATTCTGGTAGAGTTAGCAAAAATTTATTATCCAAAACAAACTAATGGCCATCCAGAGGAAACGGGATAAATAAATTAACCGTCTATTTACACCACGCAGCACCACACAGCTGCTGGAAAGAACGGTGCACATCTCGGCGTGGGCGTGTGGAACCGTCACCGAGACAGGCAGACACTCTCACAGGCAGTGTGGCAAGGATGGAGGTGCGGGCCGGGCGCTGACATTTCCTGGCTGTGTGACTTGGAACACATCATTCCACACCCCCTCCCCGAGACATCTGGCCTCTGCTGGTCCGGGGGGAAGGTACTGCTTTCAAGTCAGCAGAGTGCTGCTGGCGCCTGGCACTAGGAAGTCTTTGCCACCTTCGGGGTGGGACAGGGCTCCCCTCTTCCTTACCCTCCCGCCTCTTGCCTAAAATCCTGAATCAGGCTATCCTTCAGGTCCAGGCTCTACCTGGAGGGAAAAGCTTCCCCTTCCAGGCCTCCTAGGTCTGCACCTAATCTGGCACCTAACAAATGCCACACAGCGTGAAGGAGGAAGGACGGGTGCAGGGTGGACGGTGCTCCTTTCCAAGCTCACCGTGGGTTAACTCTGGGGGTTCCACCCACCTGCCTGCAGGACCCTCCGACCCCTTCCCGACCCTCTGCAGGAAAATATAAGGGCAGGGGGAGAGGCAGACTTCTGGGAAGATCTCAGGCCTGGACTCCAGAGAGGGTGGATGGGGTCAACTCTAGCCAGAGCCCCCAGTAACACCCCCAGGCACTCCCATTCAGGATGCCTGCTGGGATCTCCCGGGCAGGCTAGGCAGTGTCATAAACCTAGGTACAGTGTCATAAACCTAGGTCACCCTGACAATCAATCAATCAATGGAGACTAAGGCATGGGAAAAAACAAAACAAAACACTAGATGCCCCCTCATACCTGTAGGGGAATAAAACAGTGGCAATAACTCAAAAAAAAAAAAATGGAATAACATATTTGCCTCAATAGAATTCCATGGGCTCGAAGCATCATCAGCCCTAGCCTGTGGCATTTCCAGCCAAGCCACACCCAACCGAACCCAAGATGCTGCCAACCCTGGACTCCTGGATGGAGACTCCTGGGGGGTCCTCAGATCCTGGGAAGGAAGGGAGGGGAGTGGGTGTGGCTTGGTTCACACCTTCACCCCCAGCAGCTGTCCAGTAGGTCACGGACACAGACATTCCCCACCCTTGGTCTGAGATCTCATTCAGTGGGGTCCAGAGACCCCTCCCTACTCAGGGTCCCCCATCAGGGACCAGAACAATCTGGGCAGGCCAGAATGGTCAGAGTAAATGTGCCCACGCAAGCCCTCCCATCCCTGTGGATGTTTCTGCTCACCCTATGAACCATGTGTTTTGAGGGTCCCCAGGAGCAAATCCCCCTGGAGACAGAAACACAAGCACACTTCTTTTTTCCTTCCTTCAGTCACTCAGCAAATACACATCGAGCTTCAGACACTAGGGACAGGACGTGGCTTTCCCAGGTGACACCTGCACTTGCCCCTGTCCTGTGCACAGACATCTCACATGCACCCACAGATCAAATGTCCCTACAAGCCTGCGCTCACAGAATCATCAGTCCCTACACCGCACATCAGCCCCAACACACACACACACACACACACACAAGTCAAATCAAGCTCACACCCACAGGTCTCAAATCCACATGTGCTCACCTGATGACTATGGCTGGGTTTGTACACCCATGTTCACATGTACACACGTGAACACACACCAGTGACAACAGATCCAGGCACGGAAATCACACACCCTAAGATCATACTATGCTCACGCAGTACAAAGGCACGTGACTACACACACATCACATACGTACATACACATGCGGACACGGAATGCCCAGCTGACTCCTGGGAAGAAATTAAGAGAGAAGGGAGGCTGGCTCTTTGGGGGTTGAGAGGTGTGCAACTGCTGTGTCCCGGCTCCTCTCACACATTTTAGGCTGGAATCTAACCGGCTCCCTTCTCCTAACCCCTGCTCAGGGCCCTCCCTACCCATTTCCAGAAGGTAGATGGAGCGAGAAGGAAGGCTGCTTGATGCTCAGAGCTCCATTCAGGGTGGCTGGGCTGACGGAGCCCTGCACCACGGGGCAAGAGACCTGGTTTGGCCTCTGCGCTGCTGGTCACCTGTTGTGGTTCCTAGCACAACCCCTCCCCACTTCAGAACTCTGCTGACCCACCTGTAAGATGGGGGACAGGGTGTCCTGACAATTCCTTAAGGTGCCCCCTCCCACCTAGCCAGTCTGGGACTCTGTGAGTCCCTCTTTACCAGACCCAGGCCCCCAACCTTGGCAGTGGTTCCCACCTGGGGTGGCTCCGCTCCCTAGTGGGTATCAGGGAAATAGGCGAGGGCAGTTTTGGTCCTCACCAGTGGCTGGGGATGGCCACGGCCATTCAGCGGGTGGCGATGAGGAAAGTTATGGCCCCGGAGAGCCCCACCCATGGAGGACTTGCTGAGCATCAGCTATCTGCCCCCACCCCAGATATTCACGTGGGTGGAAAGTCTGTTTACCCCAACCTAGAAGCTAAATCTAGTGTAAAAACAAATATTTTTGATGTGAATTCAATACCCTTCCAGAGATGCAACTACTGAAGTCACTCGTGTTCATCTATATTTTCTTCCTTTAAATCTAAAGGCTTTTTTTTATTTAATAAGCAGGTTCAATCACTGGATAGATCATTAGGTATTTATCCTGCAAGTGGAGGGCTTAACCTTCCCTTGGGCAGTACCTTGTCCGGTTTTTGAAAATTAGGTGTCTCTTTCTCGGCTCTTTATCGACCTGTGTCATTACAGGGAAAAAACGATCTTTTGAACCGGGGCTGGGGCGTGCGCCGCGGTCGCTGGCGCCCTCACCTGGCCGCCACGGGAACTGCAGCGGAGGCCCGCGCGGGCTCCAGGACCAGGGACAGCGCTCGCGACCGCGCCCCGGCCGGGCTCCTGGGGAGCATGGGGACCCCGAGGGCGTCGCGAGGAAGCGCCTCGCGTTCCGGGCCGCGTGCTCGCCGCCTCCGCACACTCCCTCACGCACACCCTGGTGCGGAGGCGCACAGGAGCCTGCCCTTCCCTTTCTCCCAGGCGCGAGCTGCCGCGCCCCTCCCGACCCACAATGGCACACCTGCGCGCCACCGTGGGGGCACCTGCGACGCCGCCCACCGTGTTCCTGCAGCCGCCTCTCCGCCGAGACCCTTTCGCTCCGTGTGCAGATCACAGAGCCGCACCTACGCGCCTGGGGACCTCTGTGATCCCTACCACAGCCTCCGGAGGCGGATCTTGCAAGAGTTGTATGTCAGCCACAGCTGATGGGGAAACTGAGGCTTGCAGGCAGCAGACCCAGCTTGACCGACCTCAGTTCCCATCACACCTGCACCCAGCTCAGTAATAGCAACTGCCGGTTCCGAGACCCCATAACACAACACTCTACTTCGTAGGTCCTTGTGACCACCCTGTAAATTAGAGGCCACCAACACCCCCCACTCACAGGTCCCAGGAAACTGAAGTCCTGGGGGTCTAACCCAGGTCAGTGGAAGTAGAAGTAGCTGTGAAGACCCTCTGAGGTCTTAGCCCTACTCTGACTCACTCTCAGGCACACATCTGCTGAGAGGAAAGTCCTTCAAACAGGACACACTGCTCTGCCTGACAACCTTGGAGACCTGAAAGCCTCCTGTACCTCAGAGCTTGGGTGGGGTGCTGGCATGGAGTGCCACATCACTCACTGAGGAACCCCTATCTCCCCACCCTTAAAAGCTATTCCCCAAGCACCTCCCCAAGGCACACAGTAGGTGCTTAATTAATATTTAATATGCATCTGAAGCCCTGCCTTCCAGGAGCCAGAGCCCTAAGTGCATAGCCACACAGCCTGGGCACAGCAGGGCAGAGTGAGCTAGGGGACAAGGGCACAGGCACGAGCCCCGGAGAGTAGGGCTCCAGCCCAGCCCCGAAGGGTATCACTCAGTTCCCTCACCTGAACAAAGGAGAGATACTAGCAGTGTGAGACGAGCACTGAATGAGATAATGCACAAGGAGAATTTAGCACAGTGCCTTGTGCCCACGAGGGGCTTGCAGGGTGGTGGATGCCAATGCTCTTGCCAGTCTATGGGGTCTTCTTTGGTGTGAACAAAGCCCAGAAGCCCCTGCTGAGTTATGACCTCATTTCCCACAAGGATGAATCAGGCTACAGCATGCACAGTAGGCAAGTATGGTCGAGGGCAGGACAAGAAGGGGAGGGCATTCATCCTTGGTGGGGCCAGAGGAGTCGAGGAGCCAGTCTCTGCAGCACCCCTGCCCCCTTCCCCCAGATTCAGAGCAGCCTCCTGGTCTGAGCACAGCTGGCACTCCATCACTGCGCAGTGAACTGACGAGGTTCTGGGTGGGCTATGAACAAGAAGAAAGAGGACTAATTGTGTCCCTATCAGAACACATAGAGGGGCTGGCATCATCCAGGACTTGGAGCCAGAGACACCTGTGCTGGAATCCTTGCCTTGTTATGTCCTGGTTGGTGATTTGGGGCCATTGTCATCACCTCGTAACCTCAGTTTCTTTATCTGTAAAAGGGGATGACGATGGTAATGATAGTACTGATCTAAAGGGACTGTTCTAAGATTCAGTATAAAGTGCTCATCCCTGGTGTAGATGGCCCCAATAAATGGGGACTGTCTTTAGTACCGTTCTAGACACACCCTGACACAGCCCCGGGCTGGAAGCAGGCCCCAGCTCTGCCCCTGGCTCAGTGTTCTGCAGGCAGCACGTTCCTATCCCTCTGGGTCCACTTCCTTCTCTGGATAATGAGGGCTCTCCAACGCTCCTGCTCAGGCTGATTTTCTGGGGCAGCCTGGCCCCATGGGCGGGGAGGCCTCCAGGGAACAGCTCTGCCCCTCTGCCTGTCACTCAGTAGGGAGAAGGGAGCTGTTTTCCCATGGCAGGGAGGGAGGTGGCATCATTAGGAGTTCTAGAGCACTGACCCCCCCTAGTTCACCTGACCTCTGCCCTGTTCCCACACACACCTCTCAGAACCTGCCTCATGCGATCCTGTGGCTGTGAGAGGTTGGGGGTGGGAGATACCTGCATTTGGAGCCCAGTACAAAGACCAGCTGTGCACCCCGAGACCCCTCTCTTCACCTCTCTGGAGCTCAGTCTCAAAGCTGGGAGGAGAATAACAACCACCACAGAGTTCTAGCAGCCCCGAGAGCTCTGGCGCGCAGTGAGGCAACCCAGATGTGAGAGCCCTTTGTGAATTGCCACCAATGGGCGTAATCATAATAATTATTATCTGGAAAACGAGGGGGGTGGACCAGCTGATCGCCACGGGCTCCTCTCCAGCACTGATGCTGAGGATTTCTCCTTTTCCAAGCTGGGAGTCCGTGCACAGAGGGGGGCTGGGGACGCCAGGGTCTGTGGGATCGTTTGTCCCCGGGAACCCCTGCCAGCAACTCTTCCCCACTCGTCCTCTCTGCCCAACACATCCCAGGGCAGCGACGGGGAAGGGGAAAGAGAAAGGGAGGGAGAAGGAGCTGGGAGGCGGAGGGCCAGGTCTGGGTCCTACAGTCCCAGAATTTGAGCCCCACTCCTGGCTTGGCCCAAAACTGCTCCCCACTCCCTAGGACATGGCCCACCCCTCTCGATTGTGCCCTCCCCTCCCCCCCATACAGTACCCCAAAAGAGGTTAGAAGGGGAATCAGAGAGCCCTTCATTCAAACCTCAGCTCCAACCTCATACCCAGCGGGCGACCTTGAGCTATTTCACCTCCGTGAACCTCAGTGGGCCCAATAATGGGTGTTCTGAGGATTCAATAGACAGACGCAAGAAAAGTGCTTAGCACAGGGCCCTGCACACAGCAAGGACTCAATTAATGCCCCCCACCTGTGTTCTGTCATGCCGCCCCCATTCCGCTTCTCCCCTGCCAGAGCCTTCCTGCAGTCCCTGCCAGTTCCCTCCCAGCTGGCACGGGGCAGGCCTGACAGTGCGGCACAGGGATCAGGGCGGGGGGCCATGGAAGCCACGTCTCCAGCTGGGGAGGGCTGTGGGCCTTCCTGGTGACTGGGACAAATGAGGACTCTGCCCCAGGGGCTCTGTCTGGTCCTGTGTCCGGGGCATCCCTACCTACACATCTCAAGTGGAAAGCAGGTACTGAGTGGGGCAAGGCTGAGCCCACCAACCCAGAATCTTCTCCACTGTGGCTTCCATAACCTGCTGGCCAGGCAGGCACAGGGACACAGCAGTCTGTGGGGTAGGGGTGGGGGAAACGGTGTCTTTCTGGGCCTCAGCAATGAGGAGGTGACATCAGGGTTGGGAGCTTGCCCACCATCAGCCGGGGCCTCACGGGGGCGGCCCCACTGCAGGTCAGTGACCCACCCTATTTCTGAGAAGGAAGAAACAGGGCTGCCCCAGGAACTCCGTCTCTGAGCTTGCCAACAGAGAGATTCCCAAGGTCACTCTCCATCACCTCTGAGAGCCCTAACTCAGAGGAGTGGGGCCTTGGAGAGGCTACCCCCTCCAAGCTAGGGGCAGGGGTAGCCCCCTGAAGACTGGGGGATAATTCAGAAGCAGAGCAGAGGGCTGGACCCACATACCTGGCCTCTCCACTCCCCCGACAGCCTGGCTGCAGCAAGGATGTGGCTCCTGTGGCCTTGAGAAGGTCACGGCCTCTCTGGTGGCTCAAGAACCTGCCCTCATCCGCTGTTACCCTCGCCACACCCCAGGAGCCCCAACTTCCCAGGGGAGCCTGGAGAATAACTAGCTGCCAGAAGCAGTAGGATTCCTCCAGAGACACGCCTGAGGCTCACAGGGCAAGGTCAGCAGCTGAGGCCCGCGACGACGCTGCAAAGGCGGAACCGCAAGCAGCCGCTGTGCAGAGGAAGGGAGGCTGGGGGGCGGGGGGGGGCGGTTCGCATACTTCCAGCTACCAGCGTGGGGCAGAGGAGGAACAAGGTGGCCCGACTTCCCGCACAATGACAGCCCCCTGGCCCCGTGGCCACTCGCTCCCTGGGTTGATTGCCTGCCCCCGGGTGGAAGATGCTGGAGCCCCTCCGCCCCCTACACAGAGAATGAGCCAAGGCAACAGGCAGTGAAGCCAGACTGACAGAGCAGGGGAGGGTGGAGAGCTGTGCCAGGCTAGCGCCTCACTCCTGCCAGTGGGCTGGCCAAGGACCCAAGGTCGGCCCGCAGAAGGCTCGAGCAATTTCCCATTGGCTTTCAGGAACAGGCGAACTCGTCAGCCTGGCATTCAAGGCCTGCAATAAACTGACTCCAACTGGCTGAAGCCAAACCGTGTCCTGGTCACCACCTCCCAGCCGCTGCCCACCGCCGCGGTCACACCACCAATCTCCTCAGCCCTCCTGCCACGCATAACTGCACCCGTAGCCATCATGGCCATTTGCTGACCACCTACGGCGTGCCAGGCACGGTCTCCCAAGCGGGGAAGCAGCCATCTCGCCAGAGGACAGCCACACCAACTGCCTTGGAAACCTGAAGCCGTGGAAACATTCCTACTCCCCCAAACCATTGAAGACAAGGCTTTTTTCCCTTGTGATAAAATCTGAAGTTAAAAAAAAAAATTCTCCATTTTTTTCTGGTGTTTGTTATGTCTTCTGCGCATTCATATTTGGTTTTTTTTAAAAGCAGCTCTCAGCCATCGTGTCTGATCTGCACAAACAACACTCCCAGGTGGGCAGGCAAACTAGAACTTGTTGTTCCCCTTTTATGAAGGAAATGAGGCACAGAGAGAGCAAGTGACTTGCCCAAAGTCACACAGCAGAGACCGAACAAGACTCCGCTTAGTCCCCAGTAAACACCCGGGTGCACACGGTGCCATCTCGGGAAATTGCCTGCATTCAGTCTTCTGCACCCTTGAAACAACCCCATCAGGTATGTAAAGTGGGCGACCCCCACTTTACAGATGAAGAGACAGCTCATAGAAATGGGGTGCTTTGCCCTACCTTGCACAGCTCGTGGCACAATCAGAATCTGAACTCAGATCTTCTTCCAAAAGTGGAGAAGCAAAGGGAGAGGGACCCCGCATTGGCATTTACTAATGGAGTAGGCAACGTGGCACCTCTTTGAGCCTCAACTTCTCACCGTAACACTTACCACACCAGGTTGGCCCGGAGGATGCCACCCAGCCCTGCACCTGTCACAGCCTCTGGGACACATGACACGCTCAGTGATTAGCAAGGAAGCCAGCCCATGGCAGGAGCACACAGGTTTGGCTCCTTCCTTCCAGGGTGAAGGCCGGTATCCCAGTGGGGTGTCTCCCCATCCACACCCTTCTGCCTCTTCTCCCTTCTGCCTCTTTGCCTGCAAATGCTACTCTTTAATCCTAAGATTAGCCAGAGCTTTTGGGGACCACAAACATACCTACAGATGCAAACTACATGTGTAGCCCCCATCCTCAGGTCCCCCTCTCCGGCCCTGGATAGCAACCTCTGCTTGACTAGCATAAACCTAGAGTTTCCAATCCACAAGGGGCCTTTGGCCAAGGGCCCCTTCTTGTGCCAGGCTGCCCAGCACAGCCAAACTTCCTCTCCTCATTGGCACAGGGATGCCACCTCACACCTCACACTCCCTGGCCAGGCTGAACTGTCTTCCAGACTTGGAGATGGGCCCAGGGAGGGAAAGCGGATTGCCCGGGGTCACACAGCCAGCAGCAGGAGGGCCAGGCTTGGATTCAGAGCAAGCATTCTGGCAAGCCCTGGGTGAGTGGCCAGGGGAGAAAGGCAAAGCCCACAGGGTCCCACCTGGCACTAGTCTGCCCTGGAGAACTTCATCTGCACCCACCGGAGGCAGCTGCTGCTTCCCAGTGATACTGGCCCCTCGGAAGCACAGACAGGGCTGCCACAACCCAGCCCAGCAGAGGGAGGGTTCCCCTCCCTTCACACCAGCTGGCCCCCAGCCTTGCTGGGAGGTAAAGCAGAACCTGGGACTTGGCAAGGCCTCCTGGCAAAGGGAAGGGAACCTCAGGGATCCTTGGCACCTGGTATGGGGGGAGGGTCCTGTCTTAGGAGTGGCCTGTGTAGTGACACCTTCAGGGGCAGCAGAGAGACAGCCCAGGGAGGTTCCTCTGGCAACCTGGCAGGTGTGTGTGTGTGTAGGGGTGAGAGAGGGAGTGTGTGGGGGGAGGGCAGTGGCAGGAAAGAATGGTCCGTTAAGGGGAAACATCAGTTTCCCAGTATTTGTGGGGCCAGCCAAGCTGGGTTCACATGAAGTTGAAGAGAGAAGGTGACGCTGTGCTGGGGGGTGGCCAGAGGGCCCCCTCACCCTTCTGGAATGAAGCTGATGTGGTGCACGTGAGTGGGTACCCTGGGCCTGGGCCGGGGGTGTGTGTGTCTGCTGCTTCCTGCTCTAGGCGTGGGGCTTCCTTGGGTGTGGAGGCCCCGTGAATGCCCCTGGAGGAGACAGCGGAAGCAGATGACAGGCGATGAGGCTCCGGCGGAGGCTCCCCTTGCTGACAACAACCCCCGTCTCTGTGTGGACACGACATCTGAATGGCGTGTCTCTCGGTGCTGGTGGAGTG
The DNA here is from genome assembly GCF_964194135.1 of Talpa europaea. NCBI lineage: Eukaryota > Metazoa > Chordata > Mammalia > Eulipotyphla > Talpidae > Talpa > Talpa europaea. Next base: position 11,725,018 of record NC_140076.1, read on the forward strand.
GGTGGGAGTCGAGGGCGGGGGTCTCCGCCCGGGGCGCCTGTGTGTTCTTGCGTCTGGGTCTCAGGGTACTTGTGAGTCGAGCCGTGTTTGTGTCTGCGTCTGGCTGTGCGCGGCTCTGTTGTTTGCGCAGCCTGTGACAGCCAGGACAAAAGGCCTCTGCAGACAGGTAGTGTGGAAGACAGTCCTGCCCCCGGAGTCCTCACAGGGCCTCTGGGCTGTGGACCAGGACAGGCTGGGAGGGGGGTGGAGAACAGGGTCTCCGGGCTCTCTAATCCCAGAGACACTGAGGCCTGAACAGCAGAGACCCCAGGGCCAAAGAGGACCACCTCTGCGTTTCAAGAGGCTGCAGGAAGAATCCTCGTCTCAGGGTGGAGCACGGGCACCGGCCAGGCAGGCATCCAGGGGTGAAGGGAGAGGCTTTGCCCAGGGAAGGCTGTGAGCTGGGCAGGGACAAGGCTGGGAACCGCCATGGCCGCGTGAAGCAGCGGCAGCGAGTGTAGCTCTAGGAAGGGCAGAGGGTCTGAGTCCTGGGCCCTGAGAAAGGGGAAGTGCGTTCCTCAACATGACCCAGTTTCATGCTTTCGTCCGGATGCCCTCCGGGGGAGGGAGGCCGCCTGTGGACCTCTCTGACCCCACCACTGACCCCACTGTGGCGCTGGCTCTGGATGAGGACTCAGATTGTGCGGCTTTGGGGAGCTCAGCCTCTAAGAGACTCCGTTTCTTCATCTGTGCGGTGCGGACCCTGCCCCCACCCTGAAGCGGTGCTGTGGATGGAAGGCACTGGCCCCACCTGAGGATTCATCATCACCCTGGAATCCTTCCCACCACCACGGCACCTCATCCTTTGCCAGACTCTCCGTTGCTAGGGGGGCTCAGAGCCAGGCTGAGGTCCTGGACAGAGGAATGGGGGGAACCCCAGCCCGGCTCTGCAAGACCATCTCCTCCTTCAGTTACTGCTGCCCTCAGGCCCCCTGCCAGGCCCAGACAACCCATGGGTACCATTGCCCGCTGGTCCCTCTCACCAGCTAGGAGGGCCCGCGAGCTTGTTCCTGAAAGCCAGGCTTTGAGGAAGAAGGGAGGCTGCCCTGGGGCAGGGTGGCGAGCGGCGCTGCCCTGGGGGAGGGATTTCCCTTCTGCCCTTCTCTCTGCTTCAGTCCTGACCCAGCTTCTCTCAGGCCCAGGACTTTGGCAGGGAGGGGAAGGACGCTGGCGGGCGGATGCCAACGTGCCATGTGTGAAGGGGGGTGTCTCCCCATGTGCCCCCAGGAGGGACTCTGGGTCCCGCACAGGTGGGGTCTAACTGTGGGGGGGGGGTGCTCCCCTCCCCGGCCGGGGTGCGCGCACGGGGCCTCTTCCCCCAGCCCGCGCCCGGAGGGTGGGCACCTCCACACCGCGGGCACGGGGACCGCCCTGTGGATTCCCACCGAGCCCTCAGAGGCTGCGGGGCCGGGAGAGGCGACCAGGGGGCGCCCGAGCGGGGGACGCGCGCGCCCCGCTGGGCGGCGGGTCGGGGAGCCGGGCGCGGAGGCGCGTGTCCCGGGGGAGCGAGGACGCCGTCGCCTCGGGGCTCAGGGCGCCGGAGCTGGGCCCGGGGCGCCTCCTCCCGCCGCGGCCCCTCGGGAGCAGGAACGCGCCCACTTCTCCGCCGCCCTCCACGGAGCCCCAGGCGCCCCCTCCTCGGGGCGCGCGGAAAACACGACTCCCCACCCACGCGGGGGGTGGGACCCGAGCCCTTCGGCCGCGGCCCGGGCGCCCCCCACGGGCGGGGGTCCCCGCCAGCTCAGCCCGGGGCTGCCCCTCGCCCGCGCCGGCCCCGCGGCCCCTCCCGCGCGCGCGTCCCCCCCCCCCGCCGGCCCCGGCCCCGGCCCCGCGCCCCGCGCCCCGCGGGCGTCGCGGCTGGCGGCCGAGGGGCGCCGAGGGGGGCCGGGGCGCCGCGTCCCTTCCCCGCAGGGCCGCACCCCGGGCGGGGCGACTCACCGCGGCCCGGCCGGCGCGTGCTGGGCTCGGGCTCCGGAGCCCGCGGCCGCCGCTGCAGCTCTGCCCGGACGCGCTCGGCGCTCGCAGCCGCCGCCGCAGTTCGGGGAGGGGGCGTCACGTGACCGCGCGCGGCGCCCCGCCGCCCCCCTCACTGCGGAGCCCGGCGCCGGCGCGCGCCGCGGAGGCCCCCGCCGCGCCCCCGAGACGGCCCCGCGGCCGCCCGCGCCCCCATTTCACAGGTGCGGAGACTGAGCGCCCGCGGGCCGGCGCGGCCGGGCTGTCCTGGCCCCGGGGAGGGGACGCGCCCGCCCCAGCGGCTCAGGCCCGCGCCGGCAGGTGGGGCTCGCGCCCCCGGCCCCCGGGGCCCCCCTGCCCGGCCGCGGGGAAGGAACCGGCGCGCGGCTGAGCCCGAGGACGCCGCCCCGCGCCGCGTCCCCCGAGGCCCGCGGCGACCCTCCCCGGGCGACCCGCCCCTCCTGGAGCCGCGCCGGCAGCGCGGGGTCGGGGGCGCGCGAGCCCCGGTCACGCGCTCGTGGAGGTGAGGGGCGACGGCCGGAGCAAGTTGGGGTCAGGACGAGAAAGTTGAAAAGCCAGGCGGGGAGGGGCCGCAGCGGTCACCTTCGTCCGACCCCTGCGCCCGGAGCGGGGAAGAGACTCTTCCAAGGTCACGAGCGGCAGCAGCGGCGGCCACATTTGAGCGGCTGCCGTCCCCGCCCCACTGACCCCTGTCGTGTCGCATCTTCGTGTTCTCCACCGAGCGCTGTCCAAGGGGCGCCCCCCATGACGGAGAAATCAAGCAGGGTCCACACAGGCCAGATCTGGGGGGACGGGCTGGGGGCAATGGGTGTGTGCTTGGTGGGCACAGAGCTAGGGGAGTCAGAACTTGATGTCAGAGGAGGGCCGAGAGCTCTGGAGCCCATCCTCGTGTTCTCACAAGGGGAATCAGGCCACAGCCCCGTAGAGAAACCTCCACCGCAACCACTCACAACTAGCGGTCAGGTCGGGGAGTCCAGCAGACCCGCCTCACAGGGCTTAGGGGAGACGCAAGTGTTGTATCCGACATATTTACTGAGCACCTGCTGTGTGCTTAACAAGCCCCTCCTCCCCCCGTTTGTGTGTGTGTGTACTTTTATTTTTTTTTAAGATTATTTATGCATACAAGAGCTGGGGTACAGGCCAGAGATAGGGGAGGATTCACCAGAGACAGAGCAGGGAACAGAACAGGCAAACTGACTGAAACACACTGCTGAGGGGAGCAGTGGGCACACAGGAGAGATCTGCTTCGCCATATGGGTTGCTCTCTGGCCTGGCCGGGGATAGGCTGCAGATTGCTTCATAGTGTGGTGCTGAACCCCTTGCGCCACCAGGGAGGCCCTGTACTTTCATTTTTTAAAGATTTATTATTTATGCATAGAAGAACTGCTACCTCATAGCAGACCAGAGGTAGGGAGGTGAGAGGATTCACCAGAGACAGAGTGGGGAGCAGAACAGGCAGATCCACTGAAATACACTGCTGAGGGGGGCAGCGGGAGAGACAGGAGAGGTCTGCTGTGGCAGGGGGGCAGCTCCTTGGCTGGGGATCAAACTCAGGCCGTTGCCGTGGGCCTTCACCATGGCAGCACTGAGACTTAAACCCTAGGCCACTAAGGAGGGTCCTCTAAGCTTTTTTTTTTCTTTTGAGCCACAGAACTGCATTCTAAAATCTAGGTCCTTCGGCAGCCCCTGCATTAGGTTCTGGACAATCTTGAGCCCTACGGGGGATGGGGTAGAAACCACATTTTCGTTCAAGAACCCCACCCCAACCAAGGAGAGATGAGAATTACAGAGGAACAGCAGGAAATGCCTCACCCTCACCCCATCCCCCAGCAAATGTAAAAAAGCAGGGACACAGGTACTAGTTCTCTCCAGCTGTCATGGGGGTTGCAGGCACTGGCAGCCCCGGGGATACAAATCCCAATTTAGTGGGCCTGGGGCTGAGCTCCGGCACTTCTAAAAGCTTCAGTGTCGCTGCTGGGCCACAGATGTTCTAACACGCTGGTAGAACAAGGGAAGTTATCACGCACGAGGAAGAAAAACCGCTGGGGCGAGGACAGGCTCGCGAGAGCCCCTGCTCCTCTGAGCCATGCAAACCCTGGGGACCCTCCCATCATCAAGCCCAGAGCCTTCTCAGGGTGCAGCGGGGCTAGGTAGCTGGCAGAGTTGTGTGAGGAGGGATGAAGCTAAGTGAGGTTGGCACTTGCAGGGAGGATGCAAAGGGGAATTTGCAGTATAGCGATGGCCCCAGACAGTATGTTCTACAGGGCACCTGTCCTGAGACGCCTGGTGACATAAAACACTATTTGGGAAATGCCAAGGCCTAAAAATCTTCCAGGCAGAATGCATGGGGCTGACTTGTCCACAGCAGAGCTGGGCTCACACATCTCAGGAGGCAAACACAGTCGTTTGTCTGCACACCGGGCTAGGGGGAGCCTTGATTCAATGTTCATCACTATCCTGCGCCTCCTTTCTGCTTCTCCCACTGCGCCCCAGAGAGCCCTCTGTCCCTCCACTGTGCAACCGAGACCAGGGGGGTCCCAATGCTGGCTGGAAAGTCACTGCTGATAGCACCACACCGCAGGAGACAACGGTGCCACACCTGAGCTGGGGAGGGGCTGATGGCGGCAGCGGTGGTGTGAGGAGTTGCAGCTGCGACCTTTCATCTGTTATCCTTTCGAGGTCTGGACCTGCACACTCCAGGGTCCCCAAGGGCCTAACAGCCTACTGGAACTAGGGGGCTGAATGTGCCCACTCCTGGCTGAGTAGGTCAAAGAATGTTCTTCTGTGCCAGGCCTCTCCATTTCTCTATAATCAAGCTTTTTTAATTACAGCATTTTCCTCTTTATTGAAAACCTCCCTCAATGCAAGAGGCTTATAATCTTGTGTGTCTTGGGGGTGGGGGGGACACACCGTTCCGAGACTGGGGTCCCTGGGGAGAAGGCAACTTGTACCATAGGTGGCTGGGCAAAGCCTGGCACGGAGCCTGGGGACTAAAGGGAAGATTGGACAAAGGCCCCAGAGCTTTGCTTTGCCTGCCCTATTTCAGTCTAAACCACTCAGGACTGACCACTCACGCATGGCTGCCTGTGGGCACAAGCCTTTTCTCTTCCAACCACTTAATACACTGAAACCTGGCCACCTCCCCTACCTTTTCCGCTGCTGAAAAATGAAAGCGGGCTTCAAAGGATGCGCCACGTGAGGAGGCTGGAAAATGAAGATGTGGGGGGGGGGGGGCCCAAATGTAACCTCAATCATGCCAAAGGCTGGAGGGAATGAAGGCTCTTGGAATTAACGCACCTATCTGCCCCCACCCCTGCCAGACCAACGGAGAGAAAAGGCAGGGGAGTTCAACTCAGAAAGCAGTGGGTCCCCTGGTGTGTCGACTGCAGAGCACTGAATGAGGCCCAGGAGGGCTGGTGAAGAGATCAAGGTGGGTGGCAGGGGAGGAGGGCTCCACCCCTGGTGAGAACAAGACAGGGGTGAGGAGTAGGAGTTGGCACCAGGGCCTGTCTGGCAAGGAGGGACTAGAGCCCTGTCTGGTTTGGAGGCTGCCCTGCTGTTGCTGGAGAGACAGCAGAGGATGCAACCCTGGGGGCTACAATCTGGAGTGAGAGGTCTTTTGGGCTACAAATGGGAACACAGCTAGGGAGTCTCCATTTTGAGGGCAACAAAGCCCATTTGGGGGAGCAGCCTTGGTCACAGCAAAGTAATAGTGCTCTCCCCAGGGCTCTGCTGCCACAGAAGAGGGGCTGCTAGTGTTTATTTTCCTTAGGGGAACCTAGCACGGGGCACCGCAGGGAAACACCGGCCAGATGCGCTGCCTCGGGGAGTGGGAACACGCTAGCACCAATAAGGGTGATTTATATTCTGGGATCTGCGCAGTTTTAGGTAGACATAAGATCCAGCCCAGCCCGAGCTCTGGCTCCCACTAAGACAAAAATAAAGAATAAACTCGAATTCTCAACAGCCTAGCATGGCTGGGACCCTCTTCATGCAGAGAATCAGTGACCTGATACAGATGGGAAGAGTGGAAGCTGCAAACCAAGCAGCCGACTCACAGAAGCGGATCAAAGTCCTTGCAGGCAGTTCAGCCGGGCGACTTTCCAAAGGCTGATGCCTTGAGTGCTTCCTCGGGGGAATGGGTGGGTGTGGGTGTGGAGCCGAGACGCAGTCCTACTGTCTCCTACCTAGTACATGTTTGACAACTGCTACGCACCCAACTTCCTTTTAGAGTGAACACTGGGGCCCAAAGAGGAACAACGCACTCGCCCATCATAAAGCGGTGGCAGTGGCTGAGCGCCCCCTCAGTTACACCAGGAAAGGGGGAGGGGAGTGCGAGATGGCCGAGATACAAGAATGCGGAGGCCAATGTGCAGGTAGCTCAAGTCTACCCAAGCCTAACCCTGCTGGCTTTTCTGGGGCCTGTTCCCCACTTCCTGGCTACTTCCTCAGGCCCAGGGCCTGCCTGGCCTGGCAACGCTAGTGCAGACCTGACATTCAGGCTGCCAATGGAGTCGCTGCTATGCGGCTGGCCCTCTCCCTGACCAAGAACAATTTCACTTCAAAGGCAATGGTGGAGGCAGGCTCAGCCAAGTCCTTGAAAGCAGAGCTTTTTTTCCCCCCACGGCTCCCTGCAAGCTTGTTGGGGCGGGGGGAGGAGAATGAGGGTGGAACAGATGTGCCTTCTATTTGAGATCAATACAGTAATTATGTTGGACAAGCTCTTAGGACGAACTTCAGGGGACATTTAGACGATCTCTTGAATGAGAAAGTGTGAAGACAGTGGGGGAAGAGCCAGCATGTCACTTGTGCTGTGGGATGGAGGCCATTTGGCAGTGGGATCCATGGTCCTGCCTCTGCTGGATGGGACACAGCAAAAGGTCAACACAGCGAAGAGCTGCTCCAGTCGCAGTTCTAAAGGCAGGCCAGTGTCGCCTAGAAGAGGCACGAGGAGACGAGTCCCGCATCCCTTCTCCCCACCATCGAGTGGGGCGCAGGAGAGATGCTTACATCTTACCATATGAAGAAATGTCACCAACTTGCCTGCAACATATGCATTAAAAAAAAAAGCGCTGAATGTACATCAGTTAGAAGTCCGTGTACTTCATCAAGCTGGTCCTGTGGTTTACTTGTTAAGGGAGGGCCAGCACTGATGGTGCCTGTTTCATGTACTCTACTTTCGTGCATCATTATTCACTGGGTCTCAAGAAGTAAACAACGAGAAACACAGTTCTCAGCTCAGGGTGGGGCCCTCTGCACTGATTCTTGGTGCTGCCGAGCCTATACAGCCCTGTATCCCAGGCTCGTGGCGCCTGGCCCTATGGCTCTTGCTAATGACAAAACACTGGAAGATGCCCCTCTGGGGTTAGGAACGGCCTGTCACAAAGACATAAATCTTCAGAGTTTTGAATATGTTTCACTGTGGCCCTGCAAACAGTCAAGGTGGTTTACTGTTGGGCCATTAGCTTCTATTTCCTTAGAGGTTGATAGGAAAGACTTACTAGAGAACAGAATGATTGGACACCAGCTTAGTCATCACTTTAGCTCTAAGGGCTTCCAGCTTAAGGTTAGTTCCAAAGCTCTCAGTTAAGGGGCTCCAGGTAGCTTAGCTATGTGGTTGGAAGACTTCTCTAAGGACTTGCACAAGACTGCAAGGCATTTCTTCACAAAGGTCAGTCTCTCTAATCACAAAGCGGTTTTACAAACCACGTATCCCAACTACTAATGGATCCTCAGTGCAGCATGGTAAGCAAGGCAGCAAATACTGCCCTGTTTTAAAGGGTAAGGAAATGAAGACAACGCTAAGGAACTTTCCTTGGTTACAAGGTAAATGGTGAAGTTATCTGGAACACAGGGGATCAAACTTCGAAAATTTGCCCTTCGAAATAGCTACTTGTGTAAATACGTGTGACCTGCACAGCCAGCAAGCCAGTTAACTCAACAGCCAGACCTGAAACATCCCTGCAAAGGTGGGGGATGTATGAGATGGAGAGGTTTTCTGTCTCCCTGCTGCGCCCGGCCCTTCCCCGGCACATGGCTGTTGTGCAGTGATTATCTGTCAAACAAAATGGTACCATTTCACACGTTTATAATTTGCCTTTTAATGATTAAAGAGCCCAACAGTGTTGATAATCAAACTCCAGCTAATATCAGTGTCCATACAATGCCTGGGGGCTGGGATCAGCAAACTGCTAATTCTTTCAGAATTAGAATTTTAGCTGTTGAAAAAAACCCTAGACCTTATGGGGGATGGAATAGGGGCTGGCAAAGGGGTGAGAATCTCCTTAAAATGAAAAGCCTGGCTTTTCATCAGACTATGAACTCTGTTCACAATCCCCTGTAACCCTGAACAAACTGGGCATTTAAAGGCCAAAGACAAAGGATTTGATTCTGCTCCATGATTCTGTAACAGGAAAGACAGGCTTTAATGCTCATTTCACTCCAGCAGTTTGTTTAGACAGAGACGAATCATCCCTTGGGTATTTAAAACAGGTTATTCAATCCCAGCAGTAGCTTCAAATATTAACCAGGGTCTGATCAACAAGTCCATCACTATACAGATAAACCAATGGACATTAAAATAACAGATATACTCTGGATTATGACTGCATGGAAATAAAGGGACACTCATTTCTTTTTAATTTGGCAGAAAGGTATTGGTAATTCTAAACAACAGAGTTCATTATACACAGAAAGATACTTACTCCCCCAGGAAATAAAGACAGCCAAATGACCACAACTTGTACCAGGGTGGTATGCTGGACACATTAATTTGGGAGTAAGAAATGGTCAGAAATTAAATGGGGAAAACTGCAGGCTTCATAATACCTTCTACAGAAGACTGGACTGATTTAAGAAGCACTCGCGCACCAACACAGAACTCAGTGTGGGGAGGAGTCGGGGGACTCTGTGCTTAAGTGCCGCAGTCCAAAGACCACCAGTCTCCATCATTTGTAAATACAAACAAAATAAGAATTGAGGTTTAGGTCACACCTTGTACCGGTTTTCCCTGGATATATCAAAGACAGATATTGGTAAGCAGGTTGTATCTCTGAAGAATTACTTGTTCAGAACAGGACGTTGTCCCATCCACTGTGACACAAATCCTCCATGGACCACTGCATCTGGTAGGAAGCTTAAAGCAAGGAAATCTAACAGAACTCTCTTCCCTCCCAGGATTATGGTGAGGGATGCTGTACTGAGACAAGTTTATCAGCCTGAGACCTGCAGAAGGCTGGCATTCTGTGCCATTGGGAAGGGAAAAAGACTCAAGTGACAAATCTTAAAACTCTTATTAACAGTAAATTGGAAAAAATAAATCAGATTCCTGGGGTCATGTCATGAGCCTGTTTATTATCAATCCTGAGCAAGAACCTCCTATGGTCAAACAGTTTCTCTGTAGGGGCAGAGTAAGTGGCTCAGTGAGTTATTACTTTTCCACTCCAGCTTCCATTCTTAGAAGAGCAATAGAAGACTGAGTTCTGAAAATCAGGGTTCACAATATCCAACAACCTCAACTTTGAGTTCTTTCCCTGTCCCTGCCGCTGGCTGCTGTTTACCAGGATCCCAGGGGCAGCTCTCACATTATCTACAGATTCCTCAACCACCCCCATCTCCTCAATGGGCACAGTCTGATACTGTAGACAGAAAAACACAATCGAAACATAATTTAACCAAACACATGTAAATATTCTAATAAAGGGCCATTCAGAAGAGATGCCGCCAAGGTTACTACTGAAATTGGTATTATCTTGTCCCATCCCAATCCATTATTTGAGTTTAAATTTTCAGAAGAAAAAAAGAACCTTAGCACAAACCCAAGGCTAAACAAGTGTTACTAAGAGCGGTGCCTGAGCCAGCATCTCTGCCCCAAACAGAAAGCAATGGAACAAACACCAGTCTTAAGTTCCATTTAAAAATGCTTCAATACTCTTAAGAATATTGCTTCAGTTATTTGTTGCTAATAACAATAATCCTGAGTTGGATAAAGCAGTGTACCCATCCATCACTTTATACACAGTGATCTAAAAAATCCTTTTTGGGCATTTTGGAAGAAAGCTTTCCAAAGGAGAAGAAAGATCCAAGAAATGGTGAAGTTGGAAGGATGGAAATAAATTTTACAAAACCTTGTGTTATCCAAATGTACTTCAGTCCACTTTACTCTTCTGATAAGGTGGCCAGATTTTTCAAACTGCAAGGTGTATGTGACTTCCCACTTCTGAATAACAAAAACTGGAGGAAGGTACTACCATAGGTAATAAAAACATTCGTCATCCTTTCTGAAACTCATAAAAGCAAACAGGCCTTTGAAGCCAAATATGAGAAACCATCCCTTGCTCACTGCAGGAGACATGCAGGTGCACCCTCCTTTACCCAACACCGAGACAGAGCAGCAGGCAGCGTGGGGGGCAGGTGCACTGTAGCCAACACGGAGGAGTCTAATCTGAAGACACTTTTCCACAATTATGCCAAGTTCTTCACTTTCATGCTTTATTGAAAGTAAAATATGAATCAAAGACAGATATTGGTAAGCAGGTTATGTCTCTAAAGAATTACTTTACTTCAGAGCAGGACGTTGTCCCATCTACTATGATACAAATCCTCCACGGACCACTGTATCTGGTAGGAAGCTTGAGCCAAGGAAATATAACAGAACTTTCTTCCCTTCCAGGACTATAAATCTCATATGTAAACATGATTTACTGGTAACTGCTGCTAAGCTTGTTCAATCTTTACTTGCCCCATCCCTCCCAACACCCCACCCCCCCTTAAATATAAAATTTGAAACATTTCCTTCAAGTCTGATGTCCTTCAGTGCAATCTGCTTTATTTGACATAAGGCATTTGGGACAGTCGCTTTTGAATGATTATTCTGCCTTTTGGAAGAGTCATGTAATGCTTTCATTCTTAAATCCACCTTTTCGTTAATGCCCTAACATGTCAAACTCCTCTTCCCTTCTGGTCATTTCTTAGCAGTCAGCAAAAGCTGGTCAAAAGCTTAATGTCCAAGTAGACCAGTACCTGGGAAAAGAAACACACGTGGAGGTACAGTTGTGAACTAAAAATTATAGAGTTCAATGTATTCCTTTTGCCAAGAATGCATATCAACAGGGAGTATCCAGTTTAATAAATGGGCACACCAGCCCCTCGATGTTGAAGGACAGAAAGGTATCAGCAGACTCCAGGCTTTCAGCTAAATCACATTTCGGCTAAAAGCCATGTGTTTCCTATGCATATTTTCACACAAGTTAATCAGATTTTATTGGTGCTTTCATTTGATGGCCATTTTTAACAAAGGAATTTTTGCTGTTTTGTTTTGCTTTAACCACATCAGGAGTTTATTATAGTGGTAACATATAACAACAGAGAGGCATTGAGAGGGAGGTTTGATTAGGCCAATAGCTTTGCTCACTCATTTGGCTGAGCAAAGAACCCCTGGAATTTGATTCACACTCACTCTGGCAAAATTATATTCTGCTATAAACCTCTGGAGCAGGTCACAAAGGATTAAAATGGCAACAGTTACATCTGCAAATGTCAAAGGTTTGTACTGATGAATTAATGGACGGTATATGAGAGCACACTGGAGCGGCCCAGAGGTAGAACATGGCATGGCCATATCACCGTCTAACCAAGAAATGCCTTGATTCTAAATAGTCTGATAAAATTCAACAAATTTTTCTGTAATTCTCATCAGTCACACACAATTCTTTTGCTTTAAGATGGGACTGATAGGAGGAACAGGGAAAAGGTTAATGTAAATCTCAAAATGTTAGTGGCCAAACCTAGCCCCCCCCCCCGCAAAAAAAGAGGAAATGGAATGAACATCTAGAGATAGACACTACAGGCCCTATGAGGCCTGAGCTGAAAAAGATAATGAAGATGGTTGAGTTATTTAAAAAAAAATGCATTTAACAAAAGCTAATTTTAGTTATGAGAATCAGATTGAATTAAAATTTTAAAATCAAATGATAGCCCTCACTTTAATAGAAAATTACAGTATGACTCTTGACATTCATGAACAAAACATGACAAATGTAACTTACCTTTAAACCCTTCTTCTGGCATACACACTGAGGGGAAAAAAAAGAATCCCAAATTGAAAAGACTATCAGGACAGACAGTAATAAGATCACTGCACTGCCTCAAGACCAAGGTGAAAGTGTCAAAACACTTTTAATTACCTTGCTCACCCATGATGAATTTTGAAGTTATTAACCAGTTATTAACCAGATGATCATCTTTGTTTTTAATTTTGTCAAAGCAGTGCACACTCATCACTTAGAACAAGGGCTGGAACTGGGGCCAACTTTTTGCATGAGCCCGGGAAAGCCTGATGGCCGTGGTGTCTCCCCTCTCCTGCTCCTGTTCCAGCTCTCTAAAAGGAACCTCCTGGACCCAAGCAGCAGTTTCCTCTGGCATTTTTCTCTCCCAATAATATTATATTGCTATTTCATAATTTTAATGTTAGTGACATGCATTAGCGTCAATGCAGATACATCTACCACTGCATACAAAAATTAACTTTTGTAACACCCAATCTCCTGACCAGTGACAGTTTTTGTTGTTAAACCAATCTCCAGTGTTCTCGTTTTTGACTCCATCAACATCAAGTGGAGCCCTTTGGCCACCCTGGCCATGGTTCCTGGCTGCTCTGGTTTTTTTAGTCCTTTTGGGGCTGGTAAGGACTTCATATTTTTGTTTTTTTTCCTCTGCACCATTTCCAATTCAAGTGTAAACTCTTCAAGACTTAAATCTCCTAAAGACAGTCATGTATCATGTCTCCTTTCCCTGGTGACATCCTTTGCCTTGGCCTGCATCCCGCTGCGCCCATCTAGACAGGGTACTCGCACTGCCTGCTGTGGAATTTCTGATCTGGAATTTCCCTTCACTACCTTCTAAGACAGCTTGTTCCTGTGTTGGATGCCTGTTTTCTCATCTCATTGTTGACTTCATTCTCTGTTTACTCTCGTTTATGAAGAGCACATTCTCCCATAATATCTTTGCACATGAGAAATTTTCAGACCTGACGTGCTCAGCCATCAAGCGTGGGGATATCTACTAAGAGAACTCTCAACTGGAACTTGCTTCCCTCAGACTCCTGTGAGCCATCATCCCATTAGTATGAAGTCTCATCCTTTGACTGTGACCATCCCACCCATACCCCCACCCCAAACTCCCTGTGTCTAGATGCTTCTAGAAATCCTCCAGCATTTCACCTACTGTATCTGGTCCTTGGTGCAATAATTTTTTATTTTCATGAATTCTGTTCTCTGAATATAGCTTTTATATAGAGCCTAACTATTACTGCTTATTCTATTAGTCATAATTACATTTTTTTCATTATAAATTTTTAAGCTTTCTTACGCTCTCTGTATTGCCTATTTCTTCTGGCTATGAGAACCTAATGCCAGGTTCTCATTCCTCAAATGTCTAGTTATCTTTGGATACCTCTTTCTCACTGTGTAAATGTCAGGTACCCAAAAAGAAGATAAACCTGAAGGTTCTGTTCAGTGAGTCTTCCCTGAAGGGCAGCTAGGAGATACATCAACACGGTGGCTTTTGTCTGTTTTGTTTTTAAATTGTTAGGGGAAGTCTCCCTAGCTGGTAGGAAACAGGTATTCTTACCTTTCTGGTTTAATGTCATCAAAGAGCTGAACACAGACTCTAGCTGTGAATCTTAGGTACAGATGTCGAAGAGGTAGTAGAATGGACATAAAAGGAGGGTGGTGTGGGGGCCTATGAGGCAGGGACTCATCTAATTGCTTCATATACACTTTTCAACCAAGTGCCCCATTTCTTAGGCTCATCTCTCACTCCCAGGAAGCTGCGGCTCTGGTTCCGCCATGCCTGCATGTATGAGGCTCTGCCACTTGAATCAGCTTTTGCTTCTTGCTCACCTCCCATTTGAGGCCTTATATCTGTTTGTTTCTTCAAGTGAGCTAAAATACTGGCCTCTCTGCTTTGGATTTCCAAATTTTTTTGGAATCCTTTCAGATAAGAGTCTATTATAACAGATGTAGAAACTTTTTTCAAGGTTAAAAAGTTCAATATCTATCACCGTCTTCTAACAAGTTAATCAACAAAATCCTAAAATGAATTGTCTTTACCTTGCATGACATCATCCATTGCAGCATAATCTGCAATTGGTTCATCAGCCTAGAAAACAAATGAAGACAAATCAAGACCATGGGGAGTGGGAGCCAGGAGGAGCAGCATTCCAGATCTCAGCACAAGCAAGTCAAGCCCAAATAATTCAGCTACTAAGTTGCCACAATACATAAATATGTGGTGGCTTAAGCAGCAGCCAGGTATCTAAGATTAACAAAGGATGTCCTGCCATAGGTGTGACTTAATCCCTCCCCTCCCCAACCCACATGCTGATGTGGCATTGCTGTCTTGCTCCTAAAAACACCAGGAGAAATGAAACTGTTCAGACACCCAAGATACTAACATTGATTTAATCGACGTGTGTCAAGATACTGGTGAGGGCAGCATGAGTTATGCACAAATAATCAGCCTGGTCCATGAAAATACCCAGTGGGCTAAAACACATATTGTCTCTCCTCATCACCAAGAGCAAAATACCCAGTTCCTTTTTAGGGCAGAAGCCAACACTGGGTCTGAGCTCCTGGTAGGATGAGCTGCCAGGGCAGAGGGGCCAAGGCCAGCCAGCAGCTTACTCTGCTGCCAAGGAAGGTATAAACCCTATCCATACTGGCTATTTCTAGATCTTAGACAGGGTCCCTAGGATTCAGCAACTTGACAGCTTCTCAAAAGCACTCCACAGAAGCTAGCTGCAAGAAAAGTAAAAAAAACAGAGCAGGAACGTGACAGGACGAGGGATGTGTGTGTCTAGGAGTAGTAAAGGGGCTGCTTCCTCACCTCCAAGACCTAACTTTAGCTCATCAAAACTGAAGTGCTAGGGTATGAAAAGCAAATATTTCACATTTCAAAAACCTAGCAATTATTCTACCAAAAGATGCAGTGGTGTGTGGCACAGAGTAGATCCTTCTAGCCATGGAGACATAAAAGAGGAAAAGGGTGGTGACTAACATTAAGCCCTTAGGCAAGGCAGAACTGGGTTAATGAGGCTGGTAAAATGATCCATTGTGTTTGAAACTTTTCAGAATCTCCTCCCTTCCAAAACACCTTCCACTCTCCTAAATCCATTCAATTCAAAGCATATTTCTGTGACCTGGACAAGAATCCCATTGAGCCAACCAAATGTTACTTTGACTGGTGTGGCTGAGCCTGTCTTACATTTCTTTCCTAGCTTGCCTGGCTAGCACTTTTAAATCAACAAAGGAGGGGACACTTTAATAGTAGAAGTGGGGTTACATAATTCTACTGATTCAGAAATTAGGGAGATATAAAGGAGGAGGGTGAATCTACATCTGCTATTTTGAACAAAAATTATCAAGACCTCCTGTAAGTCTCCTGTCATGCAGCCAGAGCTGGAGAACCCAGGACAGCCAAAGCTCAGGGAAGCTGCCATATTACCACATACTGCCAAAGCCCTGGGGCCACCTGAACCACCATCTCACACAGTTTATACATTGTGATCATGATGAGGACCTTCTAGACTTCCTCAGGCAGGAAGCTGTTACCTACCTTCAACAAAATTACAGATTCAGGAATGACGCCCAACGTGCCGAGGGTGGCACAATCATCATTTAAAATCTTTCCATCAATTGAGAGATTCTGGTCAAAAGGAGCAACTGAAAACGCATGCATGATCTGTGCCAATATAAAACAAACAAGTTTGTATAAAGCAAAATACTGAGACTCATACCCTGTTTGAATAATGCACGGATTCTTTTAAAAAAGGCCCAGTATACAAAATATAATACTGGTTTGCAGTTAGCCCATTTGCCACATTCCTATGAGACTATAATCATAATATATCTAGAAACATCCTTGAGAGGTTTGGTAGGGAATCAGGAAATGATTATATCCAAAGATCTTTTTGTTCTACACCAAGGGTGGGAATGTGGGAAAATCTAAGGAGAAAGTGGGGATGGGCTGACAGGTGCTTGGTTAATAGGGAAAGGCCATCATTGTCACTCCTGCCAGGTCCAGGTCCTATGTCCTTAATAAACAAGTCCAAATTGTTTTAAGAGCATTTTTAAACCAACCTGTAGACTATATGGATTATACTTCTTTCTGTCTTAATCCCCTTAGTAAGCAGTCAGGATGACATAATCTAACTTTTGGGACTACCTACATCTTGAACTGAGTTCTTTGTTCTCTAGAAACAAAAACATGAATTCCCTGAAAGTAAGGATCACGAGCCCCACCCCAGTTTCTGGCCAAGTGTTAAAAAAATTAGATACACTCAGAAAGACTGTTGTGCATAATACTTAAACATAAAACTTAACTTTTGAGTTTCTAGGTAGTAATTATTCGCGGGGTCAGAAAGTAGTGGGTGCAGAGAGGCACATATGGTACTTTCAGTGTTCTAATCCTCCCCTCAGAGGGCCAGTTCAAGAGTACTCGTTTTGTTATGCTCCACAATGTAGTTACATATATGCATTGATCATATTCCACTAAATGTATCTTTGTACCAATATCCATGACATTATGAGAAAACATGCTACCTTACTATGCATATACTCTTTTTTTTTTGAAGATTTATTTATTTATACAAGAACTGGGGTTACAGGTCAGAGGCACGGAGGGTGAGAGAATTCACCAGAGAGAGAGTGGGAAGCAGAACAAGCAGATCGACTGAAGACAATGCTGAGGGGAGCAGTGGGCGAGGCAGGAGAGGTCTGCCATGCCATGTTGGTTTCTCCTTGGCCGGCCGGGAATCGAACCCACGCTGCAGAGGCTGCGGGAAGCTTCACAGCGCAGCGCTCAATTCACCGTGCCACTGGGGAGGCCCTGCACTATATTCTTTGAATCTAAAAACGCACAAAGAGCCTAGCAACAGTCCTGAACCAACTGTGTGTATAATAGTACCCAAGAGTTTTCCAAGATGGAAAGATTTTTTTTTTTAAAGATTTATTTATTTATTTATACAAGCACTGGGTACAGACAGAAGCGCGGGAAGGTGAGAGAATTCACCAGAGCCAGAGCGGGGAGCAGAGCAGGCAGAAGGACCGAAGTACACTGCTGAGGGGAGCAGTGGGCGGCAGGAGAGGTCTGCGCGCCATGTGGGACCCTCCTCCGGTGGCCGGGGAGCAGCCAAGGATCGAACCAGTGCTGCAGAGGCTGCGGGCAGCTTTGCAACCCAGCGCTCAACCGCTGCGCCACTGGGGAGGCCCCCAAGATGGAAAGATTGTGACCAGGTAAGTGATTTTAACAATGGCACAAGGATTAACAACACTGGCCTTTCTAACTGTTGAGCCAGAATCTTATCTGGACTTCTCAAAAGGACATCAGGCCAAGAACCAAGCGGTAACTGATTAGATATGGAGCTGAGTGCTCAGGTGCAATGATATCATCAATGGTCTGCTTGGGGAGCATAAGCCTTTTTCTGTGAGTGCGAAGGAGCCACCATGTGTCAGGGACTGTGCGGGGTGCTAGAAATATGAATAGTGAATAATCCTACCCTGGAGGGTCTCACAGGAGTGAGGGCAAACAAAGTGGTGAAAACACATAGAAGGTAAGTGCAAGATCTAGGGGGACAGAGAGGAGGTCTTCCGTTCTACGAGGGAAGCCAGGTTGCAGAAGAGGTGCTATGAGCAATGAGCACAATGTTCACAAGGGAGAGGAGGACATTTCAGAATGAAGGAACCAGCCAGCGCCATGGAGGCCTATGGTTCAACAACTCATAAACTCAGAGAATGTGTGGGTGCAACTGACATCACAGGGGTCTGTTCAACACGTGGGCGTGGAATTCCTGATCCACAGAACACGGCGGGAAGATGAACATGGTGTTCTTGAAGGTGAGTGCTCCTGCTACTGGCTGCAGCAGGTGGGGCTGAAATAAGGAGCTACAGAAGTAACTGGATTCTGCTGCTTGACATTTCACCTCTACGCCAAAATTTCTTCCTTTCTAAGGCAGGCAGTACCACCCACTCAACACCTATCTTTGGGAAAATGAAATAATATAATTAACAGTGAGCATCCTCTGAGAAAGGAGATGAATAAATTGTACTTCATGGAATCATGAATTAATAGCCAGGCAAAGCAAATTTCCTAACCATAAGTGGATTATGTCTAGAATAAAACATTCACAGTTTTACAAAGGATGCCATCCCATTAGCTTGGAAATGTAGTATCCCTACAGGAAAAGTTCCATCAAACATAAAAAATGCATTATATGCCTTTGAGGGAAAAAAAAAAAAAAAAAAAAAAAAAAGGGAAAAAAATCATCCACCACTGACTGAGGACCACAGGGAGGGTCCAGCACAAACTCCAATGCTATTTCACTGTCATGCAGAAAGGTCACCTCTAGTAGAAGTTTTCAAAAGGCCCACTGAGCAGTGAGGGGATACCGCATCTCATTGCCCTTTCTTTTGGCTCTGCTGGGATCCCAGAGATCCAGACAGTAAGAGTGGGAGGCCACTGTAAGGACTCCGCAGAGGAATCATCTGAGAAGTGCACCCTGGGGGGTTTCCTCCAAAAAGCTGCTGTCTTCTCTAACGACACATTTGTGCAAGTAACATGCTCCTAGATAGAGAGGTTATTTCTGCTGACTTTGATGTATTCTTTAAAAATGGTAGTCCACAATAAAGCAGTACAGGCTTTTAGATGTCTTTATCCACAGGGGCTCTTTTTTATATAAAGGTTTTGAATGTTCGAGGTTTACCACTGGCAGGCAGAAAACCACTGATAGAAACAAATTTTCTCTGATGTAAAAGGTACAATAACAGAGTAAAGATATTATGCCAACACATTTATTTTCAGAGCCGTGGGTTCAACCAAGGGAAATAACTGTTCTCAGGACAATCTGGAACATATAACACCCTCAAAGGAAGCCTGTACTTTTGCCTCAATTACAATGATAAATATCAGCAACAAGAAAAAAATGCACAACCAGTAAACTATGCCACATGAAAGCAGTGAAGAGAGGAAAGCTGGTCAATTTTTGGAATATATGTCAGTGACAAACACATTACGGGCCAGATTTTTTTGATGGACATCTTGAATTTATCAATTTCTTTCTGCCTATGTTTTCAAATACAACACTGAAATACTCATCTATAATCCTTCAGTATTGATACCAAGAAATAATGATATCATGAAACATTTTCACCACGCCTCCATTACACATTCACTGGATTGATTTGCAAGACAATGTGAACTTACTGGCGGTAGGGGAGGCGGGGGATGGATGGACAACCTAAAATGAACCTTTATAAAACAATTTGGAAATACCACTCTATAAAGACAAGAAAAGGTAACTTAAAAAGTTCTATCAGAGACTTCTCTAACACGAAAAACACTGTGAGAAAAAGAAATTCTGACTCATGCAAATGAATAAACAAATGGTTGCCTTTTATCTCCCCTTAAATTTCGTATCTTGGTAACTGGCTCACATACCTATTAAATGGGCAAAGAAAAACATACAGCACAATAAAGTGAGAACAATTATCCTGAAACAGCCTCAACAAGTGGCAAGTGGTCTTCAATGATTCTCATTATTGGAAAGTACTCAAACCTTGCTCAAGTTTCCAGAATCCAAAATACGCTTTCATTTTCACAGAAAGAATCTTGGCTGTTTTGAAAACTTTTTAAACAAAAAGTTATTTTGAGCAGTCTTTTTAAAGAAAGAATTATTTTGAGGTCTTACGGGTTTTATTTTGATATCAAAAAAACTCATCTCCCAATGGCTTAAAACTGTGAACAGAGATGTTTAAAAGAGAAAGGAAACAGATAAACATAGTAGAAAGCAAGAATCCACAGCAGCCCTCTGAAATCCAGAGCATACTTAAACAAATGTTATATTTTCCTCACCTGAATTTTTAATTCCTTTAATGTCTGATTAGCAGATACAAGAAGTGCTTTCTCACCACGAACTTTTCTATGTCGCATACTTCGTCGAATAACTTGCTTTTGATAGGCTATATAATTCTGATGGGATATCTTTTGTCGCTTTGTTCCTCCATTGCTCTATAATAAAGACAGGAAACAAAGAACTGAAATTATCCAGTGTGCCCCATACTCAGAAAATTCATGAGGCTAGCTAAAAGCAATTTACTTCTTGATCACTTAACCATTTCAAATTCAATGTAAGCAATGAAAACTCCTGAGCGGTTCTCAGTAGACTCATATGAGATTGTTTAAGATGGGAACGGATGAGTCATCTACATGCCTCTAAGTGCACATAAGTGCCAGAATTTTTAAAAATTAATATATAAAAGGATTTTAAAAAAAGGATTTATTTATTTATTTATGCAAGAACCGGGTACAGTCAGAAGCACGGGAGGGTGAGAGAATTCACCAGAGCCAGAGCAGGGAGCAGAGCAGGCAGAAGGACTGAAGTACACTGCTGAGGGGAGCAGCGGGTGGCAGGAGAGGTCTGCGCGCCATGTGGGACCCTCCTCCGGTGGCCGGGGAGCAGCCGGGGATCGAACCAGTGCTGCAGAGGCTGAGGGCAGTTTCGCAACCCGGCACTCAACCGCTGCGCCACCGGGGAGGCCCTAAAGGATATTTAAAAGCAAAATGTGTGACCTTAAGTCAGAAAAACACAAATCCTAAACTAAAAAAATTAAGATAACTAAGTTTAAGCCATAAATAACCTGAATTATATATTTTTTAAACATTTTCTTCTCATTTCTGAGTCACAAAAGCTAAGTATTAATTGACAAGAACTTTAAATTGAAAGATAGAACCGTAACCAAAGTTTAGCTAAAAACAGGTTGAGAGACTGTGTCTCATGACATGATCATGTATGTTAAACCTAGACATAGTGATATGAGGAGCTAATCAGCTGAATCCAGAACATGAAACAATCTACAACAAATCAGAACTGATCTCTAAGTCCATGTCAAAGGGGAAAAGACTGGTAACAGTCAAAGTGATACAAAACAATGCACTCTTTGATTGTATATTAGTTTGAGGGGGGTAATTAAGTTTAAATTATATTTGGGATTGCTAGGTAAAATCTGTATATGAGTATCAGGTCACTGTCTTATACCTAGTGAACTCTCACGAGTTCACAATTTACCTAGAGATGGTTCAGCAAAAAGTCCAGATGTGCACGTGTAAGATAATATGTACTGTATTGTTTTAAGAAAATACAACAGATAAGAACCAAACGTCTTTACAATACTCCTACAAATAAATGCGTTGTCAGAAAGTTAACAACACATTATTCCTCTGCTATTCAGGTCAGGCGATGAAAGAAACATGATTCTAATATACCTATCTTTCCCCTGGTTTAATTAAATCTACATGAGGTGACCCCAAGGCAATGGCTCCAGTTACCACAGTGGTCCCGAGAGTCAGGCGCACAGAGGCACGGCACTCTAGGGGTCATTATGGACAGATACCACATATTCATCACTGACAGAGATTTAGAGATTTACAAAGCAGAACAGAACAGGGATGCAAACACAGGAGAGCATTTCTTCTGGGTGATATCAATGGGCTAAGCACAATACTAGTCCAGGTTCATCTCTAGCTGACTCTAAAATAATACATAGGTGATTCCGAAATCTGTAAAAGTTAAGTGAACATAGGAGTCTGGGAGGAGAGGGGAGAATTAAGGCTGATAAAATATCTTTCTCAACCTCAACTGTTTAAAGGTGAAACTGAATCTAATAATCAGGAATAGAAGGAAAAACATCTACAACACTGGAAATATAACCCAGTAACAACGTCCTGACGATTACGCAATATATATTTTTCAATGACTGATTTTAAAAGGGTCTAAAAGCTTTTTCCAGACTTCTTTTCCCCCCCCCAGAATTAATTCTTTTCAAAAAAAAAAAAAAAAAAAAAAAAAAAAAAGCCACGGAATTTAAATACAACTTAGCCAACAAAAACCAGCTCACTGATTTTAGAAGGCTTTCAATTACCTAAGTGATAACCAGTACTGGGTGCATTATTAACCTAAATGGTAGATAAGGTCAAAGTCAAAGGAACTGGGCTGAGGGCCTCCCCGGTGGCGCAGCGGTTGAGCGCTGGGTTGCGAAGCTGCCCGCGGCCTCTGCGGCGCCGGTTCGATCCCCGGCTGCTCCCCGGCCACCGGAGGAGGGTCCCACATGGCGCGCAAACCTCTCCTGCCGCCCGCTGCTCCCCTCAGCAGTGTACTTCGGTCCTTCTGCCTGCTCTGCTCCCTGCTCTGGCTCTGGTGAATTCTCTCACCCTCCCGCGCTTCTGACTGTACCCAGTGCATGTATAAACAAAACAAACAAACAGACCAGCAAACAAATAAATAAAGCATGCCTCTATACAAAAAAAAAAAAAAAAAAAAAAAAAAAAAAAAAAAAAAAAAAAAAAAAAAAAAAAAAAAGGAACTGGGCTGATACAGCTTAGAGAAAAGAGAAAAGGGGATTTGTGCATCTCCATTAAGGGCAAGCAGAAATGCATTTTTTATTATAGGGATTTAAAACAGCAACTACAGAAGCTATGATTGAGCTATGCTAACATATTACAAAGAAGAGGCTTGAGAAGTCTTGCATTCTGAAAAGGCTTGACATTTCTGGGACCATCTCCTCTTTTCTAAAAGAGATCCCACAAAAGAGGGATCTAAATAAGGGAGGTTACACTTGAGATTTTTTTGTGGGACAAAAATATTTAAAACATTCTGGAGCATTATAGCATCCAAACCAAGAGAAAGATACAAGAAAATTATAAAGTTAGAAAAATTACAGCATAAAAAAGCAATGTTTCCCAACATTCTTGATTATGTTTGTAAATGTAAAATCTGTTGTCATCCACAACTGAGGAAAGAAATTCCACATCCACTTTTTACAAACTGCTGTGGTTATGACCACAGTGAATAAAACATTCAAAAAGTTAGCTTCCTCCAAATCTAAAGATTTGAAAATGTAAAGAATTCTTTAAATAACTAGGGTACAAATGCAAACTTTGAAACAACAGAAACTGAGGAACAACAAGAACATCCATATTAAGCTTAGCAAACTAATTTACAAGGTTTACCAAAACACTACACTCCCAAGTGATTAACTCATTTTCTCAGGAGAAAATAACTTAAATATGGTACAGTCAGCCAAGCAAATGAAGAGAATGAAATCCTAAATCAGAATAGATATGTTCACTCAGACACATGTGTTTTTAATGCATAGACTGAAAAAGCAAGCTAAACTAGTTTGTAAATCTTGAGTAGATGGATGGAACATACAAGACAACAGGGACATGAAAAGGCATTGACAATGAACAAATTAGAAGGCAGCAAAGAGATGCTGGCACATGCCTATCAAGAGACACTGACTCAGCAATCGCTAAAAACCACCCCAAGAACAAAAGGGATATACATACAAAGATTTTATTTATGAAGGACAATATCCCCTCCAAGCTAAATATCTGCATTCCCATAAAATGTACAGATTTGGTTAACAATGATGCAAAAGGGGCCTCCAATACTGACAGACTAAAATACACACATGGAAGGACAACTCAAATACAAGTATGATCGCTGTCAGCAGGGTGTGCGCAAAGTACATGGTTTAGTTCTTTCATAGATGTTTTAAAGTTCACATTTTATGAGATCCAACAAGCCATGGAAAACAAATGCTGACAACTCTTTGTATCGGCCAGGAAACTACAAGTAACATTTACCTCAGGAGATCAAGATTCAAGTTAAGAGGGCTTTTTCAGACTCTTAATCATTGTTGAAAATGAAGTAACAGTGTCAGTATGTACAGACAGGCCAACAAGCCAGATTATCTCTGCTTCCTAACAGAGACGGCACATGGCCATTATAACACGCTTACTCCTTCAGGGAGCAAGCTAACCACAATTTGACTGCCCTGTATTACACAAGTATAGAACGAAAACAATTATCTCATTTGTTAAAAACAAGCTTTAAGGCAGAACTGCATGAATTTTAAGATATTTAATGGAATGCCATGGAACACAGTGGTCTTCTGAGAAACTGAAACTTCACTATTACCATACATTAACTAAAGATGCTCCCATGTTATTTGCCATCCTTTAGATAATTTTTCTCCCTATCACTATGAAGATGCAGACTATAATCAAACCAACAATTAACAGGTACAAAATCATAAAAGAACATACAAAAATCTGGAAATTTTAACAGAACAGTTTAAAATTCCATACAATGGAAAATGAAAGGCTAACGCTGATGCTTACTAGCACTGACTAACACCTCAGCGGCCTGAAACTCTGTTAAAGCTATGATTCATACTGTGTCTAATGAGTGAAAAGTTGAGTTAAATGGTTATTTTCATACTTAAAGACTCCATGTTTCTTGCTAAGAAACAAATCAAGACACGGGTCCTGTCTCCCCTACCAGCTAAAAATTCAGGCTTTCTTACTTAATAGCAAGAAATATATTAATTTAGGAATAATGTAGCCCATAACTTTTTGTGAGAAATTAGGACAATGAGCATGCCATCACAAAACTAAGAAGAAAAAAGACAGAAAGGGAGGTGAGAACAAACATCCCATACAGGGTCTAGAGGTGTCCAGGGCTACATCTCAGGACAGAAGGTATAATAATGAAAAGCAGCTTCTAAACGTACTTGATTAAAATCTGGATCTTTTTCTCCATCCGGTTTAGCTTCTTCCTTATCCTCCTCTGTTTCAGAACTACTCACATTCAGCTCTGGAGCAGAATCCTTCATCACCTGAATGTACCAGGAAAAGAGAAAAGTGGGTGAAACCCTAGGAAGGAATGCAAAAGCATGTTGTGTGAGTGGGGGCTTATATCCACAGGAGGGACGCCCATCCCTAGGATGGGATAACAGGTGGACAGTGAATCAAGACTTAAGGGCTCTCTGCTAGTCTGTGTTGTATGTTATTTTAAGAAGGTAGTTTCTACCCCATGACTTATTCTTGTATTTTGTGTGGTGACCATACATGTAAAAGAGTCTCTACAGAAGTTACTGAGCTTTTTTTTTTTTTTTAAAGATTTATTTATTTATTTGTACAAGCACTGGATACTGTCAGAAGCACGGGAGGGTAAGAGAATTCACCAGAGCCAGAGCGGAGAGCAGAACAGGCAGACTGATGAAGTACACTGCTGAGGGGAGCAGTGGGCGGCAGGAGAGGTCTGCGCGCCATGTGGGACCCTCGCCCGGTGGCCGGAGATTGAACCGGCGCTGCAGAGGCTGCGGGCAGCTTCGCAACCCAGCGCTCAACCCCTGCGCCACCAGGGAGGCCCAGTTACTGAGCTTTTACATGTTATTTTGCAGAACTTCAAACATGTTCTACATTTCTCCAGGGACATTGACTGTCATATTTTCAAGTTCTTAAGAAGTTCAGTGCTCATTAGGAAGGAGAAAGTGAAGGGTGGAGAAAGTGCTTTTTGTGGGCCTCCCTGGTGGCGCAGCGGTTGAGTGCTGGGTTGCAAAGCTGCCCGCAGCCTCTGCAGCGCTGGTTTGATCCCAGGCTGCTCCGCGGCCACCGGACGAGGGCCCCACATGGTGTGCAGACCTTTCCTGCCGCCCTCTGCTCCCCTCAGCAGTGTACTTCGGTCCTTCTGCCTGCTCTGCTCCCCGCTCTGGCTCTGGTGAATTCTCTCACCCTCCCGCACTTCTGACTGTACCCAGTGCTTGTATAAATAAATAAATAAAGCTTAAAAAACAAACAAATAAATAAATCTTAAAAAGAAAGTGCTTTTTGTACTATGAAATACTCCCATTACACTCAAAATAATGAAATTCTACCAAACTGGACACTGTTTTATACAGATAGCAATATATATACATGCCCTAATAGGTATAAAGAAGAAAATCTTAGGGGAAAAATTGAGACTAACTTCATTTTCTCAGCAAATTAGGAAGGAAAAGAGGGCCTCAATTTGACTTGCATGGCACAATACCCCAGACTTTTAGAGTGTGATTTGCATATGTTTCTCTTGTAAAGTCATGGAAACAGATGAGCAAGATGTCCAGAGATCTGGGTGAGAATAATAAGTGCTCTGCTCCGTAAACCTACCCAAACCTTTCACCCTCACGAACCCTTGTGAATGAAGGAAAGGCCTCTAACTGGCCTTTTTATTCCTAGCAGGCCCGCCCTCACCAATTCCAACACAATGACCAGGGGGACCTTTCAAAGCATAGATCAGACAATACCATGACCAGACCTGAAATTCTCCAGTGCTTTTCACTTAGAATAAAATCCCAAATTCTGACTGAAATTAAAGAATTTGGTTCCTCATTCCATATCACTATCCCTCCTTGAAGATAATTCACCCTAGACCAGTGCTGTTTACTATGCGACCAGTGGCCACATGTGACTATTTAAATTGAAAAGAACTTAAAAATCCAGTTCAGGACCTCCCAGGTGGCCAGGGGTTAAGTCTCATTGCTATCACTGATATGGTCTGAGTCTGATCCCCAGCCAGGGAGCTAACCCACATATGGCATTAGCAGACCTCTCCTATCTCGCCCCATACTCCCCGCCTTAGCAGTGTATTTCAGTAATCTGCCTGTTCTGCTCACTTTCTCTGGTGAGTCCTCTCACCCCCACACCTCTGGCCCACACCCCAGATTTTCTCTGCAAAAATAATTAAATAAAATATTGTTAGTTTAGTCATATTCCAAGTGCCTTACAGTCACATGTGGCTTGTGGCTACCAGTTTACTGGGTAAATACAGAACATGTCTATCACTGCAGAGTGCTGCCGGACAGAAGTACCCTAGACACAATGATTTACCCTACTGCATGAGGATATTAGGTTTACCCTTTTCCTTAGATTCTAATTGCCTAGACCCCAGAGAGTTAATACTCAGATAAAACAACTTCTTTAAGAAGCCTGCAATACTGTGATTTATAGGAAAAATATACCATTGATCATTTAGTTGATCAAAATATACTTCTCATATGTACTTGGTCTTTATCCACAGTTTCTAAGAGCTCCCTAAAACTTGAAATTGCCTAAATTTAGAGAGTGATAAAGGTGTCTCATTCTGTTGATGAGGTGATTCTGGAAGCACCTAAAGATAAGGGCTGGTTGCTGGGAGAACCAAGCCTGATTAGAAGGTTGGAGCTGCCAGTCCCACCCTCTGACCTCCAAAGAGGGGAGAGGGGTTGAAATTTGAGTTCAATTGCCAATGGTGAATGAGTTAATCATGCCTGTATAATGAAACCTCCATAAAATTCCCAAAGGAGAGGGTTTTGAGAGCTTCCTGGTGAACAGATGAATTTTAGGGGAAGAATGGCATGCCAGAGAGGGCATGGAAACTACATTTTCCCAGACCTTGCCCTGTGCATGTCTTCCATTTGGCTACTCCTGAGTTGGAGCCTTTGTAATATATCAAATCTGAGGAAGGTATCCCGGGAAACTCTGATTCATAGCCAGTTAATCAGAAGCACAGGTAACCACCTGGGATTTGTGACTCACATCTGAAGAGGAAGAGGAAAATGGACTTGAGACTGAGCAAACCCTTAACCTGTGAAATCTGACACCATCTCCTGGCGGTAAGCTTCAGAATGGAGTTAAGTTCTTGGACATCCTACTGGTGGCCGAGAATTGCTTGTCACTATGGGGGAAGCCTCCATATATACTCGGAGTACAGTCCAGGAAGCCAAAACTGACCCTTGACTATCTCTCTTCCTGATCAAATACTTCCACATCCACCTGTCAGTCTTTCACTTTACCCTACTCAATTTCCTTCCAAATACATCTTCCTGTATGAAATCATCTTATAAATTTATCCATTTATTCTGTTTTTTAAAGGCTTATTTTTTTATTTATTTATGCATGCAAGTACTAGGGAGTAAGTCAGAGGTGCGGGTGGCGAGATGATTCATCAGAGACAGAGTGGGGACAGAACAGGTGGATCCATTGACATACACTGCTGAGGGGAGCAGCAGAGGAGACATGGGAGGTCTTCTGTGCCACGTGGGTTAGCAACCTGGCAGGGGATCAAATTCAGGTTGCAGTGGCTGGTGATAGCTTGAGAGCACTGAGACTTTAACTCCTATTGGTTTATTCTTGATCTTCCTCATTAGGCAACAACGTTCTTGAGGGCAGATTTGTCTTTTTTAACATATACCCAGCACCAAGATCACTCTCAGCAGACATTCAGTAAATATCTGTCTATGGAGTTAGCTCTTAGGAAACAAAAATGTGATCCCCATCAGTCCTCAGTGAATGTCCAACAAGTTAAAAAGTGGGCTTGAACATTACTAGTCATGGCCACAAGAGGGACGAGTACCTTTTTATTATCCACAACTTTGTGGACATAGATGGTGGCTTGAGCGTATTCACGCAGGTCCCTCTGCTGCTGACACAGCAAGCCTTCTCTGCATTCCGGACAGAGTTCTTTAAAAAAGTAAAAATAGAAATGGCTGGGGAATTACTGTCAAAGAACCAAGGATCTAAAAGCATATATCAAATTTAGCAGTGAGTCTTCATTATTCTTTATTTTCCACCAATTGTTGCACTCTGCTGTATGCAAAAATAAGGAAATCTATTTACTAACAATAAATAAGTATTGAAAATAATGAGGTGATTCATGATAGAAAACTTACTAGGCTCAGAAATATACTGAGTTTCTGAAGGATTCACATCTCCAACTTCAGTCCTCGTGATTTTAATCACATGATCCACTACAAAGAGCTTTTGAATCATTTGCCATTCAGTGGGCCATATGAGAGCTATACTGTGCAAAAAAACACAACATGCCTTAGGACACATGGAAATTAAAAGAACATAATCCATTAGTCTCCTAAACCCAAATCATCAAAACCAGTACTTAATATGAAGGAATTAGAGCAACAGATAGATCACTGCGAAAAGTGAATAGTAGTTTCTCATACAAAGAAATGCTTTAATGACAGTGAAACTTAATGGACTGGAGTTACATGAATCAAGAAACCATCTCAAAAAGGCTAAATTGAATAAAACCTAGTTAGTTGCAGAGGATATAGTATGATGCTATTTATAAAAAGTTGTTACAAATATGCAAAACACTACCACATGTGTGTTTATTTGTAAAAGGAATACTTTCTGAGACTGATAAACCTCAAATACAGGGAAGTGTTTGAGAAAGGGAGAAAAAGCTTAAGTACTAAGGGGCCACACCTTTGATTATATTTGAAATGTTGAACTTGTAAGCTGATAAATGGTATACATCTGTTTTATTGGGAGACAAAAGAGATGGGAAAAGAATCTAAAAGAAAGCATCTATTAACTCTAAGTCTCCTTAAATGACATGAAAGATTCAATACATGAACACTAAATTCCCTAACTTTAGCTTAGTCCCATTTTTCTTCCCTTAGTCCCAGCTTTTCTGTTTCAGTTTTCATCTTTTACAGATAATCTCAGAGATAGTCAATCTTCTTTGGTATAGCTATAAAAAAATTATTTTGAAACATAAAATGGCACCACCAGGGTGAATTTCATAGATGAGGCCTCCTGAGGTACTTGGAGAATGGAACAGAATTTTGATTTTAAGATCCTAAGAGTTGCAGATGACAGGCCCAGTGTCTCTGCTCTGGTGCCATGCTGCCTTCCACCACCTCCTCTACTTACTGAAGTTTGGTGGCTGCAGAAGAAAAAAAAAAAAAGCAAAAGCAAAACTATACACAAGACCCTATCCTATTGCTTATAAGATTCTGGAAAAGACATCCATCAAGCACACTGTATTGCTAACCAGCAGACTGGAAGGAGAAATCGGGGCACCAGGAAGAAGAAACCAAGAGCAAAGCAGGTTTAGGCAGCCTGCTGCCTTCTATGAAGAAACAGGCTTTCTCTTTAATAAAGACACGTGCTCACGCTAGTCTAGTGGTGGATATAAAAGGAACAACACAGTTCAGCAAAGAACTAGGTTCTTAAAATAGAATGTTTATGTCAGATAAGAAATCTCCTATACATATCTTATTAATCATCAGAAGCAGAAAAACTACACTAAGAGAAGAAACTCACAGTTTAGAATCTTCTTTGGTCATGGAAGCGAATGTAAACATGAGTCCCCCGTGGGGACACAGGAGAGCGCTATTTCCCACCGATGACACAGGGCTACACCTCGCAGGTTTCCTACTCAGATGAAACAAGGAGGGATCAGTCTACTTCACCACTGCATGGCTAACAAGAATACTTTCAAGATAATCAGCTTCAAATTGAAATATTTAAAAGGCTATCAGTACTAAAATGAGTTTGAGGAATATTCATTTAACTCAACAGACAACTCCCAGTATATGCTACTAAAGGTAACTAAGAAAGGTACCACAATTAGAGTCCATACATTCTTAAAAAATACCCAAACCAACCAAAATTTGAAAATAGGAAATTTTTGGCTTCTACCTAACGAATTTTCTCCATTCTTCTACAAAAAATTGTGACACGATGTAGAGGACATCCGTATCCTAGAAGGAAAAAAAACACATAAAAGTTAACTACTGATTTACTATATTCTTTTTTAAAAAAAATTATACATTTTTTACATCATTGTTCATTCTTTTTTATTACAGTGTTTGCTTTCTTTTCTCAGGTGTAGTCCCCCCAGAATTCCCACCACCAACCACCCCTGCACCAACACCATAGTCCCTTGTGCTCCTCCCACCCCCACCTCAATCCTTCCACCTCCCCCTCCCCTGCAGAATGTCTCTGATTTATAGGATTCACTGTATTCTTAACCTATAGGGAAAATATTCTTCCTTTAGGGAAAGGTTTTCCTTTTCCAAGTTTTATATGTAAAATGGAAACACGGCCCTCTACCAAGAAATAGCAAGGTAGACCAAACCCCCCCGTGAGAAAGCTGAACAAGTGAGAATTAAGAGAAGCTTCTAGGCTGTTCTGAAACAGTTTATCAAGAATTGGGCGTGAGCCTTAGCAAGGTAAGATAAATTCCACACTTTGTGGAGATCATTATACCTCTGGCCAGTTACTAAGACAAGGTCTGTTTTTGTCCTGGAACAAATTCGGAAGAGAAGTCTTTTGCTCATTTGCAATCATCTTATGTAAGGCTTCATTTTCTTCCCCTTCTCTTTCTAAAATCTGAAAGAGAATGAAGCAATCAACCATCTCCTGCTGACAGCAGACTTGCCCCCTCCCTACACCCCCATTATAAGTACAATGTTAACTCTGTGGAGAAGACAACTTAGGGAGGCGGGGGTCTCAG
Source organism: Talpa europaea (assembly GCF_964194135.1). Lineage (NCBI taxonomy): Eukaryota > Metazoa > Chordata > Mammalia > Eulipotyphla > Talpidae > Talpa > Talpa europaea. Next base: position 11,756,207 of record NC_140076.1, read on the forward strand.
AGGTGTCAGAACAGCACTCAGTACCTTGCACTGTGAACAGCATTCTTTGTGACTTGGAAACTCAGGAGCCTTTGGGAAGTACTGCTGCAGTTTGCTCCAAGCCTCTTTTGAAACAAGTCTTCTGTCATTTTCAGATATGCACAACTCTCCTGAGTTAAAAAAAAAAAAATTACATATGAAAAAACCAGCCTTAGAAAAAGCCAATATACAGCCTCCCAAAAGCCATTTCCTATTATTTAAAATTAAGATCTCCTTCCTTAGTTTCCAAAGACTAAGTTTAAATTTATTTAATTCTAAAGAACTTAGTCACTTCTTTATATTCGTAACCTAGGCGTATGGTTAGAAAATCAAGATAAAAACAAATGTATGGATCTAGAGGCGTTCATTTTCCATCTGCTGGGTGTAGAGAATAAGGGGGCATCCAAGGCTGCCGCACCTCTATTCCATGGCAGGGATGATCTAACCCCATTCCACGTTCACCTACACGCTAAAACTACAATTCCCTGAGAACTTTATTTTCTGTCATTTGCATATGATACTTTTCTGAAATCATCCTGAATTGAGATGTATTTTCAAGGTTGTGTCTAGCTTTCTCAACCATCTTCTCTTAAATTATGGACTCAGAGTTATGGAGTAAAGCAATCTACTTTCCACTCAAAAGGCAATCTCCAGTCAAGACCCAGGTCATGCGGTACTACCCCATCACTCCATCCTGAGTCTAAATACCCGGAAGAGGATGAGACTAGTAGTCTCGCCAAGGAATGCCCAGAGGCAGCAGAGGCCCCCTCATGTCTGCTTACACATCTACATCTCACTGACCAGGACTTGTTTCAGCTGTTCCCAACTGAAAATCAGTGGACTGCATTTATGTACCAACATGTAATTTTTTTTAAAGGTTTATTTATTTATTTATACAACAACTGGGGTACAGACCAGATGTGCGGGAGGGTGAGAAGATTCACAAGAGACAGAGCGGGGAACAGAACAGGCAGACTGGCTGAAATACACTGCTGAGGGGAGCAGCGGGCACGACAGTAGAGGTCTGCTGTGCCATGTGGGACCCTCGCAGGCTGGCTGGCCAGGAACAAACCAGTGCTGCAGAGGCTGTGGACAGCTTCACAGAGCGGTGCTCAACTGCCTGCGCCAGCAGGGGAGGCCCCCAACATGGATCTTTACCAAGAAAGTCATTCGTTTATTTCTGCGCTCACAAAGTTTGTTTCTGTCAGGGTATCAAAGTCACTGGCTTCTTAAATTCAGTATCAACATTCTTTGCTTTACATGTTTTACATAATGAACTGAAAATGAGAGAAATTAATATACTCAGTCACCACAGCTGGTGAATGAAGATGGACTGTGAACCCAGATTGGTCTCATTCAAACGCCATTCTAAAGGCTCATAAAACATCTTAACCTCTACCTTTCACCTCTTCTTGAGCTTTCAATAATACCAAGAAAAGATTACTTTGCTTTTTAATAAATCTATTACCAGAGAAAATAGGCCACGATATAAAAATTAACTTTGTAAACAGGCTGTTAACTTCAATTTCCTTCAATACTACAAAAACTTATTCCAATGATGCCTATCTCATCTCCTCAGACACAATTAGGAAACTTTTTTTTTGGGGGGAGGGGAGGAGTAAGGCATTAACTTCATTATCAAACCATAACTTAGTATGTCTATATGATGAAATATAACAGCCATAAAGAAGTTTAAGGTATATTTCTAGGACCTGACCAAGAAAGACTCTCAAGGCAATTAAACTGCTTTCCTTGTTTCACTTTTCTTACATTTTGAAAGGACAAGTTTGTTAGGACAAGGAAAGGAGAAGACACAATGACACAAGACAATGACACCGAAGGAGCTGCTGCTGCTGCTTTGTGAAGGGAAAAGGCTGGTGAAAAGAAACACCTGCACAGCCACAGGCTGGAAAGAGAGCGGTTGTTTTCTTTTTTTAAAAAAACAGGAACGTCTCTAGGTATGTGGTATAACCAAATCTGGTCCAGAAAAGGAGACTGAAGGAAATACAAACTACACATCACATTTTTTCCCCAAGATTTATTTATGCATACAAGAACTGAGGTGTAGGCCAGAGGTGCAGGGGGAGAGAGGATTCACCAGAGACAGAGTGGGAAGCAGAACAGATGAATCTACGAAATACACTGATGTGGGGAGCAGCGGATGAGACAGGTGAGGTCTGCTGCTCAATGTGGGTCAGCTCCTTGGCTAGGGATTGAACTCATGCTGCAGTGGCTGGCGATAGCTTGACAGTGCTGAGACTTTAACCCCTGCACCACCAACGAGGCCCCCACATCACATTTTTAAATAGGATTCACAGACACTATCACAACACCATCAACACATCTTAGGAACAAGTTTTAATGTAAGCCTAAGAAGTCAAGTGGGTTTCTAAGTGAGGTCCAATATCCTGCACCCCGTGGATACAACAACCAATAGCTGGTATCCACAAAAACAACAGTGAGCATTATTCTCTTAAAATACTAAATGACAAGGCATGGCACCAAAATGCCACCAAGCTGCAACTCAAACTAAAGACATAGAAAAAAAATTAGCTCTTATTGTACAATTACTTAGAGACTGAGAAGTGCAGGATGAGTCCTGAAATCGCATTCAGTTCTGTTATGGCTTCTGGTCAAAACTGTAGTAGGGAAATGACAGGAGGAGATGGGAAGTGGGAGGATAGAGCTAAAGCCAGCAAGCTACATGATTAAGATGACAACCAGCACTCTGACACTGTTTCAACCAGCTGGGTGGCACAACAAGCATCTAACTTAGAATTTTTCTACAGGCTTCTGAACTTTTGAAATGATCCTACGCCCACACCTTGCTGTGAAGGTAAAGTAAAAGTGTTGTTATGAAAGCACAAGAGAAAAAAATCTACATTTGGCTCCTCATTTCACCTTCCAGGTTGACTCAACCTGTTTACCTTTCAGAAGGTCATGTCTTCTCTTCCATTGAGTGCCTACTGTGTACCACTAGCACAGGGCAGATGAACTTGGAGGCAGGGTTATGTGATGGGAAGGACAGGTGTACTTGGGATCCAGAGATCTGAGTCTGCATCCAAACATGAAACCCCCTTCCCAGTTGTATGGCCAGCAAATGAAAATACAACAGGGCTGGTAAGATAGAATGATGTGAGATAATGTCTGGCACTGACACAAGGACCCTCAAGTGACAATGATTATCACTAGTGTGATCAAGGATATAAAAGCACTAGTATGTGTGGTTAAGTCTCAGACATTATTCAATGGTTCATAACGAACCAAATGATGTAAGCACCAAATCAGAGCAACAAGAACTCTGAGTTAGCACTATTTTCACAAGAAATGCACAGATGTGGATTAAGAGCACTGATCAGACACCCCAAATTCTCAGGGTACAGTTTTACTCAGGATAGAGTTTTAAAAAACGGGGCAGGGTAGGTTTGCACGGGCTTTAAAAATAGACAACTAGGGGCCTCCCTGCTCCCTGGTGGCCTAGGGGTTAAGTCTCAGTGCTAAGTCTCCCACCACAACAGCCCTCCAAAGCATCCTGAGTTCAATACCTGGTCAGGGAGTTAATCCACATGGCACACGCAGTACACCTCTCCTGTTCTACCTGCTGCTCCCCTTAGTAGTGTATTTCAGTAGATCTACCTCTTCTGCTCCCCACTCTGTCTCTGGTGAATCCTCTCACCCCTGCACCTATGGCTAGACCCCAGTTCTTGTATACAAAAATAAATTTTTTTAAAAAAATAATTAAAAGTAGACAATTATTTGACTTTCAGCATCTAATAAGAGTGCTAACAGAATGGAAAATCCTGACTCATGCCATGAGTCTCTTATAATAAAAAAAAAAATCATTTATTAGAAATGAGCACTAAGACCTAGTAAGAAATACATAAATATGGAGGATTAATAAGGATTTGGAAATTATTGTTAAGAGTATATAGTATGCAGGGCCTCCCTGTTGGTGCAGCGGTTGAGTCCTGGGCTGCAAAGCTGCCCGCAGCATCTGCAGCGCAGGTTCAATCCCTGACTGCCGGGAGGGTCCCACATGGCACAGCAGACCTCTCCTGCCGCCCGCTGCTCCCCTCAGCAGTTCATTTTGTTAGTCTGCCTGTTCTGTTCCCCACTCTGGCTCTGGTGAATTCTCTCACCCTCCTGCGCTTCTGACTGTGCCCAGTGCTTATATAAATCTTTTTTTTTTTTAAAGCAGGTAATAGAAGCTAACAGTTAAAATGGGTAAAAAACAGTAAAATTGAGAAAACCAGTTATTCCACAAAGGTGACCATTTCAGGGCCTAATCCCTAAAGAGAAAGTACAAGAAAGCAAATGCTAAATCAAACAAACAAGGGAAGATTCACATTCGTAGCTTACCATGTGGACAGAGAATGTCTTCGTTAAAATTTAGTTCCTCCTCCTCTTCTTTCCTTTCTTCCTTTGATTCATCTGATCAAAAGAAATATAGGTAATAATTTCTCTGGCAGCTGTAGTTAATGTTTAAAGTAGCAGAGATACTACTCTGCACAATTTGGAACAAAGAAAACTTTAAGACATTCTAAAAATTAAAACCAAGTGATTCCTACACAGTTCTTCTGCTGTTATAGTTCTTTTCCTTAAAAGGAAAGAAAAATATCTGAATGGTAGTTTTAAAGATTTAGGTCATGCGAGAAAAAGTATCTTTTTTTCAAATTAAAAATAATTTACATATCCTCTCATTAATTCTAGTCAAGGCATTGAGAGCATTGTTCATTTTCACTTACCTGTTCTTTTTAGGAGTTGAACAAAAAGCTTTAGAAGCAAATGAAGTAAGGACTTAATATTTAACGTTAAACATATAATAAGAACTTAGTTTTCCTATGAACATTTATCTTCCTATATCTACTTTTCTTAGTTGTCTACACTGTATCACTGCCAATTTGTAGTTGGGTATACCATGAACATGATCAAATAAAAGATGGCTTAATTACCAGATTAAAATAGTTATCTATGGTTTCCTGGTTAAGTACACAATTTTTAATGCACTTATTATCTATAAATATTTACTAATCATTACAAAGTCCAAATAAAGAAACGGACAGAGGAAGGACATGATCAGGGAACTGTCTCCTCTCTGTCTCCACTGTCTTTCTTTTTTACTGTCATACACAAATACAAGAAACTTCCTAAATAAATGACAGTGGTCAAACTCAAAGATTATTTTTAAAATGTAAGCCTTGAAACTGGCAACTCATTTTTCATATATCACACTAACAAAATTTAGTGACTCATGTACACTTCATATTTACAAAAGCATATCGAAACAAGCCCCAAATATAATTTCTGGAGGAATAATACCATGGTGTAGTGCATGTGACAATTATAAATTGGTATAGTCCACTAATCCATTAACTTTTAGGGATTTATTTCTCAGAAAGAAAAATATGCAAAGATGTAGGGTAAGGACATATAAGGAAGCTCAATGCATTTGTTTCTATTAGTAAAACTATAAAATACTGCAACTGATTCATTAAAGTTATGCATTTGCACAATCAAATGCAGTCACTAAATAAAAAGAAGTGTTTCTCATGTACCGCACTGAATTACGCCTGTATGGGTGCCATTCTGGAAAGCCACACTGACAATGATTATAGCTGATGAAAGGGCTCTCCCATTTGTTACTTATGAACTGATTCAAGCTTTTAAGACCTTTGAACAAAGGAAGGGGGAGAAGGCATATTACTCTATAAAGGCAGCATGAAAAATTTTCAAGTGAGGCCAACATCAAGGCACTTTCTATCATGGCATCCAACCTGACTTAATATGAAGGGTCACGCAGAAAAGAACACTAAATGTATACTGGATCATATGACACCACTAATATGGTTTTCATATGAGGTTAAAAAAATTTAAATGTTAAGTTCATTAAGTTATATAAAAATATTTTAACCAAAAGGAAATAAACTCTCCAAATGTGAAAATCTGATTATTTACTATCACAGCTTAAAACTAATAAATGGGGCCTCCCTGGTGGTGCACAGGGGTTGACACAACCTATGAAGCTATCCGTAGCCACTGCAGCACCGGTTTGATCCCTGGCCAGAGAGCTGCCCACATGGCGTAGCAGCCCTCTCCTGACTTGCCTGCTGTTCCCCTCAGCATTGTATTTCAGTCAATCTGCCTGTTCTGCTCCCCACTCTGTCAGTGGTAAATCCTCTCACGCCCTGCACCTCTGGCTGTTTCCCAGCTCTTGTATGCATAAATAAATAAATATTTTAAAAAACTAACAATGGTTTTTAAATTTTTTTTAACAATGGTTTTTTGATTTTTTTTCCCCTCACAAAGTAAGGTAGTTACATGGGGAGAGTCACACCAAAAATTTAAAATGTATAAAATATATAAATGCAGGAGATACAAACTATTTAAAGTAAAAGGCAGTAAGTATGAAGATAATAAAAATTATATAAAGATTCTGAAATACCATTGCTTCAATATAACATCGATAAGAAAAAAACAAAACAACAAAGTGACATTATTGGACACCTGCTTTTGTTATAAGCCATTCATATGTTTAAAGTCACGGTCTCTAAGACACTGCTGACATGAGAACTTACTGTTTATGTATGTAAATACTAACAAGTATAGACAGGAAAGTAAAGTGAAACATTTACTTAAGAATCACATCTTGTATCTGAGTGAGTCAACTGATCAAGCCACTGGTTTCCATTTTAAATCTAAAGATAACTTTAAAAGCCAAATTAATTTCCCTTTGCTTGAGATTAACTAGACACCCTAAGCCCAAAGCAAACCAAGTTACAAAGAACCCCTCCTGTGAGCTGCTGAGCGCTAGGCTCAAAATCTCTCACTGTTTTGAGACATTCTGGAGAGCTTTAGGTTTAATAAAAAATGCATTTAAATTACACGGATAGGAATTAATGTGGTATAATTCACATCCACCGAAAGTTTTAACACATTACCTTTATTCAAGGTATTGCCGTTCATCTTCCCATTGCTTTGGTCCGCTTCCCCATCTTGCTCATCTAGTTGTTCAAGAGCAAGCTGGCGCCAACTCCGCAAGGAGGACTTTCCCACCCAAAACCCGTCGTTGCTGTGGAACAGAAAATGTAAAATCAGCCAAGTTTCCTGCTGTCTGCCTCCCTTCCTTCCTTGTAAAGGTCACAACTAAAATGAATTAAACATTCAAATTCTGTTGTGCATATTTTTTTTAAAGACTTTTTTTTATTTTGCATACAAGAACTGGGGTACAGGCCAAAGGTGTGTGTGTGTGTGTGTGTGTGTGTGTGTGTGTGTGAGAGAGAGAGAGAGAGAGAGAGAGAGAGAGAGAGAGAGAGAGAGAGGGAGGATTCACCAGAGACAGAGTGGGGAACAAAACAGGCAGGCAGACTGAAATACACTGCTGAGGGGAGCAGCGGATGAGACAGGAAAGGTCTGCTGCGCCAGGTGGGCAGGTCCCTGGCCGGGGATCGAACTCATGCTGCAGTGGCTGTGGATAGCTTCATAGTCTGTGTCTTAACCCCTTGTGCTAGCAGGAAGGTCCTGTGCATATTTTTTAAGCTATTTAATATTTTTTTCCATCCTAAATCTTATCCTACCTTTCCTAACCCTCATTAAGATTCATGTCAATCACAATGATCAACTGACCACTTTTCTTTCACTTGTTTACTACTTACAGCTGTGCTGAACTACTTACAGCTGTGCTGTTAAGCACAAACATAGGCACTTCCATACATACATCCATGTGTAGACAAACACACACCCTCTTAAGGGATGCATTAGGCTATTAGGAGTGACCTCAATGGTTAACTAAATTAAACTTTGGAAAGTATTCAACTTTAACACAGATATAATTTATCATCCATTAACCATCTGAATCTCTTGGTTCCTGAGAGTGGAGGTACTCTACGGAGTAGGGCTGGCCATCCTCCAAGTACCCTAGATGTTTCTGACGAGGATGCTCCACTGAATACTATTTGTTAACATCAGTTTCTCCAAGGGGACCTCCCCCTATATATGCTTTCTGTAATTCCATGCCAGTTCACAAGGTAACACTCTGCCTTCACATGGACGGACTCAGGCCCACATCTCTTCTACGTTTTAATGATGCAACAGTGACAAAAGCTATGTGACTCAGCTTACTTTATCACTGCCACTATGGCAACCTTTGAAAAATGTAATCTGGCTCCATCATCCACTTCATCAACCTTTCCTCTAAAACTGCAAACACTGCATATATATATATATAATAAACTATTTGGTTATTACCTCTAAAGAAGTTTAGTTTATCATAAACGATATAGTGCTAACATACCCTTTAACTGTAGCTTTTAGCAGATTATTAACAGTTTTATAATCTTCATTTAGTTGGTTCTTCAAACGCAACACGCGACAACGTTCTACTACACATTCCTTACACAGGGCTTTCACTAGAGAAAGAGAATGAAAAGACATGTTCGTATACAGATATCCTGTAAGGAAATGTAAGACCTTCATAAAACAGAAGAATTCTAAACCAAAGTCAAAAATTCTGACAAAACAGCTAATTGGTATATATCCTAACTTTTTTGGTTATTATCAAGACACAATATTGTTAACTGCAGGAACAATGAAACAAAATGCTATAAATATGCTGATACAATCTATACCATTGGTTCGATACTTAATAAGGTTTAGAAGGAAATTTTCTAAGATCATAAATGAGGGGATTGACAAATCATCTGATAACTATAGATGTGTTGTTAATTGAGAGCTTCATGTAGGTATTATATACTGGAACACTTCAAAGCAGGGAAAAGAAAATCAAGGGCTCAACACAGTTCTGGGAGGTACATCACATGGGACAGCAAAAGATCCACTTGCTGCTGAGTTCATAGAATGTGAGTCCACAACAAAAACAAAAACTCTACATGTGTAGGAAAGGCCTGCAATGTAACAAAATGTGTTTGTATGTTCTAGCTTACATGCACTCAGAAAAAGAACACTTAATTTAGGGGGAAGAGTACATGGCAGGGGTGGTCATGCAATTTCATATATTAGACACTCACCTATAGATTGGGGGTGGAAGTTGAGGGCTGTATTGCCATTTCCCCCATTAAAAAGAGAGCTGTTTCAAAGAAAGCCCACCAGAATGAAAGTCTGTGGATACTAGGTGGTCATGGATAGTGCAACAGTCAAGGCAGAATCAGGCAGCCTCCATCCATAAGCTGTTACAAGCTACAAATCTCATGTGTTAAGTCACCTTTGCAGGGACTTAATAGGGGCAAGGACCTGAATCAAGGATTTTGATGAGTATTATGTGAAGTAACAGAATGCCACCAGATGGGTGTCTCAGAAGTGTCCTAATTTTGTCTAACTTGACAAGGAGGGCGAAACAGTGAGCAGCTATCAGTTTCTTTTCTAATATTATGAATATGCCACATATAATGTTATTTAACTTCACCATATTTAGCAAATCCTTCTTGCAAAGTGTAAGGAACATTTATTTGGTCTACCATAATTTGGATCAAGTGATCATAAAGGTCCTATAATGATGACTTAAAGCAGGACTCCTTTGAAAACAGAGAAGACATCTCAAGTTACCAGTTAGTCTTGGTCCTCCTCCGTATCTACTGTAGAAAATGTCAGCCGCATATTCAGATATTCTCTTCATAATCGATATTTTATCAGGATGAAGTTTGTCATGGGAACATAGGCAGGCATGGTTATCAATAGGTTTGGTAGGTGTTGATTCATCCAACCACTTTTGTAGCCACTCAAGAGAGACAAATTCATATGGCTCTGAAGAAAGTAAGGGAAAGAGACTATGTATTTTTACAGCTTTGTGACTGATACATTCATTTTCCTCAAAACACAAAGCAAACTCTGTCCAAAATTAACAGAATCAAAAGAATCATTGTTTGGGGAAGACGTTGGATGAGAACCATACAAAGCTCCATTTAGATCTCACTCTTCTGAGGTCAAGGAGCTATACACGACCAGGACAAGTCTGCACAGTGCCCTATGAGATCGGCTGGTATTATTAACCACATTCTACAAAAGATGTATCCACAGAGAGAAGTGTCTTGCTTGACAGCAGAGCAGAGCTTTGGTCAGGACACCCATGGCTGTGGACTATAAGCCATGCTCCGTGATGGCTCACAAATCACATAACCTCATCCCCCACTACTTTCATAAACACTTTTCATTGACATGTGATAGACATCTGGAGATTTAAGCAAGAAGCCTTATTGGTTCTAAAGCTAGACATTAACCTCATCAGGTGTAATGGTACTTTTACAAGTGAGTTTCAACCACTGAACTTTTCTTCATCCATGATGATACCGATATTGAGCAAAAGGTATTTCATTTCCCCATCTACATCCGTATCATGATGTAGTAATCACATCATTAGGTATTTCAAGTAAGAAAGCTACTTGAAATAAATTTTAGGAAGCGCACTGATGTGAATTATTAATTTTGAAGCTGCAAAAACCAGACACCTGAAAATGACTTTGTTTGGGAAAACAGAGTCCCAGAGTCCCTAAAAAGCCAAAATTAAGGATAAAGGGCCAGCTTTGATTACTTACAAAGATCTCCAGTGAGTCCCAGCATAAAACATAGAAGAAAACATACAGAGGTTGAATTTATTTATTTGTATTACGTACTACTTCTGATGAGATCTGAGGGATAGACAATTCAACTCAAAGTCCATTTTGACCAATTTTACACTTCCTTGAGAGATACAAGTCTAGAAAACTCCCATTTAACTTTAGTGTAGACATTTCAAGTTTTATAAAAACAAACTTTAAAATTATCAGTCCCTTATTTGTGCTATAACTTTTACATCATAAAATGAGAGCCTTCTGCTTGGTCAGCTTAGTGCAGCTGCAGAGGAGGAGTTCCTGGGCTGCAAATTGAGGCCCAGGTCTAATCCAACTTCTGCCACCAAGACACTGAACTTGAGCAAGTCACTTAAACTCTCTATGCTCAGGTCTTTTATTTGTAAAATGAAGGTAATAATACCTGCCTTCTACCTACCTCACAGGGATGTTGTTGAATGTTAAAGATAAGATATGTGAAGCATTTTGAGCTTTTTGGAAGAAAAGAGATATAGAAAAGTTAATTATACATTCACACAATATATAAAAGAGGAAACCTTAAGATTCAGTATAGGTAACATGGTTGTGGCATTTTACAACACATAAAGATATGATTAAATTCAAAATACCTCCCAGATTTGCCATTCATTAAATTGAATCAGCCAGGGACAGTTTACAGTGGGTATCTTAAGAATGCAAAGATAAATGATCCCTATCTAAAAGAGCAAAATAAAAATCCTAGCGTCGCTAATCTTTCTATAAGGACAGTCACGTAGATTAAATTATTTTTTGTAATTTCAAGGCTATCAAACGAAGAGAAATAGGATTGTGACACACAGTAACGTGCAAGGCTAATTCACCCAGATGGCCTAGCCTCCCAGGCAGCTGGGGAGGGCTGAACAGGTAACACCTGCTATTGATAACGAAACAATAAGCCATTAAGAATCCTGACCTTTACCAGGAGTCTAGGAAAACTACAAATGCTCAAAGGACTCCATGCCAGGGGGGGTTGTGTTGGCACTCAAATTCAGGGTGACTGTAACCCTGAGCCATGTAACAATGGATGTGACTCAAAGGCACCAAATTCAAGGGGGCACTTTTCAATCCCCTACTAGAGTTCCACAGAAATCTTCCCAAGGGAAGATTATTGTTTTGGTTTTGAGTAATTTGATACGAATGAATGTGAGACAGGATGATTAGAAGTATTGTGTACAATTTATATCGAAAGAAGAGAGCAGAGACTATAACTCTAGTTCTGATATATGTTAGTTATTAACTCAGCCAGTTTTCCAGATTTGGGGTGCCGGTTTTAGTGTGATGGGGACTTAGGGGAGGAAGAGGAACTGAGGACAAAGAAATAACTTTCTTTCCTTTTCCAATTGCATCATTATAAAAAGTTGCATCAATGTATCATAAGACCAGCCCTGACTTCAGGATGTAGCACAAGTCTCAACAATTAAGGCAGATTCTGCTTGTAGCAAAGTTTTACACCACAGATATTTCTGCACAAGAGAAAGACTCCTGGCAGGTTCTCAGAGATATTTTCTGCTATTTATAATCCAGAAGCCTCCTAAAGGCATGTGTTATCAATTACCAAATGGCATCAAGTGCTCTAAATAATTATTAAGTTGCAGATAAGCTGTATAAAATCTGCACTTTTGGCAAACCAGAAAAGCAAAGGAGAATGCACATTTTGGCTTTATGAATTTTTAAAATGCCTGGATTTTGAACAAGGAACTTTCTTTTGAGAAGATATTAGTTCCAGAAAGATCATAGAATCAAAAATATTTCAAATATACTTTACCTAGAGATAATTTAAGATTCGAGGTAATTTATCTTAATTTAAAGAAAAAGGGCCAAAAGGGTTCATGTTCACAGTGAGGCTTATATTTTACACTAAGCGACCCTTCTTTAAAAAGTATGGTCACAAACAAGGATAAGATATAGAAAATGTATAACAAAAAGACTTCTGTTGGCAAACAAAACAGGTCACTAGCATTGAAATACTACAACATTTCAGGACAACAAGGACTTTCTATTATGTAAATTCACTTCAAGTAGGAAAACTCATAAACCTCTAATGGGTAAAAGTATTAATACTATAAAGACAAAAAAAATAAAAGTAATATAAAGACAAATTCTAAGAAGCAGCACATGTTTGTATAGACTGAGTGAAAATAGCTGAGAAAAGCAGTGATAGAACACCTTTGAACCAGGCAGTCTTAAAGAGTGGTTCAAAATAGCATTTTACTTTGGACTCATTAAGTCGCCTCCTCACAGGAAACAATGAATAAAGTTCAGAAAATGAATTTCTAGGTCCCAATGCCTTTGAAAAATATTTACAGATTTGAATCATATGTTCATTTCCAGTAAAAGTAAGGTCAGCTTAATTTTAAATCCCAATCCTTGGGACAGAGTAATAACAGGTTACAAAGAAAGGTCAGATTCAAATTGAGTAGTACTTCAGACAGAACTTTTAGCAGCTATTCTTACATATTTAGCAATTTATCTTCATCTTATGTTTGAAGTTATACCAGTAATGGAAAACTAAGATATCAAAAAGACAAAGCCACAAGTACAATTAAGTATTTATTTTCTAAAATTATGATTAAATTGCCTCTCTTCTTTAGTAGGAGTCAGGTATAGGGAACTCAAGTCTATGAAATGACAAAGACAACATATTATAACAAATGGCATGCCAGCCTTAAAAAGTTGAAGTTTCCTTTTTGAGGCACTCAGAAAACTTGAATAAATATATACAATAAAGGGATGAGCTAGAGTATGTGGGACAATTCTTAAAAAATCAGGGGTCAGCAAAAAGCTTTCCTAGTCTTAATTTTTGATATTAAATTTGGAATCAAAAAATAGTATCATAATCAAGAGCACTCACATAAAATATGCCTATTAATGCATTAAGTGCTGTTATGACAAAGTATGCAAGGAAATTGGCATGTTGCTTCCACAACAGTAACCCAATTGGACTTTATGAACAAGTCATTATCTCACTATATAGAAAAATCTACAAGAGTCATATATGCAGAGTGCTGACCTAAACCTTATAATTTATTAAGAGCTTCCCATTTTAAAAAGTACATGATAATGAAACTGATTTGGAATGCTACACATCAGGTTATTGTTTGTTTACATCGTGATTTCATAGTGCATAAGTTGGCATTAGTGGGTTATCGGAATGGGTGGGGGAAAATTTATTCATATACATTTGTGAACATAAGAGAAACAAGGCACTTAATGGCAACAGTGCTGTCCCAGAATATCTTACAGACCAGCTCCAGCAGGTAACCTTTGGTACAGCTCCTTAACCTCTTCGTGTTTTGCTTTTCCTTTATCCACACTTTGCTTACGCATCTCAGCCATTTCAATACACCATTCCTCAAACTTGGAATTATCCCGTTCAACCAGCTCTTGCAGAAAAGCTATTCAAAACAGAGAGACAAAGTAACTTTTTCAAAGGCATAAAACCATGTTGAACTCTGCATTATATCAATACTGGCTAAGAATTTCATGGCATCTTCCTAGTGTGGTCTGTTAGAGACCTCCAACCTGAAAGCAGAAGAAAAATTGAAGACGGTCACTAGAATAAAACTAGGCGATTATCCCCACCTGGCTTTCCATGGCATCATCAGTCAATTGGAACCATCAAATGGCTAAGAAACACCACTTCAAAATAGATTTATTTATGCATACAAGAACTGGGGTACAGGCCAGAGGTGTGGGAGGGTGAGAGGATTTACCAGAGGCAGAGCGGGGAGCAGTACAGGCAGATGACCGAAATACACTGCTGAGGGGAGCTGTGGGCGAAACAGGAGAGGTCTGCCATGCCATGTGACAATCTCTCTGGCCTACTGGGACTCAAACCTGTGCTGCAGAGACTGCGGACAGCTTCTTAGCACTGCACTCAACCCGCTGCACCACTGGGGAGGCCCGTGATCACACCTACTTTCAAAAGACATTTACCATTCACAACCAACCTCTCATAATAAACAAGTGGGCCTCCCTGGTGGTGCAGAGGTTAAAGTATCAGCACTATCAAACTATCTATAGCATGAGTTTGATCCCCAGCTAGGTAGCTGACCGACATGGCGCAGTAGACCTCTCCTGTCTCACCCACTGCTACCCTCAGCAGTGTATTTCAGTAGCTCCGCCTGTTCTGCTCCCTGCTCTGTCTGTTGAATCCTCTTGCCCCCCTCACCTCTGACCTACACCCCAAATCTTATATGCATAAGTAAATCTTTAAAATAAACACACAAAAGCTACCTTTTCTTGTCTTTGACCATGATGTTCTAAAATATGAGCCTAATGTAATCCTGAAAAATCACTTACCTGGTACCTGAACAGTTGTGTTGGGTTTTTCTTGAGTTTGAAGTCTATAAACCAACATATATGCATTTCGAGAGCAGTGAGTTCTTTTGCCACACTTGGGTTTACGTGTCTGGGACTTAGAAGGTTCTGCTGAGGTATAGAAATCAAATGACTAAATGAGAATGCCTGTACTTCATTTAACATAGAACTAACACATTAAAAGGCACTACAAATTTATTAGGGTCACTAGAGTTTTGAATATATAAACAATTATACAACCCTTCAACTTTTGCATATTGTATTCCATTTTTAATAGATGAAAACTAAGTACTATTTTTCATGAGGACAAATCTAGAAAAAAAAGTATTACTACAATGAGTTCATTTTAATGTTGGTCTTAAATTATAAATATAAATTCACAGAATTTAATTATCCAAAGAAAATGGCACAGTCAAGAGATGAAGTGAAATGCTAACAGGCAGAGAGATTAGCCACTAATCTTTGTGAATTCAGTAGCAACAAAAAAATCTTATTAAGTGTTTTATATGGAAGTATCCCAGGGTAACCATCTAAGAGTTATGAGGTCATCAATAACTCTGAAGAAATCACTGAACAGGTCCTCAGTTCACTACGTACTTTTCTACTCAATCTGCCTCTAAGTGAAGGTTTCAACTCTCCCAAGTTGTCCGTCTTCCACTTTACAAAAGGAAAATCCAACCTGTCACCCCATGACCAAAAAGTCTCATCTCATTAAAAGGGGTATTTACAATAAAATTATATTTTGTTTTTAATAAAACTTATAGCTTACTTAATATTGGTTTGATCAGTGTAGTGATATTTCTCATTTCCTTTATTGCTCAATCCAGAACAAATTTGTCAGTATTTAGAACTTCACGATAAAGAAAAACCTATTATGTCATTAGACAAAATTCAGTAGGGTCAGTGTAATGATAAATCTTGTACAAGAGAAAAGGTAATGTTGAAAATATCATACCATTAAAAAAAAACCATGACCTGTTCACATGTCTTTGAAAATGACCTGGGTATCAAATCTCTATGTTATATAAGCTGGTACTCTTCAAATAGTGACATTGCAGTTTAAGTATACATATTGTATACATATTGATAACTTGCCAGAAATTACATGATTTGGAGCTAAATTTATGATAAAAATCTGTATTTTAAAATTTGTGAAAATGTACAAAGTTGTTCTATAATCCTATGGGGCAAAAACAAAAAGACCTTAAGACCATGGTCTTAGGAAATTAAAACTCTCAGGAACATGTTCAGGAAAAAGAAGGTGCATCATTTCTAGTTTAAAAAGTATATGGGGTCTCCCTGGTGGCAGGGGTTAAGACGCAACCTATGAAGCTGTCTGCAGCCTCTGCAGCATGAGTTTGGGCCCCCCCGCCAGCCAGGAAGCAACCCACATGGCGCAGCAGACCTCTCCTGCTCGCCTGCTGCTCCCCTCAGCAGTCTACTTCAGTCAATCTGCCTGTTCTGTTCCCCATTCTGTCTCTGGTGACTCCTCTCACCCCCACGCCCCTGGCCTGTACCCCAGCTCTTGTATGCATAAAATAAATCTTAAAAAAAATATATATGGTGGGCCTCCCTGGCTAAAGACACAGTGCTATCAAGCTATCACCAACCACTGCCACTGCAGTATGAGTTTGATGCCAGGTTAGGGAACTAACTAACACATACGGTGCAGCAGATCTCTACTGTCTCGCCTGCTCCTCCCCTCAGCAGTGTATTTCAGTGGATCCACCTGTTCTTCTCCCTGTGTCTCTAGTGAATCCTCTCATCCCCTACACCTCTGGCCTACATTCCAGTTCTTGTATGCATAAATAAGTAATAAATCTTTAAAAAGAATTAAAACAAAAAACCAAAAATGTTTATTTAAAAAAAAGTCTGGGACCTCCCCGGTGGCACAGAGGGTTGAGCGCCTCGCTGTGAACTGTCCACAGCCTCTGCAGTGCAGGTTAGATTCCTGGCCGGCCAGGGAGATACCCACATGGCGCAGCAAACCTCTCCTGACTCGCCCGCTGTTCCCTTCAGCAGTGTCTTTGGTTCGTCTGCCTCTTCTGCTCCCAGCTCTGTCTCTGGTGAATTCTCTCACCCTCCCATGCCTCTGAATAACTAAAGAAATTTCATAAACAAGTATTTTCTGATTTTGATTAAAATAGATGAAAGTTGCAATGTAAAGTGCATATAACAATGAGAGGTATTAAAACACTGGATGAGATCCTGATTGGTATGGAGTCTCCTAAACCATTTTAAATTTTATGACTACCTATATACAGAAGACAGCAGCAGATTTAATGCTGCTTTTAATCCTACAATTATCTAAAATGAAGACAGATAAAAAAAAAAATCTCAATAAAGAATAGTAAGTAAAACTAATAGTTCTTGACAATTTAAAGGTACAACTCAGGGCCTCCCCTGGTGACACACGGGGTTTAGATGCAAGCTATGAAGCTGTCTGCAGCCACTGCTGCACAAGTTTGATCCCCGGCCAGGGAGTGACCCACATGGCACAGCAGACCTCTCCTGCCTCGCCCGCTGCTCCCCTCAGCAGTGCATTTCAGTCAGTCTACCTGTTCTGTTCCCCACTCTGTCTCTGGTGAATTCTCACTCACACACACCCCCACACCTCTGGCCTGTACCCCAGTTCTTGTATGCATAAATAAACCTTTAAAAAAATAAAAATAAACGTACAACTCAACTGTGTTCCTAGTAAGAATATAGCAAGAAGAAAAAATAAGTAAATGTTAAGAATTTGAGTATTCCCACTTAAGTGGGAACAAGATGGCTGAATGTCTATAAATATCTAAATGTTACCTAAAAATAGAAAATACTTCTCTAAATGACAAGATTATAATCACATGATTACCCATGTGCCTTGAAAGCCAACACCAACTGCCATGCTCCCTCTCTGTCCAATGACCTTGGAAAAGTGGGTCTCACCCATTGAAAGAAAAAGGGACAGGAGAAATACCCCTATTCCCATTCCTTTTCTCATCATTAGATGCAACAGTCTAAATCTCACCCCAAAGTAATGGGGTTAAAAAGTGAGATGGCGCTACTTGGAAGAACAGCTCCCTCATTCAAGGAATAAGTAAGAATTCTGGTCTAAGAAAATTGAAGTGATGAGAATTACATACCAGGATACTTATTTCCCAAAGTGCTTGTAATGGTAGACCTCATTACTACAGAAGAGCAAGCAGTTTGCTACCCCCACTCGGGCACTGCTCACCCTCCAAAGATGGGATAAGTGGGGAGGAGTACAGTTCTCAGAGCAAAGTTCCCCTGCTGGAATTATTTCCCAAAACTGAATTTCTAACTTAGAGAAAAGGACTATAAATCCTACTATATTAAATCTACAATTCATCATGGTAACATCCTACCATACTATCTGCTCCCTACTCCCAATAACCTAGTTATTCAAAATATTTGTCTTCAAACTACTGAAAACATGACTTTATAGAAACATCTCTGCAGAGAACAAAAACCCAACATATTTTTTTTAATTAAGACACTGCTAATGAAAGATGTTCAGATTTCATCTGTGTTCAAGGAATAGTAATATCTTTGATAGTCCATAATAACTATGGGTGATCATAACTTATCACAAATATTTCCAGTAAAAAAAAAAATTTATATTTTAAAAGGGCACTCACAACTTAAAGGTTTTACCTAGATCTTCCTCAATCCCTAGTTGTAATTTCTTCCCCTCCATCTTTTCTATGTCTTCATCATTAAACTTATACCATTCACCGGACTGTGGATCTTTCACATGGGCAATGTAGTGGCCAGAATAAGCACTCACTCCTCTGTGTATGAGGACTGCACTGAGTTCATACACATAGGACCCATCTAGAAAAAGGAGAAAGGAAAAGAAATTTTAGACAAAAATATCCTGAGACTGAATAGTATAAACTGCAATTCTTTATGTATTTGGTAGAATCAGCATATCTTAGATACAAGATTTTAAAAAATTAATCTTACAAAATAACGTAGCTGACATTGTGTTAACCAGTTCACCTTGACTACCCACTCCTTCTACAAAACATACAGAAAGCAAGCTACAGCATTCTGTACAAAGCTCCAATACAATCTACCTTGCTCCTCTGTATAAAATGGCATATGCTCATGAAGAATCAGCTATTTATATGCTCCAAAAATTAATTACACAAACTAATGAGTGTGTGCTGTAATTTCCAAACATCTTACTTATATGTCCTTTGAAAGCACTTTTTCTTATATCACTTGCCTCAAATTTTTTCTGAAACTTTTTTCTAGAAACAATTGTTTGAAACCTATTTTCTTTTTTGATTTTTTTTTTTAACATTTATTTATTTATACAAGCACTGGGTACAGTCAGAAGCGCGGGATTTGAGTCAAGTGATATAAGAAAAAGTGCTTTCAGGGCCTTCCCTGGTGGCACGGCGGTTGAGTGCTGGGCTGTGAAAATGCCCGCAGCCTCTACAGTGCCGGTTCGATCCCCACCCGTTGAGGGTCCTGGTGAGGGTCTGGCGCGACAGACCTCTCCTGCCATGCCCGCTGCTCCCCTCAGCAGTGTATTTCCTCACTCTGCCTGTTAGTTTCCCCGCTCTGGCTCTGGTGAATTCTCTCACCCTCCCGCGCTTCTGACTGTACCCAGTGTTTGTATAAATAAATAATCTTAAAAAAGAAAAAGAAAAAGTGTTTTCAAGGACATATAAGTAGTAAGATGTTTGGAAATTACAGGGGACAAAATTTTAAAAAATTAATTAAAACATTAAAAATTAATTCTGCATTCAAAATTTCTCTAAGTATTTTAAGTTCCTATTCCACTTCAGAAAAATAAACAAAACCTACAAATCAGCTATATAGTACCAACGTGGTTTATGCAAGATAATACTACTCACATACCAAAATATCAGCAAATGAATGAGCATTTACATTTTTTAGATAAAACAAACTTTGAAAAAAATCCTTTAAAGGGCCTCCCTGGTGGTGTAAGGGGTTAAGATGCAACCTATGAAGCTATCACTAGCCAGCTACTGCAGCACGAGTTCCATCCCCGGCCAAGGAGCTACCCACACAGGCGCAGCAGACCACTCTTGACTCACCCGCTGCTCCCTCAGCAGTGTATTTCAGTTAATCTGCCTGTTCTGTTCCCCACTCTGTCTCTGGTGAATCCTCTCACCCTCACACCTCTAGCCTGTACCCCAGCTCTTGTATGCATAAATAAATAAATCTTTTTAAAAAATCCTTTAAAGATTCTAAACTTACCAATTATAGAGGAGAAACTGTGTGTTGAAAAGACCACTTCTATTGTCCATCATATTGTTTAAACAAAAGATTAACAATCCCTGGTGGCGCAAGGGCTTAAGAAGCAACCTATGAAGCTATTCGCAGCCACTGCAACACAGGTCCGATCCCCGGCCAGGGAGCAACCCACATGGCACAGCAGACCTCTCCCGAATCACCCACTGTTCCCCTCATCAGTGTATATCAGTTAGTCTGCCTATTCTCTTCCCCACTCTGTCTCTGGTGAATCCTCACCCCCAGCATCTCTGGCCTGTACCTCAGCTCTTGTATGCATAAATAAATAAATCTTTTTTAAAAAAAGATTAACAATTCCATGATACAGATAATATAACCACTTTTTTAAATGGAATTCTCCCCCCCACTAAAATATATATATATATATATATATATATATTATTTATTTATTTATTTGTATAAGCACTGGGTACAGTCAGAAGTGTGGGAGGGTGAGAGAATTCACCAGAGCCAGAGAAGGGAAAAGAACATGCAGACTGACGAAGTACACTGCTGAGGGGATCAGCGGGCATGGCAGGAGAGGTCTGCGTGCCATGTGGGACCCTTGCCGGTGGCCAGGGATTGAACCAGCACTGCAGAGGCTGTGGGCATTTTCGCAGCCCAGCACTCAACCGCTGCGCCACCGGGGAGGCCCATATAACCACTTTTTAATACTGAAACCAATTTTCTAACAACTATTAACATTTTGGGTTTTTTTTAAGTTTTACTTATTTATGCATACAAGAACTGGGGTACAGGCCAGAGGTGTGATGGGTGAGAGGATTCACCAGAGTGGGGAACAAAACAGGCAAATCGACGGAAATACACTGCTGAGGGGAGCAGTGGGCGAGACAGGAGAGGTCTGCTGCGCCCTGTGGGTAGGTAGCTCCCTGGCTGGGGATCGAACTCGTGCTGCAGTGGCTGGTGATGGCTTCACAGGCTGCATCTTAACCCCTTGCTCCACCAGGGAGGTCCACTAGTAACATTTAATATTCTTCTAAAAATGCTCCTAGTGATGACCCATAAGTACCACAATAATGTGAAGCACTCCTATATATTTGGACATTCAAACTGGTAATATTTTAGGGACATTATATATAATTATTCTTGTAGTAAAAATCTTTGCCTGTATTTCAAACCATTTCATCTACAATAAACTATAATTTATTATAAATTTATTATATGTAAATTATTATATAACATCCTTAACTGCAAGGAGTGAGTCAGAGTATGTATAGTCAATCACTCTTAAATCATGGACACTTGGCCAATGTTTTAGGCAGAGATAAGCAAGCTGACTGAAAGGACCAAGTCCCTGTACTCTTGTAGTTCAGTGAGACACGGTAATGCAAAACGACACTGGGACCAAAACCTACCTTAACTCGTCCCAGGTGAAACAAAATCAGTTATCGGATAAGATAAAAACATTTTAAGGGTCTCCCTGGTGGCACAGGCAGTTGAGCGCCGCACTGTGAGGCTATCCGCAGCTACTGCAGCGCGGGTTCAATCCTGGCCAGCCAGCGAGAATCCCACATGGTGAAGCAGACCTCTCCAGTTTCGCCCACTGCTCCCCTCGGCAGTATTTCGTCAGTCTGCCTGTTCTGTTCCCCGCTCTATCTCTGGTGAATGCTCTCAACCTCACGCATCTGGCCTGAACCCCGGTTCTTGTATAAATAAATCTTTTAAAAAAAAAAAAAACACAACAAATTTTTAACATCTTTATGATGCACTGATTTGCTGGCAAGAATATAAAATAATTCTCAGGGCCTCCCTGATGGCGCAGGTGGTTGAGCACTGCGCTGTGAAGCTGTCCGCAGCCTCTGCAGTGCTGGTTTGATCCCCGCCGGCCTCAGAGCAACCCACATGGCAACCAGACCTCTCCTGTCTTACCCGCTGCTCCCCACAGCAGTGTACTTCGTCAGTCTGCCTGTTCTGTTCCCCACTCTGCCTCTGGTGCAACCTCTCACCCTTCCGCACATCTGGCCT
The DNA here is from genome assembly GCF_964194135.1 of Talpa europaea. Taxonomy (NCBI): domain Eukaryota; kingdom Metazoa; phylum Chordata; class Mammalia; order Eulipotyphla; family Talpidae; genus Talpa; species Talpa europaea. Next base: position 11,778,397 of record NC_140076.1, read on the forward strand.
GTGCCCCAGCTCTTGTATATATAAAATAAATCTTTAAAATAATAATAATTCTCAGAAGCCAAATACTATATGAAAGCAAGAAGCTAGGGAAATGAAGACAGTGAAAACAATCTAAAAGTATAAAATTGAATCATGAACTTAGTTTTTTTCCCCACATGTTAAGAGGCGTATAGAATCAGAGATTAAAGGAAGGTCTATGAGGGTGAGAAGTCTAGCTAGAGACTTCCCACCATTCAACTAGGGTTCTTCAGAAATAAGGAGAAATGCCTGTACATGAAATAGTAGGGAAAAGTTATCTGCCTTCTACCTACTTTGACAATTGTAATGAGAAATACATCCTTCCAAGTTCTTAAGAAGCTATCCCTCATGAATATTTCTGCCAAGAATTCACACTATGAAGTCGGAAAAACCTCAAGCCCAAAATTTAGCATGATGTCGTCCTGAGATGAATTATAACTTAGAGAAAGGGGGCCTCCCTGGTGTCCTACTGGTTAAGTCACAGTGCTATCACTGCCACAGCCTGAGTTCAATCCCCAGCCAAGGAGCTAATACACATATGGCATAGCAGACCTCTCCTGTCTCACCCACTGCTCCCCTTAGCAATGTAAAATCCACATGTTTTGCTACCCATCTGTCTCTGGTGAATCCTCTCATCCTCTGCACCTCTGGCCTATACCCCAGTTCTACTGGGGGGTAGACTTAAGAGAAAAGGCCTATTGATATCAGAAATTTGATTTAGCAGAAATATCAGTCATTACATTAAGTGTAAATGGACTGGCTAGTCCATAGTCCAGTTAAAAGCTCAAGATTGGATTTTTCCTAGAAGATTTATTTATTTATGCATACAAGAGCTGGGGTACAGGCCAGAGATACGGGGGTGGAGGTGAAAGGATTCACCACAGAGAGTGGAGAACAGAACAGGCAGACTGACTGAAATACACTGCTGAGGGGAACAGAGGGCAAGGCAGGAGAGGTCCGCTGCGCCATGCGGGTTGCTCCCTGGCCGGCCGGGAATCGAACTCGTTCTGCAGAGGCTGCGGATTGTTTCATAGTGTGGTGCTTAACTCCTTGAGCCACCAGGGAGGCCCAAGATTGGATTAGTTTTGCATAAATTTGAAATTCTCCAAAATAAAGTTTGAGAGACAGATACCCATGATGGTTTTTTTTCTCCAACTACCATCATCAACTGCCCAGACAGAGGAACAGGACGCAGAGAGGAAAATTTGATCTTGGGTTAGGTTTCCCCTGACAATTTCCCAGGAAGAGAAGGGTAAACTAAACCAGGTTTAACTCACAACATTATGTATTAAATACAATATTTTAATATAGAAATCATAAGATTAATATTTTTTTAAAAGATTTATTTATTTATTTGTTTGTTTGTTTATTTATTTATACAAGCACTGGGTACAGTCAGAAGCACGGGAGGGTGAGAGAATTCACCAGAGCCAGAGCGGGGAGCAGAGCAGGCAGAAGGACCGAAGCACACTGCTGAGGGGAGCAGCGGGCGGCAGGAGAGGTCTGCGCGCCATGTGGGACCCTCCTCTGGTGGCCGGGGAGCAGCTGGGGATCGAACCAGCGCTGCAGAGGCTGCGGGCAGCTTCACAACCCAGTGCTCAACCGCTGCGCCACCGGGGAGGCCCAAGATTAATCTTTAAAGAGAAGTAAAACAGTCTTTCCAGTTGGGCAAGAGAAACAAAAGGGCAAGTTGCATGTTTTCTCTAACAAGAATCATCCTCTTGGTAAAGAGGACCAAAAGAAATCAGCAGTAAATTACTTCTATGATGAGCATCTCAGAACTTCTCGGTGGTAACAAATAAAATTATAGCATAAACAATAAAATACCATGCTAACCAATGTTTTTGATATATACTTTTTTAAGTGAATGGGGGCAGCTCAGAATATTTTATGACGAATCACAGAAATAGTACTGAGACTAAGTATGGGTTCAGGAAGAAAAAATACCCTTTTCACTATTTTATACTCTTAGTTAGATATTAATAAACCATCTGGTCTCTGCTATGTACTTACTCAAAGAAAACAGAAGTAACATCAGATCACCTCAAAAGCCTTAATTCAGAGATTAGAAAATAAGATTTAGTAGTAAACTGCCATTCTGTATGCATCACAAGTAGATCATCGTCTCTAAGCATAATAAAAAATTATCATTGCTCAGTAAAAATGTTACCTTTATGTTCCACATAAGGCTCCATATCCAAAATTTCTGAGAAGCCAATGTAGGTGTTCAGTTTTTTCTTATGTCCAGTTTGCCTAACCAAAAGGAAAGTTTCATTTATTACTCATTGTATATTGACTGTATTGGTATTTACAGTCATGAAACTACAAAAGCTCTACTAGCTAATTTAATAGACTCAATGGTAACTAACTAGATTTCATTTAGCATGAGGGTGGGAAGTACTGTATTGAGTAGAAAAGGTACTTTATTTCTAGTTTTGTTCTAATTTATTCTAGCTCTAGTTCTTATTTTGAGAATGTCAAGGTAATTGATTTCCTCCCCAAATATCTTGCCTTTACCATGCAGTCTTTGATATTTCTTAGAATAAAAAACTGTCTACAATTCTAGTTCTCAACTACATCTGGCTGGCTTCTTTATGAAGTTGGTGATTACAAAACATAAGATAAAGACATTTCAAAATGACACCCTCCTCTTTTAACTTTCATTCTCAAATGTAGTTTCCAATTATCAGCATAAATTTGAAATTCTCTAAAATAAAGTCTGAGAGAGAGACACACACACCTATGATGGTGTTTTTCTCTAACTACCATCATCAACTGTAATTATCGTGTCTGTGTAAAGTCTGCACACACAATGAGCAACAGTACTCCTCACACACATTTACCTGTCAAAGACAAAGCGCATTAGCTGTAAATTTAAAGTGCAAGGAAGGCTAAGGAGTCGAATCTTCCTTGTTGCATTCTGTTTGCTTTGACAGTTTTCACAAAAGTATCGATTGTCTCCTTCTAATTTTTCTTCCTAAGCAGAAGGAAAAAGATATATTAGTTTAAAAAAATTAAAAGATGGAAAGATATTTTTAAAATGATCAAATCTGGTAAAAAGCACCACTTTATTTTAATTAATATCTCCCATTCAAGGTGTTTCAAATCAAGCTACTAGGAATAATGAAAGATATATAAGGTAAAAAGCAATGCTTAGCAGCAGTATTAATTTCTACACAATGACATTTAAAATTAGTGTGGCTCTCTCCAAAATGTACTATTTAAAAATAAGCCTACTTCTGGGAATTCTAAGGAAGTTTAAGAAAGAAATACCATGATACAAAATTAATTGAAAAATGGGTGGAAACATATGGAGTATGTTTGAGTAAGTACATATGGACACCAGAATACAAAGTTTTACACACACGCACACACACACACAATTTACACACACAGACAGACACACACAGTTCAAATTACTGAACCAGACCCATGAGAAAAAGCTGAAAGAAGAGCATGCGGAAATTCAACATTAAAGTTAATGGTAATTTCTCTTAAATTTTTCCTTTCATCCCCATAGCTTCCAGATAGATACAATTCTGACACCATCACCTTATTTGCTTCACTTAGGTACGACTATTTGCTTTTAACTCACTGACCAGTCTCCTCGCATCCTTCGCCAGCTATTCCCATCTCCCTCTTCTCTTAACGTTTGCATCCCAGGGATCAGTCTTGGTTTCTTCACTCCCTTGGTGATTTTATCCAATCCTGACTTCTCCCCTGAGCTCTACCTCTCAAATACAAAAGGCCCTAGGAGCAGATTCCTAATTGCGCTCAAACCTGGTCCTCCCAGTCTTTCCCATCCCAGGAAAAGCGAGGCCATTCTCCTAGTTACTCAGACCAAAACTTCAGTGATCACTGATACTTCGCTTCTCTCCTTCTCCAACCCACACATTTTGGCAGATCTACTTTGAAAAAATATATATACAATCCAAACACTACTTTATAGCCTCTTCAGCTAACTCTCAGTCCAAGCCACCATCAACTCCTGTCTATCATACCCACCTTGGGCCTTCTCAAGATAGTACCGCTTACCCTGTTAAGACAGATTCTATCACTCCTGTGCTTACAACCATTCAGTGGCATTGCATCCCACTCAAGGTGAAAGGCAAACCTCTGAAAAGGATGGCCAGGCACTACCTGATATGGCTTTAAGTTACCTCAAACTACATCTGCTGTCGTTCTCCCCTTGCTTATTCATTTCAGTCACACTGACTTCCTTGCTGTTCTTCACACAGTCAGAGATACACTTCCCTCAGGTTCTGCTCCTGTTAGCCATCTCCCCAGACCACTATTCTCCCTGACTCTTACATGCCTCACTCCATCTTCAAATATTTTATCTGACCAACATCACTCTTGTACCCCTCTCCTTGCTTCATTTCTGTCTATAGCACTTTAATTATAGTTTAAATGCTATATATTTTACTGCCTTTCCACTGCACTAAAAGCTCCCTACAGGCAAAATACTGTTTTCACTCACTATTGTTATTCCCAACTTGAAAGAGTGTCTGATACCTAGCTGACTGGATTCAATAAATGTGTACTTTAAGCAGGTAAATGGTTGTTGTGCTAAAGGAGTAGGAAAAGAACAAAAATATTTTAAGGTGGCTGAATAATAAGCTCATTTACTATGCTATGTATCTGTTTGCACTTGATAACAAAGTTTCCTCATAGCTGCTCTTCACCCCAAACAAAAGGGATCCACTTCCTTATCTCTATATAACTCTAAAAAGACTGGAGAATGACCAATGACCATGCTGATATTAAAAATTTTGCATTCTTCAACACATTCTAGTTATCTAATGCAGAAAGTAAATTTATACATATGTAAGTTTACATATGAAATAACCAAAAATTATTTTAAGACACAGTTGGCTTCAATATTTTCTGATTTACAAAGTTTCTCTATATTGCTACAGAAACAGATACTTCTTGGGCAAAAAAGACTTAAGTAATGAATTTATCCATTAAATCAAAATACCATTCAGAATATTATCTAAATGTTAACAACCAGAAATAGATCCAACAAAATTTGAATACCTTCAAAAATTCTGAGATACAATCTGTTAACTGTTTGTGGCCTTGGATATTTAACTCCAGTTCATAAAACTTTGATAAAAGCTTGGACTCTCTGCCACACTGATTGCAACTATAATAAAACAGAGTGATAAAATTAAGATCAGAGTGGGAAAAGGCATTGGTCCTATAGCATTAATCCTAGAAGTAGAGAAAGAAACACTACTTTAGTTCTCTTCAACAGAAATTATTTACACCAAGTATACAGAAAACAAAACACAAAGTGATTGGTGAGGCTATATATTTTATGATTAGGAAAAATGTTTAAGTGTTTTACATTTCCTCTTGGAATTGCAGTGTGCTCCAATCTTACTCTTTCAGCTCATACCACAGAACCATAGATGGAGTAAATGGCAAGTGCTCAACCACAATTCCCAATACCTGGTTGAGTTCAACTGCAAGTAACAAGTCAGTTGTTTACATGTTCCCATGGAAATATATTTCTATAAATATTCCAGGTCCCATGATAACTCACTAAAGCTGTAACTTGGACTAGAACTAAAAATTAGGTAACAAATGAGCAGCAGTCTTGGAATAAAATGTACCACGAAAAAGCTGAAACACACTTACACAGTTACATAAGCATATTCTCCACAGAACTGCTGCTGAACAATGTTCCGCACATCTGGGTTCTTTTGTTTAGACAAAGTATCTTCCAAAAGAGACATAAAGAGCTTTGAAAACTCTTGGGCATCCTACAACAAAAGGCTGAATTAATTAAAAGAAAAATCATACCTCCTTTTCAACTTCTGACACAAATTGTAATAAAATATCTTAGAAATTATCTGTACTTTAAACTTAGGGTTCTCAAGCAAGGACTAGAGCTGTGTTGATCTCATCTGTGCCCACCTTTGAATTTTCAGAAATGGAATCAATTATTACATGTAATATACTGGACAGTAAATAAATGCTCCAATTAAAAACAGAAAAAAAATTTGATAAAGCATTTCACCTCATTTCTTTTAACAAACATCCAAGGACCATCTGATTATGTTCTTATATTTTAAAAAATAGATAAATAAAAGGTTTTTTACCTGCTGTTGTCCTGTGTCCAAGCCCAAGGCCTTAACAAATCCAGAGGGATCAATGTATCTCCTGTTACTATTTTGCAACAAGGCAAACAAGTACTGGAGATGCTCACAAATTGTTTGAGGTTCATAGTCTATTAAAAAGAAAAATATTTTTCAAAGTGCTGTTTTAAATATACTTTCTCTTCACCTGAGGATGTAATTAAAACACACTAACATCCAAGCTATAGCAATGTTTTATATTGTTCTAAAGCTTAAAAACAAACCAATTAGTCATCATGTCTTTTGTTAGTAATGAGGCAGTCATTCATATATATAACCTAAAGACAAGAGGCTAGCAATCATGAATACAGTTTCCAGAGTGTCAAGTCACCTGGAACATCAATTCCAGTAACAAAAGCCGCACACTATATTTATCATTCCCATAAGATGGCCAAATGCTTTATTTCACTAATGTAGTCTTGCCACAAATAGAGCAAGTGACAGGAATCTCAACATAGCAATTAACTTCAGTGAAAAATACGACAACACACTATTAAAATTCTAGAATTTTAGAACTGTAAGTTTTAATGAGTGGGTGGAATAAAGAAAATGGGGGGGAGAGAAAACAGGAAGCATGGACCTCAAGAGCCAATTATTTTATTGCCTCTTAAGTCCAAATCCACCCCTCTTTGCCTACTCTATGACAGAGATGAGCTCTGTAACTCAGCTTTGTAGCTAAGGCAAGGTTAAGTCTTACCAGTAGAGGGCAGTGGAGGGCTCAGTTTTACCATCCTCATCAGTCTCCTAAGGGGGTGCAGCTTTCTCCAGTATCCCAGGTTATCGCAAGCTGAGCAGCTCCTGGGCTCAGTGAAATGCCTCTAGAGAGGCAATTCCTCTAACATGACCTGCTGGACTTGGTAGGGAGTTCTGAGGCTCCCTGTGTACAGGAGGGCCTCCCCGTGCTCCATTTGCAGCAGAGACCCTCATGAGGCATCCCAGCACCTTTTTTGCCATTCAGTGAACCCAGGCAGCACATACTCCAGAGAGGTCTAGAATGCAGCCTGGGCGGGAGAGTGAGAGGCTCTTCCTTGGGTGCACCCTTTCTGCTCTAGGGGAAGTGGCTGTACCCTTTATCTACTATTCTTTCATATCCTCTTCAATTCTTATTAGCCAATTCCCCCACTACTCCAATTTCCTGCTAATATTTCTTTATTTATTCTCTGTTCAAATTATTGTATGGTTTCTGTCTCCTGGAACTGACTGCCTTTTCACCTTATTTGTGTGCAAGGACTTTGTAGACTATTAAAAGCTGTTCAATTAAGTGTTATCTACTCCAACTTCCTTCTATTTTAAATATTCTGTAAGATCAAAACAATTTATATTATGCTGGTCTTCCTACCGTTAAAATAAGGGAATGGCTGAGCTGGGAACAGAACTCAGATCCCATCATATTTCTAATATGGTTCCTTTCCACTCCGCTGTATTGTTCGCTTATCAGAAACCAAAGTGAAAAACTTTGGTGAAATATAAACATTTCTGTGTTTAAGGTGAATCTTTACGATATACATTCAAGTCATAATATTGGCACATTATTTTATAAAATAGAAATTTAGTTTTCACTTGTTATCCAGCTGTCTACTCATCAGTGAACTTACATTTCAGGAAACAATGCTAAAAATTAAAAATAATCTTTTACATTACTCATCCTTTACATATACTATAACATTAAAAAATGTATGTTTTTAATCTAGATTTAAGTATTCAAAACTATAGAAATAAAGCTTTGAGGAGACAATCTTAAGAATTTTTAAGCACTGTGTCTTGAAGCAAAGCTTACTATTAATAAAACTTGAGATTCTGGGGCCTCCCCAGTGGCGCAGCGGTTGAGCGCTGGGTTACAAAGCTGCCCGCAGCCTCTGCAGCGCCAGTTCAATCTCCAGCTGCTCCCCGGCCACCGGAGGAGGGTCCCGCATGGCGTGCAGACCTCTCCTGCCGCCCGCTGCTCCCAGTGTACTTCGGTCCTTCTGCCTGTTTTGTTCTCCGTTCTGGCTCTGGTGAATTCTCTCACCCTCCCGCGCTTCTGACTGTACCCAGTGCTTGTATAAATAAATAAATAAAATCTTTCAAAAAAATAAAATAAAATAAAAATAAATAAAACTGAGATTCTAAAGTACTGCCTTTCTAGAGGGCCACAAGAACCTGTGGGGTTTACAAACCCTATCTTTTCTCTCTCAGAGCCAAAGTCGGGAGCCATTTGCAAAAAATAAAATCATGTTAAAGACAGCACACCAGGGGCCTCCCCTGGTGGCGCAGTGGTTGAGCGCTGGGCTGCAAGGCTGCCTGCTGGGCTGTTCATTCCCTGGCCAGCGGCGAGGGTCCCACCAAAAAAAAAAAAATAAAAATAAAAATAAAAACCAGCATACCAGGAACCTCCCTGGTAGCACAAGGCGTTAAGACGCAACCTATGAAGCTATCTGCAGCCATTGAAGCACCAATCGATACCTGTCCAGGGAGCTACCCACATGACACAGCAGACCTCTCCTGACTCACCTGCTGCTCCCCTCAGCAGTGTGTTTCAGTCAATCTGCCTGTTCAGTTCCCCATTCTGTCTCTGGTGAATCCTCTCACCTCCCACACCTGTGGTCTGTACCCCAATTCTTGTATGCATAAATAAATAAATCTTAAAAAAGACAGTACACCATACAGATGGGAGCAAGAGTGCATACAAAGTAACCCACTTGGAGCCCCCAAACCTATATAATCTTAAGACACTGAACTCCCCGTAGAGTTCAGCCCCAGTTCAGCTCCAGTTTGAGAAAAATCTTTTGTTTAGTCAAATTTTTACCTCAAAGTGAATATCTCTAAAATACAAAGTAATGTCAGTTAGAAACAATCCATAGTACACATGAAAAAAAAAAGTACTATTCCAATAGGAATAGTGTGAAACTGAATCTCTGAATTTGCAATGAGTGTGCTGATTAAACCAAGGCTAGCGAGCGTAACCTTACTTTTAGATAGTATCAATTTAAGTCAGCTTATTTGGGATTCAGGACAAAAGACTGTCCTGTCTGTGGTTATACTTAAGTATTTATAAAGTCTCTCAAACTAGGCAAAAGTTACCTTTTCTGCTCTCTTGGACTGATTTCTATCAATCACTAAAATTAAGGGACTACAATTAAAATATTATTACATACAGATTTTGTAAATACATGTGAATAATCAGATATACTTTTTCACTTGAATTAGTAAGTCATTTTGGTGCCTACATGATAAATATAAAGAAAAGGGGGGAAAGAGTTTTAAATTCTGATAACATTTATAAAGGACCTAGTGCCAGGCCAGCAGGCCCAGCACAGAAGCAACACTGGCAAGTTGCTTTCCCCTCGCTGGCTGGCACATCCTCCCAGCTCCCGTCCCCACTAACCTTTATCTTCTTGGATACCATCTCCCATCCTGTAGTCGCTACAGGTACTTGGACATAAATACAGTGCCTGCCGAAGCTCCAAGTTGAGAAACCACACTTGAAGAAATGTATTGACGTAACAAGTAGCTCCAAGGTTTGTCAGGCCCACAAATGAGTTCTATAAACATATAAAATTTACACTTTTTAACATCAATTTCCCTTTAAACAAACAAAAATACATAGGGAGGATTTTTTAAATTACAGATTAAATATCTATTTGAACTTTCTCAACCAACATATAGCCTTAAGACACTTTTGGTCAGGGATTGTGCATACTTTTTTTTTTTAACGATTTTTAAATTTATTTTATTTTTGCATAGAAGAGTTAGGGTGTAGACCAAAGGTGGGGAGAGGGGGCGAGAGGATTCACCAGAGACAGTGCGCAGAGCACAGGAGGCGGATTTACTGAAATACACTAAGGGGAGCAGTGGGCGAGACAGGAGGTCTGCTGCGCCATATGTGGATTAGCTCCCTGGTTGGGAATCAAACTCAGGCCATTGAGGTGATAGCGCTGAGACTTAATCCCAGGCCACCCTGCAGCCTGATAGTGCATAATTTTCATGAAATCACCAATCTGGGTAGACTAGAGTAGTAGGGAAGACTTAGCTTATCTCTAATCTTCTAGTCATCTTCCAGTCTTCTCCAGTCACTTAAGTCTAAAATTAGAACTGTGGCTCTAGGAAAGATAAGTTTGGAACAAACATACATAGATAGGTGTTTTGTTTGCTATATGCTACACTATCTAACAACAAAGTAAACTTCCAGGAAAATTCCCTTTTATGTCCTGTGTATCTAGGAGACGGGAGGCAGAGGAAACTGGCTGCAATTTTTTCCAAAACTAAGTTAAGAATTCCTGAACTTACAAAGAATCATTCTTCATTTAGAGAAAGTATCCACACAGGTGACTATTTTGTAAAGGTGAGGCTTTATATTTAGAAAATACTAACATGCAATTAAAAAAAACTTTTAATACCACTATTATATATAAAAATACAAACCAAAAAGAATCAAAGCAAAAATATTATGGGAGCTTATTTCCTTTATTTACCACTTCCTTTAAAAACATTCAATGTTGGGCCTCCCGATGGCGCAGCGGGTTGAGCGCAGCGCTGTGAAGCTGTCCGCAGCCTCTGCAGTGCAGGTTCGATTCCCAGACGGCCAGGAAGCAACCCACATGGCGCAGCAGACCTCTCCTCTCTCACCCGCTGCTCCCCTCAGCAGTGTCTTCGGTCCCTCTGCCTGTTCTGTTCTCCCACTCTGTCTCTGGTGAATTCTCTCACCCTCCCGCACCTCTGTCCTATACCCCAGCTCTGGTATAAATAAAATAAATCTTACCAAAAATTCAATATTAAAACAATAATACAATTAGCAGTTAAACTATTATTTAAAGGCTTACTGGATTACATAACTACCTGCTTTAAAGCACACCATTAAGAACTATTCCAGGGCCTCCCCGGTGGCGCAGCGGTAGAGCCCTGGGTTGTGAAGCTCCCCGCGGCCTCTGCGGCGCCGGTTCGATCCCCGGCTGCTCCCTGGCCACCGGAGGAGGGTCCCACATGGCGCGCAGACCTCTCCTGCCGCCCACTGCTCCCCTCAGCAGTGTACTTCGGTCCTTCTGCCTGCTCTGCTCCCCGCTCTGGCTCTGGTGAATTCTCTCACCCTCCCTCGCTTCTGACTGTACCCAGTGCATGTATAAACAAAAACAAACAAACAAATAAATAAATAAAACATGCCTCTAAAAAAAAAAAAAATTAAAAAAAAAAAAAAAAGAACTATTCCAATTCAAGAGGTTTAGAGTTTTAAGTTCCACTATTTATCTAAAAGTGGCATAGATTCCCTGGAATCAGCATCAGTTTCTGATCATAAGCACAAAACAAAAGCACATAAAAAACACACACAGAGCAATCACTAGAAAAATGATAGCTTACCTTTTTTCTCCTCTCACAGTTGGGATCATCAATGTTATGAAAACTATTTTCATCTATTTCTCCTAACCAAATATGCTCACCAATGCCAACCAAGCAGTTGGGATTTCCTTTGCAGTTTCGTCTATAAAAAATATTATAGTTTAAATTTAAAATACCACAGTTCCATGACAAGAAATATGCAGATTAAAACTGTAACAATACAACATTTTACATCCATTTCTCTCTGTAAGATTAGCAAAACTGAGAAACCATAATGCCAGACTGTGAGGTTGTGAGGAAAACAGGTAACTTGAAGTTCTGCTGGGGGTGCAAATTGGGAAGACTTACATGGAGAGGAATTTTGTGAGTGTTCAACAAAAGATATATACATATATAGAAATATATAGATATATAGAGCAATCTGTAGATCTATATATCTATAGATAGCTCTACAACTATATATCTATATATCTATCTATGTATCTATATATCTATAGATAGATCTATATCTATATATATATACTTTTTGACAGAGAAATTTATAAGAACCCACTCTGAAAATCACCTCCTAATTCAAAAACACATGCACTAGGTTATTCATTACAGCATGTGTGTAATTGCAAACAACCCAAATAAGCAAGCATAGGAAATATAGTATGTCCACATAATGGAGTACTACGTAACTGTCAAATAAACAACAACAAAAATACACGATCTCTGTGAACTGATATTATTTCCAGGATATATTATAGATTTATTTTTTTAGAGGCCTCCCTGGTAGCGCAAGGGATTAAGTCTCAGCACTATGAAGTTAACCGCAGCCACTGATGCACAAGTTTTGTCCCCGGCCAGGGAGCTACCCACATGGCGCAGCAGACCTCTCCTGTCTCGCCCACTGCTCCCCTCAGCAGTCAGTCTGCCTGTTCTGTTCTCCACTGTTTCTGGTGAGTTCTCTTTTTTTTTTTAAGTTTTTTTAAAAAGATTTATTTATTTATTTATGCATACATACATACATACAAGCACTGGGTACAGTCAGAAGCGCCGAAGGGTGAGAGAATTCACCAGAGCCAGAGCAGGCAACAGAGCAGTCAGAAGGACCAAAGCACACTGCTGAGGGGAGCAGCGGGCGCAGGAGAGGTCTGCGCGCCATGTGGGACCCTCCGCTGTGGCCAGGGAGCAGCTGGGGATCAAACCAGTGCTGCAGAGGCTGCGGGCAGCTTCACAACCCAGCGTTCAACCGCTGCGCCACCGGGGAGGCCCTCTGGTGAATTCTCTTACCGTCCCTCCCCCCCCCCACCCCGCACCTCTGGTCTGTACCCCAGTTCTTGTATGCATAAGCTCTTTGTAAGCCAACCTAAGCAGCATAGTATAGAAGCCTAGATAGAATCCTTCTGTAGAGGAAGAAAATCTCTCCCGTTCAGTTTCCAAAATCCCTAAACTCCATGTTAACACCTTTAGAAGTAGGGCACAGGTGTCAAATATCACCTAACATTCTTGTACCAATTATCTCACAGTAGAAAAAATATTTCTGCAACTCTCCTGCCTACCTATGACTATGCAGGTGCCTCTCTTTTTCTCCTTTTCCAAATAAACACACCCCTTTAAAATGTAAGAAAAAGAAAAGATATTTCTGCATACTTGTTTCTATCAATAGGTAATAAGAGATCAAAAAATGAGACAGGGACACATGTTTACATGGAAAAATATACCTGTTTAATGAATGAATACGCTCAATACCTTAACTCAGCATCTCAACTTGCTAACTTAGAAATCTAATAACTTTCAAGGTCACAAGTAGCCCCAATTTAATCTAGGTGAGTAGCATCTATTTCTTCTATGAATAGAAATTTCCTACAACCTTGTAACCGCACCTCCCCACCTGCCCACTCCCCACAGGTTTTCTTCCCAGAAATCCCTCATGCTGCCTACAGAGGATTCAGAGAAGAAAAACCAAATCATAAACAAAAAGTCTGAGGAGCCGTGGACCTGGGAGCTGCTGGCACACCTACTCGTGCAGGTCTCCAATGTGCACAGGTCGGTTGGCTTTTTTAAAAATAGGTTTTTGTTGGGCCTCCCCTGTAGCGGTTGAGCGCAGCCCAGCAGCGCCGCCGGAAAGGGTCCCACAAAAAAAAAAAAAAAGTTTTTGTTGCGATCGAGTTTTCAAGAATTCTCCCAGAAGGCCTCCCTGGTGGCACAAGGGTTATTAAAGAGAGGGCTACCAAGCTATCGTCAGCCACTGCAGCAAGAGTTTCATCCCTGGCTCCGGCCAGTCAGGGAGCAACCCACATGGTGCAGCAGACCTCTCCTGCCTTGCCTGCTGCTCCCCTCAGCAGTGTATTTCAGTACATCTGCCTGTTCTGCTCCTCACTCTCTTGGTGAATCTTCTCAGTGTCCCCCCCCCCGCCCCCTGCACCTCTGGCTTACACCCCAGTTTTTGTATGCATAAATAAATCTTTAAAAAAAATTCTCCCAGGAGTCACCACATTTTCTCTTCCCCTGACCAGCCTTAAGAGATCTCTGAAAATGATACTCATTTGACCCTGAAACTCCTACAAAGTCATGCAAATCAGAGGCACAAGTCTTTGGGTTCACTTTAAGAACACTCCTGAAAATGCCTAGGCCATGGGGTGTGCATATCTGATGAGTCACCAAGCGTCTGAGGATGTCACTCTACAGAGCAGTGCCTGTGCCACTCTGTCGTCACAATGAAGGAGCAGGTAGGTGTGCCCAGGCCAAACACTGGGGCTGGACTGAGAGTTGGGGGCCCCAAAAGTGCTGAATTTTTACTGCACGTGCTTAAAAATGCAGAGGAATGCTGAACGTAAGGCTTTAGATGTGAAATCTCCGGTCAATGAGCACATCCACATGAACCAACCCCTTTCCTCCCTCCCCCCTGCATCTCCCCTTTCTTTTGGGAGATTGCCCAAAAGAAAAAGACTGCCCTAAAGAAACTGAAGAAATGAAAACTGACAGCTCAGGAATAAATTCAGCATAAATTAAATAAAAGTAAAGGCAGACACACAAAAAAAGGTTTTTGCTCTGTATACCAGATGCCTATTACTACAGGTACACATACCTACCCCCTGCTCCAGCCTTTTTTCCTCAGAAAAACAAGCTGTTCTTTCAGTTCCTGGTTCTAGCAGGAGCTGCTGAGAGGTGCTCCAAGCCCATTCACCTAAAACCCAAAATCTCTCAAGACATTTCAAATGGGAAGAAAGGGAAGGAAAAACAACCACAACACATCTTCAAGGGCAGACACTTCTGAAGGTTGGACCTGGGAAAAGGAAGTCAGCGAGCTGATCTGCATGAGAAGCAGGACTGGACAGAGGTTCAGACATTGTTGGCTACCACATCCTCGCCAAACCCCCACATCCATGGTTTATCGCTCCAAAACTTCTCTGAATTCAACAACAACAACAAACCCTGGCTAGTCTCACAATGCCATGAGCTGTATCTGGGAAACCTAACTAGTAAATGTGAATTTGATAAAACTTTTTCTTTTATTAACATTCCTAGAGCCAACAATCTAATTTGAGTCTCTCTGACAGATCTACTTCTTGAAGTATATGGTTGCCTCGTTCCCTCTGAAGTTTCTTTTAAGACCGGTTAGTACAGGGGGAAACATTCAACACCAGAGAAATGCAAATTTAAAACAGCCATGAAAGATGTTTTCATTTATCCAATCAGCAAAAGTTTTCAGCAGTGAAACAGGGTAAAGTGAATCACTGTTTATTCATTATTAACAGGAGTAACTCAACAACCCTTTTGAAAAAACTTGACAAACTGTCTCAAAATGTTAAATGACATCAACAGTTTGTTTCAGTAAGTCTGCTTCTGGGCACATGTCCACAGACTATGAAAGGACACTGTGGGAATGAAACAAATAATAAAAATTTTAATAGATACTCTTTCTAGGACTGAGTGATGTAAGAACACCAAGTGTCTAAAGCAGTACGCAGAGGACAGGCTTGAAAATGTCTGATAAGACAAGCTAAGCATCTGTGATGTATTACATGCTACAATTTCATACCAACAAAACACCTTGGCAGCAGTATAAATGACTGAATCTGAACAAAGCCCGAGACAGCAATTTTCCTTGTAGAAGAAGATGAAATCCTAACCCAATTCAGGGGCAACGGGAATGGAGGAAAACTGAATTCAAGCCTATCGATGAAATGAAATCAACAGGACTTGGGGACAGATCAGATAGGGTAGGAACACAAGAGAAGGTCTCCATGTCTTCATTTTAAAACAAAGGGGACTAGTAAGTTGGGTGACCACTAAACTTTTCTATTATAATTTCTCTGTAATTTGGATCCCCTTGGAAACTCAAGCACTTGAGTACATGCGAATCAGTGAGACCATTCATTCTGCTTGCTTAACCTCTAGTGAAAGCAGAGTGGAGGTGGTCGGTCCTAGGGAAGAGTCGGATTGTGACCAGCCTGGGTTATTGATGCTCAGTGTTACTGTGTGGTCACTTTCAAATTGCCATCAATAAATGTTGGCAGCATTAGCCCTCCACTAGATACGTCATAATGCACACATAAACAGCGTCACTATGTATAAATAAACCTAATATCTAGCACCTAGACTTTACGGCTTCACACTGTCAAACAGAGATTACTAGATTAGAATTACAGGATCCAAACAATACCAAAATAAAAGACAAAGCCCTGGGTATCAAAGAAGTATTCTCACAGTCAATGAGCACTTCAATCATGAATTAAACAGTTACAGGAAACCAGAGAAGTGATGTGGTGGCATTAAGCACAGGATGGCGCAGTAGAAATCTACAGGAGGGGAGGAAGTATTACCACTTGAGTCTCCACTGGCACACAGGAATTCACTAAGTGTGTGTGTTGGGGGAGGGGGTGCAAAAGAGCATTCTATGCAGGAGAGCACATGGCAAGACGGGAGAAGTAAGTCAGAGGAAGATCGGAAGATTGATAAAGACTTACAAGGCTCACAGGTCACGCTAAGGAAACCTTCCTGTGTACAATTCCACATAGCTGGAACATTTGGGGAGTGAACTTGGAAGGCAAAAGAAGCTACAGAGTAGTCAAAGACTAAATGGATCATAGCAGACCTCACATACTACTGAAAGAGTATGGACTTTCTCTGATAAGCAACACGCAGCCACTATTAAGGTTTTAAGAATTGGATTTGAATTTTAGAATGTTCTTCTAATTAAGCTTCTCAGTCAGAATTGTCAAATTACCTGAAGAATTCATAATTTTGCTTTCAATGAGTGGCATTCTTATAAGCTTCTCCTGCTTTTTTTTTTAAAATATTTATTTATTTTTATTTATACAAGCACTGGGTACAGTCAGAAGCGCGGGAGGGTGAGAGGATTCACCAGAGCCAGAGTGGGGAGCAGAGCAGGCAGAAGGACCGAAGTACACTGCTGAGGGGAGCAGCGGGCGGCAGGAGAGGTCTGCCCGCCATGTGGGACCCTCCTCGGTGGCCGGGGAGCAGCTGGGGATCGAACCGGCGCCGCAGAGGCTGCGGGCAGCTTCGCAACCCAGCGCTCAACCACTGCGCCACCGGGGAGGCCCTCCTCCTGCTTCTTAATAAGACAAGTTTTAAGCTTCTGAGTTTTTGTTTTTAAATGGGAGATTTTCCAAGTATAAACCCTGGCTGGCTCTTCTTCCAGACTTTTTTTTTGTGGGGGAATGGAGGTGGGGAGAGCATAGAGAAAGAAATTTTTTTTTTTAAGATTTATTTATTTATTTATACAAGCATGGGTACAGTCAGAAGCGCAGGAGGGTGAGAGAATCCACCAGAGTCAGAGCGGGGAGCAGAACAGGCAGAAGGACCGAAGTACACTGCTGAGGGGAGCAGCGGGCGGCAGGAGAGGTCTGCCCGCCATGTGGGACCCTCCTCCGGTGGCCGGGGAGCAGCCGGGGATCGAACTGGTACTGCAGAGGCTGCGGGCAGCTTCGCAACCAAGCGCTCAACCACTGCGCCACCGGGGAAGCCCAAGAAAGAAATTTAAAGAGCATGCTGTTATAATAAAAGAGATGAGAAATGAGAATCTAAAGTGTAGAATAGTACAAGAAATTTTCGAGTTCAAATCAATACTACCTGTGGACTTTTTTTGTGGGGAGTAAGAGTAAAAGGTTAAGAAAAAGAGGGTTTCTTTCTTTTTTTTTTTTTTAAATGGTTAGATTTTTTTTTTTTAAAGATTTTATTTATTTATTTATACATGCACTGGGTACAGTCAGAAGTGCGGGAAGGTGAGAGAATTCACCAGAGCCAGAGTGGGGAGCAGAGCAGGCAGAAAGACCGAAAGAAAAAGAGGGTTTCATTTAAAATCTTGTACTTGGGCCTCCTCGGTGGCGCAGCGATTGAGCGCTGGGTTGCGAAGCTGCCCGCAGCCTCTGCAGCGCCGGTTCGATCCCCGGCGGCTCCCCGGCCACCAGCAGAGGGTCCCACATGGCGCGCAGACCTCTCCTGCCGCCCGCTGCTCCCCTCAGCAGTGTACTTCCGTCCTTCTGCCTGCTCTGCTCCCCGCTCTGGCTCTGGTGAATTCTCTCACCCTCCCGCGCTTCTGACTGTACCCAGTGCATGTATAAACAAAACAAACGAACAAATAAATAAATAAATAAAACATGCCTCTATTTAAATAAATAAATAAATAAATAAAATCTTGTACTTAAGGGGCCTCCCTGGTGGCGCAAGGGTTAAGACTCAACCTATGAGTTTGATTCCAGGCCAGCCAGGGAGCAACCCACAGGGCGCAGCAGACCTCTCCTGGCTCACCTGCTGCTCCCCTCAGCAGTGTACTTTGGTCAATCTGCCTGTTCTGTTCCCTGGTCTGTCTCTGGTGAATCCTCTCAACCCCCGCACCTCTGGCCTGTACCCCAGCTCTTGTATGTATAAATAAATAAATCTTTAGATAAAAAACAAAATAAAATAAAATCTTGTACTTAACAAAAGATGGGGATCTCCAAAGACAATGCTTTGCCAAGTCACATATAGAAATTCACCAAAGGGAGGGGCCTCCCTGGTGGTACAAGAGGTTAAGACACAACCTATGGGCCTCCCCGGTGGCGCAGCGGTTGAGCACTGGGTTGCGAAGCTGCCCGCGGCCTCTTCAGCGCCGGTTCAATCCCCGGCTGCTCCCCGGCCACTGGTGGAGGGTCCCACATGGCGCGCAGACCTCTCCTGCCGCCAGCTGCTCCCCTCAGCAGTGTACTTCGGTCCTTCTGCCTGCTCTGCTCCCCACTCTGGCTCTGGTGAATTCTCTCACCCTCCCGTGCTTCTGACTGTACCCAGTGCATGTATAAACAAAACAAACAAATAAACAAACAAATAAATAAATAAACATTCCTCTATAAAAAAAAAAAAAGACACAACCTATGAAGCTATTCACAGCCACTATAGGATGAGTTCAATCTCCAGCCAGGGAGCAACCCACATGACGCAGCAGACCTCTCCTGACTCACCCGCTGCTCCCCTCAGCAGTGTGTTTCAGTCAATCTGCCTGTTCTGCTCCCCACCCTCTCTAGTGAATCCTCTCACCCCCACCATCTCTGGCCTATGCCCCAGTTCTTGTATGCATAAATAAATAAATCTTTAAATATATAAAAAAAAGACACAGCACTATGAAGCTATCTGCAGCCACTGCAGCACGAGTTGGATCCCAGACCAAGGAGGTGACCCACATGGCACAAAGGACCTCTCCTGTCTCGCCTGCTGCTCCCCTCAGCAGTGTATTTCAGTAGATCCACCTGTTCTGATCCCCACTCTGTCTCTGGTGAATCCTCTCACTACTCTTCCCCCCCCCAACAATGGCCTATACCCCAGTTCTTGGATGCATAAATAAATCTTTAAAAAAAAAATCAAGCAGGACAGAACACACATTTTATTTTTTTATATTTTTTAAAAACATTACTTATTTATTTATTTATACAAGCACTGGATACAGTCAGAAGCACAGGAGGGTGAGAGAATTCACCAGAGCCAAAGCGAGGAACAGAACAGGCAGAGTGACAAAATACACTGCTGAGGGGAGCAGCGAGCATGGCAGGAGAGGTCTGCGCGCCATGTGGGACCCTTGCCAGTGGCTGGGGATCCAACCGGTGCTGCAGAGGCTGCAGGCAGCTTCGCAGCCCAGCGCTCAACCGCTGCGCCACCGGAGAGGCCCAGAACACACATTTTAAAGTAAAACTCCTGGGGGCCTCCGTGGTGGCGCAAGGGGTTAAGACCCAACCTATGAAGCTCACTGCAGCCACTAACTACAGCATAAGTTCAATCCCCAGCCAGGGAGGTGACCCACATGGCGCAGCAACTTCTCCTGATTCACCCGCTGCTCCCCATAGTGGTGTGCTATGGTCAATCTGCCTGTTCTGTTCCCCACTATGTCTCTGGTGAATCCTCTCACCCCCCAAAACTCTGCCCTGTACCCTGGTTCTTATATGTATAAATAAACAAATCTTAACTGCCTTGCCCACTGCTCCCCTCGGCAGTGTATTTCAGTAGGTCCTCCTGTTCTGCTCCCCACTCTCTCGGTGAATTCCCCCCCCACACACACACCTCTAGCTTATACAAAAATAAATCTTTTAAAAAACTAAAATAAAAAATAAAACTCCTGGGCCTCCCCGGTGGCGCAGCGGTTGAGCGCTGGGTTGCGAAGCTGCCCGCAGACTCTGCAGCGCCGGTTCGATCCCCGGCTGCTCCCCGGCCACCGGAGGAGGGTCCCACATGGCGCGCAGACCTCTCCTGCCGCCCGCTGCTCCCCTCAGCGGTGTGCTTCGGTCCTTCTGCCTGCTCTGCTCCCCGCTCTGGCTCTGGTGAATTCTCTCACCATCCCGCGCTTCTGACTGTACCCAGTGCTTGTATAAATAAATAAATCTTAAAAAAAAATAAAATAAAATAAAACTCCTAATACAATTAGAAGGGATTAAGGCCCACCAACTCTTAAATCATAAAGTTCCAAAAGTTAAAACAGTATGCTAGAATAAAAAGTTCAGAAACATAAGCACGTGGTGATTTAGCATGGAATAAAAGGCATGCAAGTCAAAGATAATAAGTGATGGTTGTGACAACCAGGCAGTGAGCTGGAAAAAGATAAAGTTGGACTCACACTTTACAGTATACTTAACTACAAATTCCAAATGGATCAAAGATTTAATTGTGAAATGAAACTTTAAGAGTACATCAGCAAATTTATTTTCATTGGCACAAGAAAGGACTTCCTATAATTCAAAAGTTAGACGATGAAATGGGATATGGCACAAAGGAAACCTGGACACTGGGGCTAACAAGAAGCAGGTTTATTGCACCGTTTCTGACTCAGCAGATTCGCATCCAAAGGCTGAGCCCTGTCTGCAGGAAGTCAGGGGCTTATATACACTTTCAGTTTCTACAAGGTTCCAGGTTGGTTTACATTGGCAGCTGTACATGGTCAGATATGAAGTGGCTACATACCAAGAGGTGAGTTGTATGGTGGCATACCAAGGAGTGAGTAAAGGGTCAGTAGTCATGATAACCCCCGCCCCCTAGGTCCATTCTGCCTCATGGCAGTACATGGTCTAACATGAAGCAGGATTTATACCAGGAACTGAGCAAAAAAAGGTTATTACTAAAAAAAAAAAAAAAAAAAAAAAGGTTATTACTAAGATCCCCAGGCTGCTTATCTCAGGTAGCCATGCTTCAATAAGATCCATTAATTTAATTTCAAAAATGTCTGCATGGTTGAGCGCTGGGTTGCAAAGCTGCCGGCGGCCTCTGCGGCACCGGTTTGATCCCCGGCTGCTCCCCGGCCACAGGAGGAGGGTCCCACATGGCGCGCAGACCTCTCCTGCCGCCCGCTGCTCCCCTCGGCAGTGTACTTCGGTCCTTCTGCCTGCTCTGCTCCCCACTCTGGCTCTGGTGAATTCTCTCACCCTCCCATGCTTCTGACTGTACCCAGTGCATGTATAAACAAAAACAAACAAACAAATAAATAAAAACATGCCTCTATAAAAAAAAAAAATGTCTGCATGGCAAGAACTCCATAAGCAAAGTCAAGAAAGAATATCATACTAAAAAAATTTCATGCAAGAGCCTCCCTGGTGGCACAAGTGATAAAGTTTCAGTACTCTCAAGCTATTGCCAGCCATTGCAGCATAGTTCAATTCCTAGTCAAGGAGCTGACCCACGTGGCACAGAAGACCTCTCCTGTCTTGCCTGCTGCTCCCCTCAGTGTATTTCAATAGATCCACCTGCTCTTCTTTCTCCCCACTGTCTCTGGTGAATCCTCTCACCCCCTGCACCTCTGGCATACAACCCAGTTCTTATGCATACAAGAACTGGGGTACAGGCCAGAGGTGGGGGGGGGGGGGTGAGAGGATTTACCAGAGACAGAGGAGGGAACAGAACAGGCAGAATGACTTAAGTACACTGCTAAGGGGAGCAGCAGGCGAGTCAGGAGAGGGCCACTGCACCATGTGGGTAGCTCACTGGCCGGAGATTGAACTTGTGCTGCAGTGGCTGCAGTAAGCCTCAGAGTTGCATCCTAACCCCTTGCGCCACCAGGGAGGCCCTAAAAATTTTTTACATGCAACTCTTGTGACAGAAATAATCTTAGTACATAAAGAATTCCTGAGTTACATGAAAAAGTAATAGCAAAATATAAAACAAGCAGAGGACACATAACAATTCAAAAAGAAATGCAAATGACCCTTACGTATGAAAAGCTATATACAATATGAGGAAAGCAAAGTGAAACTAAACAGACACCTTATGTGGTAGGTGCA
This sequence comes from Talpa europaea, assembly GCF_964194135.1. Taxonomy (NCBI): domain Eukaryota; kingdom Metazoa; phylum Chordata; class Mammalia; order Eulipotyphla; family Talpidae; genus Talpa; species Talpa europaea. The sequence goes on from NC_140076.1 coordinate 11,800,613, forward strand.
GCTTATCAATTATTGCTCTCTCCTAGCTACTTCTTGGACACATGGAATCACAAAACAAACTCCAATCAATGAGTTATATTAGAAAAGATGGTTGTAATTCTAAAGCAAGAACTTGAGACCTGGAATTTAAATCCCTCCACCATTTCAAATGGGGGCTGCCACACTGGGATTCTACTGACTAGAACAAGCCAGCCTCCCCCAACTTCACTCACTCCTGACTCCCACCCCAACCTTCTTGTAGCTTAAGCCATATATAAACCTAAGTTGTTTTAAACCATTTAAATATTTGGGATTTATTTGTCACACAACACAATTTAATTCAGCATGCCTGACATATTTTGTCCTGTCTATCAGATTGACAAAAACATCAAAAAAGGCACTGGGGGAAAAAAGCAATCTCTCGCAATATACTGCTAGTTAGGCTAAAAAGCAGAATGATCTCTTTGGAGGATCATTTCCATTATCTATCAAAACTACTAATGCATTATCCATAATACCCTGCAATCCCACAAGGGTCTTTATTCTACAGATTTCTACATGTTAAACTAACTTAGAATTAATGTTATTTATTGAAGGAAGGATAGAAAAAGACTGAATATAAATTCAAATCAATTTACAAGCAACTGGTTAAATAAAACAATAAATTCATGACAGCATACAATGTTACTATACATAAGACTGAGCATCCAAGAGAAAAATGCATGAAAATAACCAAAGGCTACACATGAAAATTGAAAGCAACTTTTACACACAACTGTCAAAAGGGGTAAATAATCCAAATGGCCATCAATAAACAAATCCTACCATAGATTACTTACTCCCCTCCAAAAAACCGCTGCTACATCCAATATGATTCTCAAAACCATGATGTTGAGCAAAAGAATCCAAACACGAAAGTGCCTGCGTTTTAGCTCATCCCTACTTCTCAAATTAAGAGTGCACATAGTGATATCAGACACCAGGTACCAGAAAACCCATGTATCATTACTGGAACCTAAACTTCAATTCCTTTTACTTAGAGGGGAATTTGTTCATGACACACAAAAACACACGAACTTATCTGTCAGATATATGAAAACCACAATGATACCATGACACATCATCTTCAAAATGACTAGATACTATCAGTGATGTAGCACATCAACTCACATAATGCTCATGAATGGTACAATCACTTTGGAATTAATTTGGTATTATCTACTGTGAAGTCAAATAAAAACTTCTGACCCAGCGATACCTGTCATCAAAAATGTGTACATCCCCAGAAGATACACACAAGAATGTAGACTGCAGCTTTATTCAAATACTGGAAAAATTCCAAATGACAATACCAGTGGGAAAGATAGGGAAAGATAAAGTATTTAAAAAGCCACCCAAAGGGGGAGATCCCATACCTCTAGATCACAATGTTGTAAACCAATGTTACCTCAATAAAAAAAAAAAAAGTAAAGTATATGAAAGGCATGGAATACTGCATAGCACTGAAAAGGAACACAGGAAGGCTTCCCACAATGTGGATGAACCTCACCCAGAGCAGCAAAAACCAGACACAAAAGGAATTACAGGGGCCTCCCTGGTGGCGCAAGGGGTTAAGCACAGCACTAAGAAGCAATCCGCAGCAGCACAAGTTCAGTTCCCCGCTGGCCAGGGAGCGACTCACATGGCACAGTGGACCTCTCAGCAGTGTATTTCATTCAATCCTCCTGTTCTGTTCTCCACTCTGTCTCTGGTGAATCCTCTCACCCCTGCACCTCTGACCTGTACCCCAGCTCTTGTATGCACAAATAAATCTTTTTAAAAAAAAAAAAAAAAGGCCAAGGGAACAACAATGTATACAACTGTATACAAGTTCAAAACAAGAAAAATAATATGATTTCAACCCTAAGGTAGTGGTTACTTTTGAGGAGCAGGGAGGAGAAAGTGATCAGTAAGAGGCAGAAAAGGAGATTGGGGAGCAGGGGAATGCTAGTAACATTTTTGTATCTGTAGTAGATACAATGTTCCCTTCGTGATAAGGCCTCCAGTGTAATCCCTATAATTTATGTGCTTTTCTATATGAAAAATAGCTTTTAATTAAATAAGAATCATTAGAAAATTCTTAAGAGAAATAAGAAGGGTCTTGCCTTATCAGGTATTTTAAAAATAATCCCAAATAATAGAACTATGGTCGTAGGACTGGGACGTTGAGCCAAATCAATGGGAGAGATGATGGCTAAGAAATAAACCCAAAGACATAAGAATTTATCATATAAGTGACTTTTTTAACTAGTGGAAGGAAATGCTATATTATTCAATAGATGACTAAGAAAACTCAGTAGCTATTTGTACAAATAAAAATAAAGTAAGGATAGATTCCCCTCTCTCATTCCCTTAATCAAATTCTAAAAGGACAAAGACTGAATGCATAAAATGGAACAATTAGTACTAAAATAATTATGTTGTTTGCTTATATCTCTCATCTTCTAAAATATATGACAGGGCCTCCCTGGGGGTGAAAGGGGTTAAGAGGCAACCTATGAAACTATCCGCAAGCCACTGCAGCACAAGTTCGATCCTCGGCCAGGGAGATACCCACATGGCCCAGCAGACCTCACCTCTCCTGTCTCGCCCGCTGCTCCCCTCAGCAGTGTATTTCAGTAGATCAGACTGTTCTGCTCCCCACTGTCTCTGGTGAATCCTCTCACCACCTCCACCTCTGGCCTACACCCCAGCTCTTGTATGTATAAATAAATAAATTTTCAAAAAAATATTATTTTTTAGTTTAAAAAAATTGTACTTGAGGGCCTCCCCTGTTGGCGCAGCGGTTGAGCGCTGGGCCCAACGAGGGTCCCACATGGCGTGCAGACCTCTTCTGCTGCACCCGCTGTTCCCCTCAGCAGTGTACTTCAGTCCTTCTGCCTGTTCTGCTCTCCGCTCTGGTGAATCCTCTCACCCTCCCGCGCTTCTAACTATACCCAGTGCTTGTATAAATAAATAAATAAATGTTTAAAAAAAATTGGACTTGATCTGTCAAAGTTAGCAAGGCGAAAGGTGGCAACAATGTGAGGGAAGCAGGATGGGTTCACCTAGTCTTTGAATATGGCTAAACACACCTTCAGTGCTGGCATCTTTTAACATAGTGTACACTATGAAAAAATGGATGTTATTAATTTGCTTCTTCTAAGAGTCAGGGGAAATTTATAAACTAAAGAGAAAGCAGGAATAAGTAGCCTTTGAGATTTAAATAAAAATTGCTTGGACCTCACAGTAGGCATGGTTTCAAAATCAGACTTAAGAAAGCTAAATTGGACTACATCAAAGCTAAAAACTTTTGAGCTGAAAAGACAATCCCTAACAGAATGAGAAAAGATTTGCAAACATGAGGCACTTGTATCCAAAATGTGAGAACTCTTACAGTTCAATAAAAGACAACCCACTTTTTTAAATGGCCAAAGGAATTGGAATTATTCTAAAATAAATAAATAAATGGGTGGATGGATGGACATATTGAATGGGCAATAAACATGAAAAGATGCTCAACATTACTAGTCACCAAGGAAATGCAAGTCTAAACCACAGGAGAATCCACTTCACACAGTCAGGATGGCTACAAGTATAAAGAGAAACAAAAACAAGTGCAAGGCTGTGGAGAAATTGTAATCTCCATACACTGTATGTTAAATAGTACAATTTGGGAAAATAATTAGTTACTCAAAATGTCCAACATGATGTTATCATTATGCCCCAACAATTCCAATCCTACGAATCTACCCTAGAAAAATCAAAACATACCCCACAACATGCAAACTAAGAGTCACAGGAGCATTATTTACAGCAGCTAAAAAGTGGAAACAACCCAAATGGCCATCCATTAATAAGTATCTAAAAATGAGGTAGATGCACAGAACGGAATATTATTCAGCAATAAACAGAAATTAGTTATTAGGAAAATGCAATCAAAACCACAATGAGATGCCAATGCAAACCCACCGGCTGGCAATTAACCAGAACTTAAATGTCAGGAGAAACTGGGCCTTCACACACTGCAGGTGGGAAGGTAAAGTGGCACGCGGCTGTGGAAACAGAATGGTGGCTCCACAGTTAAACACAATTACCACACGAACCAGGAACCCCACTAGTAGGTGCACAGCCCCCAGAACTAAAACCAGGTGTTCTAACAAAAACTTGTACATAAATGTTCATAGCAGCACTAATCTTATGGCCAAAAAGTGGCAACAACCAAAACGTCTATTAACTAGGTGAAGTGATGGATTTGTTAATTATCTTGGGCTTGGCAACCATTTTATAGTGTACATCAAATCACCACATTGTACACTTTAAATATATACAATTATATTTTTCAATTATTCCTGGGGAATGTTGAAGGAAATTTTTTAAGTCCTTCAACTTGAACAGATAAAGAAAATGTGGTATATCCAAACAATGGACTATTATTCAGCCATAAAGAGAGTTCAAATATTAATACACAATACTACAGCAAGATCCTAGAAAACATTATGCTAAGTGAAAGCCAGACCCCAAAAAAAAAACCACCAGGAGCTGTGTAATTCCATTTATATGAAATACATAGATTAGAGAAGTGCTTGGAGACAGGGAGTTTCCTGGTTGCCTGGGGCTGGGCGGAAGGGGAAATGGGAAGTGCCTATTTAATGTAAATAAAGCTTCCTTTTAGAATGAAAAAAGTTCTAGATCCAACAATGGTGAGGTTTGCACAACATTGTAAATGTACTTAATGCTCCCATTATATACTTAAAATGTTAACTTCGGCGCATTTTACACTTTTTTTCCAAAGATTTATTTATGCATACAAGAGCTTGGGTACAGGCCAGGTGAGTGGGGTGAGAGGATTCACCAGAGACAGAGTGGGGCACAGAACAGGTGGATCTACTAAAAGATTGACCAAAGTATACTGCTGAGGGGAGCAGTGGGCGAGTCAGGAGAGGTCTGCCGTGCCATGTGGGTTGTGTCTTAAACCCTTGCGCCACCAGGGAGGCCCTACACACTTTTAAAAAAGATTTTTTAAAAATAAAATATTGACACATGTTACAACACAGATAATCCTTGAAACATGCCAAGTGAAATAAATAAGTCCATACATGAAATGTCCAGAATGGGCAAATTTAGAGGCAGAAAGTATATAGTTGGGTGCTGCTTGGAACTGGAGGGGGCAATGCACAGGGGTGAACTGAGAAATAACCTATTGATAAGTGTCATGGCTTTTTATTGTGGGAGGGGGTTGAGGGGGAGATGTCCTAAAAACAGATGGCTAAACCACCTTGAGAATATACAAATAACGAAAAAACACTGCATGGTACATCTTGAGTGGGTGAATCACAGGATATGCGAATGATATCTCAATACAGTTTTTAAGCTGCAGCTTAAAATTCACCTTTATGATATTCCCCTGATGGTGAGCTCAGCCTATATCTACAGTTAAAGTCATAACTATTCCTGTAAAGGTTTACATTTTTTGATTACTCTGCAACCTAATTAAGAAGCTGGCTGAAACTTAGCACTTTTTATTCTACACGGACTTCTGTCACTCCAGTCCTTACTACTGCTAGAGTGAGATTTGCCCTCTTCGCCAACTAGACGTGTGCCCGGCACCTGAATCATCCGTTTGTTTGCCAGTTTCCTGACTTGTTTCATGCTTCCAACTAGATCTTTTTCAAGTCCCACGATGGGACACTGACTTCCATTCCTGCCGAATCTCCCCCCAGCGGAATGAAAAAACTCCAGAAAGCCTTTACTAAAAACGCCGCTAAAAGGTTACTGAGCATGCCCGGTTTGGTCAAGTCAACCTAACAAGGTTCGGGAACAAAAACTATAGTTCCCGCGTTAAAAGCTGGAAAAACAGAAGAGACAAGCACAATGCCTGAGAATGCAAAGGCAAGGCAAGGTTTGAGGGCTAAGCAACAGTGAAGGTCAGCACTTGCACAGCTCAAACTTGGTTCTCAGCAAGCGTGGCGGAGGGTCAGAAAGGCCACAACAAAACCCAAAAAAAAAAAAAAAAGCTTACAAATACTACAAAGCGAGGGGAGGTCAACTGGGGGGCGAAGGGTACCGATGACGTCGGCTAACCATACATTTTTCCAAAGCAGCCCTGGCCAAAATGATGAAAATGACCAAGCCTTCAGCGCCAACAGGAATGCAAGACATGCTGGGAGCAGCTCCCTTCCAAGAAGTTCCTTTTCCCAGTCGAAAAAGCCACGCCATGGCCAAGATACACCAACCACCAGTGTTTGCTAAGCTCGCAGATCCTGCCTTTAGCCATCGCCACCGCCATCTTCTGAGATACGAACCCAGAACCCTTCCTCCGAGGCGCCCGGCAGCATCACCTCCGTGCAGAGCGCGGGAGGCTGCGCGCCGCAGCTCGCCGAGCCGGCGGGAGGGATGCAGCTCCCTGCGCCCCTCGGCGCCCGCGGGGTGCGCGCAGCCGGCTCCCCGACCCCAGCCCCGAGCCCCGCTCTCCAAGGTGCGGCGCGAGGGGGGCGCCAGGCCGGGGCGCGGGCCTCACCTGCACACGCCGCGGATGCAGGGCTCCAGCCAGATGCGGTAGGCGGTCTCGATGTGCTCCTGCGACACCTCCTCGGGCCGCACCGTCTCCGCCCAGCGCCAGGCCGCCTTCTCCAGCTGCAGCCGCGGAGCCATGGCCTCGGCCCAAGGAGCGCCTCCCGAGCCCGGCCGCCGCTGCCGTCGCTGCCGCCGCCCAAATAAGCTCCGCCACCTGCCAGCGAGGAGGACCGGGCGCTCCCTCAGCCAGCTGGCCAGTCAATCACCTGTGCGCGCCACTGCCGCCGCGCCCGCCCGCCCGCCCGCGCCCTGCCCGCACGACCGGCCGCAAAGCGCCGCCGCGGGCACCCGACACCCCCCGCGCCCGCGGACGTTGGAGGTGGACGCCCCGTCGCGCACGGCGCATGCGCCGCCCCAGCAGCCTTTGCACCTCCCGCGCCTCAGGCCCGGCCGGCGGAGGAAGGGGAAGCGGCCGTCGGCACCGTCTTGCCACGTCCTCAGCGGCGCTGCTGGGGAGCGGCGCGTCAGCACCTGTCCCCGGGAGCGGCCTGCGCGCCACCACGCTCACGGGCCCGCGCCGCGAGGGCGGAACGCTGTCGGCTCGCGCCCCCCGCCGCTGCCCCTTTAACTGTGGGCGGCTACTCTCACGCGAGAGGCTGCTCGACGCACACCATAGGTCCGCCGGGCTGCGGGGTGGGGCCTGACCCTGGGTCACCAAAGGAAAAAGGGTCGGGTCTCTGGGGGAAGATTTAACTTCACCAGGACCGGTTCCGACGCCTATCCCGCGCCCACCTGACGTCATGGGACGGTCCTGGCTTTTCCTGAGTTTGGAACTGGACTACGTGTCCCGGCATGCACTTCGTGCTGCCACTCACTGGGTGCGAGGGATGCTGGGATTTGTAGTCCTCGAAAGGCGGGGGGCGAGTTGGGCGGGAAGGTGGGAGATGCGGGAACCCACGCGGGTGCCCCGGCTGGAGTTCTTTGATGGGCAAGGTCTTCCTGCAGCTGGTTGACCTCCGCGCTGTGGTTCTCCAAATGCTGACTTCCTAGTTCTTTTGAGAAATTCCTCTCTAGCTCCCGGGTGTAAAAACATTTCCTTTTTGCAACTCTGCCCTAGGGTATAAAGATTTGACTAATCAGAATGGTTTACAAACTGTAAAAGGCATTGCTATAGTGAGGATTTAAGGGCTTTGCATTTGAATGAGAGCACTACAGGGGTTCAAGCACTAATTTCTGACTCATCCGTTTACCTCTGGGTAACCTTGGACTCCGTGCTTAACGTGTGTTAGGACGACTAACGTTCACTGAAGGCTTGAAAATAAGATGTGGCGCTACCGTGGATGAGTTGAGGGCGGCAGAAACACAAGATCCCCTTGCTAGCCTTGAAGTGACTGCTGGGAATAGGCTTCCCAGAAGTGGTAACTTTTACTCCTAACCCTTAAAAGATAGAACACACCCTTCCAGACAAAGGGAACTACAAGGAGAAACTTCTAGATGTGAGGCCAGAATTCTGAGACTGGGAGAATTGAAAGTTAGGGCTTGAGAGGTTCCCCCACATTTGCCTTTATTTGAGAAAGTCAATGAAAGTTTTAAAGAGGGTGAGTAAACGTTTGTATTTTGTAGAACTTTCTCCATCTGGGTCAAGAGCAGAGCCAGAAAGACCTCTTAAAAGATTATAGACTAGGGAAAACAAAGACCTGAACTGGGCCGTGTAGTAAGTATGGAGCAAGGAGACAAATTTCAAAGATATTTAGGAAGTGGGATTGCTACAGCTTGCTGTCAGACTTATCAGTGTCTTTATCTTCCTCTCGTTTGACCTTCAAGTCTGGGTCATTGTCCTTGGTGCTTGGACTCCTTGTGTCAGCCATTGCCTCACTTAGCACGTGATAAAACTGTGAATGTTTTTCACCATGCTTACTGCTACATGCCTGTTTTCTAACTTGGGTAATTAAATGAAACTTCTACCAAGTGAGATAAAAACTAGAAAAGCAGGCTTAGAAGGGGGTATGATTGCAGTTCTTAATAAGTTGCATTTCAGGTGCAACTTATTCAGACATGAGTGACTCTTGAGGGCTATATTGCTCTTGCATCCTGAATTCTTTAACCTTTACTGGAACATTTTCATTAACATCCCAACTATACTGTAATTTCTCCCAAATTTAACAAACCCTCTCTTGACTCCCACATCCCACTGTTAGGGGGAAAAGGATGTCCCAAAGCAAATTCCATATAGGCTTTGTGGACTCCACCCCCACCCCAGGTCAAAGCCAAAGACACTGGGAACTCCAAATCCCATCACCACCAAAGGGAAGGTGGCTGGGACCTGAGGGTGGGGTTAAGCAGCCAGGTGGATACAAAAGGCAGACACGTGGGCTTTGAGGGGCTCTCCATTTTTGGGCTCTCGGCCAGCTCGCAGCGTCCTACCCGATCCGATGACCTGGAAACCCAAAGGGCGAGCTGGCCGAGAGCCCAAAAATGGAGAGCCCCTCAAAGCCCACGTGTCTGCCTTTTGTATCCACCTGGCTGCTTAACCCCACCCTCAGGTCCCAGCCACCTTCCCTTTGGTGGTGATGGGATTTGGAGTTCCCAGTGTCTTTGGCTTTGACCTGGGGTGGGGGTGGAGTCCACAAAGCCTATATGGAATTTGCTTTGGGACATCCTTTTCCCCTAACACCACCTCCAGCTATTATCCCATTTCTCTGCTCCCCTTTGTAACATAACTCCTGGAAAGACTTGTCTACATACTCCTTCAGTTCTCGTCCTCCTATTCTCCCTTCAATTCACTCCAAATCAGGCTCTTGCCTCTGTTACCCCCAAAACCACTCATATGGTCACCAACTTTCTGCTCAACCATTTGCTTGACCTGACTTCAGCATCAGACCCTCTCTCTTGCAAGCATTTTTTTAGAAGTTTTTTTTTTTAATATTTATTTATGCATACAAGAACTGGGGTACAGGCCAGAGATGCAGGGGGTGAGAGGATTCACCAGAGACAGAGTGGGGAACAGAACAGGCAGATTGACTGAAATACACTGCTGAGGGGAGCAGTGGGCGAGTCAGGAAAGGTCTGCTGCACCATGTGGGATAGGACTCGTGCTGCAGTGGCTGCGGAAAGCTTCATAGGTTGCGTCTTAACCCCTTGCGCCAGCAGGGAGGTCTGCAAGCACTTTCTTAACTTGCAGGACACCATTCTCTCCTGGGGTTCCCATCACTCCAGCCATTCTTTCTTGGTGTCCTTGCTGATTCTGTGTTACCGCTCTAACCTATAAACTTGAGTGGCCCGGGGTCCTCCTTGGGCTTCTCCTCTAACTACATTTTCTCCCTGGGTGAGCTGATCTCCTGTGGCTTTCATTACATTACAGTTGTGTGATGACTCCCAAATTCATCTCTCTAGACCTCACCTTGCTCCTAAAATCCCAGATCTTTATATCTTGCTGCATCTTTGACATCTCCCAAGTGCAGTAGGTGTTTCCCACTTCACAGGTCCAAAACATTTCCTTATTCTATTTCCAGCCCTTCTCCCCAAATATTCTTCTGCAGACTTTCCCATCTCAGCAGGTGACAGCTTAATTCTCCTACAAACCTTAGAGATGGCTTGAATGTCTTTTTCTTATATCCCCATCTAGGCCTTCCACAATCCTGTCAGCTGTGCCTGCAAAATATACACAGAATGCAACCACTGTTAAAAAAAAAAAAAATTCAACCCAGTAAATTTAGAGATCTAATTGGTTTTGTTAAAGGGACTCAAGAATTGAGCAGCATCTCAAACAGCTAGTATAAAGTGGAAAGTTTTTCAGTAGGGCAAAATGAGGGTGGGATTATTTAGCAAAAGAAAGGATTGGTATAGGCACCAAGCCACCTTCCCTTGAGGCAAGGGAGGGACCCCTAGGCAGATGTCTGGCTATTGTTGGCCCAGACTGATCAGCATTACTTCCCGGGAGGGGTTGAAACTACAATTACAATAGACATTAAATCTTGTTTGGTGACATGGGTTTAGCACAAGTGTCTCCATTTTGGGCCAGTTTCTTTTTGTTTTTAATACACTACAGTTACCATTGCCACCCTGGTCTCACCCAGGGTTATTGCAAAATCTTCCTAACTGGTCTTCCTTGTCTTTACCTCTGACAGTTCTTGGCATGTAAGCCAGATGGACATTCCTCTACTCAAAAAACCTCCAAAAACTTCCTCCCTCAGAATAAATAACAAATGCCCTCTCCTCTGTGCCTTGCTGCCCAGTACTCGTTGCCTACTGCTTTTCCTTCCCCCAGCTTTGTTCTGACAATGCTGTGGTCCTCCTTCAGGCCACAGAACTACTCAAGTAGCCTCCTGCCTCAGGGCCTCTCCTGTTTCTTTGGTCTAAAACACTTGCCCTGCACAGCCACTTGACAGGCTCCTTCACCTAACAAGTTTCAGGAGCAAAGGGAGGATCCTGGAAAGAAGGTCCAGAATGACTAATATTTAGATGTAAAGAGAAGCAGAAAAATTGAATATGGAGAAAAGTTTCACGTCAATGGGGAGTCCCTTTTTTTCCTCTCCATTCTGAAAAACTTTCCCTTCATAGAAAAAATTTTGAAACAATTATCTACAACCAGCACTACCCAACAGAAACATATGAGCCACTTAAGTCATTTTAAATTTTCTATTAGCCATGTTTTTTAAAAAGATATTTATGCATACAAGAGTTGGAGTGTAGGCCAGAGGTATGCAGAGATGAGAGGATTCACCAGAGACACAGTGGGGAGCAGAATAGGCGGATCTGCTGAAATACACTGCTGAGGGGAGCAGCAGGCAAGACAGGAGAGGTCTGCTGCGCCATGTGTGTCAGCTCCCTGGCCAGGGATTGAACTCGTGCTGCAGTGGTTGCTGACAGCTTCATAGAGCTAAGACTTACTAACCCCTTGTGCCACCAGGGAGGCCCCTCTAGTAGCCATGTTTTAAAAGAGTAAAAAGCAGATGAAATTGATTTGAATAATACATGTAACCTAATATGTCCAAAATCTTTACATTCCTACATGAACTTGATATTTTTACTATATTAATGAGATTTCAACATTTTTTTCACATTTTGGAAATTAATGTACATTTTACACCTACAGCCCATCTCAATTCAAACTTGACACATCCAAGTGCTGACAGCCACAAGTGCTGTGTTGATGGTAGTAGGCAGCAAGGGTCTCTACCCTCCTGACTTCGTCACCTACTCACTCTTCATCTAGCTCCAACCTGGCTTATACTCATATCACTGCTGCTTTTATTGACTTCATGGTACCAGACCAGGGATCCCTTCTGGCCTTAGCAGCCACTAGCACAGATGACCACTCATACCGTCTTGAGAGGTCCTCCTCTTGGCTTCTGGGCAGTATCTCTGGGTTTTCTATCTCCCTCAGTGACTGCTCATCAGTGGACTTTGCTGCCTCTTCCCTCTGTACTGTCAGTGCAAAGGAGAATCTCATTTTCTGTGCGTGTCTACTCTGTACTCCACTACCTCACTTCTGACACCAGATGTGTGGGTTTTCCACACATCAAACAATTCTGCAACACCGGCTAGGTGTCTAACTCAGTTTTGACACTAATCGACCTGGAGATAGCATCAGAGCAAACAGGGTTCAGTTACTGACCTCAAACAAAAGGAATTTGTTATTCCAACAACACAGTAGGGTTTATTAGGAAACAACAGAGCAGATTGTAGAATATGTTCCCAGTGAGGCCCAAGTGGACTTCCTGGAATCCAAGACTAAGACTATCAATCCCTCATGTAACCACTACAGAACCGCTCGCTGTGTCCCTTTAGCAGAAATAACATCACCTGGGGTGAGGAAGCTGAAAGGTGTGCTGGGTCCATGGCCTGCTGGTTTGCACATGCCTAGGCACACTCCAGCATCTTGATCTCATTTAAATCAAGTTCTGAAGAATAAAGATCACAAGTCCCATAAGACTGCACACGTAAGGCTTCCCTGATGGCCTTGGGCTTCAGTGACAGCACTATCCCCACAATGGCCCACCACAGTGGCTGGCCTGAGTTCAATCTCTGGCCAGGATGCTGACTCACATGGCACAGGAGACCTCTCCTGTCTCACCCACTGCTCCCCTCAGCAGTGTATTTCGTCATTCTGCCTGTTCTGTTCCCCACTCTGTCTCTGGTGAATCCTCTCACCACCACTCCACCCCGCCCCTCTGGCCTACACCCCAGTTCTTCTATGCATGAATAAATAAATCTTTAACAAAAAAAAAAAAAAAAACCTGCACACAGACCCCTCCAGACACTAACTGACCAACTGCAAGGCCAGGTTCTCAGTTGAGCTTCTGACCATCTGGCTATAAATCAGGGGTTTTCATGCCTCCTCTACTCCTCAGGTTTGATTAATTTGCTAGAAAGGCTGACAGAAATCAGGAAAACATTTCACCTATTAGTCATTTTACCTATTGCCTACTGGATATAACAGCCAGATGGAAGAGATGGATGGGACAAGAGCTTCTATGCCCTCCCCAGATATACCACCCTCTCAGCACCAGCTCTGCTCACCACCCAGAAGCTCTCTGAAACTTTTTGATTTTTACATTCATTATATAGCCATGGGTGATTAAATCATTGGCCTTTGGGAGCCTCCCTGGTGGCGCAGGGGTTTTTAAATCTCAGCACCATCAAGCAGCATGAGTTCAATTCCCAGGCAGGGAAGACCTCTCCTGTGTTGCCTGCTGCTCCCCTCAGCAGTGTACTTCAGTAGATCTGCCTGTTCCGCTCCCACTATGTCTCTGGTGAATCCTCTCACCCGCCCCTGCACCTCTGGCCTGTACCCCAGTTCTTGTATGCATAATGGCAACTGGGAGCAGAACAGGCGAATTGACTGAAACACGCTGCTGAGGGGAGCAGCAGGCGAGATAGGTGAGTTCTGCTGCACCATGTAGGTGCTCCCTGGCCAGGGATCGAACTCATGCTACAGTGGCTGTAGATATCTTCATAGGTTGCATCTTAACCCCTTGCGCCACCAGGGAGGCCCCATAAATAAATCTTTTTTAAAAAAATAAATCATTGGCCTTTGGTGATTGAGTTCAAGCTGTTATAGAGCAACCCCGATATTAAACGGGTTCCTAGCTGTGGGTCCTCACCCGCGCGCTTTAAAGGGACTTATGAATACTCTACTACAGACACACACAAAAGGGTTAATAAAAGGTTTATTTACAAGAGAAAAAGAAATAAGGAAAATGTACAACTCAGGGAGAAAATAGGGAAATAAAGTCTTTAATGTGTCCTACCCGATCCGACGACCTGGAAACCCAAAGTCACTCTCAGAGCTGGCCGGACGCTGCGAGCTGGTGGAGAGCCCAAAATGGGGTCCCCCAAAGCCCACGTGTCTGCCTTTTCTATCCATCTGGCTGCTTAACCCCACCCTCAGGTCCCAGCCACCTTCCCTTTGGTGGGGATGGGATTTGGAGTTCCCAGTGTCTTTGGCTTTGACCTGGGGTGGGGGTGGAGTCCACAAAGCCTATATGGAAATAGCTTTGGGACATCCTTTTCCCCCTAACATTTGGCCTTTGGTGATTGAGTTCAATCTAAATAAAACCCTTCAATGTCCCCTTCCTAGAGTAGAGGGGGGCTAAAAGTTCCAGCTCTCTAGTCACGGTTTATTCCCCTAGCAACCAGTGCTCGTCCCTAGGTTACTTCCGAAGGGCTTGCCAAACTTCAGCTCATTAATAAGTAAGTGTGCTTCAAAAGGGCTTGTTGGGAACAACAAAAGACACCTTCATCACTTATCACTTAGGGAAGCCCAAGAGCGTTAGGAGCTCTGTGCCAGGAATAGAGTAAGACCAAATCTGTATTTCTTCATATGAATCACAGTGTCACAGCTGGAGTTTTTCTAATCCATATTTTGGGCCCTCTCCTAAATCAATAAAAAGAAAAGAATTAAGTATAAACATAAATCAGATCATGCTGTTAGAGGGCAGGGAGAGGGGCACCCCAGACCCCACAAACCTGACTGCTCTAAATAGGTTCTGCCATCTGCCACATCAATACAAAACATATGAGAAACTTTCATGGGAAGGAACTTTAATACAATTAGGAAACAATACAGGAAAGGCAAAGAATATAGTTTCTAAATCAACCACCCAAAGTTACCCGTCCCCTCGTGGGTTAAAGTCCATCCAAATGGGATTGGCCCAGAGCAAGGCCCCAAAGCCTGCCCCAAGTCTAAAGCATCTTCCAGTGGGAACCCACAGAAAAGGGTCAGAAACAATCAGACAAGTCTGGGAGGAAAAGAGCAAAATCAAAATCAAGACAAAAACCGCCATTGTCACCTCCCCAAGGGTCTCTCACCCACATCTGTGTCACCCAGTCCATGACCAAAAGACAAGCGCAGTTTCTTCACATGTCTCTTGGCTCCATGTGCCTCCTCCAGGTCTCCTTCTGGCTCTCCATCCTGCTTCCTTTCTTCCTCAGTCCCCTCTGCAGCTTCTTCTCTCTCTGCTCAGCTCCACCCTCCCTTGGGTGGGGCAGGAACCTGGAACCTCCCCCTTTCCTGGGGACCACCCTGTTACAACGCCACTCTGTTTTGGCATTCCTTTGCACTTTTGTTTTTTTTTTAAGATTTATTTATTTACACATGCAAGAGCTGGGGCATAGGCCAGAGGTGTGGGGGGTGAGAAGATTCACTAGAGACAGAATGGAGAGCAGAACAGGTGGATCTACTGAAATACACTGCTGAGGGGAGTAGCAGGCAAGACAGGAGAGATCTGCAGCACCATGTGGGTAGCTCCCCAACCAGGGATCAAACATGTGCTGCAGTGACTGCTGATAGCTTCATGGTGCTGACGCTTAACCCCTTGCACCACCAGGGAGACCCTCCTTTGTGCTTTTAATAAAATCTATTTTTTTTATAATTTATAGGACTGCAATAGGCAGAATAACAGCCTCCACAAAGATTGTATACTGACTGCTTGTGTCCTCACCAGTCATATGTTAAATCCTAAGACCCAGTGTTATAGTTTTGGAGGTGTGATTTTGGGGATTAGGTCATGAGAGTTAATTGAAATAATCCCCTCTCTGAAATGAATTCAAAATTTAAAAGTTTAGGGGCCTCCCTGGTGGTGCAGGGGTTAAGACAGCACCATCAAGCTATCGCCAGCCACTGCAGCTTGAGTTTGATTCCCAGTGGGCCAGGGAGCTACCCACATGGCACAGCAGACCTCTCCTGTCTCTCCCGCTGCTCTCCTCAGCAGTGTATTTCAGTAGGTCTGCCTGTTCTGCTTCCCACTCTCTCTAGTGAATCCTCTCATGCCCCACACCTCTGGCTTACACCCCAGTTCTTGCATGCATAAATAAATAAATCTTTAAAAAAAATTTTTAAAGTTCATTAAAGAGGTTGTTCAGAGCCCAGGAGGACCCAGACTTGGGGACAGTCAACAGATTTTTCTGAGTCACTGACCTGCACTCAGCTTTGTCTCAATTTAAAGTTATTTGCACAGAAAGAATATGTAATTGTTCTTTAGAAGGGGCCTCCCCAGTGGCACAGTGGGTTGAGAGCTGTGAAGCTGTCCACAGCTTCTGCAGCACAGGTTCGATTCCCGGCTGGCCAGGGAGATTCCCACATGGCGTGGCAGACCTCTCCTGTTGTGCCCGCTGCTACCCTCAGCAGTGTGTTTCGGTCAGTCTGCCTGTTCTGTTCCCCACACTGTCTCTGGTGAATCCTCTCACCCATGCCTCTGGCCTGTAGCCCAGCTCTTGTATAAAAATAAATATATCTTAAAAAAAAAAAAACTCTGTAGTTTCAAAAAAAAAAAAAGAAGGCATCTAGTTAATTTCTAACATTTTCTGTTAACGAAAGGTTGACTTCTAACTTTCTTAGTTAATGATAAAAGAGAAGCATAACTCATAACTTCAAAATGATCCCTTCATTTTATAAAGTCAATTCGGAGCTATTGTTAGTGTATGACCAAGTGGTCTCCCAGGACACCAAACTGTTAAGGGGTACACGCACTAAAAGGGGTCCAGCCATCTGCTACAGAAAAGCAAAGGAAGCAGACCCTTAGAGTGAAAGATCTTTAGTTTAGTGTGCATAGAAAGAGAAGAAAAAGGGGGTCTCCCTGGTGGCGCAAGGGGTTAAGATGCAACCTATGAAGCTGTCCACAGCCACTGCAGCACGAGTTAGATTCCTAGACAGGGAGTTACCCACATGGTGCAGCAGACCTCTCCTGACTTGCCCGCTGCTCCCCTCAGCAGTGCATTTCAGTCAATCTGCCTGTTCTGTTCCCCACTCTGTCTCTGGTGAGTCCTCTCACCCCACACCTCTGGCCTTTACCCCAGTTCTTGTATGCATAAATAAATAAATCCTTAAAAAAAAAAAGAAAGAGAAGAAAGAATATCCCTACTAATAGTTTCCCAATAAAACCCCAAAACAACTCATCCCCTTTTGGGCAAATGCCCAGTCAAATAGGGTTGGTCCAGAGCGGGGCCACAGAGGCCCAAAAGCTTTCCGTAATTCTATAGTAACATCTGGTGGGGAACCCCAAGAAAGGTGTTAGGCAGGTACAAGAGAGCTGGAACAGGACAGGCTCAAATTTCAAACTAGAGTAAAAATCAAGAGAATGGCCACCATTGTCTCTGCCAAGGACAGCCTCTCACGTGTCTCTCCCAAGTACCTCTTCCAAGTGTTTCTACATGCCTCTCCTCCAGGTGTCTTCTCCAAGTTTCCTTCCCAGCACTATCAGGGTGCAAGTAGAGCTACAGAAGCAAGAAAGCAGATTTGCCTGCCTTCCGCTTTATGTAGGTCCGTCTGGCCACCCCTCATTCCCAGTAGCTCCCCCAGCAGGAAAGTCCAGTTCACGGCATACTGCCACTTTTAGTCCAAGTTGCTGCACATAAGTAGGGGCAGGGAAAATGGCACCTCCCCTTGACAGAGGCATATCTGTAACACTATCTGTGTCAGGAACAAATACACAGGCCCTTCATCGCCTGACTACTTCTAACTCCAACTTCTGGTTTTGTCTTCATTCACTGTGCTTTAGCCCTCAGTATCCGAGTACTCTCCTGCCCAGGGCCTCTGCTAGTAATGTTCCTTCCTTGCTCTTAACTTTCAGCTGAAATGTCACCTCCACAGAGAAGGCCTCCCTGACCTGCTGGAGGCCCCTAAGGTGTAAAGTGCTGAAGCAAGGAAAGTCTGAAGGTCATGACTGGAAGTCTGGTCAACATGGGCTGGGAAGACTGGCCCGTGTCCAGACTGTGATGTCCTTCCTTGTATCAGCAAAGCTAAGTTTAAAGGAGAAACAGGTGTGGGAATACAACAACCTGATAACGCAGAACCTTGGTGGTGAATGTGTGCCAGATTAATGCTCAATACCAAGAGAAAAAAATCATTGTCTTGTAACTAACCTAAAGGGGAGGGGGGCGTTTTGTCTCAATAAAAATGAGTTGCACTGGCACTTGGGGCGCTTGAGCTTGGACTGCGAAGCCTTGTGTCCCCTGGGTCCTGCTTCTCTTAAACTCTATTTTGTGTCTGTTATTTCTTTGTTTCTCAGTTCTTTCAGATTCCTCTCCTCAACCCTGTTCACTGGAACAGGCCTCCGGCACTGATCAGCCTGTTAAGAATAGATAGTCCTGGGCCTCCCTGGTGGTGCAAGGCGTTAAGACGCAACCTATGAAGCTGTCCGCAACCTCTGCAGCACGAGTTCGATTCCCGGCCAGCCAGGGAGTAACCCACATGGCGCAGCAGACCTCTTCTGACTCACCCCCTGCTCCCCTCAGCAGCGTACTTCAATCAGTCTGCCTGTTCTGGTCTCCACTCTGTCTCTGGTGACTCCTCTCACCCCCCCAACCCCCGCACCTCTGGCCTACACCCCAGTTCTTGTATGCATAAATCAATAAATCTTTGAAAAAAAAAATCATGTTTTAGTTTCAAGTAGTTTTTTTTCCTTGATGAGGGAGACTTGAATACTAAATGTTGTTAACAATTATTACTCATTTCACTAATACTTGTTAGTTAGATTTCTCTCTTGGCATCTCTGCTCCAGAAGAGGCGGGTTCCCGTGCTCTGTTCCCACGGCTCTGGCTCTTGCAACGCAGACTTGTACTTTTGTTTTGCTTGTCTTCTAGGCTCTGAGCTGCTTAAGGACAGACATGTCCTTACTGCTACCTCCCGCGCCCCCCCCCCCCCCCAGCTCCTAGTGCAGACCCAGGCACTTTAGAACTAAGGTCAAAGTGGGATGATGTAATAAAAATGGGGTCCAAAGCGCCTCAGACTCTAAGCTCCTGGACTCTGATAGGCAGCCAGTCCTAGCTGTGTCTCCCAATTCCTGGGCTCCTTTGAACAAATCTGAATCCCAAAATCAGCCTGGCCTTTTTTTTTTTTTTTTTTTTTTTTTTGTGGGACCCTCGCTGGCGGCCAGGGAACAAACCAGTACTGTAGAGGCTGTGGGCAGCCTCGCAGCCCTGCGCTCAACCTCTGCACCACCAGGGGAGGCCCAATCAGTCTGGATTTTGACTTCCGCCTTCAGGAAAGGAGATGGTTACACTTGCCTCGGGGCTTGCAGTCCAAGCTCTGGGCCTGGAATTGGCATCAATGAGTATTTACCAGTAGCTTATCAAACTCTAAATTGCATAAAAGAATGTGACAGATGAAATGATTGAGCCCATATCCAAGACTCAAGGGGGATGGAGAGGAAATTCCCTTAGGGATGACCCCACTGTACAGAATAAGGCACATTCATTGGGTGGGACAATTGTCCTTTCCGTCCCTAGTCACCTTAACTTGGGGAAGAAACCTTGAGATACTAAGCCCTTTCTTCTTAGCGAGCTGCCACCACCCTGGGCCTGTAAGCGAAGGGGTGTCCTGTAGCCTCGCAGCAGCAACTGTTTCAACGATGCAGCGAAACCCCAGTTGCGAAACCCCAGTTGGGGCTTGTTTTGCAAAAGGTGGTCAAAACTTTTTTGCAAAAGATTTGCCTCCTGACTCCCATTTTGCTTTTGTGGAAACCCCTCCCACTTATCTTACAGACGCAGCAGGCTTGACCAGAGAAAACCAGTTGGAATAGGAATGAACCTACTTTTGAAAGTGGGCTTCTGGGCACAAGCACAACCGCCAGGGACACTGCGCTAGAGTGACCCTGTGATGTCTGAACCTTCCAAATCCCCCAAGGATAAATGTTAACCGTCCCCATGCCCTCACCCCCAGAAGCACACGATCAGCCTGCGCGCTTGCCAACCATGAACTTTCTGTTTCTCTTTTCCCTTGACCTACCATTATTTCTCCCTGCCTTCCATCTACTTTTAAAAACCTGAGCCCCGTAACAGGACAGGCAGACAGACCTGAATACACTCCTACTCTTGCTTGGCCTCCCTATAAGTGCTTTCCACACTTGCAAAAGCGGGTCACAGAGTTTGGCTTACTGAGCGCGGCCGCCCACTTTCAGTTACTGCAGAGCAAGGAGCCTCCCCTGGAGTTGACCTTGACTGCCCCCTAGGGGACAGGCTTTTCTCCAGAACGGAGAGGGCCCGCGGAATTCCCCAGGAGGGGGGTTAGGACGCTGTGTAAGCCTGTGGTCCTCTTTCTCTCTCTCTCTCTCTCTCTCTTTTTTTTTTTGCTCAGACTCCAGCTCACATCACCCTCATCAGCAGTCTAATGCGTGGTGTAGAAAGTCATCACCGCGGGTACCCGCCGCTCAGCTACCAGAACCCAAATCCCGAGGGCAAACCTCCACTGCCCACCGCACACGGAGCCTCACCTCCTCAGCCGCAGAAAGCCAGCCATGGTCCTCTTTCATGTTCACTCCCTGGCAGTCTCACCTGTCTTATAACTTTACATACCACCCATGCGCTGACTACTCCCAACAATTAAACCCCCAGTCCATGCTTCCCCCCCGGCAGACCTGGAGATCCAAACACTACTTGTCATTATAGGGGTGCCAGGGAAATTCTTCTACCTCTCTGGGTTCTTCTAGCAAACAATCAAATGAATATTAGACAGATGAACAAGAAAACCAGGACCTCCCTGGTGGCACAGAGGTTAAGTCATAGTGCTATCAAGCCAGCCACTGCAGTATGAGTTCGACCCCCAGCCAAGGTGCTGACCCACATGTGCAGCAGACTTCTCCTGACTCGCCTGCTGCTCCCCTTAGCAATGTATTTCAGTAGATCCGCCTGTCCTGCTCCCCACTCTGTCTCTAGTGAATCTTCCCAACCCCTGCACCTCTGGCCTGTATGTACCCCAGTTCTTATATGCATAAATAAATCTTTAAGATTTATTTTTCTTAAAGATTTATTTATTTTACACAAGAACCAGGGTACAGGCCAGATGCACGGGAGGGTGAGAGGATCCACCAGAGACAGAGTGGGGAGCGGGGAGCAGAACAGGTAGACTGATGAAATGCACTGCTGAGGGGAGCAGCGGGTAAGGCAGGAGAGGTTTGCTGCGCCATGTGGGTTGCTCCCTGGCCGGGGATTGAACTCATGTTGCAGAGGCTGCAGATAGCTTCATAGGTTGCATCAGTGGAATTATTTTTGTTAATTTGTTTCTTATTGTATATATGGTCCATTGGCCCCTGCTAAAATTGAGTTCCATGAATGACCTGTTGATCTCTGAACCCCTAAATCATAGCACAGTGCCTGGCCCAGAGTAGGCATCCAAAAGCTAAGAATGAAAGTGTGATGTTGAGCCAATAATCTTTTTTCTTTATTTCCCTATGTGTAAAAGAAAGGCCCTGGACCATCTCAGCCTTTTTCAAAACTTGCTACTGGCGCCTTCACCTATAAAACTAAAAATTTTCAAGCCTCAGTTCTTTCTTCTATAATATAGGAAAATAAGAGTTTCAACCTCGGGCCTCCCTGGTGGTGCAGGTGGTTGAGCACAGTGCTGTGAAGCTGTCCGCAGCCTCTGCAGTGCTGGTTCGATCCCCGCTGGCCATGGAGCAACCCACATGGCGGGGCAGACCTCTCCTGTCTCGCCCGCTGCTCCCCTCAGCAGTGTATATCGGTTGTTCTGCCGGTTCTGTTCCCCACTCTGTCCCTGGTGGATCCTCTCACCCTCCCGCGCATCTGGCTTGTACCCGGGTTCTTGTATAAATTAGAATAAATCTTAAAAAAAAAAAAAAGAGTTTCAACCTCACAGGTATTTTGTAAGGATTAGTAACTTAATATAACGCGGGTACTTGGAATCCTGTCTGCCCAGTGCACGTTATGCTGGATGAAGCTATGGATGTCATCATTGTGTACCTAGAGGTAACCATGTTTCCAGAAGGCCCCAGCAGCCCGTAAGACACCACCTCACAGTCTGGGACCCTATGGGAAGGTTAAACCCCATTGCTATCTAAAGGTTCTCTTCTAGGACTGACATTTGCCACTCCCTTGACATCCTATGTATGTGAGGTCCAAGGCTAGGCCTGGGGGGCTCCATGAGGACACATGGTCTAAAGGATCTGCCATGGAGCTCAGGAAGCTGAAGTTTCAAAACCTGTCATTTGCACAGGAGAGGTCTGCCGTGCCCTGTGGGACCCTCGCCAGCCAGCCGGGATTGAACAGGTGCTGTAGAGGCTGCGGACAGCTTCATAACTTAACGCTCAACTGAGTGTTGGGATCATTTGGGGAGATGTGATTGAGTGAGAGGGAGGGAAAGTGCTGACCCAGACTAGGTAATCAGCAAGTGCGATTTGAGAAGCGACTTGTAAGCTGAGACCAGAAAGACCTGAAGAAGGCAGCCATGGAAGGAGGGGTATGGGAGAGCACTGGGAGCGAGCTGGGAGTGCAAAGGCCCTGAGACAGGAACACTTTGGTGCTAATAGAGCCAAAGGCTGGTCCAGAACTCTTTCACCATGTGCTGCTTCTGTAGGCCCTCACAGAGGCTCCTTGGAGTCCTGGGCCTCCTTTACGTCCTACGATGCCCACTTACCCAGGAAGGTAGCAGCTCTCTGAAGCCGTACTCCCCCTCTCCCCAACAGCCCTGCTGCTGAACAGGATCTGAGTTTCCTGGTTCCTTTTCCCCAAGGAGTGAGCAGACAACCTCCCCCATCATCTCTCCAAGCTCCAGCCCAGGCCCCAAATCTCCCAGGCAACCCTGGACACAATCCTGATCTGAAGGAGGATCTGCAACTGAGAGCACATACATCAGTGTAAAGACACCCAGGAGCTGGGGGACCTGCCTCCCCTTGTTCCTGGTGACCTGCTGGCCTCTTGGCTAACTCGCAGGTCCCCGCATCCTGGTCTCCCCCAAGACCCCAGGTGAAGAGTCCACAGGTCTGCCTCGTTACTGGGCATAGCAGGACCTGGATGGAGGCTTGTCTGCTACAGTTGCCCCTCAGGCTGCTCCTGTTGGGGGCCGCTGTTCTGATTGTGTCTGCTCTGGACACAGGTGAGTATGAGGGGGGTCCACTGGGGTGGGCGGGAAGTTTGGGCCCCACCACCCTTAGAGGCTGGATTTCCCCAATCAATCCTCACCTATATGGGCTGGGATCCCTTGAGTTGGGGGAGGTGGGGAAACCTTTTGCTTCATCTTGCCAGGCACCCCCTAAGTTCACCTCAAGCCCCTCTGGAAGGCTTGAGGTGACCCAGAAACAGGGACCTGGCAGAGTAAGGGACAGTTTTTGAGGTTTGGCAATGGAAAATATCATGGGCTTTGGAGTCAGACTCACTCACACCATTTCTTTCTACTCGAGATCATTGCTTCAACTCCCTGAGCCTTAGTGTCTTCAACAGTAAAATGGGAATAACAACAAGCCGTTGCTCCGTAAGAGATTATTATTGTGCATATGAAGATCTTGCAAGACACTTAGTGCTGGGCACACAGAAGGCACTACCTTTACCCACTCTCTGACCTCCCCCCACCTGTATGCCAGGGCTGACTCTGACTTTTTTTTTAAAGATTTATGCATAGGGCCTCCCCAGTGGCGCAGCAGTTGAGCACTGGGTTGTGAAGCTGCCTGCGGGCCTCTGCGGTGCCGGTTCGATCCCCAGCTGCTCCCCGGCCACCGGAGGAGGGTCCCACATGGCGCGCAGACCTCTCCTGCCGCCCGCTGCTCCCTTCAGCAGTGTACTTCGGTCCTTCTGCCTGCTCTGCTCCCTGCTCTGGCTCTGGTGAATTCTTGCACCCTCCCGCGCTTCTGACTGTACCCAGTGCTTGAATGAATGAATGGATGAATGAATAAATAAATAAATAAATAAATAAATAAACATGCCTCTATAAAAAAATAAATAAAAATAAAAATAAAGATTTATGCATACAAGAACTGGGATACAGGACAGATGTGTGTGTGTGTGTGGGGGGTGGTGGTGAGAGGAGTCACCAGAGACAGAGTGGGGAACAGTACAGGCACATTGACTGAAATACACTGTTGAGGGGAGCAGCGGGCGAGATGGGAGAGGTCTGCTGCGCCATGTGGGTCACCTCCCTGACTGGGGATCTAATTCATGCCTGTAGTAGCTGCTGATAGCTCCATAGTGCTGCATCTTAACCCCTTGCACCACTAGGGAGGCACCTGACTCTGACTTTCATAGGCCCACACAGATGCAGGAAAGTGCTCTCACATTCTGAGTCCTGATGGAAAATTTCTTCCCTGAAGCTTCACACCCAGGCTGGTCCTCAGGCACCTATCACACACCAAAAAAGTCACCTACTCTTCTCCCTCTAACCATAGGACACTTATTTCACTCAAGAAGAGCTCTTCGAGCATGGGCCTCCCTGGTGGCACAGGGGTTAAGTCTCAGCACTGTCAAGCTGTTGCCAGCCACTGCAGCACGAGTTCAATCCCCAGCCATGGAGCTACCCACATGGCATGACAGACCTCTCCTGTCTCACCCACTGCTTCCCTCAGCAGGTATTTCAGTCAAGCTGCCTGTTCTGTTCCCCACTCTGTCTCTGGTGAATCCTCTCAACAACCCCCCCCGCCCCCGCCTTTCTGCCCTACACCCCAGCTTTTGTATGCATAAATAAATCTTTAAAAAACAAAACAAGAGTGGGCACAGGTGAGTCAGAGATGTTCATTCAGTAGTTTGAGTTGGAGCTTCCCCATCATGCTCATGACCTCATCCTGGCAGAATGGTTGCTAAGGCCCTGGGCATCACATCCACAGAACAGCTTTCAAAAGCAGGAAGAGGGCC
The DNA here is from genome assembly GCF_964194135.1 of Talpa europaea. Classification (NCBI taxonomy): domain Eukaryota; kingdom Metazoa; phylum Chordata; class Mammalia; order Eulipotyphla; family Talpidae; genus Talpa; species Talpa europaea. The sequence continues at coordinate 11,825,201 of NC_140076.1, forward strand.
TCCCCTGGTGGCGCAGCAGTTGAGCGCTGGGCTGCGAAGCTGCCGGCAGCCTCTGCAGAGCCGGTTCGATCCCTGGCCGCCGGTGAGGGTCCCACATAGTGCAACAGACCTCTCCTGCCGCGCCCGCTGTTCCCCTCAGCAGTGTACTTCATCAGTCTGCCTGTTCTGTTCCCTGCTCTGGCTCTGGTGAATTCTCTCACCTTCCCGCGCTTCTGACTGTACCCAGTGCTTGTATAAATAAATAAATCTTTAAAAAAAAAAAAAAAGGGCAGGAAGAACCTTCTTACCACACAGTTCTCCCTCTTTAAACAAACAAACAAATAAATAAAACAACCAGGAACCTCTAATCCCAGGATCCTCCAGCAAACTTCTCCTTAAATCGCACTGGCCTGAACCAGGTCCCAAGCCAATCCCTAAAACTGGTGAAGTGAGTGAGAATTACAAGGCTTGGTTTAGGCCCGTCACGTGGGGTGCTGACATGCTGGTCCTTGACAGCTGAAGGAAATCAGGGTTCATTTAGCAAGGAGACACAGGGAATGGCTGCTGGATGGGCGGGTGTTAATCCACACCCCCTGCCCTCCTCCATTCTCATACTCTCTAACACTCATTCACCTCCAGGCACTGTCAGGACATGAACACATGTCCACAATCCTTTAGTTTCAAGTCCAGAATACAAACGCTTCTGCAAAGCAAATTTGCTCTTCAATAATTTACTGGCAGTGAGGCCTCCCCGGTGGCGCAGCAGTTAAGCGCTGGGTTGAGAGGCTGCCGGCAGCCTCTGCGGCGCCGGTTCGATCCCCAGCTGCTCCCCGGCCACAGGAGGAGGGTCCCACATGGCGCGCAGACCTCCCCTGCCGCCCGCTGCTCCCCTCAGCAGTGTCCTTCGGTCCTTCTGCCTGCTCTGCTCCCCACTCTGGCTCTGGTGAATTCTCTCCCCCTCCCGCGCTTCTGACTGTACCCAGTGCATGTATAACCAAACAAAGAAACAAATAAATAAATAAATAAAGCATGCCTCTATTAAAAAAAAAAAAAACTTATATAAAAAAAAATTTACTGGCAGCACCTGACCTGAACTGACAGGGTGCTGTTCATGTCATTATTTGCCCTCGAAAATAAGAGGGCTGCTGCAGAAGCCATTTGGGGTGCAACATAAAAAACCTTACATACATCATATTATCTTTCTAAAATCTGGAAAATTCTGAAGCACATCTTATCGTTTTGGTGTGTGTGTGTGTGTGTGTGTGTGTGAGAGAGAGAGAGAGAGAGAGAGAGAGAGCGAGAGAGAGAGGATCCACCAGAGACAGAGTGGGGAACAGAACAGGCAGACTGACCAAAACACACTGCTGAGGGGAGCAGCGGGTGAGTCAGGAGAGGTCTGCCTCGCCATGTGGGTTTCTCCCTGGTCGCCCAGGAATCGAACCCGAGCTGCAGAGGCTGTGGATTGCTTCATTGTGCCGTGCTTAACCCCTTGCGCCACCAGGGAGAACCGAGAACTTACATTATTTAATCCTCACAAAATTTTGACATTGCTTAATCACCCCCATTTTACCCATGAGGCAACTGAGGCTCAGAGAAGGCGAGTGACTTACTTGGGGTCACACAGCGAGCAGGGGCAGGGCCAGGCTGGGAACCTGGACGCGTGGTTCCAGGGTCCGTGCTTTTCGCGCAGCCGACCTGGTGGACCTCTGCGGGCAGACGCGGCAGGGGCCCGGGCTGCTGCTGCGCTCGCACTCCGCATCCCGCAGGTTCTACTTCGTGGCCCCCGACACCGACTGCGCGCTCTGGGTACGCGCGGCGGCCCCCGACGACAGCATCCGCTTCCAGTTCCGCTTCTTCCTGGTGTACAGCCTGACCCCCGCGCCCCCCGCGCCCCCCGCGGCCAACGCCAGCGCGTCTTCCCCGGAGCCGCCCGACCGGTGCTTCCCGGGATCCTACCTGCAGTTCTACGAGGGCCCTTCGGGGGCGCCCCGACCCCTTGGGGACCCGCTCTGCGGCCTGACCATCCCCGCCCCGGTGGCGTCCTCCGGACCCTTCCTGGGCCTGCGCCTGGTCACCAGAGGCCGCCAGCCCCGCGTGGACTTCGTGGGAGAAGTCACCTCTTTCCGTTTGGGTGGGTTGGGGCTGTTGTCCAAGACTGGGTCCTCCAGGCTGGGGTAGCTGCTCCCTGGAGCCACCACTGGGGCTCTTGGAACAGCAGAAGATGGAGGGGGCTGGGTCCTAAGAGGGTGAGCAGGTGGTGGCTGATTCCTGCCTTAGGGCGTCGCAGGACCGGACATTCCGGACCCAAAGAACTAATTCCACTATGTGTTCCGTGGATGTGGGCAGCAGACACCTGCCAGCACCTGACCCTCACTCAGCCTGCACTCACAATTCCCACTCCCACGTACTTACACACCTCACACTCGAACTCCACACACTGCACGTGTTCGTCACATACACACAGCTTACAACCGAGCATATTTAGATGCCTTACACTCTACAACACACAGCCCATACATACGTCTCACGCTGCACACATGCACAGCTAACATCACACACACAGTGCCACCTTGCACACTTCCACACAACTCATCTCATGTTCACACTCTGGCACCTCTGTCCTGGGCCAGCCCTTCTGATGTTTGACTAATTAGGGCTCTGGTGATTGTGACAGAGACCCACTTAAGCAAGGAAAGGAACTGATGTTAATAACCACGTGGGAAACAGTGCCTTTGGCTTTTGCATGCCTGATTTCATCCATTCCTCACAAACTCTCCTCTGCTGAGACTCTTACCCTCCTATTCACAGATGGGAAGCAGCCTTGGGGAGATTAAGTGCCCAAGGCCTCCCTATTCTGATGTGAAAGAGCTGGCCTGTAACTGCTGGCGTCCCTCAAGCCGAGTTCAAGGCCTCAGCACAGTCAGTCCCTCAAGGATTAGACACAACCCGCTGATGTCACAGCAGAGGCTGTGTCCAGTGATGGAGAACAGATGAGCTGCCCAAGCCCAGGAGACTCCAAAACCTTGGAGAAGCTTTATAGCCCCTTAAAATATCCAGACTAGACAATTAAACATGGGATCGTGGAACTTCAGGACAAGAACACGGAGGTCTCCGAGATCCAGCACAGGTACACCAAGAACTAGCCCTTGCCCTCCAGGCCCTGGACAGTCCTTTAACACTGAGTTGGAAAATGTCCCCAGGTGTCTCTTCAGTCAAGTCCCACTTTTCTTTTTTTTTTTTTTTTATAGAGGCATGCTTTATTTATTTGTTTGCTGGTTTGTTTGTTTGTTTTGTTTATACATGCACTGGGTACAGTCAGAAGCACGGGAGGGTGAGAGAATTCACCAGAGCCAGAGCGGGGAGCAGAGCAGGCAGAAGGACCGAAGTACACTGCTGAGGGGAGCAGCGCGCGGCAGGAGAGGTCTGCGCGCCATGTGGGACCCTCCTCTGGTGGCCGGGGAGCAGCCGGGGATCGAACCGGCGCCACAGAGGCCGCGCGCAGTTTCGCAACCCAACGCTCAACCGCTGCGCCACCGGGGAGGCCCAAGTCCCACTTTTCTTTCTTCTACCCTGGGGTTGTGCATAGTGTGAATTTTTTTTTTATATTTATTAGAAGATTTGGGGTATAGGCCAGAGGTGTGGGGGGACTGAATTCCCTCTCTGCTGCTTAGATTCAAGCTGTGTAGTCTTGATCAAGGGACCCGACCTTCCTGTGCCTTCTCCTTCTCATTTCTAAAAAGTAGGGCTAATAGCAACATTTATCCCCCAGGACTATTGCGAGAACTTAATGAGCTGAGATGTGAATGAAGTGTTTACAAGGGCGCCTGGCATGGAATAGGGACTCAAAAACTGTCACCATCACCACCACCACCACCAATATCATCACACTCGTGATCACATACTTCTCCCCTATGAAAAGCTCATCCACACTGTCATCCACACACACCTGGAAACAGCCCTCTTTGCTCACACCTCCCACATTTGCTCATTGCAGGGCCTTCTGTGTCATGGGAGACCCAACATACTCACCTCATGTGTCCCCTCTCCGTCCCAGGATCCTGCAGTGCCTACTTCCAGTGTCAGAACGGCGTGTGCATTCCCCCGAGCCTGGTGTGTGACCCCTGGGACATGGACAACTGTGGCGATGGCAGTGACCAGGCTTCCTGGCCGCCAGCCAGCTGCAGAGGTCAGTGGTGGGCACGCTCTGTGCCCTGCTGAGCCGTGAGGAGGGAAGTCCGGCTCTAATTTCCCTTCCCTGGGTCAGGGCTCCTGTGGGAAAGCTGGAGGCAGGGATAGCAGAGAATCCGGGGAGCACACGGGGGAATGGATTTAGACCAGACTACCTGAGGATCAGAGCAACTTAGAGCAGGAACGATGCTAGAGACATCGCCAGCTGCTTCCAAATGATACTTAACTGGTGGAAACTTTTCCTAAATGGAACTTTGCATCTCTCCTTAAAAGGAGAGATGTTTTATTTAAGTGAACTTGGGGGTGTTGATGCTCCACCAAGGAACCTGAACTTGACCCTCCACTAACCTTGAAAGCCCTTGATCTAGTTGGACTTCCACATTTTATAGATGGAGAAACTGAGGCCTTGGGAGGAGAAATGACTTCCCCAGGTCATAGCTTATGAGTGGCCAAACTATGAGCATTCTTGGTTATGGATGGGGGACCAGGTCACCCAGGAAGATCCTTCCTGGAGATATGGACATGCCCACCTCCTGATCAGGGCTGCCATGTACGATGAACAGGTTATTTAAGGTAAAAAAAGCACCTGGCTGAGTAGTGAATCCAGCTTCGGAGCACGCCACACCCTTACCTCTCAAGCCACACCTCAGAATCCTTTGTCGGAGGCTCCTTGTTCTCTCCCTGACACTTTGTGCCGTGAACACGGCTCCTCCATCCTCTCTTCCATCCCCTTCCACCCACATGCTCAGTGGTGTCCTTTCTCTCGCCAGCTGGACTGTCTTTGAACTCCTGTTGCATAACTGCCTCCCTCCTTGGCATCACACGGATGTGCAGGCAGCCTCTCCCACCTGACTCGCCCCCAACTGAACTCCTGATCCGCAGCCCCAGCCCCCAATCCTGCTCCTCACCAGCTTCCCCTTCTTCCAAGCTGTTGAGTCACCTGCATCATCAGCATTTCCCTGATGTTTTTTTCCTAAGACCAGGGCTGTGGGTCAGACCGCAGAGGTCAAGGGCCATCCCACCGCATCACACCCAACCAAGGCAGTCACCGCGATCGTGATCCGTGACCGCTGATGCTAGCCTTGGCCTCGGGGGTGAGGTCATGTTTGTTAGGTTTCTCCAGTGTTACTCTCTCTGCCTCCTCCTTCCACACCGTTGCCTTTGGAAGGAAGTCATTAGGTGCAGCCCACACTTATGGTGGAGCAGGGAGGCTTTTAAACTCTAAGTCACATCATGACTCCTGCTCAGCACCCTCCAGAGGCCTTGTCTCACTCAGCAAAAGCACAGCCTGCAGGGCCCACAGGCCCGGAGTCACCGCCCATGTCACCACCCACGCTGCCTGCTCACTCCCTCGGCTCTTGTGCTGCTCTGGGCTCCGCCTGGAAGGCTCTCAGCGATTTCCATGTGGGTTCCTTTGTCCCCTGCAGGTCTCCGCTCAACACTCACCCACAGAGAGTGCTCATTGAAAAACAGGAGTCCTGTGTCCACCCACACATGAACCAACAAAACGCACATGTACACACGGTGGAATATTATTCGGTCCTAAAAAGGAAGGGAATTCTGACACACATTATTATGTGGGTGGACCTGGAGGACATTATGCTGGGTGAAATAAGGGTCACCAACAGGGCAGTCTGCATGATTTCACTTTTCTCAGGTGCCTAGAACAGTCAGAGGCAGAAAGTAGGATGCTGCCAGGGGCTGTATGGAGGAGCGATGGGAGAGGGTCAATGGGTGAGTTTTAGTTTTGCAAGATGAAAATAATTCCGGCGATGACTGTACAATAGGAATATAGTTTATGCCGCTGACTGTCCACTTAAAAAAGTTAAGATGGTAAATTTTGTTTGGTATATTTTACTATAATAGAAAAAAACCAGGGCCTCCCTGGTGGTGCAAAGGGTTAAGCACAGCACTGTGAAGCAATCTGCAGCCTCTGCAACATGAGTTGGATCCCCCGCCAGCCAGGGAGCAGCCCACATGGTGCAGCAGACTTCTCCTGTCTCACCCGCTGCTCCCCTCAGCAGTGTATTTCAGTAGATCTGCCTGTTCTGCTCCCCACTCTGTCTCTGGTGAATCCTCTCACCCCCCTGCACCTCTGGCCTGTACCCCAGTTCTTATATGTATAAATAAATCTTTAAAAAAATTAAAAAAATAGAAAGAAAACCAGCAACCCCGCCCCTAGCCCAACGCTCTACCCCTTTACCCTGCTTAATTTTTCTCCATAGCACCTGTCTCCATTTGACCTGAGCTTTCTGTATTGTGAACTTCCCACCCTAAAATGCCAATTCCAGAGATGATATTTTTGTGTATTTAGCTCATGGTCACATTTCCCAGTTCCTAGAGCAATGCCTGGGGTAGAGTAGTTGCAGAAATACTGGTCAAGTGAGTGGATGAATGGACCTCTCCATGTCTGTCTCCTTGTCTGTAAGGTGGGGTGATAAACCCAAGCTTTCAGAGTTGTCAGAAACTTTTTCTTTTTAAGATTTATTCATTTATACAAGAACCGGGGTACAGGCTAGAGGCGCGGGAGAGTGAGAGGATTCACTAGAGACAGAGTGGGGAACAGAACAGGCAAACTGATGAAATACACTGCTGAGAGGAGCAGCGGGCGCGACAGGAGAGGTCTGCTGCACCATGTGGGACCCTCGCCGGTTGGCCGGGATCCAACTGGCGCTGCAGAGGCTGCGGACAGCTTCCCAGTGCGGAGCTCACCTGCCTGCGCCATCAGGGGAGGCCCGAGTTGTCAGAAACCTTAAGTGAATCGCCATAAGGGCTGGCCCTAGCGTGGTGCTCGGTACACAGAGAAGTCCTCCCACACTCCTGACTCTCCCCCCAGCTCTGGGGTCTGCGGGCACCCTCCGCACTACGGCCAACAGGAGTCCCATCACAGACCTGGACCCCGAACAACCAGGCGCAACTTGGGAAGGTCAGTGGCACTTGCTTTCCTTTCTTCCGCCAAGATCACGTGGTCCCTCTCCAGAGGACGTGAGCCCAGGCGAGGCCCGAGAGCTCTCCCTTTCCCAGGCCTTCACAGACACAGGCCTGGAGCAGGCAGCTGTGTGCAGGGCCCCCCAGCACTCCCTGTTCTGGAACCTGGGCAAGTGACTTAACCTCGCTGTGCCTCTCTCCCCTTATATGTAAAGTGGAACCACTGCTATTCAGAGAGGTCTGGGGACGGTTAAACTGGGCCTAGTCATGCCCGAGAAGGGGTAATGTCAGCATGTGGGCTCTCGTCTCCACTACAGGCCCCTCTCTGGTGCCCAGTCAAGCAGGGAGTATGCACGGTGATGCCGCCACGCTCCCGACTCTCCCACCAGCTCTGGGGTCTGCAGGCACCCTCCACACTGTGGCCGACAGGAGTCCCATTGCAGACCCGGACCCCAAACAACCAGGCATAACTCGGGAAGGTCAGTGGCACTTGCTTCCCCTCCTTCCACCAAGATCACGCAGTCCCCTCTCCAGAGGACACGAGCCCAGGCCAGACTCGAGTGCTCTCCCTTTCCTTCTACAGGTCCCCGACTGCAGGGGGTGGCACTGGCCTCCTTGCTGATCCTGGCCTCCACCGGCCTCCTCGTGGGCCTCCTCTGGTGCTGCTGCTCCTCCAGTCGGCTGGCCTGCTGGGCTGGTGCCCGTGGCCTCAGTCTTGGCTGTACCATCTGTTACCTGAGTCCTGGTCGGGTGGCTCCAGGAGGGCTGCGGCCGCGTGGGCCAGCCTCCCAGGGTCAGGAAGGCCATCTCTAGAGAGGCTGCAGGCATCAGAGGCAGAAGGGTGGGCTCTGGGGTCAGACAGACCCCCACCCCTCCCAAGGCCGTCGGCTTTTGGGCCTGACTCGTCTGCTCTCCTGGAGAGTGGGGGCTCCTGCCTCACAGGGTGATGTGATGGTCACAGGAGGTGAGGACCTGACCGCAGCTGGCATGAGGGCTGGCCCTCTGCTAGATGGGCCAAGAGCAGGGAGTGGGGCCCTCGCTCACTTCCAGACCGAACCGGCCCAGTTTTGCCCCATCCCTGTTCATCCTCAGGTCCCGCCCAACCAAGCCCTAGACCCAGGAGACGGCCCTGGCGGGGATAGCACCGTTTATTAAGAAAGATCAAGACAAAGACCACAGGAGGGTCCCTTCTAGCACACAAGAGGCCAGGTGTCCTGACCCCACAGTCTGGGGCTGCTGGTGGGGAGGGCGCTGTCTCCAGTTGGGCCCTCGGGCTCCCACAGATGGGGCAGGGCTGTCATGGCCCCTTCCGGCTCCTCCCAGTCACGAGTCCCCGCATCCCCTACTCAAGGCACTAACTCTTTTGATCACCAACACTCCCTCCCCCCATGTCCCCTGGGCCTTCACTTCCAGATCAGTGGGGGGATATGGCCTGGTGTAGGCGGGGGCCCTCTCAGTGCTGGGCTCTGCCTGTAGCAGCTCCTGGTAAGGGTGGGGGTGGTTTCCCTAGCAGCCCCAGAAGGCAGGGGTCCTAGGTGGCCATGGGGGTGGGGTGGGATGGGACGATGCAGGCCAGGAAGATTTGGCAGGAGGGGGCGGCTGGGACATGGGTTGGGTGAGGGCTGCCTGCTCACGGGTGAGCTGACTTTTGCTCCACAGCTGGCACTGAAGAGCTTTCCCAACCCAGAAGAGGGTGGCAAAGGCCCTGCCATGCCCTGCTCCAGGCTGGATGCAGAGGGTGGCTCTTGTAGGAACAAGGGCTGCTCAAGAGCTGCAGAGCGGGTGGCCCGGCTCTACCTTGGGGGCTCCATGGAGGGACAGTGGCGCCGTTCTAAGCCCACTCAGCCACCATGCCTGAGCCTAAGTCCGGGCGGCCCTCTGAGGCACTCGCTTCCATCCAACTGCCTTGCCTGCCGGCCTGTGGCTTGCCCAAGGATGTGAGTGGGGGTGACCCACCCCTCAGTCCAGCCCAGGGCAGTAGCAGCAAAGCGTGGCATTGCCTCAGTTTCTTACAAAATATTCATAATAATATTAATAATAATATACTCGACATTGTGGGGCTGGGGCGCTGCCCGGGAGTCCATGTGGGTCAGGCCAGTGCCTACGAGGGGCAGGGGCGTGTGTTGGCCCCCTCCCGGGCGCTGTGCTGTAGGTCCAGTGGCTGTGGGGGCGGGGCGCCGGGCCGGGCACAGTGCAGCACCAGGTTCTTGATACAGCCCGTGATGCCCGAGGTGAACCTGCCCCCGGTCAGTGTGGCCACATTGGGGGCTCCACCTGTGGGGAAGGGAGAGGACCGGCCCATCAGCTCCAGGGGTCCCATGTGAGGCGCCAGGGCCATGTGCTGTAGCTCTGCAGGAGTCCCGCTTCCCTCCTGGCCCCAGGAGGGGCCTGATGCCTGCACAAGGCCTGAGCCCAGAACTTACCGATGTAGATGCTGCCCTTGGTGTTGACCGCCACGTTGGGGCCCGGGGACTGGCCGGTGACCAGCTCCTCGCCGTCCACCTGGATGGAGCCTCTCCGGCCCTTGCTGCGGTGGAATGGGGTCAGGTGTCTGAGCACCTACCCCTACCCTCCTGTGTCGGTCCCTTCCCTCCACCACTGATTCTGGACGGAGAAGTCGCCCCCACTGACCCCTGAGATCTTTTCTCCCTCCACTGGCGAGAGCTGGCTCCACAAATGCTGCTTCCAGGTCCCCCTCCCAGGTTTCTTCCATCCCCGAGTTGCTCACTCGCCTGCCCCCCATGGAGTGATGGTCCCGGGCGGGGGCAAGGAGGGGGTGGGGGGAGGACTTGACCGATGTGCTGCCCCCGGGGGGGGGGGGGGTCTATGCTCTGGCTGGTGGGCTCTCCTGGACCCTGGCTTCAAGTTCTTATTTCCCAGAACTCATGCCCGCCTCTCTGCAGTCCCCCTCTAGAATGCTGGGCCCCTCTCCGCAGTGCCTGGGTGGGTTCCCTTACCGCAGTGCCGTCACCCGATGCCACTCGCCATCATTGATGGGGTCCTCAGAGACAAGATGCGCCTCCCCACTGCCCAGCTGGTAGCTGCAGTCACATAGGCCCAGAAAGTATGAGCTGGGGCAGGACTGCAGCGCGGGCGGGAAGGCTGTGGTGGTGTGTGACTGGGACACTGGGAGCTATAGCTTCCCATAGAGGAGCCAGGGGACTGAGTAAAGGTGGCTGAGGGGGTGCCAGGGAAGGGTCAGGTGCCAGGACCCACCTGAAGACAAGGTGCCCATCCTGAAGCCCGAGACTGATGAAGTCCTGGCCTCGGCCAACCTCTCCCAGCTCCTGCCAGGGAAGCACAGGGTTTTTGGGGTGCTCAGCCTGGAGAACTGAGGTCCCCAGTGGCTGTGGTCACAGCCTTCTTCTTTCCCACTGCGCTGGCCACCAGGAGGCTGGAAGCGTGAGGTACTGGGCTGGATGTCCACACTTACCACACCCTGCCAGAGCAGGAGGCCGCTGGGAGTGCTGCTCCGAACCTCCAGCTCGATGGTCTCGGGCACCTCGGGCAGGCTGTGGGGGAGCAGCAGGTGAGCACCTAACCTGCCACCCTCCTCCCCTGCAATCCACAAGCCCTTCCAACACCTTTCTCACCTCCTGGAGAAGACGCTGCTGGGGAGGGCTAGGAAGCCGTCATCATGGAAATAGGCTCCATACTGCCCAGGGGCGTCTGCAGGGGAACGGGACGGTGAGACACCTGCTCGCCTGTATTGAGCATCCATCTCACCTCGGTTCCCCCGACCCCCACCTCTAGCCTGACGTGTACCTCCAAGAGGGCGATGACCCACAGTCCCTGGATACCCGGGAGGGCTGTGAACTTGGATGGAAAAACATCACAACTCACTGAAATTGAGCTGTCCCCAGTGATGTTGGGAGCCAGTGAACCAAGGGGCAGCAGCAAAACTGTGGCTTTGTCACTAGCAGGTGATGCTGTATCACGTTAGCAGGTGCAAATATTTTAAAACAATGTTCATGCTTGTTGACGCTAATTGGTAGCTATTAGGCCTCTCATTGGATCTTATTATTTAATATGATAATAAAGCAGCACATATTGCAAATCAGAAACATTTAAGTATTTTGATGACCTTATGGAAGCATACTTTATTTATTTATTTATTTGTATTAATGATGTACCTTTATTTTTATTTAAGTATAATTGGCCCCCTTGGAATCCTATATATTTTAATTTATGAAGTGAGTAGGGTCCAGATAGGGCAACCCCCATTTACCAAGTTTGACCCTGGGTTTAGCTCTGAAAGTGCCACATCTGGAGAAACCCATCAGGCCTGAGCAAACTAGAAGAGTTGGCCACCTAGGCCTATACGCATAAGAGATCCAGAGCCCTTGTGCTTCCTCCATCACCCAGAGGGAGACTAGGTTCAGGGGGTGAAGGACTTGCCCAGGAGGTCAGGAGCGTGGATGGCAACCTGGGCCTTCATGTCCCATCTGCTCATACCCATCCAAGGCCAGTGCTGGCTACTGTGGGCCTGGTAGCTACAGGGGCAGGGGTAACAGCTAACATTTCCCAAGCTCCTACTGCATGCTAGTCACTGTGCAGGGTACAAACACCATTTCATTGAACTAAATCCGTATAATAATCCCATGACTTAGATATAGTGTTAACAAGAGCTAACATTCTATACCCAATCTCTACCCACTAGACATTTTTCTAAGCATTTAAATATACTAAATAGATTTTTCTCTCACATAACATTTTATGTAAAATATTGTGGAAGGATGTTATTTCTTTCTATTTTATACATAAGAAAAGCAATGAACAGAGAGGTTAAGTGACTGATCAAAAGTCACACAGTTGGCAAATGTAAGTATAAGGTAAATAAGGCAGGACCCTCATTCTCACAGGTTCTACAGTCTTACTGCTCTCAGGGCGAGGATGGGCACACAGATGTTTGCTGATGGAAAGCATGAAGGCAGAGGAGGAGACCAGTCAGAGTGGTTCAAGGGGCTGCCCAAGGTGGCCTAGCCAGTATGGACAGGCAGGATCCAGCTCCTTTATTTTGCCAATCTGTGCCCAGCAGATTCCCACTTGGGCCCGTTGTAGTGGGAGAGGGGGCGGAAAGCCGAAGCCAGGGAGGAGACAGCCCACCCGGCCTCTCTGGCTGCTAGAGCAAGTACGTACCGTTGCCCCCGCTGCCTTCGAGATGCCAGTCGGACTCTCTGCCATGTCCAGGGCCTATGGGGAAGACAGGGTTCAGTTGGTGGGCACAGATACCCATGAGTACTGGGTCCAGGGCCCCAAGAGGGCAGTGAAGAGAAGCGAGGGGTGTTACCTTGTTGGCAGCGTAGGCCAGAGAAGCCGGGGGGACAGAGGCAGCGGGTGCCCTGGCAGGTGCCCCCATGCAGGCAGGGTTCACGGAGTCGGCAGGGGTTCTCTTCGTGCTCACAGAGGTCTCCTGTGGGCCAGCGCAGGAATGAGGGGGCGGGCTGGAGGGGCGCTGACCCCAGGTACCACTCCCTCCCAGGGAGGTCCTCTGAGGACCCAGGCTGGCACACACCTTTGTAGCCATCTCGACACAGGCACTGGAACTCGTACTCTCCGGCGGGCATGCACGTGGCGCCGTGCTGGCAGGGCTGGCGCTCGCACGGGGAGCTGTCGTAGCACTGCCCGATGCCCCGGCTGCCCAGGAAGCTGTAGGTGAGGTCCAGCCGCTTTCCATTCACTGACACCTGTGGGCACAGTGACATTGCGGGACTCAAGAGCTGCAGGAGGCAAAGGCACAGCTAAGCCAGCGGGGAGGAGGCAGCACAGAGCAGCTGGGAACCCAAGTTGGAACTGGTTGAGATTCTAGGGCAGGGGAGGGGGGATATGACACACATCCCTGCTGTGTGCCGGCACCATCCATCAGTGCAGTCAATCCTTAGTACAACCTTTCCAAGCAGGTATTGGTAGCCCCCTTTTTACAGAGGAAGAAACAGAGGCTCAGGGTGAGGGGTCTGATCCCCAGGACCCTGGGCTGGCTGTGGGTGGAGGGGCCCAGTCAGTACCTTCTCACCCACCCATGCTCCCGAGACTGTTCCTCACCTCGCCCACACAGCCCCGGAAGTGAGTGCTGACGTTGGCGGCTGGGGGCAGCTGCACGGAGGGCTCCACGCCACCCAGGTAGAGGAAGGTGTGCAGGTTGAGGCCCTGGCTCTTGCCCGGAGAGGAGCGCAGCACGGGGCGGCCGCCGTTCACCTGCAGTTTCCCATCCTTGTTGAGGCGCTCGGCAAACACGCGGTGCCAGCGGCCCAGGGCCAGCGGCTCGGGGCTCCGCAGGATGGCCAGCCCTGGGGAGGACAATGGGTTGGGCTGGGCACGCAGATCACCCTGCCCTGCCCCGCCCTTGAGTGCTGAGCAGACAGAGGACTTTCTACTGTGTCCCGGTGTTGCAGGTCTAGGGACTTATCTTCCGTCACACCATGAGAGAAGGACGAGAAGGAACAGGGGGCACTTGGGGGGCTGACTTCCGAATTTATTCTTGTAAGCCTCCGTCAGACATGGAGCCGAGGGAGGCACAAAGCTTGATACCCAGAACCATGGGCATTTGGTGCCTGGTGCTCACCTGACCCCAGCTCGTAGCGGAACTCCAGGTGGCTGTCCACCAGCGCCAGGGACACGAAGTCCTCCACGGGCCCACTCTTCCCCCCACTGAACAGCAGGAGCCCATCTGGGGCCAGTGGCTTGAACTCCACATCCAGGTGCAGCTCGTGGTGCGTGTTGGTGAGAGCAGGCAGCGTCAGGTAGGAGCCAGTGCCCGACATGGAGGGGGTGGTCACTGTCACACCTGTAGCAGCCACAGCTCAGCTGGTCAGCGGGGATACTGCAACCCCTGACCACCCCGCTGTCCCTCCCAGAGGTGTAGGACAAGCTGAGCAACAGCAGCAGCAGGCAGAAGTCCCAGGCCCCGGCCCTGCCCACTAGCCTTGGAGGGGCCCAGTAACACGGGGCGCCCTTTGTGGATCTTCATGTGAAGAGTTCAGGCATAGCTCGAGCAGCTGACTTTGAGGCCCTCTAGATCTGAACAGTTTTACCATCCATAGGGCACATCATGCCCAGAGCGGCGCTGCCCAGCTGCCCCGCCTGCCTGTCTGGGCTCCCAGGGGTTCAGGCCTGGCTCCACTCACCTTCCTCACACCTCAACCCCGAACGGCCCAGGTGACAGCGGCAGGTGTAGCCTTGGCCGTCAGGTCGGTTTACACAGGTGGCGTCGGGTCCACAGGCCTCTGGGGGGACACAAGAGGAAGAGGAGGCATGGAGGTGACTCAAGAGAAGGTGGGACCCTGCTCATCACACCCTGGGGGCTTGGCTAGTCAGGGAGGGTGGGGAGGTGGCTGGGTGGAGCCTTGGGCTGTCCAGAAGACTGAAGTGGCAGGTGGACTAGAGCAAAAGTGGAGGCTAGGGAAGAGGAGGGCATGGGGGGAAGGGAACAGGTGACCCCGTGGGGTGCTCTTGAAAGACTATCTGGACAGCATATGGGGTGGCAGGGATTGGGGTGAGCACCAGTTGCAGCTGGGGTGTGGGTGAATATGAAGGGGCAGCAATTGACAGAGGCAGGTCCTGGGGTGGCAGGGATGGGGACAGGGCACACACCTGGGTGGCAGTGCAGGGCCTGCGAGTGCTCACAGCGGCTGCCAGTGAAGCCGGCCTGGCAGATGCACACGTAGCTGCTGCTCTCTGAGTCCTGGCACTGGCCGCCGTTCTGCAAGGCAGCCCCCCAAAGTCGGGCCCAGAATGCTCTGGCCTCCCACACTCCCATGAAGCCAGCCAGGGTAAGGCCAGTGACCAGGGGCAGCCAGGTGATGTGGGCAGTGTGGGGTTACCTGGCAGGGCCGATCCCGACAGGTGGGGCAGTGGGAAATGCCGTGCGCTGTGAGGTTGAGGTCGTGGAAGACGATCTCTTCACCCTGGATGCGCAGCTCCCGGACACAACCTGGGCCGGGGGTGCAGGATGAGCAAGGATGGGGCCCTGGGAGGCCTGTCCAGCCCCAGCCCACACCTGGCAGTACCTCCCCAGCTCCCAAGGGCTCTGCCAGCCAGTCAGGTGAGGCATGGCCAGGGCTGGAGGGCGGAAGGGCGCTCACCTACAAAGCCGCTGCTCAGCCCCACCTTGGGGATGGCTCTGTAGTCGGGGTAGCCCCCCAGGTAGAGCTCCTCATTCAGGTCCAGGCCCTGGAACTTGCCCTGGGGAGTGGGGGGGTCAGGAATGGCAGGCAGAGGTTCAGGTGAGGGGGCTGGAAATAGGGGATGGGCCTGCTCTTACCTGGGAGGTCCCGTTGACAGGGGCCAGGTTGCCCACAATCAGGGAGCCGTGGGTGAGGCTTCGCAGCAGGGTCACAGTGTGGAACTGGCCCAGAGCCAGCGGAGTCGGGTGGCGGATGGTAGCCATGCCTGAGCCTGCATCAAACCTGCTCCGTGGGATGGGGGAGGGCAGGAGAGCGTAGATAGGGGTTGAGTAAGGGGCCAGCCTGGGCATTTTCTGTAGTCCCTGCCCTGCTTCCTTCTCACCTAATACCTGCCCCTTCCCTGCCCCTCCAGGCCTTCTCTTTCTGTGCACCCCTGCCCTGGGGCTTGTTCAGAGCAGCACCCCAGCCCAGGCCTTTGCACAACTCAACCCAGGGTGGGACATGCCTGTCTAAAGCTCCCCCCATCCGGCCCCCTCTCCGTGAATGGGGAGGCTGAGGTTCTCACCGGAACTCGGGCCTTCCGCCCACGAGGCCGAATGAAATGAAGTCAGGCTGCCTGTTGGCCAGGCTGGTGGGGCTCCCTGGGATCCGCTTCTGCCCATTGTACAGCAGCATCCCTGGGTGGGCAAGGTGGTGTGAGGCCCCCCAGCCACCACAGGCTTCCTGTCCCTCCTGCCCCAAGAAGAGCCACCCCAGCTAGTGAGCCTTTCCAGCCCTCGGCTCCTGCCCATCACCCGGCACACACCGCACAGCGAGGGCCGGGGGCAGTCAGGGAAGCCCCGCCGTGGCCCAGAATGGTGCCCCGAGGAGAAGGGCCTCGCCTAGAGCCCCTGGAGAGAAACGGAATCTGCCCCAGTCACACCGCAGGGTCTACCTGAAGGAGCAGAGGGAGGCAGACTCACCCGAGAAGAGGAGGAGGCCTGGACAGTGAAAGTCAGAGACCCGGAAGAGACGGAAGAGACAGAGAAACAGATGAGACAAAGAGAGGAGAGGGGGAGGGATGGGAGGACATGGAGGGGGTGGAAAGAACAGAGCCAGGGTGGGGAGAAGGGGCGGGACTGGGTGCTGATGCTCCCAGGCCAGGGGGACCATGGGGAAGCTCAAGAGGGGAGTATGGGGGGTGGTGGGAGGCATGAGAGATGGCCCAGAGCGACTGCCCAGCAGCCTGGGGGCCCTGGGATAGGGAGGGCCACGGGAGGTGGTGAGACTGGGGCAGCCAGGGCTCATCGTGAGGGCAGTTACTCCAGGCCATCCCCTGCCCTGAGCCCCTCCAAATCAGCATCTCTCCCTGCTCACCATCAGCTGAGTCGGGCCGGAAAGTGATCTTGATCTCAAACTTCCTGTAGGCATCCTTGATGGTGGGCAGTGGCAGGAAGGAGCGGGGGGTCTGTGTGAAGTAGGGCACCACCCGCTCTGCAGCAGAGAGCACAGTTAGACGATGCCCAGCAGGGAGTGGGCACTGACAGTTCTGGAGGGGTGGTGGTTACTGTCTCACCTGGCACCTGCAAGTGGGCGAAGGCTTTGACCTTGCCCTGGCGGTTTGTGGCAGTACAGACGTAGGTGCCTGCGTCCTGGGGTCGCACCGAGGGCAGCACTAGCATGTTTTTCTCCAGGCGGCTGTCAGGTGGCAGGTTACCATCCAGCTGCAAACACACCCATACTTTGGACCCTGGCACCTCCACGGGGCCTACCTCCCATCTCTACCTCAGGGCTGCCCTCAAATGCTCAGCAAGTGCTCTGGGCCAAGCTTGAGCCATGACCTGGGGGCCTGAGATGGTGAAGACATGGCCCCTGCCCCTCAGGCTGGCCCCTGCTAGTATTTACCTTGCTCCAGGAGATATCAGGAGTGGGATAGCCAGAGGCCATGCAGGGGAAGACAGCGGTAGAACCAGCAGGCACACGGACCTCTGGCGGCGTGGAAATCAGGGGCAGGGCTGTGGGAAGGGGAGGAGATACAGGCCATCAACCTGGTGACAGCCATCATGTGTGAGCCCGGTCTGTGCCCATGTCCCCATTTCACAGATGAGGCTTAGAGGGAAAGGTGGCTGTCCTGGTGAGAAGTGACAGTCAGGGCTCAAGGACAGGAACATTTGACTGCACCATTCGAGAAATTTCAACACAGCTGGGCGGAATTGTGCAGTCCTCTGGGGACCTAGGATGGTACTAGGATGGTGTGGGTCAGTAGACTTGGAAGCAAGTCATATGTTTGGGGTAAAAAGGAATTGCCTCTAAAGAAAACACAGATTTGTGTTCACTCCTAGCTGTTTTATGTCTGTCGATGTCTCTGCCAATGAGGGGCTGCAGAGCAGGCACTCCTGTAGGTGAGGCCATATCCACTTTCCTCCTGATCCCCCATGGCTTGCTTTTGCCTGCAAGTTCCAAGCTGCCCTAGGGTAACACTTTTATCTCCTGCAGACACCGTTCATTATGAACCTGCTCCTTTAAATGTACAACATAGAACATTCCCTGGGGAGCAGGAAGGAAGAAAAAAGCAGGCAAAGCAGGAGACAGCAGCAGGGGAGTCCTGCCGCACTCCTGGTTCCTTCCGAGAGCCCCACCAGCCCTCACCTTGTACCAGGAGTAGCACGTGGGACTGGGTGGACCCAGCGGGGTTGGTGGCGGTACAGCGGTACTGCCCCGCATCGGCCAGCTCCACCTGGGCGATCCTGATGATGCCTCCGTTCTGTACAATGCCAGGCCGCAGGCGCCCTCCAATTTTGCTCCATGTCACCTGAGGCTTGGGGTCACCCAGCGCCAGGCACTCAAACTCCACCGCGTGTCCGACCACCACAGTGTGCACGGAGGTCCGGATGTTGATCAGCACGGAGGGCAAGGCTGGGGGAGGAGGGAGGCAGAGGCAGAGTGAGGCCAGCTCGAGGCAGGCCTCTCCCAAGAGACGGAGACTGCAGACGCCCCAGAAAAGGTGAGCCCTGGAGCCTAGGCGTTCACTCATTGTTGCATTCTCTTTTTCACACATTCACCTATTAACACCCTCATGTGTTTACTCCGTTTGCTTACTCCCTCGTGTATGCACCGAGTCAGCCCTCACTGGTTTGTCTGCGTACCCACTCTCTCCACCCATCTCCCTTGCCATGTCAAACTCCCTGACTCTCTGCTAGACACAAGATAGAACTGGATAATTCTCTTTAGGGTCCAGGTCTGGGGCCCCTCTCCTGGCCCCTGGTCTTAGCATAGGCCTGCAGCCACTCTCCTACCTTGGACAATCAACTGGGCACTGGCCTGGGCCCGTCCCCACGGTCCTTGGGCCTGGCAAATATACGTCCCCTGGCAGCTCTGGTCCAGGTTCTGGATTCTGTAAAGAAAAAATAAGACAGCAGGGAGAAAAAATAACTAATGAGAGTGCTTTGCAATTTCGAGGCTGGTGACAGCTCTGCATAAACTAGTCCCCCAAGGGCTAGGCAACACGGACAGGGCGGGTGGATGTCACCACCAAAGCCTTATGGTCTAGAGCTCAAGATCACAGTTATCAAGTAGTAGAGCTGAGATGGAGTCGTTTGTATCTATCTGGCCTCAGAGCCTGTCTTCTACCCTCTGAATAATAATCACAACAATAGTAATCACATCCATTTGGGCCACTGTTTACATAGGCCACCCCTGTGCTAAGCCTGTGTTGTATGAGACAGATAATCTCATTTCAGTGTTCTATGCCCACTGCACAGCTCAGAGCACTGAGGCCCAGGGGAGGCGAAGAGCTTCCCCGAGGATACCCTAAAAGTTAGTCTACCTCAGCCCTCCTGTGCAACTTGGGTTGGGGTGCCCATACAGTCCCTCCCCACCCCCACTCACCGGAGCACTCCATCCTGCACGCTGTGGTTAGGGGGCAACTGACCCCCTTCCTTGATCCAGCGGAGCTGGGTGCCCCCGTCACTGGGCACAGCACAGTGGAACTCGACGCTCGCCCCAATGCTCTTGGTCTCTATCTGAGGTGTGATCTGAACGGTAGCCGTGGACCCGGCTGGGCTGGCGGGATGGGAGCTGGAAGGGCCTGTGGGAACACGTTCAGGTTGTGTGTGTGTGTGTATGTGCGCGTGTGTGTGTGTGTGTTGCATGCACATTTGTGATATCCCTAAGGTCCCCAGGACCCAGGAAGTTTCCAAACATTCAAAGGCCATTTCCCGGCAGCCTCTCTGACCGGTCACTTGTACAGTCATTCAGTCAACACATCTAAGAGCCTGAGGAGCACCAGGTTCTGTGCACCCACAAAATCCTGGCCTTTGGGAGGGGAGAGCAGCCTATAACAAGAGTGGGAGGGGCTGGTCTTGGGAAGATTTAGACACTGTAAGGAAGGGCAGTGGATGCGTCCAGCTATAGCCTAAAATAAGAGGATCCGTGATGAAGGCACATGTGTGTACAAGGGCTGGGCGCAGATGCATGTTACCCTGTGTGAGGGGCCTGCTATCGCCACGGGCTTTATGTAAATGTATCTAAGTCAGTCTATGTGCCGGACCTGTTCTCCCCACTTTACAGGTGAAGAAACTAAGGCTTGGAGAGGGTTACTGACTTGGCCCAGGTCACATAACTAGCAAGGACCAAGCCATGAACTAAACCCAGACTCTTGGCCACTGGGCTACATGCTTTTCTGCTTCTAGAACGTGGGCCCCCACAGCACTCGTTTGGCCTTGTGTCATTGACAGAGGAGACCATGGAGATGCTGGATTCTTTGGAGGTCCACTAAATCCCCAGGGACATTGGGGGTGGGTGCTGCCCTGCCCTACACTCATTGTCTCCACTGTCCAATCACCCCCGTCCGTTCTGGGTCCTGTGGTGGAAAGATAAGGGGCTGCTGGAGATGACGGGTTCCGGGCTCTGTCTTGGGCATTTTCAGCCTGGCAGGTGAGGCAGGCTGGGGCACAAGGGTCAACAACAGCCACTGGCAATGCAAAGTCAATGTCAAGGGAAGGGGTACCGCAATGAGAGCAAGAGTTGCTGAGAACAGTATGGAGACCACAGGCCTGGAGGAGGCAGGCCTACCTCGGGCCTTGGGGAACTGGGGAGAGGAGGGCATTGTGGGGTAACAGAGGAGGGCCTTTGTGCCCCAAGTGCAGGTCCCCACGTGCCTGTAGCTGCTCACCTTGGACAAGCACCTGGGCGAAGGCCTCGGCAGTGCCCACCCTATTGGTGACCTGGCAGCGGTAGCGGCCTGAGTCCTCAGGAGCCGCAGGCTCAAAGCGAAGTAGCTCGTTCCTGGTGATGGCTCTTGCGGGGAGGCTGCCGCCCACCCGGCTCCACTGGAAGGTGAGCGGGGGTGTCCCGTGCGCCACGCAGTGGAGCTGCACCATCTCCCCTGCCTGCACTGAGATGTGCTCTGGGATTGTGGTGGCATATGGTGGACCTGGGGTGGGGGATGCAGAAGTCAGGATGGGAGCAGGTGTCCAGCCCTGGTGACTTGCCAAAGGCCCAGAGAGGCTGAACGGTAAGTCCATAGGATTAGGGATGTGGGCAGCAGAGGTGCTAGAAGGGGGTGTGGGTTTTGGGGTAGGGTAGGCTCTGGGGACCAGAGGTGCACAGGGCTCTGGATGGGTGTCCTGATGTTCTATCCAAGTGGAGCCTGGTGGGGAGTGGGGGCTCAGACCTCCATGCAGTACAGAGAATGGGGTCCAAGGAGGGAAAATGAGTCCTTACTCTCCACGTGCAGGGCGATGGTGGCTTCAGCATGCCCGGTAGGGCTGGTGGCGTTGCAGATGTACTGGCCGGAGTCTTGCTGGGCCACCCGGGGGATGATCAGCGTGTCACCTTCCAGCCGGTGCTGCCAGGGCAGCGGGGAGCGTAATTTGGACCAGTGGATGGTGGGCGTGGGGCTGCCTATGGAGTGGAAGACAACAGAGGTTGCTGGGATGCTCAGGACCAGCTGGGGGTGGGGGTGGCAAGGAAGGACCCCGGGTGATCCTGCCCTTTCATGGGGGCACTAAGGCATTGGTGGGAGATGCCCAAACAGAGTCCCCTCCCTAAGCCTGTATCCGCCTATCCTCCACAGCTCTCTCATGTTTACAATTCAGGTCCCAAGGCGCCTGCTTTGCCCTGTGTGCCAGACCCAGTCCACACCTGTGGCTGAACAGCGCAGGGTAGCTGTGTGTCCAGCCTCCACGGTCAGCTCAACCTCTTCAACCTGGACCTGGGGGGCGCCTGGGGCCACGGCACCTGTATCCACAATCACCTCTACCCGCTTCTGGGCTGTGCCCAGTGCATTCTGAGCGAGGCACACGTAGGTGCCTGCATCTGATGGTTTAGCTGATGAAATCTGGAAGAAAGCAAGGAGGCAGGTTATGTGGGGGAGGGGGAACAGAGCTTGGCATCAGCCCCTAACTCTGGCTTGGTTTTATTTCTTCCCTGTTTTTGCTCTCTTCTTTGGTTGGCTTCCGGAGAACTCACACATAAGACATCATATTAGACCATCTGTCCCCTTGTTCATCATCTCACCCACCTGTCCCATCCACCCACCCAGCCAGCCATCTACCCACCTCCCACCTAACCACCTATCCACCCATCTACCCATTTCTCACCTCCACCGTGACCATCCCCCCTTTTCTCTCCATCCATTCTCACCCCCACCCACACACCACTCTTTCCTGAAAGCATCTGGTCAAGGATGGATCCTGGAGACGGCGTCAAACCCACAGAACAGCCTTGGCTTCTGGCCGGGGAGAGCTGCCTCACCTGCAGCATCGTGTGGCCGTCCACGAGCCCATATGTCTGCTGTTCCAGGGTGGCAGAGGTGCCGATGCGGGTCCAGCGAGCAGAAGAGCGGGGTTCCCCAGCACTGACACACTCCAGGGTGATAGCCTTGCCCACTTTCACCCGCACAGGGCCCTCGGGGAGCACAGACACCACCGGGGGTCCTGCCCAGAGGAACAGCACCACTGAGGCACGTGCAGGGCTCAATGGCCACTGGCAGTCGCAGCCCCCTCCTGAGTAACTGCCAGGTGGGCACTGGTCTCCCCCCTGCACCCATGTGGAAACTGAGGCTCAGAGAGGGAGAATGCACAAGAGAGGAGCAATGCAGGGGGCAGAATTTTAACTGGAGGTTCTGAGCTCAGAATCGGGAAGGCAGAGCTCACATGGCTGATGCCCCTCACCGTGCACGCTGAGGCTCACGACGCTCTGGGCCACGCCGTAGGCATTGGAGGCCACGCAGCGGTAGGTGCCCTGGTTGCTGGGCCGGGTGCCCACGATGGTGATGATGGAGCCATTGGGGCTGATGTGGACATTGTCTGTGGGATTGGCATGGGGGGAGCTGATGGTCAGTGGGGTTGACCTCATGTGTCGGTGATATCAGCAGAGGCACTTCCACCCCCTGCCCCTGACACCTCCAGTCTGCTGTGTCCAGCTCAGCCACAGGTGACAGAGGAAAGAGCCCTTGGAGACTCCTGGGTCTAGCCCCCTCACCACACAGATGGAGACACCAAGGCCCCATAGGGAAAGGGCCTTGCATAGGGTCATGGGGTGAGCCTGGTGCCATCCCGGCCTAGCCCTGCCCGCAGAGGGGAGCACCACACACTCACGCCTCCAGCCCCACCCTCCCGCCGCTCACCCTCCAGCTCTTGGTTCCGGGTCTTCCACTCAAGGCTGATGGGGGCTGCCCCGTCGTGGATGAGGCACTTGAAGCTGGCATCTTGGCCCTGCTGCACAGTGCTGCTGGGTGGGTCAATGGAGATGACAGGGCTCCTGAGGCCTGGGGTGGGGGACAGAGGGCTGGCTCAGCAGGGCTGGGTGGGCTCCGCCCCCGGCCCCAGCCCCTCTTCTCCCCCTGAGTGACATGTGCCACTCACGGTAGGAGGACCCGGCACTCGGCGGGACGGTGACCGTGAAGGAGGCCTCCTGCTCGGGCCCCGAGCTGCCGACCACGCGGCACACATACTCTCCGGAGTCCGCGGGGGACACGTGGTGGATGCGCAGCCGGGAGCCGTGGGCCTGTCAGAGTGGGGAGGGGCAGCCATCAGGCTGGAGCGCTCAGGACAGGGCACGTCTCTGAGTTCTCACGGGGCCTCAGGCTCCAGCTGGTGGGGAGGAAGCTTCATCTTTGGAGCCCTAGAAGTCCCACCCGCCCACTTTATAGAGCAAAGGGGTCAGGAAAGTCAGCAGCAGTCAGCAGAGACGCGCCAGGTCTCTTGACTCCCAGGCTGGCGAGCGCTTCCCCCCAATGTATTTTATTTATCCCCTGGGGTCCCTGAGCAGACTTGGGAGAGCAGGTGGGCTCTCTGCCCTGGACCCCTCCCACTGCTGGACGTTGTACCTGGTGCCGGGCGGGAAGGCTGCCCCCGCGCTTGTGCCATGTGACCTGGGCATGGGCCTGCCCAGGCACCACGCAGTTCAGGTCCAGAGTCTGCCCCTCGGCCACATGGGAGGAGGTGCCCTCAATGTAGATGGGCTGGGCCAGTCCTGGGGCTGCGGGCAGAGGGTGGGTGAGAGAGGGAGGCAAGGCTCCTGGGGCTGGAAGAGGGACTCTGCGGTGGGGGCAGGTACCAGCTGGTCCTCTGGGAGGGGCAGCAGTTTCAGAGGATGGACAAGGCTATGCTCCACAGACCTAAGAAGGGTCTGCGTTCCCTGGGGGTCCAGGTGCCAGCCATACCAAAGCCCAAGGCTGGTGAGCCCCAGTGGGTGGGGGAGGGGCTGGCGGCCGGTCCTGGAGGGGAGAGCCAGAGCTTGCTGGGGTAACTGGGAGGAGCAAGGCCAGGTCCCAGCAATGCTCCAGTGCCTGTCACTCACCAGGAATGGGGCTTGGGTTAGCGGCCTCGATGGTGACCAGGACAGAAGCCTTCAGGGAGCTGCCAGTCACCTGGCACGAGTACTCGCCAGAGTCAGCCGGGGACACCTGGTTCAGCCTCAGCAGGGGGCCGTGGACCTGGCAGGCAAGAGTGGGGAGGGTGAGCTGGGGGACCCTTGGCCAGGGCCTTTAGATGTCCAGACCCTCTGGCCTTGCCCCCAGGGCAGTCCTGTACCTGTATGTAGGCATCCTGTCCAAGGTGACCCCCTCAACACTGTAACCCATGTTTACTATGACTTTTTTTTTCTGGCAGGAGGAAGTCCAGGATCTCGAGGAAAAGGTGTCCTTTCCTAATTGGCACCAAGGTGGCACCAGGGGTAGCCCTGCCTTGCCCAGCCTGTTCTTGGCCTCCTGACTCCAAGTCAGCTCCTGACACAATTTCCCCGAAGTTCCAGATATTGAGGCCACCTTCTCACATTCAGGCAGGGATGCTGGGACAGGGGGTCGGGACTGCCCACATTCTGCTTTCTGTAGCCCTCATACCTGGTGCCGGGCAGGGAGGTTGTCTCCACGCCTGTGCCATGTGATCTGGGCATGGGCCTGCCCGGGAACCACGCACTTCAGGTCCAGGGTCTGCCCTTCAGCCACGTGGGAGGAGGAGGTCTCGATGTGGATGGCTGGGGCTCTGCCAGGGGCTGGGGCACAGAGAGGTCGGTGAGTGAGCTGGCACTCCTACTCCTGTGCCCTCAGCCCTGCCCCTGCATTCCCAGATGTTCAGACCAGAGGTCATCTGCAGAGGAGGTCTCAATGCCCCCATTCCCAGGCCCCTGAGGCCCAGAGCAGGTGGGCTAGCCTGGTGGGTAGAAGCATCGCATTCTCCTGGAGCCACCCCAGGTAATGGGCCCAACTCCTCCTTCTCCTGTGCTCCCAGCAAGATGGTAGCTCAGCTTGGGCCCAGGTAACTGGGCACAGATCACTAATGTTTCCCAGACTCAAGTAGTGTGGGGCTATGAACCTGGACTCCAGGCTGACTACCTGGGTTCAAAACCAAGCTCTGCCACTTATTAACTATCTGACTTCAGAAAGCTACTTCACTGCTCTGGGCCTCAGTGTCCCCACCTATAAAATGGAGAGCACATTCACACTTATCTCAGAGGAGGAAATGAACAGACAGGCAAAAACACAAGAGGGCCCAGCTCCTAGCAAGTGCTATGTCATCACATCTGTCACTTATTCACTCACTGCTACCCTGATTTAGCCGTGTGCCCCTGTGATAATCATTTTATGTTTTCCTTTTAATTGAGCCACTGAAAAAGTCTTAAATACTGGGTCCCATGTACAGGTAACAATATCCATGAAGCCATCACAAGTTTGATGGGTGGCTATGCTTTCCCCCTAACATGCCACTATCAATATAAATGATGTTTATCCGAGCACCACCAGCCTCACATCTGCCCAGAAGTGCAGTTCCAGGTGTAGGGAACTCATGGGATGGTGGTAAGAGGAGGAAAGTGGAACCGGGAGAGGCAATGTCCCTGGGGTGACATCCACAGCCAGTGCTCTCAGGCCCTACAGATGAACCCCACTTGACCTAGCTCCCCATCTCTGCCTACTGGTGTCCCTCTCAGCCTCCCAGTCCCACCACAGGGACCCTCACCAGGGGCAGGAACAGCGCTAGAGCCAGAGGCCTCGATGGTGACCAGGACGGAGGCCTCCAGAGAGCCGGAGCCACCCACCACGCGGCACACGTACTCGCCCGAGTCAGCTGGGGACACCTGGTGCAGCCGCAGCAACGAGCCGTGTGCCTGAGCAGGGACAGGACGGGAGACAGGGCAGCAGAGTGAGATGGGCTCCTTGAAGGCCTGCAGTCAGGGTCTCACCACTATGCACCCCACAGGGTTCCCAGCCTCCTTCCCCGGCAGAGCTTGAGGGTGGGTTCCTAGCCAGGGCCTATATCCAGCCGCCCTCCCCCCATCCAGTGCCAGTACCTGGTGGCGAGCAGGGAGGCTGCCCCCTCGCTTATGCCAAGTGACCTGGGCGTGGGCCTGTCCAGCAACCACACAGTTCAGATCCAGGGTCTGCCCTTCAGCCACATGTGAAGAAGATGACTCAATTCTGATGGGCACGGCACTGCCAGGAACTGAGAGCACAGAAAGAGCAAGTTGGGGCTTTGACTATAGTCAGATTTGGGAACAACTGAGTTGGTGGGAGACTCCACAGTAGAAACCCCCATCCCTCAAGGAAATAGTTAACAAAAGTTGGCAAGAGCTGACAAGTTAACACTTATTAGGCACTTGCAACTTGCCGGGTTCTGTTCTAAGCACGTCATATGTATTACCTTATTTCATTATTACAAAGTCTGTAAACTTTGTGTCATAACAGAAATGTCCTATTATCTGCATTGTCCAATACAGTGGCCACCAGCTATACGAGGCTACTGAGCAATTGAAATGTGAGCATTTGCAGCTTAAAAGTGAACAGTTAAATTTGAAATAATTTAAAGTGCCATAGGTGGTTAGTGGCCACCACACTGATAGCTTGACAGGGCTGGAATGGTTCATATCACCATTTCGCTAAGGAAACTGAAGCTGAGAGTAACTCCAAGTTCCTTAGTGGTGTAGGCAGGACTTGAACCCAGGCATCTTCTGCAGCGCCGTCTGTGGGCTCTGATTCCAGAGCTCTTTCTCCCCAGCGAGTCTCCCTGCCCCCTCCTGGTTCTTCGTTAAACTCACTGGAGGGGCTGCCAGCAGTGGGGGAGACCGAAACCATGATGGAGGTCTCCTGGGCATCGATGTTGTTGTTAGCTCGGCACACGTACTCGCCGGAGTCAGCCACAGACAGCTGGTACAGTCGCAGGCGGGAGCCATGGGCCTGGGAGCAGCGAGGGGAGAGAGGCCAGCCAGTCACTGGCTGGCTCAGGCCTCCTTTTTGGTCTCCCTCATCAGACCAGATCAGGAGGCTACTGTCTGTCTCCCAAGAGTGGGAAAAAGAATGTCCCAGGATTTCCAGTTAAGGCTTCAGGCACTTTTGCCCCGGGGCTTCCTGAGCACTGCCCACCCCATGAAGCAGCAGCTCTATTCCCAGGGCGAGGGCACCACATTGTACCTGGTGGCGGGAAGGAAGGCTGCCCCCACGCTTGTACCATGTGATGGTGGCCTGGGGCTGCCCAGCGACCATGCAGTTCAGTTCCAAGTTCTGTCCTTCAACCACTGTGGGGGATGAGGACTCGATCCTCATTGGTGGGGAGACGCTGGGCACTGGGGAGACAGTAAGAGAGACCACACAGGCAGAGTCAGACAAGGGTGTCACAGAGCAGGGACCTCTCTGCCTCCCCTGTACCCACTTGTGCGAGCCCCCCGCTCTATGCACTGCTCTCACCGTGGGAGGAGCCACTGCCCTGGATGGTGACAACGAGCGAGGTCTCCTGGGAGCCGGCACCGTTACTAACATGACACACATACTCGCCCGAGTCAGCAGGGGTCACCTGGGGGATCCGCAGCCGGGAGCCCACGATCTAAGGGAGAGAGGGTGTCGGTGGGTGGGGGAAGCACCTCTGTGCCTTGGAACTGAGCAGCCTCCCAACCCACATTTCCAATGCCTCCCTGTCTTGCCTGGGGCCAGCTGCCAGCTCCTTCAGAACTCCCTCAGTGGCCTTCCTGAGGCTCCAGGCTGGGGTGGACTGTGGTCACCCCTGCGGAAAGCCCCCTGGGCCCTGCCTGGGTTCTCCAGTGCTCTGTGGCTACTATTATACTATCTGCATCGTCATTTCTGTCTCACCCTCTAGTCCACGAACACCCCCAGGGCAGGGACCTTTCTCAACCCATTTGGAATCCTCAGTGCCAGGCTAGGATCTTGGCCTGGAGTAGGTTCTCAGGGAAACTTAATGAGTGAGTAAATCAATGAATGCTCTGTTAAAATATAGGGTCCAACTAAGGGCAGGGGGACTTATCTCTGTATCCTCAGCATGAGTCCAAGGCACATCCAGCAAGAAGGTCAATGTTTGCTGAGTGACTAAATGAGCAATGTGGAGCTGAGTCCCAACTGCTGTCAGGGCTGGTGTGCCCTGCTTTTGCTCTCCCTGCCTGCTGTCTCCATACCTGGTGCCGGCTGGGCAGGCTGCCTCCACGCTTGTACCAGGTGATGGTGTGGGGGGCTTGACTGGCCACCAGGCAGTTGAGTTCCAGCATGTGTCCATTGGCTAGGGACGCTGAGGAGGACTCGATGCGGACGGGGTACACCACGCTCTGGGCTAGAGGCAGGAAGAAGCAGGGTGTGTTTGTGGCTGAGGGTGAAGTTGGGCCACTAACAGCCCCTCTCATTTGCTATGACCCCAGATACTCACTGTGGGAGGGGCCAAGGCGCCTTTGGATGGTGACAAGGACTGAGGCTTCCTGGATGCCTGAGCTGCTCACCACGCGACATACATACTCCCCAGAGTCAGCTGGGGTCACCTGGGGTAGCCGGAGCCTGGAGCCATGCACCTGGGAGAGACAAGGTTGGGGGTTGCAGACTCAGAGCCAGCACTGGGGCTTGTGGCGGACCCCTGTTCTCTTCCTGGGCTCCTCCCAGGATGGCCCAGCTGGTGCTCTCGTGGAAGCTCTCTGGGAGAACCACCATTCATGATCTTTCAATTCCCCTGGGAAGAAGTGGGGGACCCTGTCCAGCAGGCAGTGTGAGCCCACTTGACAGATGAGGACACGGAGTCAAAGAAGGTCTGAAACAGGCAAATTGCTGAACGGCCTCTAACTCGAACATGCCGGAATTCACAGCTCCTGCTACTTTCTCTGCAGTTACAAGGGTCTTCCAGCAGCCCTCCTGCTTTGGCTCCTGCCTCCTACCTGGTGCTGGGCAGGGAGGCTGCCACCACGCTTGTGCCAAGTGACTTGGGCATGGGCCTGTCCAGAAACTAGGCAGTTGAGATCCAGAGTCTGCCCTTCAGCCACGTGTGAGGAGGAGGACTCAATCCGGACTGGTGGGGTGACCCCCAGTGCTGGGGACAAAGGACACAGAGTCAACCCCCTGTTGGGAGGGGACCTAGTGGAGGTAGGGGCTGTTGATCCCATAGGATCCTGCCGCTGCTGGAAGGGAGAGCCTGGCTGGGCCGCTGCTCTTCCCTCCACCAGCACCACTCACCAGGCACAGAGCTTGCAGGCTCGATGGAGACTAGGACGGAGGCCTCCAGGGGCACAGAGCCCCCCACTACCCGGCACACATACTCGCCTGAGTCAGCCGGGGTCACCTGGTTTAGCCTCAGCAGTGAGCCGTGGGTCTGGCCAGAAGAGAGGTGAGGTCAGAGGGGGCCCTCGTGAGACTCTGGCACCTGCCCTCTCTGGCCCACCCAGGCCTGACCAGAGCAGGATCCTGCTCAGGGATGGGGACATGAATGTCTTGCTCCAGGAGTGGGGCGCAGACAGGAGCCACAGGGAGCTGGGCAGGCACTAATACCACTTTCCCCCAGTTCTAAGAGACTCTCTCAGGTGTCTGAAGTCAAGATGCATATTACAGTGAATAATCCCACAATTACAAGTGGCAGCTTTTCCCTTAGAGATCCAGAAAAATCACGCAATCAGTGGCATCCTAAATTCTATAATATACAATAATAATAGGTAAAGGGGTTACGGTAATAATCATAGCTCAGAGCACTTTCTAAGCGTCAGAGTTCTGAGCACATTGCATACATGTAATTCACTTTAATCAAAAAGAATTCTACAGGGCAGGCCCTATTATTACCAGTTTACAGATGCTGATGCTGTAAAATGTAACTTGCTTAGGGTCACAACTACTAAGCAGCAAAATCAGGATTCGTACCCAGGCTGGCCAGTCCTGAAGCTGTACACACCTTGTGCAGTGGGGTCCAGGTGTCCTGTCTCAGAGGAACCTCTAGTCCTCCCCATCCTTGACCTACACCCTCTCCCAACACTCAGTGTCCCCTTCCTCGTCTTGGCTCATTCACTGTACCTGGTGCCGGGCGGGGAGGCTGCCCCCACGCTTGTGCCATGTGATCTGGGCATGGGCCTGCCCAGGCACCACGCAGTTCAGGTCCAGGGTCTGCCCCTCTGCCACATGGGAGGAGGAGGACTCGATGCGGATGGGCTGGGCGCCACCAGGAGCTACAGTTAGAGTCACTGGTCATTGCAGCTCTTGGCAGCTGTCACCCTACTCCCCTTCTCTGTTCCAGCCCAGCCTGGGGCTCCACTCACGGTAGGCGAAGTTGGCCCCTTGGGTCCCTGCTACTGTGACCCTGAAGGAGGCCTCCACACCATTGCTGGCCCGGCAGACGTACTCGCCCGCGTCAGCTGGTGAAGCTTGGAAGATGTACAGACGGGAGCCACGGACCTGGCAGCCATAAGCAGGGGTTTGAGTGGGAGTTGCATGGAGCCCAGGGAATGCCCCTGTGCTACTCCTCTGTCCAGGGAACTGCCAGTCCCTCACCAAGGGGCTGGGTACCCATGGCCCACAGCCCATAGCTTAGCCCTGGGTAGCCCCCTGCCACCTCCTTGCCTCTGGGTACCTGGTGCCGGGCGGGGAGGCTGCCCCCGCGCTTGTACCAAGTGACCTGGGCGTGGGCCTGCCCTGCTACCACACAGTTCAGGTCCAGGGTCTGCCCCTCGGCCACCGTGGGGGATGAAGACTCAATCCTGACGGGCGGGACAGGTCCTGGGGCTGGGGAACAGAGGCAAAGGTCATAAGTGCACCCCTAAGAAAGGGCAAGAACTGTCCACCCTGGAGCCAGCCCAGCCTTGTCTTCTGAGGCCAGGCCTATACTCTTTGGGGCCTGGTGGTCTAAGCTGGTGGTCCTCAGCTGAGCAAGCCAGAAGAGGAGAGACAGGCAGGAAGCAAGTTTTACAGAGGGGAAGAGGATATATGAGGTTGCGAGAGAGAGAGGATGAGGAGGCAGCACAAAGACAAAACAAAATAAACAAAAAAACCGTGGTGTGGCCAGAGAGAAGTGATGGGAAGACGGTGGATTGCTGAGAGCACTGAAGTCAGCTGGGCCTGGGCCAGCTCCAAGGTCGGTCCCCCCCTGCCCCTCCCGGCCTCCGCCCTCGTCAGCAAGAGAAGTCCCGAGGACCTCAGTGCCTGGCAAGACTCCCTGCTCCATCCCACCATGGGCAGTCACTCACCAGAGAGGGAGCCAGCAGGCTCAATGGAGACCAGCACGGAGGTCTCCTGGGGCCGAGAGCCAAGGACTACTCGGCAGAAGTACTCGCCCGAGTCAGCAGGGGACACCTGGTACAGTCGCAGCAACGAGCCGTGGGTCTGAGTGTGAACAGGGGCGTTAGGAAGGGGCCAGAGTGGCCCTCTCCAACCCCTTCTACAGGCTGGTCCTGGGGGCTACTGTACCTGGTGCCGGGCAGGGAGGCTGCCCCCACGCCTGTGCCAGGTGACCTGGGCGTGGGGCTGCCCGGGCACCACGCAGTTCAGATCCAGGGTCTGCCCTTCGGCCACGTGGGAGGAGGAGGGCTCAATGCGGATGGGCTGGGTGTTGCCTGGAAATGGGGTACAGAGGGACTGGTCAAAGGCCTGGGCTTCTGCGCTCCAGCCCTGCAGTTGTGAGGCAGGAGGCCCTGGGACATGACCAGGTCCTCCTGGGCAGGCTGGCAGGAATCCTTCCTGGGGCTGGGACCATGCTCAGCATGGCCAGTCAGACTCCTCCCCAAAAGCGAGCTTGAGTCCCTTTGTCTACCCACGACCTCTGGCTCTATAACAAGGTGCTCTGGCCTAAGGGAACCAAAGTCCTCTAGCGCCTAGGCTGGTGTCAGGATACGGACAATATCCTACCATCCCCTCTAAAATGCGAGTGCCAGGGGCTGACACCACATGGTGGTGGTATTGACTCCATTTCACAGATGAGCAAACTGAGGACCCAAAAGGAAAATTAAGCAGTTCCAGGCAGATGAGGGGCTGAGTCACCCAGGTTAGCCTGACTCCCAACCCAGTGTTCACCCCTGCCTCTGTGGCTCCCTGAGGAATTCTGAAAACAGAATGCTCACCATGGGGCGCAGGAAACCTCATCCCCACGCTCAGTCTGTACCACTCTGAGTGGGAGTAGAGGGCCAAAGCCTGCCTAGTGTCCCCTCTTGTCCTGATGTCTGTCACTGAAGAGACCACAGGTCCCTTCCCTGGGGACACTGGGAGATGCCCTGTCCAGCCCCACCTGGCTCCTGGGAGCCGTGAACAGAGATGATGATGGAGGCCTCCTTGGGGCCCGAACCGTTCTCCACGCGGCACACGTATTCCCCAGAATCAGCTGGCGACACCTGGGGGAGTCGCAGGCGGGAGCCATGGACCTGGGCGGGGCGACAAAGGCATGATGATGTGGTCATCACTTCTGGGCCTCAGTGAGTCACTGAGCTCACTAGAGGCTCCACTCTGAGCTGCCCCACGAAAGCTGGGGATGGGGGGGACAGGGCCACCGCCTGGCCATGTGAACCTCAACCTCTGCCCAGGGCACTCCCAGGTCAGGGCCCCTCATACCTGGGTGCGGGGAGGCAGGCTGCCCCCTCGCTTGTACCACGTGACCTGGGCCTGGGTCTGCCCTGCCACCACACAGCTGAGGTCCAGCGTCTGCCCTTCAGTCACAGAAGGTGATGAAGTCTCGATCCTGACTGGGTGGGAGCTGGAACCGGAGGCTGCGGTGGGAGAACAGTGAGTAGGCCTCTGGGGAGCCCTGAATAGCTATTCCCACATCCTCAGCCCCCGGGCGCCCCCGCACCTGCAAGGACGATCACTTCGATGCGGGCCTGGGCAGTGCCCGCGGGGCTGGTGGCCACACAGAGGTAGAAGCCAGCGTCGGCGGCCGTGATGGCCGGGATGAGCAGCGTGGCGATGTCGTTGAGCTCAGACCGGGCCTGCCACACGAGAGGGGTTAGCCAATGAGGGGATGGAGGCGGCTGCAGGGGCTGCCAGTGCGGGCGGGTGAGGGGCCAGGCAGGCACAGAGCCAAGAATTCAACCAAGCACAGGCCCTGGCCAGGCAACACGGAGGGCAATGCCAGGCAGCAGAGCAGGTCGCTGAGAGCAGGCAGGATGCACCGCAGGCTGTCTGAGCAGGCTGCCATCTTGGTGACAGAAGCGAATGGAGAAGAGGATTGGTGGGGGCCATGGGCAGAGTGGCCTGGCTAGATTGCCTCACCTGCAGGGGGAGGCTGCCTCCTTCCTTCCTCCAGGTGATGGTGGCACTGGGGACACCTGTGGCCCTGCAGTACAGCCTGACAGTGTGGCCTTCCTGTACCTGGGTGCTCTCTGGGCTCACCTGGACCCTGGGCCCGCTGCCCCCTGCAGACAGAGCCCCATGAGAACCCCTGTCTGGGTTGCCCATGTGCTCTCGCTCTGTCCCCACCAGACCCCGCCCATGCCCTGTCCTCTCACCATGCACGTGGAGCACAGCCCTGGCCATGTGCTGCCCAGCACTGCTGTGGGCTCGGCACAAGTACTGGGCCTGATCGGCGGGCTCAGCGGCTGGTAGGCGCAGGATGCCACCGTGGATTTGTGCCTTCTGCGGGAGCTGGCCGCCAGGGCCCCCTGGTGGGGAGAAGCAGGGTCAGCGCCCACTGGGACTGGCACTTCTTGGGCCCCTCTGGGCTGTAGACCTCACAGCCTAGATTCCTGGTGCAAGCCTCCCAGGCCAAGGGCAGCCAGGGCCCCAGAGTCATTCCTGCTGCGGTCTCACCTGACCACTCAATGGTGGGCGTGGGGTGCCCTGTGGCGCTGCAGCGGAACTCAGCCAGCTGCCCGGGCTGTACTGTGAGCTGCGGCGGGTGGATGGAGACCACAGGCGCAGACTGGGTGCCCGAGGCTGAGGAGAAAGAATAGGAGGGGCATGTTGCCTGACCAAAGGCTGCAACCTCCTGCTTCCATTCTTAGCCCTCAAGGCCATTTTCCATAGAGCACCCAGAGGGAGCTCTTAAAACAGTCATGGGATCTTGTTACTTCTCCACTTAGGAACTGTCTGTGGCTCTCTACAGCTTTTAGAATAAAACCCAAAGTCCTGCCGTGGCCCACCACACTCTGCGTGCACTCAACTTTGCCCACACCGTCAAGTTCCTCACCCACCCTCCCTTCCAGAGCTCCAGCCATGCTGGCCTTGCCCACCTTGCTCTTGGCTGTGCAGATAAAGGCCTGTGTACATGATACTTCCTCTACCAGTTCTTTTTCTTTTTCTTTCTTTTCTTTTTTTTTTGTGGGATCCTTGCCGGGGGCCAGGGAATGAACCGGCGCTGCAGAGGCTGCGGGTAGCCTTGCAGCCCAGCGCTCAACCGCTGCACCACCAGGGGAGGCCCCTCTACCAGTTCTTTAAATAGTCCAGTACCTCCTCCCGCAGGTCTCAGCGCAGATGTCCCCTCCTCCTGGAGGTCCTCCCTGACAACCCCATGTAGAAGTTCATTTTCTTCCCCTCATTTCTTACTCTCCCATTCCTGTTTCTTCCTATCCTGGCACTCATTGCCAGGTGCAGTCATGTTGTTTTTTTTCATTTGCTCCCATGCTTACTGTCTCCCTATGAGTACATGCATTGCGGGAGGGCAGAAGTTGTTTGTCTTTATCTCCCGCATTGTATCAGAGTCTAGGCCAGGGCCTGGCTCCTATACTGCAGATGCTCCAAGTGTCAGTTGAATGAAAAAATGGTTGTGAGTCTTGTGGGGTGTGGGGAAGGTTGGGCTCGGTGGGTCAGGTCTGGGAATAAGCCACATACCTTGCACATGCAGTGTGGCTGTGCCCTGGTCCATGGCGAACATGTTGGAGCCGGTGCACACGTAGGTGCCCGCGTCGCTCGGCTGCACATTGCGAATGGTCAAGATGCCATTGAAGTCCATGGCGCGGGCTGGCAGTTTCCCATTGTGCAGGCGGGTCCACACCAGGGTGTAAGCTGGAGACTGCAGGGAGGGCGAGGTGATGGGGAATCAGCGTGGAGACTTGGAGACCCCAGAAGACAGGCGCTCCCTGATGACCCTCCCCTGCCCACCTTGCTCTTGGCTGTGCAGATAAAGGTGACGTCAGCTCCGGGGCGAACACTCTGGCTCCGCTGCTCCTCCACTGTCACTGTGATGGGCTTGCTCGGGGCCTCTGTGGGGATGGCAGCCCCGCCCCTGTGAGTGGGGTGCTAGCCCAGCCCGGCCTGTGGCTACTCTCTCTCCATCCGTTCACCTGGGTATCACCTCTGTCCCAGGCGAATTTAGAATCCATCCCCCACCCTGGCACCACGCTCCCCAATGTCTACTTTCTTCCTGTTGGCACCAAGAGGCCAGCAGAGCCAGGGAATGATGGAGAACATCACACCCTGCCTCTTGGCTCCATTTCATGACCACAGACCACAAATGAGCTCTGAGCACTTCACACTTCACTCCAACTGGGCTTCTCTGTCTGGTTCGAGTTTCTGCCTTCCCAAAGAACTCTTCACCTCCGCCCATTGCCTCCCCAACACCCCCTCCACTTTTACAGTTAATGGCTTCAACTCACCCTTTTTGAGAAAATTGAAACTACCAGTCTGGATTTTGCCCAACTTCCCAAAGGAACCCACCTTCCACCTTCCTGGTCCCCAGGGATAAGATTCTCCCCACCCCAGACACTCTATGTTGCAGGTGCAGGATCTCCCTGCCCAGGACTTCCTCCCTCTCTGGCTCCATCCAGTCTTTTTCCTCCCTTCCCCACTGGATCATTCTGCTCCACAGACAAATGTGTTCTAGAATTCCAGCTCTGGAAAATGCACCTTGGCCCCATGTTCTCCCAGGTACTGCTCCATTTATTCACCTCCCTTGAGAGCCAAGACTCTTGAGAAATGTTTTCCATCTGTTCTTTGCCTCACTTCAGTTTGGTTTCTATCCCTTCCCTCACTGAAGTTGTTGCTCCTAGCAGGGGTCCCAGTCAATGATCAGCAGGGCTCATTGGGGGATATGTGTACCCCACCTCTTTTGACCCTGGGGTAGGGTGACTCCAAGGGGCTTGTTTTACTCTGGGGTTTCCCTCGGCTTTTTTTTTTTTTTTTTTTTAAGATTTATCCATTTTTATACAAGAACCGGGCTACCGGCCAGATGCGCGGGAGGGCAAGAGGACCCACCAGAGACAGAGTGGGGAACAGAACAGGCAGACTGACTGAAATATACTGCCAAGGGGAGCAGCAGGCGAGACAAGAGAGGTCTGCTTCGCCATGTTGGGTTCTCGCCGGCTGGCCGGGATCAAACCCGCGCTGCAGAGGCTACGAACAGCTTCAGAGTGTGGCGCTCAACCGTCTGTGCCACCAGGGAGGCCCTCCCTTGGTTTTATCAAGCAATAAGTCCTCACTGGGGAACCAGCTCCACAACACATGCTTTATTGGATGCCTCCCGATCTCTCCCAGTCTCACTTCACCTCTCAGACAAACTACTGTCACATCCTTGTCTCAGCTTCTGCTTCGGAGAGCCCGTAGGAAGACACTGCTATTGGGGCCTCTCTCCTCTAAGTAAGCGGCACCCCATTTGCCCAGCTGCTAGGACCAGACCCGCTGGGCATCCACCTAAACTTTTCTTTCCCTGAATGTCCACAATCAAGTCCTGTCAATTCTGCCTCAGAAACCAGCCTGGCCATCTCCACGGACAGTGCCCTGGTCTAGGCAACCACCCTCCCTCTGGCAGATGAACACCAGCTGCTGGGTCTGAAGCCAGTCCAGGACAGGTGGCCTGGGGAAGGAGGTGGAGGGACTCACCAGTGACCAGCAGCTCTGCCCGGCTGGTATTGGCAAGATGGAGGTTACGGCAGGTGCAAATGTAGACTCCCGCATCTGAGGGCTGGATGCTGGGGAAATGGAGTTCGGAGCCTGGTGGGGAGGGGATGGGAGCTCATCAGTGCAGATGCACTCCCTGCCCCCGCCGTGTGTAGGGATGTGACCCTGGTAGGGAAGGGACTCCCCCTCCCACTGCAGGGTGGCTTGCATCACCTTGATGTCGCTGTTGGGTGCTGCTGGGCACTGGCTGTCCATCTTCACGAGACCAGTAGAAGTAGTGGGGTGGGGTCCCGCTGACCTGGCACCGCAGGGAGTGGGAGCCACCTTGGGGTACTATGCTCCGAGGAGGATGGACCCGGACCACCAGAGAGGCATGGTCAGCTGGGGGAGGGACAGGAGAGGCCATTCAGGCAGAGGTCCCCAGACCGCGGCCTTGTCTCAGAAATCTGCCCTGTTAAGCACTGGTGTGCTGCCCCCGCCCTTCCCCCACCTGCATCCCTCTGGTGCTGTTCTCCAGACTTAGTATTTCTCAAAACTCCCTGGACTCCCTGCCTTGCTCATCATCCTGACCCAAGGCCACAGTCCTACTTACCCTGTGGCAGACACCGGCTTCCCCGCACATTGGGGTTGCCCACATAACCTGGGGCACACCTGTAAGGAAGAACAAAAACCAGCTCTGTGAGTGCCAAGGGACCCAGGGGACTTGGGGAGTCAGAGGTCAGCCTGCTGCCAGGATTGGGGAGGAGTCTCAGAGCTCTGGAATGACTTCAGAGACACAGAGGCCCAAGACAAGGTCTCAGTGACCTGAGCAAGGGGTGTATCAGAGAATGTCAGCAGGTTGGGTAATGTGGGTCTTTATTCCCTAGGGAAACAATCCTTCAACAAATGTTTACTGAGCAATTGCTCTGCTAGGTCATGGGAATACGCCAGTGACCACAATGGAGTCCCTGCTCCCAAAGAACTCACTATGAGAGCGAGGACACATGTGAGGTGGTGCAGGCATGGGGCACGGAGGCACTAACAGCTCTGGGCATCAGGAGGCTTCCTAAGGAAGGGGACTGCTGAGCTGGAATATTACTGTGGCACAGACTTCTCTTTAGAGAACTACCATGGTTTATAACTTCATATTTGCATGGTGGCTTGTCTCCCATTTAGGTGGTTTACTCCCTAAAGCTATGACCAGATGGACTTTGTTCACTACTTCATCTCCAACAGCCTGGCACACTGTAGGCGTTCAATAAAAAATTGCTGCATGAGGGCCTCACTGGTGACGCAGGCGTTACAGTCTCAGCTTTATTAAGCTATTGCCAGCCACTGCAGCATGAGTTCAATCCCCGGGCAGGAAGCTGACCCACATGGCACAGCAGACCTCTCCTGACTCGCCCGCTGCTCCCCTCAGCAGTGTATTTCAGTAGATCTGCCTGTTCTGCTCCCCACTCGGTCTCTGGTGAATCCTCTCACCCCCTGTACCTCTGGCCTACACCCCAGTTCTTGTATGCATAAATAAATAAATCTTTTTTAAAAATTGCTGAATGAGTGAATGAAGCTGAGCCTTGAAGACTAAACAGAGTGAGACAAGAAGTGGAGGTCTGGGGGTGAAGAATGTTCTGTGCAGAGGGAACAGCACTTTCAAGACCTGGACATCAAGAAGTCAAGCCCAGCGAGAGTCCAGAGTTGGGTGCCAGAGTGCAATGGGACAGAAGCAAAAGGCTGCCTGAGGTGCCTGGACTTAAAGGAAAGACAAGGGGCACCTTGGAAGGGTTTTGGGCACGGGAGCGACATGGTCCTGAGCAACTCCATCGGGGGCTTTCACCCAGGAGTAGATCAGATGCCCGCCCCCACCACCACCACTGCCTCCTATTTGCAAACTTACTGCTCACAGTACTGGCCGGTGTAGCCAGGTTCACAGGCCGTGCAGCGGTACCCACCAGCTTCCAGACTCTCACAGGTGCGGGAGAACCTGGGATAGAGGTGGCAAAGGTCAGATCCTGGGGTGCCCATACCCCACCCTACTCCCTTCTGCCCCGAAAGCCAATGCAGTGCCCTCCACGCCCAGGTGGGCGTTCTCCTCTGGGCCTTGAGCAGGAGACCCACATGTTCTCCGGGTTGGTCAGTGGGCAGGCACAGGGCTGGCAGTCCTCGGGTGTCCCGGCTGTGGCATCTCCGTAGTAGCCAGGCGCACACAGCTGGCAGAACTCCCCGGCGGTGTTGTGCTGGCACTGCTGCAAGGCGAGGGGATGTCAGCCACATGCCACTTGGCAACACCTACCAAAAGCCTTACAACTCTGCATTCCCTTGACTTGGAAATCCCAAGCTTGTGAGCTTATCTTAAAGAAATAATCACAGAGGAGCATAAAGGTTTCACTGTAGAATGTTCAGTTTGGTGGTGTCTATAAAAGTGAAAGCTTGGAAGCAAACCTCATATCCATGAACAGGGAACTGGATATATTAAAAAAAAAATCCACCCAAATAGCTATCAAAAAGATGACGGTCATTGTATTTCTTACATTTTCCTATAAAAATACCTAGAATAGGACCTCCCCTGGTGGCGCAGTGGTTGAGCGCTGGGCTGCGAGGCTGCCCGCAGCCTCTGCAGCGCCGGTTCATTCCCCGGCCACCAGCGAGGGTCCCACCAAAAAAAAAAAAAAAAAACAAAAACCCTAGAATATCACAAGAAATTAAAGATGTGTTCTCCGGGTCTTTGGGGGCAGAACTTTGAAAATACTGTTACATCATCATAACATGTGGATTTTACATTCTCCTCCAAGGAGATGCACATTTGTTTCATTAACTCAGCACATTCCTTGCCCGTGTGTGGTTTGTGGTTCTGTCAAACATCTGGTCCTGACCATATACCCTGAAGGGCTGGACACACACTATTCAGAAAAGTTCTGATGTAAAAATATAGTAAATGATATGGAACGATGTTCATGAATTTGTAAGTGAAAAAAGTTGATTACCCATGTTCATTTGTAAATCAGAAAGGATATGAAGCTGTGTAAATGTTTGCCACTAAAAAGAAGCCAAAAGCTCTATTCTACCCTTGACAGGGATTACCTCTAGGTGGGAGGCTTATAGGGAATTTTCACTTTCTTTTCTTTTGGGGTTCTCTCTCTAGTCTGGCTCTTTTACAAAGAACAGGTGTTACTTTGGGGATCAGAGACAGTAGCAACCAATGTGTCCTTTATAAAGAAGGATCTTATTCCATAGTTCTTGGCAACCCACCAGTCCTTCAGCCCCTTGGAGATCGGACGCTAGGGTGCATCACCCCACAGGCCAGGCCCTATGATCCTGCCCTAGACCCAGGTCTACTTGACAGAGCCCCTCCCTATCTGGCAGCCAGTGCTGGCGCCCCACCAGCCCCAGGCTGGCTGCCCCGGCCTTGCTTGCATCTTACCGAGCAGGCCCCGGTCTCTGGGTGGCACAGGTCCGAGTGGCCATTGCACTCACACAGCTCACATTGGCCGAGGTAGAGCCCACTCCCCGTGCGGGTGTAGCCCGAGGCACAGTCCTGGGGGGCGGGGGCCAGAGAGAATTGGTCTCCATCCTCAACAGGTTCCCATCTAGAGCCAACAGACCCCTCCCCCTTCATCCCCAACCCACCATCCAGACTCCATAGGCCCTTGGAGGCAACAGCCTCCGCCCCAGTCTCCCTTTCAACATCCCTCTTCCCATCACTGTCTTCATTTTATTGACACTCCAGAGCTGGGGTAGTTCCCGGCCCCCTCCTGCCTGGCATCTTCTGCCTCTCTGAATTTACTGAAATAATACATCATCCTTAATGGAGAACACTCCTCCACCCCCAGGATGTTGTCCAGGAAATTCTTCTGGCAGAATCTGTGCTGAAAACTTAACCCCTAGATGGACAAAGAGGGTTTAGGAGCCCTAGATCTGCAACGATCTTTACAGCTTGCTGACATTCACCAAATAAAGTGAAAAGGGCAGCACAGGCACAGTCAACGAGGCCTTTGCACATCCTGAATGAATCACCATGGGTTCTGTGAACAATGAATTTCTATTCACCAGCCCTTTGAAATCTCTCCAGGCCTCCCCTCTCCTACCATTTCAAAGGGATGTTTATAAATGGTTTGCTTTACTGCAGAAAACATGCACCAAGGATTTTGCTTTCCCTAGAGGTTCTCCTTTAAAATGTGTTAGATTTTATAACTTCTAGGATGTAAAGTTCAGCTCTCTGGCCCTGAAGGCTCCTGCGGCCACAGAAGCAAAGCTGCAGAGATGTGGTTTTCCCATGGGGAGTCCCTGAGTTGGGGCATTGATGTTCCACAACCTTCAAGCCCAGCACCTGGCTGAGCAGCCCCACCCTCTGCACTCTGTGATCTTCCTTCCCCAGCTCCTCACTGATGGATCATAAGCCTGGGATTTGGGGCGGTGGGGTGAGGGGCGGGTGCAGTCAGCTCAGGCCCTGCCCTCATGGACTTCAAAGTCTCCAGTGAAACCCTACAGATGCTCTCAGATGCTTCAACTGACAGCCCTGGCTCCCCTCCTCCCCCATGTCCCTGCCACTAAATGGGACTCTTTCGCTCCTGTCTCTGCCCCATTGCCTGGCAGAGGAACAGTCCTGGGTCCCAGCTGCCATCCTGCAGCACCCCCTCACAGTCTGGTGCTCCCCACTTGACAGAGCCTCATGGCTGTTGGGAGGAATAAATGAGGTAATGCAGAGTATGTGAAAGTTACGACAGCAGTCATGGGCCAAGGAAATGGAGGTTGGTCAGTTACTGCTGAACTGTGCCCGAGCAGCGGTGTCTGGGCCGGCCACACTCACCTGGCAGGACAGACCGACATAGCCCGGGGGGCAGCGGCATTCCTCCACCTCGAGGGCCCGGGGTCCATTTGAGGGCCCAGGCTGGGCCACCTCCAGGCTGACAGCGCTGATGCTGGCCGCCACCGGCACGGAGGAGAAGGTGGCCCGAACCAGCAGCTCGTCCAGGTCAGCCAACGCCATCAGGAGGTGCTCGCGTGTGGCCGGCTGCCCGTCAGGCCGTTGCCAGAATTCCTAGGGTAGGGGAATGATGGCAAGTGTGGGCACGGGGTGTTAGGGTATGTGTACCCCTTCTGCAGCCCACCCTCACCCCAACTCCTGCCATCTGGGTGCTGGCCCAGGACGTTGGGGTGAGGCTGGAGGAGCAAGAGGCACGGCAGCTAGCGTTAAAGCAGGGCACATTGTGGCCAAGAGGCTCACCTCGTGGAACATGATCTCGTAGCTCTTCCTCTCGGGGCCCTGCGGTGCCGGTTGGGAGGCCACCAGCATGATGTTGTTGCCCTAGGAAAACCGCAGCTGGTTAGGAGAACTGAGGGGTTCTTGGCACAGCGGGCTCCCCCGCCAGTCCCAGCCTATTACACCAGCCTCCATCCATCCTATATTCCAAGTTCTATGCCCAAAGGGATCAAGCACATGCTGCTGCCCTCTCTGCCAGCAGCTGGGCCTTTGCCTGGGTAGCATCCAACCAGGCTGTGGGCAGCAGCGAGGTAGCATCCAACCAACCCGGCAGCCTATGTCAGGCCGACGGTGGGCTGGCCTCGAAGGACAGAAACAGTGAGAGTGCCCCCTGGCTCCCACCGTCCACTCTGCCTGCCTAGGTGTAGTCTACGTGCTCACCGTGATCTGGACATCAGGGTCTGAGAGCTGGCTGCCCTGCGGCCCCGCTGTGTAGGAGAGGGTGTAGCGCAGTCTCCCGCCATAAGCTGCTACCTGCAAGAAGGCAAGCCCTGGAGTCACAGCCTGACCTTGCCCTTCTCTGGGGGCAGGGGGTGAACATGTGTGCAGGTGGCGGGGCAGAGCCTCTGGAGCTTTTTGCACTGTGTGCACCAACCAGAGGCTGGTTGCATGGCCTGTGGGCTCCTGGGAGACAGGATTTCTCTCAGTTCCTTCCGGGGGCAATGACCCCAAGTAGCCACATTTCTGTTTTGGGAGTGTTCCTCATTGCCTTGACAATCCCAGCAAACAGCTCCAAGTCCCTTTCCATTGGAAGAAACTGCCCATAAAGCTCACAGGGGGAAGAACAGTGGCCACCATGGGGAGGAGCCGAAGGGTCTCAAGTTCTCAGCTGTACTCAGAAGCCATTTCCCTTCCTTTTGAAAACTGCAGTCCTGATTCCTTACTTTTTTTAAAAAAATTTTGAAGTAATTACTACATTAAATACAAAAATCCAAAGAGAAGTGATTAACTTGATAACAGAAGCTATGAAATGAGCTCTGACTTCCTTTCAAGGAAATTGTCCTATGTGCAGGCCTTGTGGTTTGTGGCCTGGTCCCCAGCCAGGCCTGGCCAACCTGCATATTCCACTGCTCCCTTCTGCCCCACCAGGGATGGACCTGGTACTGATGCTCCTTCTACTGGACCAGAGGAACTCCCTTTACTAGTCAGATTGGAGGCTGGAGAATGCCAACCGAGACAAAGAACTAATGAGCCCCTGGAGCCAACCATGCCTGAAACCACTGTGCTTGTATTGGCTTACATGAGCCAATATACTCAGTTACATGAGCCAGTAGATTCTTTGTTGCAGACAAACCGCTGGACTTGGGTTTTTTGTTGCTCACATTGGAGAAGCCCCCATGTTTGCCACAGGGGCCCCAGCAGGGCTTTCTTTCTCTTCTCTGTCACCACACGGGGTCAGATCTGTGTGTTTGTTCCATTGATGAGCATTTATTAAAAACCTACTGACTACATGCCAGGCTTTGGGCTATATAGGCCCTGAGGATGTTCTCCATAAGCTTGGGGTGGGGTAACGACACAACCATGGGACAACTGGCTTCCCATTACCTTTAGATGCCAGCAAGTTCACAGCAATGTCAAGGATCAGTCTGTAGGGTGACTACGAGAGCAGACTCTGTAGTCAGACCAAGGTTCAAATCCAGCTCTAAGGGTTGGGAAGCCTTGGACAAGTTACTTAACCTCTCTGAACACTACTTTCCTCCCATGAAAATGGAAGTAAGAATATGCCAACCTTGAAGGGTGTCTTGAGGATCAAGTTACATGGGCACATAAATACTGCCCCTGAGCTCGGAGACCTCACCCAGCCTCCTCGCCAGTACACCCAGCTCCGCTCTCAGCGTCAGTAGAGCTTTCCTGTCTTCACTTCCCTCCAACCTGGCTGCTTCTTTGAATATTTTATTGCATGTTCTGTGTATTATTAAGAGCATTCTAGATTGTTTTTTGGAACAATATGGAGGCCAGGCTCTTCTGCCTCCACACAATACCATGGAGAGTACATACTTAATGTGTGTGAATGAATGGATGTCGTGCCAAGAGCTAGGTCAGCGAACTGGGTACAGAGTAAAGGAAGCCCAAAGAAGGGGTGCTGATCTGTTAGGTGAGTCAGTCCCTCTGTGAGGGGCTGGTGGTTCACAGGATTCAATTTCAACCCTCTCTGTGGGACCCCAACAAAACCCTTCCCTGCCTGGGTCAACCCATTTGTATCATAAAGGACCCTCTGACATGGTCAGATTCTGTGATACCCTGCTCCCCCCCAACTTCTTGTTACCTTGTTCCCCAGGAAGGCTTTGGGCAGCTGCCAGTAATAGAGGCTTCCAGGAAGCAGAGAGAAGCCTTCATAGGAGAGAGAGAACTAGAACAGAAGCAAAGGCTGTGAGTGCTGAGGGAGCAGGCGGGGGTCAAGGGGAAGATGGTCCTGACGAGGGCGGGATGAACCCTGGAGGCGGATTGAGCAGGCCAGAAAGAGGGACCCCCAACACTCAGGTCCCAGCCTGCTGTTTGGATGACTTGTTCCCTCATCTGACTCAGATACCCGCCTACTCTCGCTGGTTGTGGTTTGGGTGGGTGTCTGCTTGTGTCTGGTGTGTACCTTTTGTGAACCCCAAGATGGCTTATGCTGCACGCCAGAAAACATTTTTAGATTTAGGGGTGACTTTAGTGTATGTTAAAAACACAGCTAGCATAACTGTGCACAGGAGACTGCAGAAATGGCAGGATTTGTGGAGTTGGTATAGAAACAACTGGAGCTGGGAAAACATG
Source organism: Talpa europaea (assembly GCF_964194135.1). NCBI lineage: Eukaryota > Metazoa > Chordata > Mammalia > Eulipotyphla > Talpidae > Talpa > Talpa europaea. The sequence goes on from NC_140076.1 coordinate 11,869,890, forward strand.
CTGAGCGGGGCCCCTTGGAGGGTGCCCTCACATACCTGGGAGCCTGCTGTGGAAGCCAGAGTAGCTGAGGAGGAGGAGGAAGAGAGTGGGGCTGCTCGAAGAGCAGCTGCAGGCTGGGGACGGGGCACAAGTCCCCAGGGAGGGGGGTGGGGGTGGGCAGCAAAGCTGGAGAGGAGCTGCCAGATCTTGGCATCTATCCGCCTCTGGGCCTCGTCCACCTGGGGGGCCAGGAGAGGAAGGACGGAGGAGGGAGCGGAGGGACAGCAAGGACACTGTGAGCCTCTGCACCCCCAGGCCTCGCCCAGCCCTAGCCAGCCAGCTGCTTCAGTGCCATAATGCTCTCTTGCTTCTCGGGACCCTGGCAGGATGATCCTGGATGGGCCAGCTGACTGTGAGCCATGATGATGGGGAGAAACCCCATGGGGTACCCAGCAAGAGAGGGGCAGACAGCTGTAGTGGCAGTTGTGGTGGGAGCGCTGTCCCTCAGACCCCCTCTCTATGTGTGACCATGATGCCCAAGCCACTCACAGCTGTGCAAGGTTTCTCACAGGCAACACTGGAATGAACTGGGCATCAGGCTGTGGCCAGGACAACAGCCAGAAAAGCCAGGGCCTCGGTTCAAGGCTCCGACTTGGACTACGCTCTCTGGCCTCCTCCCTAGGGGCCCAGACATGGCCAGTCCCAATCAGGCCCTGAGTTACCTATGAGAGCCTCTGCACCCAGCCCCTGCCCTCTGGGGGCCCCGAGATCCTCCCAGTTGTCATAGCTGTCCGCAGCTGATCCTCTGAGAGGGATGTGCGGTTCTGGTAGGTGGAGGGTGCAGGCCGGCTCAGATCTCCCAGAATCCAGAGCTGGAGCCCTGGGGAGTGCCCCCTCCCCGTACATATGGTGGTGAGAATGGCCCACACTGACTGGAGAGAAAACGCATGCTCCCTCTCTAGGCTGTCAGAGCATGATTAACTCCAGGCTGCTGGAGGGACATTTGCACACGGGGGTTGATGGAGGCTCCTTGGGAAGCAGTGCTGGAGTAACCTGGGGGGCAGGTGAGTTATGGGTTTAGCATCGGGTTAGTTTCCCCACCACTTTGGCCACCACTGCCCACAGCTGGCTGGTACCAGTACCAGACCATGAGGCGTATAAGCTCACACTCCTCCTGGCCCTGAGTCCTGGCCAGGCAGGTCTGAGGCATGACAGTGCTCTCACAGGCTGTTGGGCACTGCCTGGGTTCATACAGACCCACTGGGACCTGGGGCATCTCCCATACAGGACTGAGAGCATCTAAGCACACACCATGCCCACGTCAGATAGACTTCACACCCCTCATATCTTGGGCCTACCTGGTGAGCCCGGCGCATCCGAGCAAAATATGCCTCCCTCTGTGGGGCACCATGAACACCAGAAAATGGAATAAGAGAGAAAGGTCTGAGAGTGTAGCACAGAAGGGAGGCAGAGAGACCAGGAGGAGGAAGAAGGGAGAAGGCACCAAAAGGCAGGCAGCCTGGAAGGGGGCTGGGATACTTGGGTCAGTGCATAGCACTCAACAGCATGGCCTCAGGACTCCCCTCCTCCGAGCCCCTGACCTTCCTGGGACCCTGGCCCTGAGCACTGGCCTCAGTTAGCAGGGGACTCCTATACTAAGAACCCCTTCCCTGGGTGCCTGCTCCAGGTACACATTTGAGCAGGCTGCCCCGGAGTCCGCCCCTTAGACCCTGCCCCCCACAATGTTGCCATCACCATTACCTGCCCACATGACCCTGGAGTGGAAGAGACAAGTTCACTGCTGACTAGTATAGTCTTTGAGGGTAGTCTGACCTGGGCTGGGATCCCAGCACACCCACCTACTGGCTGCAGGTGCTCAGGCAAGTTCCCTAACCTCCCTCCCCTGCGTTTCCTCATCTGTGGGATAGGACAGTAGCAGTCTCCAGTGAAAGTGCCTGTTGCAGAGTACCTGACCTAGAGTAAGAGTTCTTAGCAAACCCAACAGCTGCACAGTGCCAACCAGCGGACGAGTGAACTTTGAGCGAGAAAATGAACGAAACGGAAATTGTGTCTCATCTGTCTTAGTGTTTGGAAGGCCTCAACCGGGACCTGTGCTGACCAACTGCCTGAAAGCTAATAATCATTAGCGGGTGAGTACCACTTATGTGCCAGGTGTGAAGAGCCCCAGGCCTCCCGCCACCCAGAGCTGAGGTTTATCAAAAAACAACGAGTGGGAAGTGGCAGAGCTGGGTTCACACTGAGGCCTAGCTGGCTCCAAAGGTCACAAGCCTAACTACGACGTGGCCGAGGCACCTCTGAAGTCAACTCATGTCTGAGTTGGGCTCAGAGCTGGCAGGAGGGTGGCCTGTCAGCCCCTGCTGTGCTTCATACCTTGTCTCCCTGGTACGTCTCTGGCAGCTGCCAGTAGAAGGACTCGTGGCCGAGGTGGGCGAAGTTGCTGAAGGATAGCTGGGCCCCCTCGGGCACGGGCTCCACGGTAAAACCCCCCGTCAGGTGGCTGTTCCTTTGTGGGTTCACCAGAGCAAAGCCTTGGAAATCCCCGGGGGCAAAGTGGGTAGAGATCTGCCAGCAGAAGGAGAATGGGACGTCATCTTGGGCAGTGGGGCAGGCATTTGGGGGGGCATTAGAGTGGGTAAGGGGGGTTGCTGAGCTCAGGACTGGGACAAAAATAATGGGGGAATAGGGTGGACAATGGGGGGGACTGGCTCAGGCTGAGAATGATAATGAGGTTGTGGAGAGGATACTGGGGTAGGGGCAAGGGTTGCCAGGATCTGTGCTCACGTGGGAATAATGGAGGCATGGAGTGGGTATCCTCATAGGCAATAGAGACAATGCAGGGTCAGGCTTCTTGCCCTGAGGGCAAGTCAGGAGGAGGCAGGGGCCAGCCCCAGGGTGGGGGCAACTCACAGGCTCTTACCAGGTGGCGGGTGTAGGAGGAGCTGGCGCACTGCTGGGTGACGCCCATGCAGAAGCAGGTCAGGCAGCCATCAGGGTTCCTGGCACTCAGGTGGAAGTGGTGCGGTCGACAGTGGCTACAGGTGAGGCCTTCTACTTGGGCCTGGGTGGGCGAGATAGGAAGGGTGGGACTCTTGCACTCCTAACAGCAGCTTCTGAGGTCAGCCTTTGCAGACATTGCTGGTAGTCAAGGTGAACACCTGTTGCCCCCATGTCTGGACCCCAGTTCTTGTCAGATGTTGCCTGACTTCCCACCAGGTACCCAGCAATGGGGCAGAGACGGGCCCTCTAAGTAAGGAGGTGGGGGTTTGCAGAGATAGCCGTAGGGGGAGTTAGGGCCTCTGCAGGGGGCCAGCGCAGGACTCACCTTGCACTGGCACTGGCCAGCAGCGTCACACTGGCTGCCGATGCTGCCCTGGGGGTCGCAGCCGCAGCCGTTCAGGTCTGGTATTTGGCCATCTCCTGAGACAGGGAGGCCACAGCTGGGATCCCAAGCCCACCACCCAAGACCCCCTTCCCACCGCCCTCTGGTCACCTGACTCACCACTGAGAGGGAATGCTTATTTCTGAACACCCCGCATGTTCACAGCAGGCTTCTGGGGTGGGCGGACATATTACTAACCCCATTCCCCAGACAAAGCAGCCGAGGCCCAGAAGGGTCAGGTCAGGCTGACCCTTGGCCCAGGCTGGCGGAAAACAAAGGCTCTGCCCTCGCTTAGCCCTGGGGGGAGACTGGGTAGCCCACCCCAAGGGCCTCCGGAGCCTACTCACTTCTGCATGGCTGGCCTTGGCTGGGATTGCCATAGTAACCGGGGGCACACCTAGGAAGAGAGCAAGCATTTGATGAATGGGGGCAGAAGCAGAGACTTGCGGGGAGCCTGCTGCACCGGGAGTGGGCCAGGCGGCCTCTACTGAACTCAGTGACCTCCCAGGTTGGGAGCAACAATCAGCCTGACTCACCCCATCACAGCCGGGGACAGGCGGGAAAAAGGCAGGGATATGTCCCAGATCCCCAGGCCCCCAACCTAGCACCTCCGGCAAGAATGAGGGATTTTGTGGGGAGACTTTGCCCTCACTGAGCAGGGGTGCTGGGGGTTGGCGGTGGACTGCAGACTGGAATCTGAAGGCCTTGAATGTGGGCTATGGGGGGAGGCTTTCAGGGAGAGGAGCTGATTATCTCCTGGGGTCTGTGTGAGGTGAGACGGAGGCTCTGGTCCCTCTGGTCAGGAGGGCAGGGGCCAGCCTGAGGACTCCAGAGATAGTTCCTCCTGCACGACCCCCCACTTTGCCCACCCTGCACCTCACCTCTCACAGTGACGCCCACTGTGGCCTGGGGAGCACGCATCACAGGTGGGGTGGCCGTCTGTGTCCAGAAAGCAAGTGTGGGTGGCCCTGAGGGTGTGGAGGGCAAATTTCCAGTGAGAAGGGGGGCAGCCCTTCGTCCGGGGCAGGAGATGGGGAGTGGGCATGGGAACTATGTGATGTGAGTGCCAGCTCCATGCCAGTTCTGTCCTGAGTTTATGTCCATCACCTCAATTGATGGGGCATTGGGGTGGGGCATCTCTGTCCCCAAATCACAGAGAAGGAAGCCAAGGCCAGGAGGGAAGTGCATCTCATGCCAAATTACACATGAGGAAGGGCAAGGGCAGGATTCAACCACTGCCTCTCAGAGGGGCCTGCTGGGAGGAAGATTCGGGAAAGGGGCAGGTGGACATCTCAGGAAAGGGCAGGGATGGACGCACTGGCCACTGGCGGGGGCTCCATAGCATGGGCACGGTTGGCAGTCCAGCGGCGTCCCCCTTTGGGCATCCCCGTAGTACCCGGGCTGGCACTGCTCACACCGAGGGCCCTCCGTGTGATGCTGGCAGCCCTGGAGGAGTAGAGATGGGTTAAGGCCAGGCTCCTAATGGCCACAGATCCCTGGGGCGGGAAGGAAGGCGGCGGGGCTCACCTGGCAGGCTCCTGTTTCGGGCTCACAGGCCTCCGAGTGACCATGGCAGCTGCATCGTTCACAGGTACCCAGGTAGAGGCCGCTGGGCATGCGTGTATAGCCGGTGTCACAGTCCTGGGGGGCAGGAAGATGACAGTGAGGGGCTTCCCTGTCAGACTCAGAAGGGAGCAGGGACACTGGGTGGCCGGGCAGGGCGGGAATAGGGCGGTGGGGAGAGTGACAGAAGGCAGGGCCGGGGAGTACGAGGGAGGGAGCGGGCTGGATGGGTCAGGGTCAGGGCTCACCTGGCAGGAGGGTCCGCGGTACCCAGGTGGGCAGGTACACTGCTCCACCTCCAGGGCAGGATCCTGGCCCGTGTGCTCAGGCACAGCCACGTCCATGGTGATGCCAGAGACCCTGGAGTGACAGGCCCCCTGTGAATGTGCACTCCTTGGGGCCAGGCCTCCGTTTATCCCCAAATGCCCTGTCTTGGTGCTACTGGGGCCCCATACTGCCCAGCTGCTGACAGGGCTCCATGAATGGCTCACACAACTGCTTTCCCCAGGGCAATGAGCCTTCCTTGCCAGGTAGGTGAACTACCTGCTTCCCTGGAGTGACCAATGACAGACTGCCCAGGGTGCAAAAGCCCCTTTGTCTCAAAGCACGATGACCCTCAGAGCTCCGTGGGTGAAGCTGAGGCTAGAGGCCTCTTCCTCTCCCTCTCCCCACTCCGAGGTTCACCTTGCTTTGCTTTGACAGAACCTGACCTAAGCCAAGCCCTGTGAGGGAAGCACTGTTATCATCTCCATTTTACAGAGGAGGAAAGGGAAGCAAAAGAGGGCCATGTGCGGCCAGTGTGTGGCAGAGCTGGCAGCCTGGCTCTTCTGCATCACCCCGCTTAAACTGGAGCCACAGTGCCATGCCCCCTCTGTCCTCCCGCCCGGGCCCCAGGCACCTGCTCTCAGCTGGCCGCTGGGTATAGGATGCCTGGATCAGGAGGGCATCAATACCCGCCAGCGCCATCAACAGGTGCTCCCGTGTGGCCGGCTGCCCGTCGGGCCGCTGCCAGGCTTGCTGCCAAGGAAATGATACAAGTGCTGCAAATCCGACATCCTGGCACACTGACACTCTTGAGTGAGGAGCAGGGGGCCTAACAGCCCCGGCCCTCCCAGCCCCACACCCCAGCCATGGAAGGTTCTGGGAGCGGCATGCTCACCTCCCGGAACGGCACAGTGAAGGTGCTGGGTTGGCCAGGAATAAGGTCCTGGGAGGTGTGATGCTCCAAGACGATGCCGTTGCCCTGGAGCACCACCAGGGGCTGCCGGTGTAGGGGCAGGGCGCCGGGGTGGGGCCGCTGGGTCACCGTGAAGCGCAACTCTCCTCCGTAGGAGGTGACCTGGGGCACAGAGTGGACGGTGCTCAGCTGCACCCCGCCAGCGCTCCAGCCACCCTTCTCGGCTCCCAAGGCACCAGGCCTCTCCTGCTCCCAAGCCTTTGCTGTGCTGGTCCTGCTGCCTGGAATTCCCCTTCTCTTCCCACCTGCTGCCTACCTTGTCCCCGCGGAAGCGCAAAGGGAGGCTCCAGAAGTAGGGTCCGGTTAGGAGGTTGTGGAAGGAGGAAAAGACCAGTTCCCCGGGTGAGGGGGATGAGATGCCCTCGCTGGTGGTGTGGGTGCCTGCAGCGTTGGTCAGGCTGAACTGAGTGGGCTCCTCAGAGGTCCCGTGCACCTGGAGGGGAGAATAAGCCAGGATGGGGGCTGTGGGGTGGGAGACTGGGGCTCAGTGGTCCCACCTGTGTGCCCGCCCTCCTGCCGTTGCATCAGTACCTGGTCTCGGCTCCAGGAGGAGCTGGTGCACTGGCGACTGACACCCATGCAGAAGCACTTGAGGCAGCCATCGGGGTTGTGGTTACTCAGGTGGAAAGAGCCAGCCACACACTCGTTGCACAGGCGCCCCACCACGTTGTTCTGCAGGCACAGAGCTGGGAGCTGCAGGGTGGCCCACGGTGGGGCTTCCTGGAGCTTCCTGGCTAATTCGCTCACATTCTACATGGGGACCCAAGGCCAAAGGGAGCCGTGGAAAGAACATAAGTAGAGGGGTTGCCACCATGTCAACAATTCCCAATTAATGGGAGCTTATACAACCAGACATTTTTCCCCTTTCTCTTTGGTTGCTAGAGGGCTCACAGATAAATTCAGAGGTGAAACATAGCCACTTGGGTAAATTAATGATTGCTACTATTCATATAGTGTTTCATGTCTGTGCTAGTTTCTGTTCAGTTATCTCATTTAAGCCCTCTAGATCCCTGGAGAGGTATGTGGCATCTCCATGCTTCACACGAGGAAACTGAGGCTCAGGGATGGGAAATGATTCACACGAGGTCGCCTGGCTTACCAATCCACCCTGAGAGTTAAGATCAGGAATACCTGATTTCAAAATCTGTCAGTTCTTTTTTCCACTGACACTTGATTCTCCCACTCTAAATGCAAATGACTTCCCTCCTCTGAGCCTTCATTTCCTTATCTGTAAATTGGGGATGCTAATACCTGCATTACTGTGTCAGCACGAGGATTAAGGTGTGGTCAAAGGTACAATCGGACACTACGGTTACACAAAGAAGACTGGCAAGGGATCTGGGACTTGGACCCAGGCCACCTGACTCCCCAACCAGCGCTCTCCAACCAGAGCTCCTTCCCTTTGCCAGGCTACCTTTTTGGAGGGGGAAGATGAACCAGCCAGGTCCATCTACCTCTGCCTCAGTCACCACCCACCAGCCAAGGAGCTACAGAGAGGAAGAAGCCTCCTTGCCCCATCTTCCAGCTTTGTGCCGGGACCCACGGCCGAGGGGCCGGGGCGAGGGGGCTACACGTACCTTACAAAGGCAGGTCTCCCCAGAGGTCCCTATGCTGCCTCGATTATCACAGCGCACAATCTCCTGGGCTGCAGGTACAAAGTGGGTGTCAGCAGGGCAGATGGAACGGACTACACAGTCTGGGCAGATGAGGGATAGTGGGCGACAGCTCCCAGAGGTTCATGGGATTTGGACTAGCCTCCAGGACTGGAGATCGGTCCCCAGAGATGGTGGCTATAATACTCACTGGTGGCCCTGCACTTTCCGCCTGGCTGAATGGGGTTGCCCACATATCCAGGGGCACAGCTGGAGGAGAGGTAGGATGGTCAGCGGCATTTCCATGTCCCCCCGTCCCCCAGTACAGCCTACTTCTCCCAGGCCCTGCCAGCAATTCCTCACCTCTCGCAGCGGCGGCCCGTGTAGCCTGGGGCACATGCGTCACATGTGGCTTGGCCATCTGTGTCCAGGAAGCAGGTATCTGAGAATCTGTGGGTATCAAGTGGACATAACACGGGGCAGGGCTGCAGTGGTGGGTCAGGTGAGGTCATAGACTGTCACCCTGTGAAATGTCTGCTGTCCACAGGGACACAATAGGTTGTGAGGTATGATGTCATGTCTTTGTCCACTTGCTCTTGATCTACAGCCTCAGAGCAACATTAAGAAGACACATGGGTCCATTATATGGAAAAGGAAACTGAGGCCTTAACAGGTCAAGGGGCAGAAAACAACTGAGTGTCCACGATTTGAACCCAGGTCTCCCAGCTCCCTGCCCAGAGTGTGCCCCTAGCATGCTGCATGGCCCACACCCCCAGCCATAGCTGCCCCACCCCAAGCTGGGTCTGACCTGCGGGAGGTGTCGATGTACGGACAAGGGCAAGGTCGGCAGGCAGTGGCCGTGGCCTTTGTGGCATCCCCAAAGAAGCCAGCTTTGCATTTGTTGCACTGTGGCCCCTCTGTGTTGTGTTGACAATTCTGAGAAAGGGGGAAGGGACAGCTTCAGGTTTAGCAGAGCAGTCCCCAGGCCCCAATGTGCAGCCACACTGGGCCAGATGGCTCTTTGAGGATGGGCCTTTAGGACTGTCTGGTTCAGCCTCCCCCACCATACTGGAATAACTCCACAGCTTTGCTGAGAGAGGAACAGCCGGCTGCCTCCAATGGGGAGTTCCTCACCTCACATGGTAGCTTTTCCCATCACAGCTTGCCTCCTTTAACCTGAGCTAAACCTGCATCACTTTCTAATCTACACCCACTCGCCAGTTCTTTCTCCTGGAGTCTTTTCCTTCTACGCCTGATAGTTTTTCAGGGACTTAGAGATAATAGTTTGCCCTGCTTGAGCCCTCCCTTCCAGCAGCTTTACAATCCTAGCTCCCTCCTCTATTCCTAAGAAATATATATAATTTATAGGATCTTACCACTTAGAGCTGCCCTGGTAAGGGCCAAGCTTTCCATAGTACTCAGGATTGGTTTGACTAGGGTAGATGAAAATTAAGATCTTCACCTCCCTTAGTCGATATGCTATCTTTGTTAATATGTCCAGAGATTATGATAACCGGCAGCATGGTAGTCATTCTGGAGGTTTGTACTTAGCTTACAGACATAAGGAAGCCTCAATCTGGGGTCTCCCACTCTGCCCCTGTTCCCAATCAATGTCCAAGTGTGAGTGGACACTACTTACCAGGCAGTGGCCATACACGGGATCACAGGAGCTGGCATGGCCATTGCAGTTACAGCCAGAGCAGGTGCCCAAGTAGGGCCCACCAGGCACTCGGGTGAAGTGGGCATCACAGCTCTCACAGGACAAGCCGGTGTAGCCAGCAGGGCACCTGTGGGGGCAGGATCAAGACAGGGCTGCAGGAACCAGGAGGGCCTGCTATTTCTCTCCTATCTTGGCCGGGGTCTTTGTGGCCCCCTGCCCTGTCGGGTCAGGCACCTGCATTCCTCCACACTGTGGGCACGGCCATGGCTGGTAGCATGGGAGACAGTGGTATCCATGATGATGTCGCTGAGCCCCACACTAGCCATCTTGGTGTTGTACACTGTCTGGATGAGCACGGCCTCCAGGCTCTGTAGCACTTGCAGCATCTCCGCCCGCTGCACTGGCCGACCAGACTCATGGACCCAGTGCTCCTGAACATGGACAAAGGTGGAGGGGTCACACATCAGCGCCCACACAGCCTGAATCCCCTTCTGAGGGGAGGTAGGCACCACCTACCTCAGAGAACTGGACCTGGCGCTGGTTCAGGGTGCCGGGTTGGGTGGGCGTGTGGCCTCGGGAGAGAAGGCGATACCCAGCACCCACGAGGACTACATCTGGCCGCTGCACTGGCTCCAGTGTGCCACGTGCTAGCTCGTAGTGCACCTTGTAGCGCAGGGAGCCACCGTAAGAGTCCACCTGGCCAAGACATGGTAGGTCATAGCAGGGCAGCTGTGGGCAAGCTCTATGCCTACTGTGTCCAGCTGCCCTCTCCTCCCTCCCTCTGTATACCTAGTGCTCCTGTGTGCCAGGCACTGAGCTGGGCACAGGAAGCAGAGATGGGTGGAACTTGGGCTCTGCCTTTGGCATGCTCAGTCTGATTGAGGGGGAGTAGGATAATGCTGTGCAAAAGCAAAAGAGGCCAGAGGCAGGACACGAAACCTTATCCAGCAGCAGGGGAGTGACCCAGGGCCCTTCCCAAAAGCCAAATCAGCATTCCTCTCCACCTGAGAGCCCTGTGTAGGGGCCCTGTCCACAGGGGGCTGCATGGGGGCGTCACAACACCTTTCCCCCAGAGTTGAGTTGGCCCTGCTGGCTACTAGCTTCAGAGGGAGTGAAACGCCGGCAGTTTCTGGGGATGTGAGGCATGGTGGCAGCAGCCCAGCCCCTTACCTTGTTACCCAAGAACTGCTCAGGCAGAGCCCAGAAGGAGTCATGGACCAGGAAGCGGCGAGACAGGTCGACCAGCTGGAACTCCTGCCTGGCAGTGTCAATCTGCAGCTGGGTGGAAGAGAGGGGGGGCATGCCGGGCTGCGAGGGCATCGTCACATTCACGCCTGTGGGCAGCGAGAAGGAGGGGTGAGGGTTGTGGCAAGTACTAGCCTGAGACACCCACCCTGACAAGCAGTAACCTAGAAAAGATGGGAAAGTTCTAGGAGAAATTTTATTTAGACAATTTTAATCTCTCTTCTAAAAGTACAAAACAAATGTACTTTATTTCATCTTTAGTTCTGGAGGTGTTGAAATATTCCTCAAAGGGTGCTCTGGGGGAAACCAGTGCTGTAGAATAGTATCTGGGAACCAAAGGGTCAAAGAAAGCTCACAGAGTTTCTTTGCTGCAGGACTTCTCAGAGCCTTTTGCTCGCCATTAGATCCATGGACTGTCAGGGCTGGAACAGCCCATAGGGGGCAGTAGAGAGCCACAAAGCTGATGAACAGGTGCCCAGACCTGGTTCTACCACTTTCCAGATGCGCCTTCTGCCCCCACAGCAGTTGCCCCCCCGCCGGGCCACCCACCCACGCACCCTTGAAGTCGTCAGGCTGGTCAAAGCGCAGTTGGATTTGGTCTCGGAAGCGGCGGCTACTCTGGCACACCCTGGTGACACCAAAGCAGAAGCAGGGCAGGCAGGAAGCGCTGTCTTCCAGGTAGAAGTGTCCTTCAGGACAGGGCCCTGAGGGGTGGCAGGGGGGGTGGGTTGAAGCAGAGCACCGGCAGACCAGCCCACTCACCCCAGCCGGGGGCCTGCCCTGCCCCCTGGCTGTACCTCTCTGTGGGATGAGCTCTAGGACACCGTCAGGGATGCCGAACACCATGCCTCGGGCGTTCATGGCCTCACAGGTGTAGGCGCCCTGGTCGGCCTCCTTCACATCGCGGATGGTCAGCGTGCCACGGCCTCTTTCGCTGGTCATTGTCACCCTGCGGGCCCCAGACAAAGGTGGGATCAGGCCTGGATCACCTGGACCAGCCTCCCTGCATCCTCGGCCCCCACCAGACCGCACCTGGAATTAGACGGGATGTGGCCCCAGTTGAGCCTCCAGTTGATGATGGGGGTAGGGACCCCGATGGCCTCGCAGGTGAAGGTCACTGTCTGGCCCCGGGAAACCTGGATGGACTCCTGGGGAGGGGTCACCACCTGAGGGGGCACTGGGGAGAAGGGAGGAGGAGTGAGGGGTATGAGGAGGGGCGGGGAGGCTGAGAATGCAGAGAAGCACCCAGAACACAACTCCCAGTTTGCCCCCAGCTCCCTGCTCACTGCAGCCAATCTCGTCACTGCGATCGGGACAGTCACTCTCCTCGTCACAGTGGAAGCTGGCCGGGATGCACGTGCTTGTGGAGACGCAGCGGAACTGGGTGGGCCCACAGACATCCTCGGGGCGCTTGGCGGCTGGGGGCAGAGGCAGGTGGTATGGGCAGAGGGGACTGCCCTCAGGGAAGGCTATCCCTATTCCCCTCCTACCTCCAACAACCCACCCTATCCACCTTCTCACAATACTGTCTGCGATGTCTGGGTGACCAGTTGGCCAGCCTACAGCTAGTCACATCACCCCACCCCCCACCCACTCATCTGCACTCCCCGAAACAGTTATACCTGGCATGCCATTGTCACTTAGGCCCTCCCACCCTCAGAAGCACAAGACCCCTGTCAAAGGCACAGCCCACTTGGCCAGGATCTTCAGACACCAGGTAATACCCGGCACTGTTCTCTCCACCAGAAAGGCCTCACCACACACCTGGCACAGCCCGGACCTTGTTCGGTCCTGCCCAGAGGTGGCACCTGACCTGTGGACTGGCACCTGGAGTTGGCCTGGCACCTGGGCTGGGCCCCAGCTAGGCATCTGTAGGAGGCAGGGACTGTGTTCTTCCTCAGGGAGACTGAACTTGAGACAGACACACAGACAGGAATAGGGGTACAGAGAAGGAAGCAAGAAGAGGCCGCAAGGCACCATCTACTGACCCACTCAGGGGCTTCTGTTCCAATATACGATGAGCCCCCAAGCCAAGCGGCCCCATTCTCTTTCCTATACTCGGTCAATAAGGGCTTGCCTTCCCTGGCTGCTCCCCAGCAGAGGCCTCTGAGAAGGGCTCCTCAACCACAGTCCCCAGAACTTTCACTCACAGGGGACAAGCTAAATGTAGAGCCCCGGGCAAGTGTCACCAACTCTGCCAGCCTGCGGCAGACACTGCCTCTCTCCAGCTGTGGAGTAGGGAGGTGAGGGAAGGCAAGGAGAGGCTGCACCAACAGACAGTAGTCATGCCCACATGCCCTCAGACACATGACCCGGCCCACAGAGAAACAGTTTTGAAGATGATCCTGAGTTTTGAGGTAACAAGCCCCAGACTTCACCTCACAGGACATGACATGCAAGATGCTATCTGACTGTGGTCTCTGGCTCTCCAGCCTCATCCATTTAACTGTTGTAACATCCATAACATTGACTAGATGGATGATGAGCAATGGGTAGATGGATGGTTGTTTAGATGGACTGGCAAGGAGGAAGGATGTTGGTTCTATGGATGGATGGATGGATAGATGGATGGAAGGAAAGATGGACCAATGGAAGGAAGGAAGGAAGGAAGGAAGGAAGGAAGGAAGGAAGGAAGGAAGGAAGGAAGGAAGGAAGGAAGGAAGGAAGGAAGGAAAGGAAGGAAGGAAGGAAGAATGGATGGATGGATGGATGGATGGAGATCTGGAAAGATGGACAATGGAAGGGCGGGTAGGTGGTTGAATGGACGACTGGATGGATAGATGGATAGATGGATGAAGAGCTGACAAGATGGAAGAACACACCAGCTCTAGATGAAAAACCTCTAGGTCCATAAAGGGAAGGCTGTGATGCACCCAGACATCAAGACACCACCACCAGACCCCAGTATATCAAGACCTCTTAGCCACTCACCTGACCCAGATGCCAGCATAAACAACAAAGAGAAGATTAATGGTAATAAAACATAGACAGGAAATAAAAATAAGCACAGGCATTCTAGCCACAGCTTGGTACCAAGGAGAGCTCAGAACCCAGGAGCCCTTCTTGCTGATGTCAAGAGAGATACACTGCAAAGCTTGTCCCCAGGGACTGCTCTGCCAGGGAGAGCAAACAAACCAGCTCAAGAAGGGACAGGCAGTGGAAGGAGGCCTGGAGGTTGGGGCGCCAGGGGGACCCAGGGCACTCACTGCAGTTGGCCTCATCAGTGCGGTCCTCACAGTCGTAGTCGCCATCACAGTGCCACAGCTTGAGGGCACAGTGCCCGTTTCCACAGGCAAATTCATTGGGCTCACAGGGTGGGGCAGGGCCTGGGTGGATCAGGCAGGGTTCAGCCAGCAGCCCTCCCCCGCCGGCTGGTGGCCTGCACCCCGATCCACACCCCCGCCCGGTCCTCACCGCAGTCCAGCTCATCACTGCCATCCTTGCAGTCCTCCTGCCCATCGCAGACATAGTCTTTGGGGATGCAGTGCCCACTGTGGCACATGGCCTCATGGGGCCCACAGCGCAGAGTCCCGGGCAGATGGGGAAGCAGCTGCTGAGGGGTGGGGGTGACTGGTGGCTGCAATGTGGTTGTCTCTGGCCGGGGTGGTAAAGGTGATGTCTCCACCAGATGGGGTGGCGTGGAGCTGATGGGCTCCTCTGTGGGCAGAGCCCGCTTGGCGTTGGTACAGGGGGTGGTTCCTCACTCCGTGTACCTCCCTGTACCCCCGTACCTCCATGCCTCCCAGCCCCCAACCCTGTTATCACTCTTTCTGTGTCCCTGCCCACCTCCCTCCAGCTCTTCACAGCCCAGACTGACCCCTGGCCCTCCCTGGGAGTCCACAGGCATCTTGCCCCAGGCAGCCCCTCACCACAATCGAGCTCATCGGACATGTCCCTGCAGTCGGGTCTCCGGTCACAGCGGTACTCCAGAGGCACACACTCGTTGTGGCTGTGGCAGGCAAACTCGGCCTCAGTGCAGACTCTTGTATACTGGGGCACTGTGGGGGGGCGGAGGCAGTCAGAAGGGCAGGTGAGGGTTAGTGGAAGGCAGCATGGATGCACAGGCACCACATGGGTGGCAGTGGGCTTCGGGGCCCTGTGTCAAGCCTTTTTGCTGCTGCTGATTCAGTGAAGGCAGGGAACACGTGACAGGCACATCCACAGCACACACGGGGCATGACGTGTGGCGGTGGCCTTACCCATCCCTAACACAGACCCCACACACTGTTAACATGCCACATGCATGCAACCATATCATGTCACACGCATGCAGGCCACAACCTGGCCCGCAAGGACAAAGAGGGAGGGGAGAAGGGCAGCGGTGGGCGATGCCCCATCATCTTGCCCTCATCCTTTCTTCCCCTCCATCCATTAACTTCTCTTGGTACCTGCTGGGCCAGGGTCTGGCTTACACTCTCACCTGGTGTCACCGCGGCCGCCACAGCGGCTGGGGGGGGCGGGGGTGTCTGTGCTGGAAAGGAAGGTGTGATCAGCAGCCATTCCACTTGGGACGTGGGGGCCGCAGGGCTGAGCAGCATGCATCCCACCATCCTTATTCAGGAAGTCTCATTGAAAAGAGGGAGAAGGGCCTGGTGGTGCAAGGGGTTAAGCACCGCACTATGAAGCAATTCACAGCTTCTGCAGCACGAGTTCAATTCCTGGCAGGCCAGGGAGAAATCCACATGGGAAGGCAGACCTCTCCTGTCTCGCCCGCAGCTCCCCTCAGCAGTGTACTTCGGTTAGTCTGCCTGTTCTGTTCCCCACTCTGTCTCTGGTGAGTCCTCTCACCCCCCGCACCTCTGGCCTGTGCCCCAGCTCTTTTATGCATAAATAAATAAATCTTTTTTAAAGAAAAAAAGAGGGAAAAGAGGGCTGAACCCCCAGCAATATTGAGACCTGGGCCCAGGGATGCCAAAAGAGCAAACTTGATCTTCGGGCACATTAACTGAGGTTTTATGTGCAGAATGAAGGAGGTGATGGTTTCACTGTTTTTCTGATGGGGCTATACCAGGGAAGGGATGGAGTTTGTTCAGTTCTGGGTTCCACTGAGACAGGGATGGTAACATTTTCCACTCCCAGGGAGTAGAACCGAGATAGAGATGGGGCTATAGCCTGGTCTAGAGAAGAAAACACTTGGAGTAAAATGGGTAGTAGAGGAACAATGAAAAGAAACCTGGGCTGATTGAGTATAAAGGCCAGGCCTTCACATCTAATGCTGTGTGACTTTGGGCCAGTGTCCTAGTCTTTCTGAGCCTCAGTTTCTCATCTCATCTTATCACAGGTTCTGGCAAGATTAGCATAGACACAAGGCTTGGTTTTAATTTTGGTTATTCTACTAAATGCTTATCTGAATTTGGACAAGTTGTTTTTCCCTCCTAGGTCTCAGAAGCCTCGTGTCTAAAGCAGGAGGAATATCCACTTCACAGGAGTTGTTAAGAAAGCTTGGGAGGCTGCGAGGGGCCTTACAGAGTGGCTGGCATCTAGTCAGTGCTCAGGGAGCAATTGATGGTTATTACTAGACACAAAAGTGCTTTGGACCTGAAAATACTGTGTGAAGAAAGGAATTTTTTACCTCTTGTCTCAATATAAAGGTCTACAGAGAGACAGCAGAATTGTCTGAAGGACACATGTTAGAGGAGACAGATAATGCTCCACCAAAGCCAAGACTGCCATTGATGGATGCGCCAGGTATAGGAGGTGGTGGGTACCCTGTCCCTGGTGGTGGGTAAGCCCAAATTAGGAGCCTCCATGGTGGGAACACTGAGAGGGAGCCCCCATGAGCCTGGGAAGCTGGAGGAGGGCATGGGATTACCTGTGCCTAGACGTCGGAACTGGAATCCCTGGAGAGAGGTGGTGTAGGAGGCGATGGAGCCATTGGCGATGACCGAGCGCAGCACTTCCTCAATCTGAGCCCCGTCCGCATTCCCTTCTGAGCCCACGTCCAGTTCCACAAAGACCCAGCTGTCCAGCTTCCTAGGGATGGCAGGAGACAGGATGAGAAAGATACCTGCCATCCCAGCTCCTCCATTAGCTCCCTGCCTGATGCTCAGGCCTGAGCTGTGATTCCCCTGCTCCTGGATGGCCCGTACCCCAAGCAGGACAACTTAAGCTCCAGCTCATCCCTCCAATAACTCCTGAACTTCCACCTATGGGGATTCATCCCATTAGGCCCCTCCTGCCTCCACTCCTGGTGCCCAGGCCTCTGCCCATCTTGTTAGCCCTACCAGCTTACTCCCCAGTCCCTCACCAGCCCCCAGGGACCCTTCTCACTTGATGAACACGACATTGACAACCTGGTCTCCAGGAATCTTCAAGTACTCTGCCTCCAGCTGGAGAGGGACACAGCACCATCAGCCTCCAGGCACCTTTACCCCACCCTAACCCTGCCGCCACACCCAGGGGATGCCCCAAAGCCCCTTCACCTCACCGTGTTTACCACAGCCTCGGACACCTCTAGGAACTCCTTGGAGCTTGCATCCTCCAGCTGAGGGCTATAGTCGATGGAGCGAGTGAAATTTACCAGGGCCCGGAAATAAACTGCAGAAAGGAGAAGGGTGTCAGCAGGAAGGGCCCAGCTGGCATGTGGTGGCCTCAGACATTTGGAAAAGTGGGTGGAAATGGAGGCACAATGCCCAGACATTTCTTGCTGAGGCTGACACTTGTGTGTCCACAGCTATGTCCAGCATGGCCCATAGGAATAGGTGTGTTGATGGACCTGGCAGGCCAGATCAGGGGTCAGGACGGAGGACCCAACCCACATGAGGGGTTTCAACTATGGGAAAATGTCCTGACCCAGAAACCAGGAGATGGGGAAGAAGAGGGATCCCCTGCTGCTCAGTGGCAGGAGAAGGAGTAGCTTCCGGGGGAGATTGGTCCAGATTACTCAGAGGGGATTCCCGTGAGTGACCCCAACTTGCTTTCCCACTCTCCCATAGCTCCAACTTCTTCTGAGTCTAGCTCAGTCATCACCTCCTTCAAAATGACTGCCTGAATTGCTCTCCTTACCTCCTCTGGCTCCTCCTGCCCCTCTGCTCCCCCCATCAGAGCATCCTTCCACCCCGCATTGCACAGCTCCTGCCTGCTCATACCTGGACCCGAGGACATCACAGTAGCAATCATGGGTCCTGAAATTAGCTACAGCCCAGGCACTGACCTCACCTCTCTGAGCTCTGCTTCCTTCTCAGTAAAAGAGGGTATTTATTACATCTGCCACATCGGGTTGCACAGGGAACCCCTGGAATGCTGTCACATGTGCCATCTTGCTCTGCACTCACACCGGTGCTGGCATGGGGCAGGTGCTGGAGTGTCAGAGGCTGTTACTGCCTATACCTCTGCGCCATGAACTCGATGTGGGGAAGAACCTTGGGTGTCATTCTCCCCTGGATCCCCAGGGCTCGTGTAATGCCCAGTACACAGTAAATGACTAATAAGGGATGGCCAAATCAATTCATATAGATTGGTGTGACCATACACACACAGCCAGTGTTTCTTAAACACCCACTAAATGTGACATTTTATACACATTCAATCTCATAATGTCCATGAGTTCATGAAGAAGCTATAAATACAAACTCATATGAGTGGCAAATGAGCTATCCATACACACACAGTGCTTAGAAGAGAGACTGACAAGCAGCAGATGCTGAATTAAGATTAAATCAGTTCATTCCATGTGCCTGTGGTGTACACAGACTAGTGTACACACAAACACACACAGCTGATCCTTTCTTGATGACCTACTATGTACAAGTTTTTTTTATTATTTTTATCTTTGCATCAAAGAACTGGGTTGTAGGGCCTTCCTGGTAGCGCAAGGGGTTAAGTCTCAGCACTATGAAGCTATCCACAGCCAATGCAGCACAAGTTCTATTCCCAGGCCAGCGAGCTGACCCACATGGTGCAGCAGACCTCTCCTGTCTTGCCTGCTGCTCCCCTCAATGGTGTATTTCTTTTTCTTTCTTTTTTTTTTTTAATAGAGGCATGTTTTTAATTTATTTATTTGTTTGTTTGTTTGTTTGTACATGCACTGGGTACAGTCAGAAGTGCGGGAGGGTGAGAGAATTCACCAGAGCCAGAGCGGGGAGCAGAGCAGGCAGAAGGACTGAAGTACACTGCTGAGGGGAGCAGCGGGTGGCAGGAGAGGTCTGCGCGCCATGTGGGACCCTCCTCCGGCGGCCGGGGAGCAGCCGGGGATCGAACCGGCACCGCAGAGGCTGCGGGCAGCTTCGCAACCCAGCGTTCAACCGCTGCGCCACCGGGGAGGCCCTCCTCAATGGTGTATTTCAGTCAATCCACCTGTTCTGCTTCCTACTCTGTCTCTAGTGAATCCTCATCCCTCCTCCCCTTACCCCTGCTGCACCTCTGGCCTATCCCACAGCTCTTATATGCATAAATAAATAAATGTTTTAAAAAAAAGAACTGGGGTACAGGCCAGAAGTGCAAGGGGTGAGAGGACTCATCAGAGACAGAGTAGGGAGCAAAACAGGCAGATCCACTGAAATACACTGCTAAGGGGAGCAGCGGGCGAGACAGGAGAGGTCTGCTCTGCCATGTGTGGGTCACCTCCCTGGCCGGGCATTGAACCCAGGCTGTAGCAGTGACAGCACTGAGACTTAACCCCTAGGCCAACAGGGAGGCCCTATGCACAAGTTTTTTATGCCTTAAGTCTTATGATGTCTGTAAATTAAGGCATAAATTACAAATGCTAGGTTAATATGAATTAAAAACAAGTTTACAATCTGTACAAAGTGCTTACAACAGAGCCTGGCACATATGTGCCATATAATAGAAACTATTATTACATGAGAGGCAGTGCAGCTCAGCAGTCTCTGAGCAAATATGCTACTTGGTCACCCTGTGTGACCTTGATCGAGCTATTTAATCTCTCTGAGCCAGTGTCTTCAACTGCTAAATGGGATGCTAGTCACGCTCACCCTAGAGTGTTGTAAGGAAGATAAAGTACTTAAAACTTGACATGCACCCCACGTAGTAGTAGGGGGACCTGGGATTATTATCTCTGGTCTTGTAGCAAACCTGAGGGATGGCTTCGGTTACGTTACTTCCCATCTGTGAGGGTCATGTGTTGCTTTAACAAATCTACACTAGGGCCAACTATATGCCAAGTAGTGTTCTAGGGGCAGGGGACAGAGCAGTGAACCCCACAAATGACAAGTCTTGTCCCCACAGAGCTCACTTTCTAATGGGACGATGAAGGAGATAAAACAGAGGTGCAAGGACGACAAGGACTATGGAGAAAGGGAGGGCGGGGCAGAGTGGATGCCAGGGAAGCCTTTGCGCAAAGGGGAGCCTTGAAGGAGAGAGTGAGCCATGGGAGATTTTGGGGAGCACATTCCAGGCAGAGGGAACAGCAGCTGCAGAGTCTCTGAGGCACATGCGCACTCAGAGAGGTGACGGAGGATTTGCTGGGCAGGGAGTGGCTTCAGCTGGGTCTGAGCTAGGCCTGACCTTCCACTCGGCAACCACTCCCCTCCCAAGCCAAGACCCTTTCCCTTGGTGACCTGGACTGAGGCCTGGGGGTCAGGACAGGGCGGCCCAGCAAGGTCAGAGTGGACTTCTGCACCAAGGGAGGGGCCGTGAGGCAATGCCTCAACCACAGGGACCGTGGTGGGCTTGGCTTCTCGGTGCAGGGAGGGTGGGGCTCTGAGGGCCAGACTGTTGGGGCCGTGAGCGTGGCCACAGAGGCCCCTTGTGAACAGGCACAGAGGCCCATTGAGAGTCCCCCAACTCCAGCCCCTGGCCTCAGCCCCATGGCCCAGCATAGGCTGGGAGACAGCGTCTGCCCAGGAATGTGCCCACTCCCGGGGGAGGAGGCTGGGCCTCCACAAAGACCCTTTCTCCTCGGGCCTGGGAAGGGCATGGACCCTCCAGCCTGACCCACCCCTGCCTTCTCCAGATCAGAGGCAGGTCAGGGCAAGCACCACCCCTCCCACCCTGAGCTGCCTCCCTATAGCCAGTGCCTAGGGTGGGGGCAGAAGGTGAGGCCCAAGTATTTCAGTCACCAGCTCCACAGCTGAGGCTGCTGGAAGGAGCGAGGCTGCCTGGCGGTGGCAGAATCCACTGGGTGCTTTCCTGGTCAGCCCTCGCCCTCCTGGCCCTTGTTCTAACACTCTCTGGAAAGCTCATTTGGAGGCTGGAGGGGTGAGAGGCCCAAAGCTTCCCTGCACCCAGGTGGGTTGGGGAACACAGACCTGACCAGCCATCTCCAGAGCCCGTTAACCCTCAACATCTGATGCCCACTCCCTGCTCAACAGAACTCGCCCCACACACACCCAGGCCCCCAAGCCCAGTCTTTGATCCCTCCAGTTTCCTTGGGTGGACCAGAGATCAGTTGATAAAAGTTGCTAAGACGTGAGGGGTTGGGGGGTAACACCCCCATCCCTGTGTAACCAGCACCTCGTGGGGGAGGGATCTCAGTCTGAATTTAGATCCATGTGCCCAGGTGGGGCCTGGTATGTCCTGGCAGAGGCAGGGAGAAGGTGGGGTGAGGCAGTGGCAGGCCTGGTTCCAGACCCTGCAGGGAGGTGCCTCTGAGTCTCGCATGTGGCTAAAGGCAGGCTGGAGAGAAAGGAGAGGGAGGAGGAGGAGCTGAGAGAGGGACAGAGAAGAAGAAGTCCTCACCAGCTGGCAGCATCACTTACTGAGAGGGGACTCCTCATCAAGCTCCGGGACCATCATGCCAGCCATGGGAGGGGGGCTTGAGGAGGGCCCAGGGCCTGCAGAGTGGAGCAGTGGAGAGTGGGGAGAGCAGCGACAGACAGACAGGGAGGTTGAGGATCA
Organism: Talpa europaea; assembly: GCF_964194135.1. Taxonomy (NCBI): domain Eukaryota; kingdom Metazoa; phylum Chordata; class Mammalia; order Eulipotyphla; family Talpidae; genus Talpa; species Talpa europaea. The sequence goes on from NC_140076.1 coordinate 11,891,363, forward strand.
GAGAGACAGACGTGGTGGGAGGAACAGAGACAGCGAGAGAGACAGTGAGAGAGGCAGGGATAGAGACACAGAGAAATAGGGACAGAGAGATGGGGACAGAGATGGAGATAGACACAGGAATTAGAGGGAGAATGAAAGGGGAAAAAAGGCAAGACAAAGCAAAAGGAAGAGAGGACAGGCAGACATGGAGGCCGAGACGTGAAGCCAAACAGATGGAGGGATTAAGACAAAGACAGAGACAGGATGAGGCACAGATAAGACAGAGTTACAAGTAGGAGAGACAGGCCAAGGCCAGCGAGACATGGAGGCAGGCGGCAGAGTTGGACAGTCAAGAATGGGAAAGACAGAAAGAGACAGGTCAGAAGATGGAAGGAAAGGAGTTACAGGGAGAGGGAGGCGGAGCGGAGAGATCACGGCCCTGTTGAGGGACGGCAGAGGGAGGTGGCGTCTCAGGGACCACGATCCAAGTCTGGTCTGGGGTTGGACCGGGGCCAGCAGGGGCATGGCACCTTCCCAGACAGTGCTGCCCATGGGCAAGGCTGAAGCAGGGGCCTCCCTGGTGGCGCAAGGGGTTAAGACACAGCACTATGAAGCTACCCTCAGCCACTGCAGCACGAGTTCAATCCCCGGTCAGGGAGGTGACCCACATGCCACAGCAGGCCTCTCCTGCCTTGCCTGCTGCTCCCCTCAGCAGTGTATTTCAGTAGATCCACCGGTTCTGTTCCCCACTCTATCTCTGGTGGATCCTCTCACCCTCCCACACACCTCTGACCTGTGCCCCAGTTCTTGTATGCGTAAATAAATCTTTAAAATAAAAAAAAAAAAAAAGGCTGAAGCAGGTGCACGGAGACCCTGGGAGTCAGGGAGACACACCTGCTGCCCCCGGGGCTGAGATTCAGCCCATCTGCCTGGACCTGCCCAGGGGTGGCGGGCCAGAGCCAGCTCTTAGGCCTGGAGGGTCTAAGGTCCTGCATCTTTTCACAGATGGGCCCATTCACAGGAGAAGTTCCTGTCCTGCTCTTAGGCCTGCCCAGCAGCTGTCCCCACCCCCCCACCCCTTCTCCCACCTCTGGCCTCGCCTGCCCTCACAGCTGTTTCTCCAAGGGGGAGATGGGCTGGCAAACACCACTCAGAGTGGGCAGAGCTGCCACAGATGCAGGGGGAGAACTGGACCAGGGCCTCGGCGGCAGGCCTGGCAGCATCAGCCCAACCCAGGCCATTCTGGGGTATGGGGCGTGTGCCTGAGGCCCACCTGATACCTGCTCCAGGGCTGTACCCAGCCCCCCATGCATCCTGAAACTTGCGGAACACTACATGTGGAAAAGCTTCAGGCAACGTACGTCCTAGTGCTGGAGGTCACAGACAGGACCACTCCTCCCAGGCGCCCACCCGCCTTTCTGCTCTGGCCAAGTACGATGCCACCAGCTGAAGAGCAGCCGCCCTTCCCTCACCCCCAGAGGCCCAGGTCAGACTTGCCCCAGGCCTGCGGGGTGGGCAGCACTGGATGTCTCGGGGCTGCCCTGGGACCCAGCTCCATCCTTGGTCCTGACCACAGAGTACCCAGGTGCTGGCTCCCAGAGAGGGCAGCAGTAGCCGTGTGGAGCTGCAGGACCTTGTCACAGGGCAGTTCCTTCTCAACCTAGAATCCCGGGATGGGAGGGAGCATGGACTCTGAGCCATGGTCCTGGTGCTGGACCAGCCCCTACTCTAACTGCACTCCACGTGCTAGCAGAGTGGACAGCTGACGGACCTGAGTCTCTTCCCTCCACAAAGCCCAGCCCTCCCACCCAGCCCAGGGACCCTTGGCTTCCCAGCAGGTGACCCAAGCTAAGCAGCTTCCCTCCCAGGTCAGGGCGCGGCTGACTTTCCCCCTACCAGTCCTGGTGGCCTGCCTGAAAGCCTCTGCCTGCGGCCCCAGCTCTGCCTGGGGCCCCAGCTCTGCAACAGTCACCCCCAAAAGGACTCTGGAGAAGGACCCCACAGCTGAGCCCACCCTGGGAGGAGAGAATAGCTGGTTTTCAGGCCCCATTGGCACTGGACATTTCCCAGCAAAGAACCTGGCCATCTCCAACCTTACAGGGACGTACCAACCACCCTACGGCAACCCCAAGGAGACCTCAGGCCCTCAGCCCAGGAGATTGGGCCTCTGAGGCTTCCCCAGAGGGCAGTCTATGGGATGCCCTTAGCAACTTACCCATCTGGAAGTCCCCACTGCCCAGGTCTCCACTGCCCAGGCCCTCTGCAAGCAAAAGAGATGTATTCAGTAACAACAAATGTCTGTGGCGTACCCCCTGGGTGACAGGCACTGTCCTGGGCACCTGGCATGCAGTGGAGGCCATGAAAATAGAACTGTTGCCACACCTCTCCCCATGCCTAGGGTGGGCTGGCCTATAAAAGTCAGCGTGGAGCCTCCAAGGAAGAGCATGTGGACAGGAGGGCCAGTTCAGACCAGCCTCCAGGAGCGGACAGGAGGTGACTTCACTGGGCACCACCCACCACTGCCCCGCCCAGTCCTGATCATCAGGGCTGCATGTGGTCTGCAGCACAGAGGAGCAGCCACCAGCCCAGGTCACAGAGGCAAGCGGAGGATCCTGGGATCAAGGGGACCAGGACTCAGGACGGACACAGCTCATAGCCCATCCTTTGAGGTGCCACCTCAGGCAAACTTCCTGGGGCATCTTTAAGGACCACTGGGAAGAATCCTGACTTTGTCCCTTACCCTTCCACCTATTGTTACCAGACCCTCTGCTCACCTCCAGATGCCTCAGCTTCGTCAGCCAGCAAGTCCTCATCATCAGAAAGGTCTGGATAGCTCCAGCCAGCCCGGCCCATGGTGACCGTCTCCGCGTCTTCAGGCAGAGACAAGCCATCATATGCCCGCAGCCCTTGGGTCACCTGTGGGAGACCACACAGCAGACTTTATTACCCGCTCCAGTTGCCGCCAAGCCCTGGGCCCCTCACTTCAAGGGGGCCCAGAATCCCACCCAAAGCCCTTCTTGGTGGTTAAGTCAGACATGGCTTGGCTAAGAGATAGGTTGGGTCTGAACCACTGATTTTGACTCAGCCCCAAATCCCATGAGCCCCTGGAGGCTTCAGAGCCCAACCCTGCAAATTCACCGAGTTTGAATGAATCCTTAAATAAACAGATGGTAAAATTAAAATCATTTTGCTAAGTGATGACTCTTCTTTCTTTGGCAAAGACAAATTCAGCTAAACATCACCTTCTTGAATGGTTCATTAATAAAAAAGATAATTGACATACACAATGACCAGGATGAGTCCCAAACACATTATGCTAAACGGAAGAAGCCAGATGGAAAGACCATCTACTGCAGTGACAGGAAGATCACTTGTTGCCTGGGGCCAGGGCTTGGGGTACAGCTGACCAGGGAGGGGCACAGGGAAACTCTGGAAGCCACAGTTTCTGGGTACATGCATCTCATTCTCAGAATTGAACTGTACACCCAAAAGAACATATTTTATTGGATGTACGTTATACCTCAATGAAGATGACTAAAGAGGAAATCTCCTTGGGAGACTTTGCCCTAAATCTTTGCCCTTCACAGCCACCTTTGGGCCCAGGCTGGGCTCCAGGGTCTCCTGGGCACACACTGGGTTTGCACTTTCACTGGAATGGAAGCACCTTGAAGGTAGGGCCTGTTATTAAAACCTCTCTACCTTCTCAGCACCCCTGTTCAACAAATATTTGAATGAATGAATGAATGAATGAATGAACAGTCAAAAATCAGTCCTATCAATCCTGGCTATTTCCTGAAGGTGACTTGCTTTGGAGGGGTACCACACACCCCCCCTCCCCACGCAGGTATAGGCAATCTCCGTTCCTAGGCTGAGAGCTCTCTGTAGGCAGAGGCTGGATACCATGTTTCGTGAAGATGCTGAGCCTTGTATAAGGTCTGCACTGCCTACTATGGTCTAACACCCTTTCCCCCCACAATCCATGGGCAAATCCTGCCTCCTGTTCCCTTGCCCTTCCACACACTCCCTTTCTGGATAAGTACCATCCCTGTCCCGAAGGCCAGTAGACTTCTGGGCTGTGTCCACAGGGTTTGTATCCAGATGAGAGCATTCAAACTTTTCAGGAGTTGGTGATAAATGCAGATTCCTGCGACACTTCTCAGAGCCACTGAGTCAGGCCCTCTGCAGCCCAGGCAGGAGGGTTAGAATTGTGGGTGCCCAGGGGCTCTGATGTTCACAGCTTAAGAACCACAAGACCAGCCCCATGCCAAGGGTTCTCCCTCCTCTCCTGGGTAGGGGTAGAGGGCAATGCTCTCCTGGGGTGGGGCGTGGGTCCTGATTGACCTAAGGGGAGTGTGAGGTTAGGGCTGGTTAGCAGCACTGATACTGGGCAGAGGGGATTAGAGAGGCGGGTTTGTAGCCTCCCCATCTGGAGGGGCTCTCCCTCTCCCTCTGTGCCACTGCCACCTGCCCCCCCATACCAGCAAGGTCATGGAGGGTGTGTGGGGGGCACAAAGATCCTAGCTCCCCCTAGGCACTGCAGTCTGGAAAGGGAGGTTCTCGCAGGGAGCAGCAGTGGGGTGGGAGGGTGTATAGGGTTGCATGGAGGCGGGTGGTGGGGGAGGGGGTGTGTGGGGTGGCTCAGGACCGGACAGGAAATAGCAAACTAAGATTCAACTTGGAAAAAATGCCAGGAACACACATCTGCAGTGAAAGGGGAGACAGAATCCAGAGCATGTTGGGACCTGGACAGAAGTCTTCCCCATCCGGGTAACTCCAGGGAACGGGCCCTTCCACGTGCCAGCCTGCCCTTCCTGGCAGCCCCCTCCCCAGAGCCAGAGGGTCCAGAATCAAATCAGAGCCAGCAGCAAGGGACAAGCCAGAAAGAGCACAGACTTCCTTTTTGAAAAGCTGAAGATCAAAAGGTTGCAGCAGTTGTATTTCACATCTGGGAGTGAAGATGGAGCCAGACCGGAAAGAGGGTCCAGGAAAGAGCCAAAGGAGCCCGAGACTCAGCCATAGAAGGGAACTTGGATTCCTATCTGGAAAGTCCAGGGTCTGCTTGGGGAATAGAAAGAGCCAACATTTACTGAGCACTCACAATGCACAGGCACTCCTTTTATAAGGGTTAGCCCAGGTGACAGGCGCTGAACAGCCGCACAGTCCTGATGGGCTAACGGAGCAGAGACTGGTCACCTGCCTGGACATCTAGCAGGTAGCAGAGCTGGGATTCCAAGCCTGTGGTCCAGTGCCAAGGCCCAAGCGCTGACCACTGTGCTTTTACATCACCTCTGCAACCAGGGCTGTGCAGCGAGCCAGAACACAGGTCACTGGGAATCACTGTGCAAAGCCTCAACCACATGGTTTTTTACAGTTTACAGAACATTTCCTCAGCCTCAGTGTCAGATGATCCTCTGGCAGGTGAGAATGGCCCCGTTTCACAGAAGAGAGAACAGGGCCAGAGAAGGATCTTGCACAAGTCCACAGGTGAGTGGCTTGCAGAGCCAGGACTCAGGGCTCTCCACTCCCACCCCTTGCTTGCCAGGAAAGGAGGTAGGGCCGGTGCTGGGCTCCAGGCTGGCCACGAGGCCTATGCAGAGGGTAGGGGCAGAAAATCCAGGGGTGTCCTCCCCCAACCAAGCAGCTCCCAAGATGGACCAGGGGATGCCTGCTCTTGGGTCCATGCAGCTGGGTACTAAGACTCCAAGGAGGACCATCAACAGCTCCAAGGTCAAAGGCAGAAATAGAACCCAGGTTTCCTGCCCCCAGCCCGTCTCCGGTAGTGATGCAGCAGGCTTCCTCCCAGAGGAACCCTGTACTCAGGCAGGCGTTGCAGCCGGATGGGGAGGCGGGGGAGGAGGGGTCCAGAGTCAGACCTGAGCCAGAGAGGAAGGAGCCAAGCTGTGAGGGGGATTTTCCAGAGGTTCCTGGTGGGGAAAAGGGGGAGAAGGGCAGCTGACTCATTTAGGTCAAGGCCAGAGGACTGTTCTTGCATGCTGGAAACAACTGCTTGGTGGGGGTGTCGACAGGGTGGCCCTCCATTGGGCATGCATTCCCTGAACACAGGTATAGGGAGGAAGAGGGCTGACAGGTAGGGCACCGGATAGGTGAGGGATGTCCGGGAGGCCCCTGCTCCTGGAGGTTGGGTTGTGTCCAGGCCCAGCTGGTGAGGATGACGATGTACAAGGGACTCCAGATCTAGGTCCCATAGAGACCTTTGGACACAAGTGACAGAGGCACCTTGCCTGGTTTTATTTTTTGTTTGTTTGAAGATTTATTTATTCATGCATACAAGAACTGGGGTACAGGCCAGACAAGCAGGAAGGTAAGAGGACACACCAGAGACAGAGCAGGGAGCAGAAGAGGCAGATAGACTGAAGACACGCTAAGGGGAGCAGCGGGCGAGACAGGAGAGGTCTGCCACACCATGTGGGATTCTGGCCGGCCGGCCAGGATTGAACCCACACTGCAGAGGCTGCTGCAGACAGCTTCACAGTGCGGCGCTCAACCACCCGCGCCACCAGGGGAGGCCCTTCTCACCTGGTTTTAAAAGGTGATTTAAAGTGAGGATTGTGGGTCTTTCATAGGCTACACACATAGATGTGGGTTTTGGTGTGACTAAAATCAAAGCTGTAGGAAGACAGCGGTACAGGAAAGAGATGGCACAGAACTGCCAGACTCCAGGCAGCCTGCTCTACATCAGGCACGTCCTTCGTGCTGTGGGGCCAGCTCAACCGATCCTCGGAGCAGCCCGGGGAGGGCGGCCCTGCGGGGCCACTATCCTTCCTCTGAAGTAAGGGAAATCCAAAGAGCTTGGGAAATCAAGTGCGCTTTTTTTTTTTTTTTTTTTTTTAAAGAAGTTTACAGCAGGGCCTTCTCGGTGGCACAGCAGGTTGAGCACCACACTGTGACGCTGTCTGCAGCCTCTGCAGCCACAGGTTCGATTCCTGGCTGGCCAGGGAGAAACCCACATGGTGCAGCAGACCTCTCCTGCCTTGCCTGAGGCTCCCCTCAGCAGTGTCTTCAGTCCATCTGCCTCTTCTGCTCCCTGCTCTGTCTCTGGTGAATTCTCTCACCCTCCCATGCCTCTGACTATATCCCAGTTCTAGTATAAATAAATAAATCTTTAAAAAAAAAAAAGTTTACAGCAATTGGGGCCTCTCCCATGGCACAGCGGGTTGAGCATCATGCTATGAAGCTGTCCGCAGCCTCTGCAGCACAGGTTTGATTCCTGGCCGGCCAAGGAGCAACCCACATGGCACGGCAGACCTCTCCTGCCTTGCCCGCTGCTCCCCTCAGCAGTATATTTAAGTTAGTCTGCCTGTTCTGCTCCTTGCTCTGTCTCTGGTGAATTCTCTCACCCTCCCATGCCTCTGGCCTATACCCAGTTCTTGCATAAATAAATAAATCTTAAAAAAAAAAAAAAAAAGAAAAAGAAGTTTACAGCAAGCTCACTTGGCGCCAAGTCCTGACCTGAACTGACAGGAAGCTATTAATAGCATATTCAGTCCACGTAGGGTGAACAGTCATACATTTGAGGCAGCAATATTAATGTGTTTGATTATGGGGTGTCGCCTCAGCCTCTGCTGAGGACGTCACATCACAGCTGGCACATGCTTGATGTCAATTTTCTCCAACTTGAAAACTTCTGAATTCCAAAAACACATCTGACTTCAAATGTTTCAGTTAAAGGATTGTGAGTGTGTATTATTTCCATTTTGCAGGTGAAGAAACTGAGGCTCTGAGAAGGGCATCTTTGTAAGTGGGATGAAAAGCACGTAAGGCACTCAGTGGGATACCTCGTATACAGTATACAGTAAGCGCTCAATAAGCACAAGAATTAGTACCATGCCAAGGGTACTAGTGCAGGGTAAGGGCGAGAGGTGGTGTGAATGATGCCTGGGAATGTGGGGTGTGGGTCCAGGCCTGCATCAGCCTTCAGGTCTGGGGTGGAGGTGGATGTCTGGCTCTACCCTGGGCCCTGGCCTGGCTGGCTGGGCAGGACCTGGCTGGGGGTGGGAGCAAAGCTTGTTTCCAAGGCTCAAATTATCTGCTTGCTCTGAGACTGACTCTGGGACTCACTGGGGGAAGACCAGTGGCTTCTCCGGAGACATTCTTCGCATGCCTTGGGCAGCACGTCCGAGCCCCCTCCCCATGGCCAACGGCCTGGGGCTAAATCCTGTGTGCGTGCATGTGCGTGTACGCACGTGTGCACATGCACACGTGCGCGCGCACACACACACATGCTGGGCAGTAAGGTCCTAGCACCACAGTGGTGGGTGGTGGGGGGGAGGGGAGTTGCTGGGGCTGCAGCTGCCTAGGGCAAGGCTCCAGGCATCTGGGCCTGGTGAGCTCACCCCATCAAAATCCAGAGACAGTGCGGAGGCTGGGGACAAACGAGCCCCTGCCTGCCCACCTGCCTCCTGCCAATAGACTCCTCCTCAGTGCCCCTTCCTCATCCAAGGCAGATGAACGAGCAGACGCCAAAACCCACAGCCCCCAAATCTCCAGGGAAAGACACCAACCCAGACAACCACAAAGATGCAGGGTTCCAGGTACTTCCACAATGAACGCTCCCCCCTTCTTGCCACAACTCAGGCCCCATAGGCCGGTCAAGGCGCCCTGTGCATCCCTGGCTGCCCAGCACGTTGTCCACGGGCTGCAGATGGCAAAGGGGAAGGAATCTGTCGGGGCAGCATTTTGTTGTGTGAACTGCCAGGGGCCAGTGAGCAGACACAAAGGCCAAGAGGCCCTTAATCCCCTGGTAGGCTGAGAGGGGTGCCAGGCTGGAAAGGAGGTGGCCACAGCCTCCCCTGGCACGCATGCATTGCCCGTGCCACTGGGATGGCCTGCCAGCTCCCCAGGCTCCCAGGGCGAAGGCCCTTGGCCAGCTCGCTGGCCAGGCGGAACGATCCCCCAAGCAAGGAGAATGGCTCAGGCTCATCCCTGCGCCAGGTGCTGAGATAAGTAAGGTCTTTACAAGGTTTATCTCACACAAACCCACAAACCGTGAGTCACAGGCTAGTGCACTCCCATTTCACAGATAAGAAAGGAGGCTCAGAGAGGTTAAGTCATGCAGCTACGGTCATGGGAATCTGGTCTGAAAGCAGCCTCCCCTGTACTCTGCTAGCTCCATGCACAGCTGCTGGCAGGCCCCTGCTTCTGACCCCTGCCCCGCGTCAGCTTACACCAGCTGGACCTAGAACAGCCTGCATTCCAGCAAGGGGAGGATCGGTGAGGCCTTCAACAGAGGACAAGGGAGCATGAAGCTGGGGCCTGGGGTCTCTCATCCCAGATCTTCCCTGAACTCCCCGTGTGGTCTGGGACAAGCCCCCCGGCACTCTCCCCTTTCGGCAAACAAGCCAGTCCCTCTGCCCCCTGTGCTCAGCTTGACACCAGTCATCTCAGTCGATGAGAACAAAAGCACTGGGAGGGCAGTGATTTCCTTGAGTTTTGGCCATCACTGCATCTTTGGAACATAAAACACAAAAATTTTCTGTAGTAGTAGACCCCTTCAGTCGAATGAGTGACTTATAACAACCCTGAGGTAGACATGAGCCCATCTGACAGAACAAAGGGCTTCCCAAGATCACACAGCCGTGGAATGGCCACGATGATCTCTGAGCCTCAGTTTCCCCATCAGTAAAATCAAGCATGACACCTCATCCCAAGGGAAAGTGGGGCTGGATCACACAATCCCTGCAACCAGGCCTCAGTGCCTTCAGTGATAGAATTGAAGTAAACCCTGCTTGGTTATCCTCCAGCCTAGCACTGCTGGGAGAGGCCGGTGGGAGAAAAGCCATGTGTGGCTGGAGAACCTGAAATCGCTCCAGCCCTTTCCCTGGTGGACCCGACACGGGCTGTCCCAAAGGTCCCAACATGGAGTTGGGACATGCCCCCAAAGGGCTCTGCTATTGCCATAACTCGGCAGGGCTCTCTGTCCTGAGTCCCCGAGACTGGCGGGCAGGGCAGGGAAGGCAGACTCTGCTCGACACCCTGATTCCAAGCCGCCTCGGCGACTATCCAGCTGGGCAGTCTTGCTTCATCATCTGTAAAAAGGGGTCATCAATGAGACCTGCCCCCAAAGACTCAATTCAAGCTTACGTTGACCTCTACCTATCAAGCACCTACCAGGTGTAGGGCCCTGGGGGGAGCAGGGGAGAAGACAGTCATCGAGCTCCACGTTCCTAGGGGGACGAGTCCATTAAACAAGGTGATGACACCGAATGTGTGGCGAGCTCTGCAGATGAAGGAGAGGGTGCTGGGACAGCCCAGAGGAGGCCTCCTCACGTAGCCAGGCAGGACAGGAATTGGGGGGCTTCCCAGGGAAATGGCAACCAGTTGGGTCTGAGAGATGATTTTGCCACAGTAGGTAGAGGAGGAGAGAGTGCACTCGGCAGCAGGCAGGGCACACGCAGGCCTAGAGGGCACACGGCATGGCGGAGGGACTGGATGAGGTTTGGTGCAGCAGGGCATGTGTACTAGGTGGCAGGGGATCAAAGGAGAGCAACCCCAAATGGGATTTCCCACTTGAAGAGCAATGTGCTTTGTCACGGTGCTGGTCACAGCGCAGCCCTCCCGGTCCTTCCTGAGCCCCTGTACTGTCCTCCAGCCCCCATAGACACCCCAAGAATGGGCCGCCCCACGTGCTGAGTGAGCTGCCCACCAGTTTACAGGGAGAGGGCAGGAAGCCACTGGGAAATGCCCTGCTCCACCCGTCTGCCAGGTGCCGCCAAGGCATGGGGGTGGCCAAGCAGGAGCTGCTTCTGGGCCGGGCCGCCCAGCAAGAAAGTCCCTGAGGGTTGAACATTATCCGCCAAGCACTGTTGGTGCCAGCAGTGCCTGCGGTGTTCACGTGCCTGCCTCCTGCCCTCAGCACAGCCTGGCTCTCAGATTCTCCGGCTCCGGGGTGGCCTTGCTGCAATGGAGCACTGGTGCATTAGCAGTGGGACTTCAAGGCCGCACCAACCTGGCCCTCCGGCATCCACAGGTTTCATGAAGGAAGCCTCTAGCACAGTGCTAGGCCTTCTGGAGGAGGGAGGCTGTGCCACAAATTTTGGTTGAAATGAGACACCACTAACAATAACGATCACTGAGTAAACCCACTACATCAGACCTTTCCATTGTTCTCAATTCATTGACGTGTTAGAAGAAAAACCCTCATTCTGGTCAACCTGCCTATGCGCACACACACAATGACACACCTTTCCAGCCTTCTTCTGTGTACTCCCCATTTCCTGCACGTTTCTCTCCTCCACAGTCTTCAAACACGCGGAGTCCCTTCCCACCTCAGGGCCTTTGCACTTGCTGCGTCCCCTACTGGGACACTCAGTTAGGCTCCATCCCTCTCCAGCTCCTCTTTGCATTTGCAGCAAAGAGTCACCTCTGTTGACTCTGACCACATCCCAGCCCAGAATCTGTTAGAACCAGCTGTCACTTCCCTTACCCGGCTTCAGAGCACCTCACTGACACGTGCTCACCTATATTTACACACACACCTACTTATCACCTGTTTCCCCCAGCAGAACATCAGGCAGGGACTTTATCCATTTTGCTCATTGCTATACTCTAGCCCCTAAAGGTTAACTGGCACATAATAAATGTTCAACAATATTTGTTGAATTAATTCACGAATGGAGTTTACAAAGGAGACAAGGCTCAGAAGGGTGACTTGCCTGCTGTCCGTTAGAGGCGTTGGGGCTTGAGTCAGACCCTAGGTCCTGATCCTGGATCTCTGCTACCTGAGTGCTCCTCCCAACCATCCCTAACGCCCCAGGCTTTCCAGCTGGAGCCCATCTGGGGGAACAGATGCTGCTCACCATCACTGAGGAGAGACCTGCTGGCTGCCCACCGGCATCTCGGAGTTGGGGGGTGGGCGGTGTCTCTGAGGCGAGCAGGGGCTGAAGCTCTGGCTCAGAGGCCTTGTGCCGGGCAGCCAGGCCCTGGTGACTCCACTCCCACTCGCTCCTGTGGGCATCAGCAGCAGGAAAAAACAGGCTGGAGCGGCAGCCCCACAGCTGCAGCCAAGGAGGCCAGCTCCCCCTGGCCCCCAGCCTTTCCTCATCTGCTTCCTGGAGGGGGGGAGGGGCAGGCAGGCCTGAACCCACAGCTGAAGACAGCCTGTGGGCAAGAGAGCTGAAAGAAAAGGGAGGGCTCTTTCTTTTGAAGTGCCCAGCCCCTCTGCTCAAGAGGAAGGTCCAGAGCACAGTGACTGGACAGGACTGGGAATGGGGGAGGTCCCACAGACAGACACATCTGGTAATGGCTGCTAAACGTGGCTGAGCCAGTTCCCCTAAGTCCAAGATGTCTCAAACACCAAGATGAGGGCAGCAGAGACTACTGCTTCTCAAACTTGCTTAAGTTGGAACACTTTTTCACAGAGCTCCTGGGACTGGGGTTCCACAGAATGCATTTTAGCAATATCTACCCCAAATGCACTCTTTTCCCTCAGCCAGTTGGCAAACTAGCTCTCCCTAAGTACAGCCTTAGAAGTACAAGATGTGACCCCACAGGGGTTGTGAAAAGACAGAAGGGGTTGTTTCTTGAAGGCAAAAGGCCCAAGGCCCCATGAAATGAAGTGCTGACGGAGGGAACGCAGGCCAGGTGACAGCTAGTTGGTGACAGGCGGGGCCTGTTCTCTCACGGTAACACCCTGTCGCCTGAGAAAACCCAGACAGGAGCTGCCCCTTCCCTCCCTGGCCATCAGCCTTCCCTCTCAAGTGATGAGCCCCAGCGGAGGAGGCAGACAGGGGGGCCCAGCGAAGAGGGGCCCTCATCCCCCAGGACCACGCAGGGAGTAGCCACGCAGGAGTGGAGGAGCTGAGTTCAGGGGAGGGTTCAGCTGCAGAGAAGGGGGCTGGAGCTCGCTGGGAGCCCCAGAGGCAGCGAGGGGTGGGGCGTGTGCTCTTCTGGGCCACATGTGGGCCAGGGAGGGGCTGAGAAGGGGCTTTCAGCTCACCCACTCCCTTGGCTAAATCCTTTGCCTTTCTGGGCCCAAGCTCCCTCAGCCAAGTAATGGAGTGGGTCTAGATCTCCGGTTTCCAGGTGAGAGAACTCTCAGATGCTCAAACTCAGAGCAAATCCAATTTTCATTTTATGCTCTGACCTTCTTTAATGTCTGGCTCAGCCCCCGGTTAAGCTTGAGGCCATGAGTAAGTTACCATCTGTCCCTCTGTAAGATGGACATGACTCACAGTACCAGCAGCTACTTCATGGGGTTGTTGAGGATTAAATAAAAATGTAAAATGGGACAAAGAGCACAAGTACATGGAAAATGCTCTGTAAGTGTTTGCTGTGATTATGACTATGATTTTGTATTACTACTACAAGCTTTTCTAGTGTTACCACTATTTTGACTGAAATGAGGGTTTCGCTGCACAGTAATAATAAGTTTTAAAAGTTCTCAACTGAGATGATGCAAAGGCCTCTTCTGGCTTCGACGTTTTAGGAGAGTGAAATCCTGAAAATTCTGGGTTGTGACCACCACAATAAAGAGGGTGGGGCTGGAGCAGGGAATTACAAAGCGGAAACCCAGTCACAGGGAGCGAACGGTGGGGGCTGCCCAGCCAGAGGATGACTGCCCTCATCCTCACTGTTCATCTATTTTTATCTCCCCCACCACCCTGTTCCACAAAGACTCAAGCAGCTTATAAAGAGGCGCCCAGAAGAGCAAGAGAAAATGAATGTAAGAGACTAATGTAAACTAAACAAATGTAAGAGGAACGCAGGTAGGACAGACATGGAGCCAGATGAGACAAGCAGCCGAAAGGCATAGGCCGAATGCTTGAGTTCTGGGAAAGTGAAGGCTCGTTTGGCTCCAAGCTTTCCAGTGACCAATGGGAAGAAGGAAACCTGACCAGCCCCTGGATTTCGTGTCCCATAAGGTCAAAACAAACCAGTTGCTTAGAAGAAGCACAACTATTCCTTATTCTGAGAGCAGGCACTGTCTGGAGAGTAAAGGTTTGTCCGGTGCCCTTCTTTGCCCTTGTCGGTGGGGCTGGCCTCTCCTGAATCCACTGACCATGACCCTTTGAGGCTGAAGTCAGGGATTGAGGCTACGGCAATGATCAAAGAGTCAGGAGTCTGGAATGGCGGTCCGGGGAGCCACCCCAGCATCCTTGATCTGGGCTGGATTACCCATCCCTCCCCAAGCCTAAACACAGCCAGTGCCCAAAATAGCTGGAGCAGGAGAAGGTGCCAGGAGGCCCTGGGCGGGGGCCTGGGCTAGGCCCACCCACAGGGGGTGGGGGGAAGCCGAAGGGCCAGTATGCACACATCCCCTGCGCACAAAGGAGCACCTTCACTTGGGGCACACGGCCCTCCCTGGAAGTCCCCCACCCACCAGGTTCCCCCCTCAGCTGCACGTTGCTCACGCAGAACTCAGGCAGCTGCTCCGCCCTTCCCACAAGGCGGGTCTTCCTACAGGAGCCAAATGGAAGTGTCTTTCCAGAAACACCACCGGCACCATATAGGGAAGTAGCTGGAGATTTCCTGCTCCCCATTTCTAGGATCAGGCTCCCTCAGGATCCTCTTGGGTCCCCCAGCTGCAAGCCTGGACAATGAGGGCTATTCTGGGCCGCATGGGTATTTAAAGTCCTGGCTGGGCTTTGTCCCTGAGGTAAAAAAGAAGGAGGCCTTGACCTGGACAAGACCTTCCTGAAATTGTTGCTGCCCAGACTGTGGTGGCTGCATCCCATACCATTCCCAATCTCTCCTGCCAGGCCCTGAGGTCCTTCGGGATGCAGCCAAGTGCCACCTCCTCCAGGAAGCCCTCAGGGCCACCACCCAAAACCCTCAGAAAAGCTGGGTCCTGGCTCCTCCTCTGACATCAATCTTCTCTGGGTCCCAGTTTTCTCATCTGAAAAATGTGAATAATACCAGTGTGTGTGTAAAAGTGACCGGAGGTTTCTATTATTAGATGAAGTCACGTCTCCCCAGCCACCATGTGGGATAGAATGTAAGCAGGAACATTCTACTCTGTTCTGTCGCTGCTCATTATTCAGCACCTGACACACATGTAGGTGCCAAATTAATAAATTTTTTCAACTGATAAAAATATTTGTGGAATGTGTCTATAGTTGCCATACAACCACCCACAGTGCTGGACACACAGGTGGCTAATACTCTGTGATAATATTAGTGGCTCTCATTTTGCACTTAGAACACGCTAAGTTCTTTTCTTTTTAATGATCAAATTATGTAGTTTTTCTACTAAAATCAGGGGGACACAGATTAACTGAACTGTCTTGAACTTTGTGCTTTTTTTATGCCCATTAATATACAAAAGATACATGGACTTTTAAATTTAGGCAATTCTTTCCTACTGGAATGTGTTTCATTCAAATATACTACATTGTAATTTCCTGTAAGATAAAATATGGATCAGACAAGTAGGTAAATTTCCATTACTGAAATGGCAGTGTAGACAAGCCATCATAGTTCTTTTTTTTTTAAATGGTCTCTTATGGTAATTTTGTACAGATCAACTAGAGAAACACAGAGGCACCAATAGAAAAAAATGGCAAGGATATGCATCAATGAAAAGTTAAGTAAGATGCCAAAGTGTTTGATCAACTTACATGAAGAAATACAACTTGAACAATAAACTCTCACTTCTGAAAATCACTAGGAAAAAACATGTTCTTTATTTTTTTGGGTCTGGTGATTTACTGTGGTATGATCTGGAGAATAACTCCTTTCCAAAAAACAATTTGGAGGCGTATCTTAAAAGCCTTTGAAATGCTCACATTCTTAGAAGCAGTAATTTGACTGTCCATAAATTTATCTTGGAGGCTAATCAAATGGATCTCCAAATATTTCTGTATAGGCATAGTCACTGTGTTATTTATAATAGCAAAATATAGTATGTGCATTCTGATGGTCAAAATAAAGGACAATTAGAATGTTCAGTGTATTTACATTATGAAGTAGATTAGCTTTATCCATTATACTTTATGCTAAGTTCTTCACATTGACTATCTCATTGAATTTGCTCAACGATCCCAAGAGGTGGGTATTATTATTATTTTATTTTAGAAGCAAGAAAATGAAAGTTCCATTCAAGCTGGTTAAGGAGCCTGAGGTCCTTACTCAATGGCCACACTGAGAGTCAGACCCATTGACCCCAAAGCCTCTGTCATCCTACACAAATACACCCCAAAGAAAGGAAGAAGGAGAACACTGAGGTGGAAGCAGGAGCCTGAACTCAGCTAAGTAGCTGTGTGACTTCAAGGAATTCACTAGGTCTCTCTGAATATGTTCTCTCTTGGGGCTTCCCTGGTGGCGCAAGAGGTTAAACGTCAGCACTGTGAAGCAATTCACAGCTATGCTACTGCAGCAAGAGTTTGATCCCGGACCAGGGAGCTGATCCACATGGCACAGCAGACCTCTCCTGTCTCGCCTGCTGCTCCCCTCAGCAGTGTATTTCAGTCACTCCGCCTGTTCTGCTCCCCACACTGTCTCTGGTCAGTCCTCTCACTGCGCCCCACCCCCACCTCTGGCCTATACCCCTGTTCTTGTGTGCATAAATAAATGAATCTTTAAAAAAAAAGAATATGCTCTCTCTTTCATAAAAATATTAGGAGTATTAAATCCTATTTTTTTCAATTGTAGATGGCACAAAGGGATGTGACCATGTTCCCCAATGTTGGTACCAATCCCCCCACCCCAAGAGCAGTGGCTATGAAGGAGGGTGGGAAGGTGTGGGGATGGGGGGAGGGTGCCCAGTGCTGGCTCTGGAACAAAGCCAAGCAGCTGCTGACAACAGCTGGTAAAAGTTCTGGGTCGGGCCCAAGCAGGGGGAGAAGGGCAGGATGGGAAGTCACCTCTGGCCCTCCTCGTCACCCTTCCCTGCAGACAGCTGCTGGGGCCTCAGGCCCAACAGCAGGAGGGGGTGGGAGCAGATTGGCTGGAGTCATATCAGTCCTCTTGCTGCCAAGTGCTCAAAACCCAGGGTGCCTGGCCCTGCTGGGCCCACTGGCCAGGACACAGGCCTCAGGCCCCACCCCACAACCCTTTACCCAGTTCCTTGGGAAGGCTGGGGTGAAGGTGGAGGGGCTGGAGCAAAGGTTTGTGGGTTAAGCATATCTTGCCTGGAGCCTGGGCTGCCCTAGAGACCCCGGTGGGAAGGTGGGATGGTGGTCCAAGGAGACGCCTCGCAGTGTTCCTGGTGAATGGACCAGATACAGGTCCTTGAGGGAGGCTTTTGAAGGCTGTGAACTGGGCCCTGCCCGGCTCCACCCCAGGATCCTCTCAGCTCCCCCCCCCCCCCCCCGCTCCACTCCCAGCTCAGTGCCAGTCCTTTCCAACCCTCTCCAGCCCACGCTGCTCTAGCTCCTCTGAACTCTTGTGCACCCGTAATTATAACTGGCCATATTTTCCGAAGCAAACATGGAAAAACAGTTTAACAAAGGATTCCCGGGCCACTTCCCATGTCAGAGGTGCTTGGGAGATGTAGTTTGGATGCACAGGTTTCAAATTTCTGGGACACATTTATAGTTTTTTAGAAAGATTACTATTTTAATTACATTTTATTGATAAATCAAAACTATCTGAGGAAACAGGTGATGGTCACCCCACACCACTTAGAGCTGACTGGACACCCTGACTGGCAACGTAACTGCTGTGCAGCCTTGGGGAAATCACTTGGCCTCTCTGAGCTTCTGTTTCTGCATCAATAAATGGGAATGAAAATGGCCATTTCACAAGGCTGCAGTGAAGATTCAACAGGGCCACGTAAGAGCTTAGCTCAGCATCTGGCACTCACTAGGTGACCGTGTCACCTCTTCCCTGCCCTCCCCCAGTCAGCCAAGGGCCCGCATGCCAAGAGAGTGAGTCCAGCAGAAACCCCGGGAGAATAATTCCTACTCTGCCCCTTCAGGCTTGGCAGGCTCAAGAGAAACCTGCCCGGCAAAGGTTCCAAGGGATTCCGGATGGTGGGCTGTCAGGACTGCACCTAATCCAACACCCTCACTTCTCAGAGGGGGAAAATGGGGCCCAGAGAGGGCAAGTGAGGACCCCCAGGAGGACCAAGCAGTGATGGAGAGCCTGACACTGACAGCACACTGGGCAACTTTACCTCCTTGAGCCCCGCCCCAGGGTTGTGACAAGCATAGTTGGGTCACCGACATAGAACAGCGCGGGTACTCAGAGGTGGCATGGCAAACCAAGAAGAACCCCCCCAGCAAGTGGGCGGCATAGCCACCAGACCTTGGACACAGGTCTCCTGGCTCCTACCACAGGGTCCTTTGCCTTCCATGATGTCAGCTCCTTCCCGGTCCTGATGGGCGGGCCCCCCACTCCAAGGCTGAGGTCAGGGCCACACAGAAGAGGATGGCATTAGTCTGGGTGTTTGTCAGGGGCTGATCAGGGCCCGAGACACTGGTCTTAACCCCTGGGACCAGGAGCTGTTCCCTGCAGTGGGTCCTAAGCCCCATGCAGGCCAGCAGGAAGGGCTGCCAAGGGAGGGTGAGTGTCCTTGGCAGGAGAACTCAACCTCCTAGGGACTCGGGTTACCGGAAATGGTAAATCTCTTGCTGCCTGCCACCTCTGACCAGGAATGTCTGCTGCCTGAGGGAACATCCTGTCCACCTGCGCCCAGTCAGTCCAGGGAGAGCCCAGGACATGGGCCCACCTCCTCTCCCTGGCCCACCCCTCAGGTCTCAGGTTGGCCTCCAGGGCTCCCCAGCCAAAGGGCACCTGTCATCTCGAGGCAGTGGTGGCGGAGATAGGAAATCAATCCAGGAGAGAAGAGGGCTGGAAGGCACACACCAAAAAAGACTGAGTCACCCAAATTCTGGTCCATTCAGTCCTGTCAGACGTGGATTCTGAGCCCAGGTTTGGGGGAAGGCTTTGCTCTTGCTAACTCAACACAGGGAGGTGCACCGTGCAAGCTCTGGGGCAGGACTAAGCCTGAGGGAGGCCAAGTTCTGCCTCTTGCCAGCCAAGCGGCTTTGGGTCGTCACTGCAACACCACCCACCCCTCATCTCTGATGTGAAAGTGACAAGGCCGTGCCGGGGACCCTGGTAATTCATGCCGCTGAGCTGTGGGTCGCTGAACACAGGACCTGGCACCTAGAAAGGTCCCAATAAACAGTGGCTATCAGGTACTGGGAAGTACTGGGGAGGAGAGGGGAAATAACCAATAACTGGTGCGTGAGCAGTAGCAGGAGCTGTGCATGTTCTCTGCTCCTGCGGAGCTGATGCTGCTTGAAGTGACACAGACCTGTTAAATGGCAAGAGGGCTGAAAAGAAATGACAGCAGGTCAGGGGCTGGGAGTGGCTGGGTGGGGGTGCTACTTTACAGGTGGCACAGAGAGATGAGGAAGCCGGGGTATACATGGAGGAAGGGCACAAAGAGTAGCAGCTGTAAAAGTCCCAAGGCAGGCGTATCCTTGGGAAGCTCTGGAATGGCCAAGAGGTCAGCTATCTAGCCTTCAAATGGCACTGAGAGCAGGGTATAATTATCCCCATGCCCCAGAGAGGAACACAAAAGGCTCAGAGAGGCCTGCCCAAGGTACTGAGGGAGCAGTGGCAGGGCCAGAATTCCAACCTTCTCAGTAAAGTGTCCCAGGGCTACTTGGGAGGGACAGAAAGGAGAACAGCAACTAAGGTGTTTGAGTCCAGAGCTCTGATTCCTCCAGAAGGCTGCATGACCTCCTTGTAGGCCTCCGAGTCCTCAGCACTCATGGAGCAGCCATGCCAGCTTTGCCTACCTCCTAGGTAATGAGGGTGGTGGTCAAAAGAAGGGGGAGAAGAGAAAATGATGCTGGGACGTGGGAGGTGACTTTAAGTTTCACTGGCATCTCAGATACAAAGCTCCAACCTGGACAGCTTTGATCCCATGTGTTATAAACGCCATGTGCAGACCCTACTAACCTGAACCACCCAGAGCAACACCTTCCTGGTTCCCAAGTGTGTGCACCCTGCCCAGGCCTAGTCCCCACTCAGCACCCAGGCCCAGTCACAGCCAGGGATCTGGCCCTAACTCCAGCTCCGGGCAGCTGACATGCCACTCATCCCCAGGCCCCAGCCTAGGAACAGCTCTGGGTGTTCCACCAGGCGGAGGTCCACATCAGCCTTGCTAACCAGGGGTGCCAAAGCAGGCCAGCTCTCATGGGCACTGGGCCAGACCCTGAAGTCCAGCCAAGTGCAAACAGCATGCTTGGCGCCCAAATACGGGCACGCTAAGTAGGCAGGCTGCCTACTGCCCCCGTCACAACAAACCATCATCCCCACCCTGCCGAGAGGGGCCTCAGGCAGCCGGAACCTCCACTGGGAATGGGGGCACAGCCAGGGGACACCTCCTTCCAACCGCCAGCCCAGCTGGCAATGGGCAGTGGGAATGTTGGAGGCTGGACATGGAGATTCCAGATGCCAGCAGCTGAAAGGGGAGATAGCGGAGGTGGGCTAAGGGGAGTAGGTGGGAAATTAAGGGGGAAAGGGTGGCCTAGATGGAGTCAAGTTGTGGACTTTTTAGCATTCTGGGAGAAGTGAGGTAAGCGGAGAAAGAGAGCTTTCTGGCGGCTGAGGAAGGTGGGACAGGCAAGGCCTCCACCGAGGCTCAGGAGTTTCGCAGGCCTCCATAGCCTGGGGTTAGAAGCTGGGACAGGGAGCCAGTAAAAATAACAATAGCCATGCCTTATAGAAATATTCTGTATCTACATCGTCAATAAAGTAGCTACCAGCCACTTGTGGCTACTGAACACTAGAAATGCAGCTAGTGCAACCGAGAAATTCTATTTTTATTTAAAATTTAAAAAAATTAATTATAGCTTACATTTAAATAGTCTCATGTGGCTAGCATTTATATTATATAGTGCAGAATACACCATCCCTAGTCCTTAATTCGAGCTTGGCACTAGAGTTGTCTCCATTTAACAAACAGGAATGGGGCTTGCCTACAGCCCCACAGCAGGTAAACCACAGAGGCAAAATCAGAATCAGGCCCAGCTCCTCCACTGAGCTCCCCACCCAGGGCCATTGTCAATACCGGAAAAGACTAACATGTACGTGTGTGATGATAAGGCTGCCTAATCGAGTCCCTTGCTTTTGGCCCAAATTCTGTCAATTATGCGGGTTATCATACACTGACCAGAGCTCGAATGGGTTACTTATAAAAGTATTGATTTCTGGACATGAAGAAAGGGCAGAATGATGATAGAATAATCCCAACTGGTTAAAGAGCCAAGTCTGTGAACACTGGGAATTTTCAGTGACAAGAAAGCTGGCTTGGCCTTGCCCGTTCTCATCCCTGCAGACCCCACACAACCCCCTCAGGTCCTGAGAACTGGAGGACACTCTCTTGGGAACATGGCACATTTTCCTGCCTCTAGGCCTTTAGATAATGCTGTTCCCTCCTCCTAGGATGCTGTTCCTGTGCCTCCCAATCTAATCTCCGCATTCATCCTCCAAAACCTGGCTCAATTCCTACCTCTACTCTGAAGTCTTCCTGGGCCCCACCAAAGACATCTTTCTTTTTTTTTCTTTCTTTCTTTCTTTCTTTTTTTTTTATTTATTTATACAAGCACTGGGTACAGTCAGAAGCACGGGAGGGTGAGCGAATTCACCAGAGACAGAGCGGGGAGCAGAGCAGGCAGAAGGACCGAAGTACACTGCTGAGGGGAGCAGCGGGCGGCAGGAGAGGTCTGTGCGCCATGTGGGACCCTCCTCCGGTGGCCGGGGAGCAGCCGGGGATCGAACCGGCGCTGCAGAGGCTGCGGGCAGCTTCGCAACCCAGCGCTCAACCACTGCGCCACCGGGGAGGCCCCCAAAGACATCTTTCTCCCTCAGATGTCTGAAGGATTTAATTTCTACCTGTTAGGGCACTCTGAAATATAGCCATTTGAGTAAAATGTCTACTCCCCTGCTGGAACCAGTTACTTGGGAACAGACATTAGGTTAGTGCTTTGATTTTCTTTTTGCTTTTTAGTTTACTGCCCCCCCATTTTTATTGATATAATTAACATACAGCACTGTATAAGTTTAAGGTGTACAGGATGATTTCATACCTATATCATGAAATGATTTCTATAATAAAGTTTAGTTAGTAGCCATCATCTCATGTAGATACAAATTAAGAGGAAGAGAAAAAAAATTCTTTCCCTGAAATGAGAACTCTCAGTCTCTACTCCCTTAACAGTTTTCCTATGTATTACACAGCAGTGTTACAAGAATCCTCATAATGTACATTACATCCCTGAGACTTATCCTATAACCAGAAATTTGTATCCTCTGATCACCTTCCTCTAATTGGTTTTCATCCACGTTGGTGTTTTAAACATATATAAAACATACTTTAAAAAAGATTAGCTTTTAGATACTTCCCTTTACCAAATAGCTAGTGGATAATAAACAAATATTTACTCCTTTGAATTGAATAATAATAGCATCACAGAAGACTGTCTTCTGGCTCTGTTCCATTCTACTGTGATTCTGATCAGTAAGTCCCTTCCCGGCTCCAGACTCCAGTGTGCAGATCTGTTAGTGGGGGCCAGAAGCTGTGGCCCCTTGGGGAGATTATTTGTACTTCTTACATTTAATGTGCCACACATTTGACAAATATTACATTCATAGCAATCCCACGAGATAGATATATTACTTGCCTTATTTTATAAAGGAGGAAATGGACAGGAAAACTAAGTACATAAATAAGATAATAAAGTCAAGTGCTTGGTACGTAGTAAGTGCTAAATAAATTAGTAACAAGTCTTTTCCTCTACACTTGACCCTTGAACAACTCGGATGTGAACTGCATGGGGACACTTTTGCTTGGATTTTCTTGCTAACAGCTGATGCCAACTTAAGGTATTGATTAAAACAGTGCAATACTATAACTATATTTTATCTTCCTTATGACTTTCTAAATAACATTTTCTTCTGTGCGCTTATGGTCAGAATACAGCATATAGACATATAACGTGTATGTGTTAATTGTTTATCAACAGCAGGCTATTAGTTTTGGGAGACTCAAAAGATAGACAACACTCCAGCATCCAGAACCATGAGAGAGATAAATCTCTCAAGCATCCCATGTATGTATTTTGTGAAGGCAGCTTGTGCAGACTAAGACAACTCCCAATGACAAATTCGTTTACAATTTCTCACAACAGAAAACAAGACGTAACGGGCTACTGTGATAACTGTTTTTCCTAGGCTCTAATATATATCTTAGTTTTAGTCAAGAGATTGGCATTTAAAAAATCTACCTGTCGGGCCTCCCCGGTGGCGCAGCGGTTGAGCGCTGGGTTGCGAAGCTGCGCGCGGCCTCTGCGGCGCCGGTTCGATCCCCGGCTGCTCCCCGGCCACCAGAGGAGGGTCCCACATGGCGTGCAGACCTCTCCTGCCGCCCGCTGCTCCCCTCAGCAGTGTACTTCGGTCCTTCTGCCTGCTCTGCTCCCCGCTCTGGCTCTGGTGAATTCTCTCACCCTCCCGCGCTTCTGACTGTACCCAGTGCATGTATAAACAAAAACAAAAACCAGCAAACAAATAAATAAAGCATGCCTCTATAAAAAAAAAAAAAAAAATTAAAAAAAAAAAAATTAAAAAATCTACCTGTCAAAGGCTTCTAGTCATTTTGAAAAATAAAGATGTGAAGAAAATATGATCTTAAAAAACATATATGTGTGTGTGTGTGTGTGTATTTTTCTACTGGTTGGGGTTGGCCTCCCCAATCCTTGCAATGTTTAAGGGTCAGAACTGCAGGAAATTTAAGGTCCTTCCCCAGGCTGGGCAGCCTTGGAAAATAGATGTCCCTCAAATATTTGTTGCTAGATGGCCTCAGCCCCAAATGTACCAGTGAAAGGCAGGGTGATCCTAAGTCCAGGGCAGCCTCTGCTCTGACTCGCACTCCCCACTCTGGCCTGCCGGTCGTGGTCACTGTCTGTACCACAGGCCACGTCAGTAGAGAACCCCTTGCCAACCCTATCTCTAAGGATGGGGAGAACATTGGAAGACGACTCTCGTGCAGCGTGGGGACCCCATGGGTGAGCGGAGGGAATCTGATTAGGTCTCAGTGGCAAGGGATACTTGGCTTTCTCCAGTGTTGCCAGGGTCTTCAACATCCCACTTCTCTCCCTAAAAGTGGCCCACACCAAAAGAGAGGAGGGCAAGGCAGGATGTGGGCAGGGAATGCACACAGATGTTGCTCCTGCGTGGGCCATCTCCCCAGGCCCTGTTTTCAAGACTTTCTAATAACACTGTGATCCCTACATCACAGTGTGCTTTTCAAGAAAATTTGAGGTAATGTACACAAAACAGAGCTTCTCCAGCTTCAAAACATACAGGAACCTCTTGGGATCTTGGGATCTTGTGAGTCTGAAGATTCCGATGCAGTCAGGCTGGGTGGGGCCTGAGATTCTGCAATTCTGACAAACTGCCAGGTGAGCCCCAAGCCACTGCTGCATGGGCCACCTTTTGAGTCATGGGGACAGAATGGGATTAGAAAAATGCCTGGCATAGAGTAGTGCCCCCACCCATAAGCTTTTTCTCCTAGAGACGTGACCCTTAAGAAACATCTCTAGGGGGTTAGAATCATTCATCTCACGGACCACTATTGCCCTGGTTATCCAAGACTAGGATTCAACTTTCACTCTTTCCTAATAACAAAAACTATAAAAATAGTAATTGCTACTATTCTCCAGGTATTAATTATGAGCTAAATACTTCCTACATCTTGCCTGGCCAACACCTGCAAGTTTGAGAGATGGAATCTCAGATGAGAAACGGGTGCTGGGTGCTCAGTAAGATGAAGTGACTTGCCTGGGGTCAGAGAACATGGGTGGCAGAGCTTGAGGGTGAGGAGCCAAGCGGAGGTGGCCCAAAGCCCGAACCTTCATACCACCTTCCGGCTGGGACTCCCGAGGGTCTGGGCCTGTTTGTGCTGGAAGGGGCTTGATCAGCTGGTATATTATATGCGTTCTGCTCACATGTTGACACCAACCACAGGGACCTATTACATCGTATTTCACATTTCATTCTGCACCTGTGGGCCCTAAGTTTGATCCCAGGATCCCAAAGGTGCAAGCTGCCTGTCAATCTGTGACTCCAAGACCCTCCTCCCTGCTCCCCCACCCACAGCAGGGCTGCCACATTAAAGTAGGGAAAACCCAGGTGCTGACATACCTCAGGTGCAGCCAGTGGTTCAGGAGCTGGGAGGGACAGCCTCCCCCATACCTGCTCTCCTCCTACACAGAGTAATCATTAACCTGGGTAGTGCCAGGCAGAGCATGGATGCAGGAGCCCAGGCTCTTGCATCTCTAAGGTCAGCTCCAGGCTCCTTCCCAGCTCAGGAGTTCTAGGGTCATCTTCCGAGGCACACAGTGGACTGGTCGGGTCCCTGTTACAGGGAGGACCTGGCTGACTAAGGTTGGCCAGGAAGGCTCATCCTGGTATCTCTAGGGCAGGTGGCCCAGCAGGCGCCCAGAGGGCCCTCACAGTCTAGGTCCTCTTAACTCTCAGCCCTACTTCCTCTCTCCCCTCTCAACATTATGAAGACCCCTAAGCTAAGAGAGTTGGACAGAAGGATGGAGCCTGGGGCTGGGGCCTTCTGAAAAGAGGTGGGGGGAGACAGAGCAATACCAAGCCCCAGGTTTACCTAGGACCAAATAGCAGGGGCAGTCTTGAAGAGGGGAAAAGAAAATCAGACTAATAGCTCCCTTTACATGTCTCCTGCCTATTCTGATTATAGGAGATTCACAAGATCTCTAATCTTGACCAAAACCACTGCAAAGAAGTATTACCATTCCCCCTGACAGATGAAGCCCAGAAAAGTTAAGCCACGAGCCCAGATCACACAGTTGTAAGTGATGAAGTTAAGACAGGACTCAGGCCCACTGGTCTCAAGTACAACCCGGAGGATCAACCAGAGCAGAATTAACTGATGGACGAAAGGAGTCTCTAAGTCCTGGCCAGAACCCCCAGGGAGGCCAGGGCTGGTGGGGGTGGTAGGGAGGGAGTCTGCCCTCCCCCCCATCTGAAGTGCCAGCTGAGGCTTCCAGCACCCTCCTGCGGGGTGGGGGATGGGGTGGGAGGGAGAACCACAGACCTTCTCCAGGTGGGGCCTCTTGGAGTATAGGAGAGAAGAGGATGGGACGGAGCAGCTCCCCTCCCCCAGGAGGTCACCAATCTCTGGCTCTCCAAACTCCTCCAGCCCCTAGAGAATTCCCTTCAATTGCTCAGGTGAAACCAAGGTGAGGCCCAAGCCGGCTGAAAGCTTTGATCTTATCACACATTCCTACTCCAGAGTCCCTGTCCTCCCAGCCCCCTCCACTCCCCCTACCCGGAGGTGGGAAACCAGGCTGACTTAACCCTTTCCTCCCATTCCTTAAGTCAAGTCCAGGCTTGAGCTGATCTCTGCTCCCCACGCCCCCATACACAACCCCCAGAAGAGAGGGAGGAAAGTGAAAAGCAGGAACTGCAGGACTCCCTCATTTCACAAATTCAGTGACACAGTACCCCAAGCCTGAGCTCTGCAGGCCGAGGCTTTATCTCCTAAATTAAAACAACCAGACTCAGTATAAATAGTCCTCACTATTTTTCACATCCATGAACTCAGCTGAGATTCTGACAACAGGCCCTCTCCCTGTTCTGGCCCAGGGGGGCCAGCTTCCTAGACCCTCTCTTCCCACAGCTAATTGCAAGGGAAACAGATCACAGCACTAACTGGAATAACAAGTGGGGACTGAGACAAAGTCTCAACGAACCCCCCCAGGTATCCCCCAGAGGTCATGTAGCCCTGAAAATTCTGAGAAATCTCTTCCTTGAAAACAGCCTGTCCCCCTCTCCTAGGTCACCACCCAGCTTGCCTCTCCCATCAGACTTATTTGGTGTTAATACCTAACACAGGACCAGCACAGAGCTGGCACTCCATAAATGTTTGCTGAATGAATGGATGAATGAGCTCAGAGATGTTAAGTGATTTGCTCTAGACCACACAGGCAGGGTCAGACATGCAGGAATTTATGATTCCTAGCCCCATGCTCACATGCTAAACATCCGGGGGCAGAGAGGCGAAATGATGTGGCCAGGTCCACAGGGACAGGCTAGGCTTCAGGGAGGCCTAAGGGAGCAGGGAGCCCACTCCTTCATCCGCTTCCTTTGCAGGGGGCCTGGCACTTGCCGGCTGGTAGTGTCAAGGAAGGACAAGGTGGACTTGGTGATGGGGTGGGCTCCGCAAGGTGGCTACCATGGCAAGCCCTGGACAACAGAGGACCACCAACTCAATTCAGGAGAAGCTGCCATTTCTCCAAGAACTCAATGTCATTTTCCTTGGAGACAGAGGGCAGCCTAAGAGAAAGGGGCCCATTTTGTGGGTAGGAAAAGCAAGACCCAGGGAAGAGGGGCCGGCAGTTGGCTGGCAACCCAGGGAGGCTCTGGCCTTGACCTCTAGCCTCCTGGTCTGTCCAGGTACAGGGTAGGGACTGGAATGGAGGTCACCTCAGCTATCCGGTGACTTCCTTTCATTCTTTCCTCAGCGTTAAAGACTCCAGCAGCAGGCCAGGGCCTTCCTGCCTGCACACTTGACAACAATTCAATTCCAGAGACAATGGGGACGGCTTCTGGACCCCTGCCTCGGATACCTTCCTCTTCACCAGCCAGATCCTTCCACCAAATTGATCTCTTCCTTCCCTGTCAATCTGCTATTGTCTGGACTTTGAGCTGCGCTGGGACTTATGGTTTGTGGCTCCGACTTCCCCAGCAAGACCCAGAGCTTTGGAGACTAGAGACCATACTGCTAATGTCTTCCAGGAGCATTGACAGAGCTGGGTTCAACCATCCTCTGCACATGGCTGTGTGATCTTAGGCAAGTCACTACTGCCCTCTGAGCTGTTTCTCATGTGAGAAACAAAAGCATAATCCCAACTACATAGGAAATATGATAATGCAGCGGCACAGATGTCTGATACAATGTCTGGCACACAGTAGGCCTTCAGGCAATGAATGAGTGAGTAAACGAGCGAATGGACTCACTTATTTATTTAGTCTTCCATTGCACGGGAGGGTTTTAATCCCAATTTAGGACTTGTATATACATTCCACCTCCCAGCTGGGCCATGTATGCCAGTATTGAGGTGGGAACAGGACTCAGAACAAGTCCCACTCAACAAAAATTCACTGAACTCTGAACAGGGCAAAACCTATAGGCCCCAGAGGGAGCTGGGGACCTGAAGGAGAGGGATCCAGATTCCCAACAGAAATCTGACAGAAAGCCAAATCCATCTCTCTGGGGAATGTTATAACTAAGCTGAGATGAAGGCCAAGGGAAAAAAGGCACCCACATCTGAGAAACAGGAGCTGGGTAAGCCCACATGGCAGGTTTGCAGCTTGCTGTATAGCTCCGCCAAGGCTGGCCCAGGCCACCTCCTCATGCAGCCTGCCCTGACTATTCCAGCCCTCCCAGATCATCCTCTCTGCACTTACAGGCAGGAAGGGACAACTTTGGAGTCAGACAACCTGGGCTCCACTCCCAGCAACACACATACCCCAAGATTTGGGCCTTTCAGGACAGTTCCTTTCTCTGTGCCTCCATTTCCCTTTCTGCACATGGCTGGGTGACCTTAGGCAAGTCACTGCTTGCCTAAGCAGTTTGGGACATGCCCTAGCATGTGAGTCAGTCCAACACTGTCACCATCCCCAAGCCATCCCCTCCATGGAGATAATAATACAACAGCACCTCGAAAGAGCCTTGTGTGGGGCTCAAGAGAAGGCGGTGACTTTAATCTAGAGGAGATGTGAATATCTGTTGAGCACTGGCTGACAAGGTGGGTGACTGAAGGCTGTGGGAGGAGACCCTGCGGGTGTCCCAGGCCAGGGAAAAGCCTGGTCTGTCCTCAGGAAACCCCTAGGTCTCTGTTCCTCTGGCCCAAGGGTCACAGGAAGGCAAATGTTGGAGAGGGAGAAAAGCTGTATGTGATAGGCTACTGGGGCTAGGATTCTTGAGGCCAGAACTTGTCTCCATCCAACCCAGAGAGGGATCCAAGAAGAGGCATGATCCCAGTTCCCAACTATTTGGAAACTGGAAGCGCCAAACAAGGAGAGGGATGAGTCAGCTGGATGAAGAAGGGAGGCCAGGGCCAGAGGAGGGGGCCAGAGCTAGCTCCTCAAGGCAGAGGCAAGCATGGGAGGAGGCGGAGGGAGAGTTGGGGCAAGGACCAGAGGGGCGCTGGGAGGCGGCCAGAGGCAGCTGGGAATTCCAGCATCTGTGGGATGGGAAATCACCTGAGGCTGCCTGAGTCCTACCCCAGCCTCTGGGACTGGGGTTGGGGGAAAGTTGGGGAGAGACGTCAAATGTTGAAAAGTGAAACACCTGGATGTGACCCACCTAGGAGGACTTCCCCAGCAGGGAGCGCAAACCCCAGGCACAGGGTGTGGGAGAGGCCACCCAGCACTTACTGGTGTCCCTTCCCCTGGAATCCTGCTGTTTCTCTGAGGCCCCCCTGGAGCCAAATTCAGAGCTTGCAGCCCCTCCCCCCCCCCCCCCCCCGCAAATGAGGGCCCTCTACAGGTTTCCCAGGGCTCCCAAAGCAAAGTCCTGCCTCCTGCAGAGCTAGACAGGGGAGAATGGGGCTGGGATGGGGTCACAGGAAACCCCCCTCTGCCGCTCCTCTTAAGATGCCTGAACATCCTTTCTGCACCCCAGGGAGCCACTTGGCCACACCTCTTATTGCTCAGAGCCCACCAACTGGACACATCTGGGAAGGGGAAAAGGCGTCCGCAGACTCCAGCCTTTCCCAGGCCACACCCTGGGGTGTGCCCCCCTCCTTTTCCCCCTCCAGGAAAGCACAATCAGGATGGAAGGGTGGACTCTGTCCTGCAGCTGTGGCCTCAGTGGGGGGAGGGGGGCAGTGACAGATCAGATGAAGTTACATCCGGGGCTCTCACACCGGGAAAGAACAGCAGGGGGGGGACGATCCCTTTACTTGGCCATTTGGTCAGCAAGTCCAGAGCAGGGTGTGGATCAGTAGGTGGCAGCAGTTCTGATCAGGAGGAGGTATGCCATGCTGGGCTCTGGGGAACCCTGAGTCTTGACCTCATGGGAGCAAGACTAACAGAGCAGCCAGACACCTGTCACATTCCAGACACCAAGACAGGTGCATCTACCTGGTCTCACACCCACCTGGGAAACAGGAATCACGATTCCCACATCTGAGGCTCAGGGAGATACAGCAACTTGCCCAAATTCCCACTGCCAGTCGGGGTGGAGCCAAAACTGGGCCCTCGGAACCACAACTTTCCTTCAACCACAGAGCCCAGAGAAAGGGGTTCCGAGTCAAGTAAGGGCACAGGCAAGCGGAACACAGCAGGGAGAACACAGCTCCCTGCTCAGCCCACATGCTCCAGGGCTCAGCAGACAGCAGAGGCTGGAAGGACAGCTCCCCTGTGGCAGGGCCAGAAGCAGCCCCTTCCCAAGCCCCACTGAGGACTGTGGGCCTTCTCAGCCTCCTGGCTTCCTCAAGGTCACTGATGTATTTGCTTGATAAACGTCCACCTACATGGATTAGTGCGGAGCAAACAGCAAAGAATAAAACCAGTCTCCAAGCTCCAGGAGCTTCCATTCCAGATTGGGGGGGCGGGGGGGATGGACAATAAACTCTCCAAATCAACACACAAATGAATGAGCTCAGGCTGTGGGATCCAAGAGATCAATGTCTGTAGCTCCACATGTCTATACAGTAAGGGCCGCCCCTGTATTTTGCAGCACAGGTGGATGGGGGTCAACCCAACACTGCCCCCCTTTGCCAAGTTGTCTCCTCCACCATCTGCCATTCTCCATCACCCCCCCCCCCAAGCCCACGCCTCCTGTGGTTTTCCCATCTCATCGGCACAGCTCCATCATCTGGATGCTCTAGTCAGAGGCTGTGGAGATGTCCATGACTCCTCTCTGTCCCCCTGCACCCAGCCATCGGCAAACGCTGTTGCCCTCCCTGCAAAAGACTCAAGATGCAACCACTTCTTCCCACCTCCCTCACCCTGGTAGCAGCTCCCACTGCCTCCTCGCTTTTGCCCTTGAATATCCATGTTCTCTTCTCTACCTAGCAAGTGGTCTCTCATCTCACCCAGAGCAAACCCAAAGTCCTCCCAAGGCTGCAGCTCTGCCCCATGACCTCCTCTTGCCAACCCCTGGCCACATCTACCAAAATTCCCAAGGGCAGCTCATGCTGCTCCAGCCACAGAGGCCCTCTTGCTTTCCACAAACATGCCAAGCATGCCTCCGGGCCTTTGCACGAGCTCTCCTCCCTGCCTGCCGTGCCTCTTCCCTAGAGATCTGCAGGGCCCACTTCCTTCAGATGCTTTCTGTTCAAATGTTATCAGGGCTCTACACCCTCCCTCCTCACTATCCTCTTCCCTGCTTTATCCCTCCGCCTGATATGATATTGTTTTAATCTGTCTCTCTACACTGGCTCCAAAGCAAGTTACCGAATAGGAAGAATTCGGCGCTTTTCCTTCCCCAGCTCCTAGAATACACTCAGATACCTAGAACATGCTTCATAAGTGTCTTTTAATAAAGTTTCGGTGTGACACACACCTGCAGGGAACTTGACGGTGTTTAATTGCATGCACCATCTGCCCATTCATCCATTCAACATAGATCCGAGCCTTTGCGCCCCAGATGCCCCCCCTAAAATCCAGAACCACAATAAGACACCCTCCTCTGTGCCTCAGGGAAAGCCTTCTGGCATGAACTGATCCCAAGGACACCTCAGGGATGCTAGGCGGCCTTGGGACCACAGCTCTGGGGTCTCCGCAGTCCTGGCAAAGATGGGCATCAGGGCAAGGAGGGGAGGGTAAGTTGTGGGGGTGGCTGAGATGTGAAGGCCACACATTCCCAGGCCTCAAAGAACTGCCTTGTTCCAGGGCCTTCATGCCGGTGTCCCTGGCCCAACCACCCCCAGCAGCCATGAGCCACTCCCCTCTCAAGGCTGCTTTTGACACAAACCCGACGCCACTGGGCTGGGCAGTGAGGCTGGTGGCTCCCCGCGAAGCAAGTTCCACACATTCTTCTGGGTTTCAGTCAGCCAGCTCTGGGTGCCGGGGCGGCCAGCAGGCCCCAGCCAGGCCCTGGGAGCAGGGGGAGGCAGCAGGGCCAAAGAGGCCAAGGCCCGGGTTGTGGCAACTCTCCAGCAGGCCAGGACCTTCAGCCCAACCGCCCCCCTTTCTGACAGGGTTGAGATGAGGGGAGGGCCAGAGTGGACCCTGGGAGAAAGGGACAAGACTCAGCAGATCCTGGGGAAGCTACTGGAAGATGAGGCCACCCTCACCGCTCCTCCTCCAGCCTGACCCATCACAGCTGGGACTGAGCTGGGAAAGAGGCAACAGGCCAGGGAGGGCTGGAAGTCCTTCCCTCAAGCCTCAAGTGGTCTGAGGGTCCGGAACCCACATGTCTGGCCTCCAAGTTGCCGCTGAATCATTGCTCCAGATCTTTCCACAATCTGAGCAGTCCCTCCCGCCCTCTCTCCTAGGACTCCTGCCCCAAAGCCAGGCAGCCCTGAAGCTGCTGTAGATACTTTCTAAGCCTTGAACCCCCAGGGAACAGCCAAGGGAACTCAGAGGGTTCCAGGCAGGCGGCTAGTTGTTCTTTCCATTACCTCCCACATGGGATAAGGCCCAACCTGGCCTACTTGGGCCTCAAAGCCCCTGGATTTATATTCAATTGTCTATAGGGCCTCCGGGAACATTTGATGAGGAAATTAATTAATTGACAAGCCTACAAATGAACAGATAATCCCATAATGACCGCCCTAGAGTTTTGCCTTTCTAGGCCCCTGTGGTGTCAGCCATTGCCAGGAGGCGGCAAGGTCAGGCACACCCATCCTGAGTGCCTCTCGGAGCCAGGCCCTGCCAGTCCTTCCCTGAGGTAGCCTCTGCACTACCAGGACCTGAGTGCTTGATTTTATCAACATCAATGACAACAGTTTCATCAACATCGAGAGTCTGTGCTCAAGTGGGACGTAGGCAGAAGAGTGACAGAAGCTCATGGGGCTTCAGAGTCAGCCTTGTGGTCCCTCCAAGGATGTGTGTGTGTCACTGGGCAAGTGTGTACCACCCTGTGCCTCACTGTACTCTGAGATTGGGGACCACGCTAAGAGCTATCAGATAACACAGCCAACAGATTTACGTGCACTCACTACCTGCAGTGAACAAAAAGTACATGAGGTCCTGCTTTTGGGGAGCTTCAGTGAGGGGGAGGGTAGCTAAACAAATAAATACATGCCAGACAGTGTCAAGAAAAATACAGCAGTAAATAAAGGGGATAGTAAATGACAGGCAGAGCAGTTGGGAATGGAAGGAAGTGAGGCGGAGGGTCACCTAGCTATTGGGGGACACGCATCCTAGGCAGCACGTGTAGAAGCAAAGGCCCGAAGGTGGGAGAGTGTTTGTCAGGTTCGAAAAGCAAAAGCTGGCACACGCAGCAAGCAAGGGAAAAGTTGGTAGGAGGCGAGATTTGAGAAGGAGCAGGGGCTGCAAGGCCCGTGGGCTGCATGAAGTCAGGGCTTGGGTCTGATTGTGAGCAACAGCGGGAGGGCGGGAAATGTGAGGATGTGCAGGGGAGCCCTCCCTGTCAGACAGCGGACACCCCATCAATGTGAACTGTCCATATTCTTTTGTCCCCATCTGGCCTGGCACCCCAAGACTTCCCTCCTCACTGCTCCAAGCCCTGAACCCATTCACCTTCTGCCACCTTCCTTCCACCATCTCCCAGGCTGGGCCTCAGACCCACAGATCCCAACTTGCCTGTGCTCAGCCTGAGAACAGGCCTGGGCTAAGCCAGGCGGAGGCCTCGACTCCCCAGACACTGGCAGCTCGGGCTAAGGTATGGGGTGGGTTGGGGGGTGGTTTCCATCTCTGCCCCTCCCAGTCACCTCCTCCCTCTATAGATGGAACTGCAGCCGTCCCTCTGGAAATCCTAGGGCACACTCACACTCCCAACCCAGCAGCAGGTCTGGAACATAGTGGGCAGGAGGGCCAGGGCGGGGGAAGGGCAGTCAGATAAGTCAAGGGGAAGGGAAGGCTGAGGTAATGCTGCCCCTGAGGGAAGGGGAGGCTCCTCCTTTTCCCGCCTGCCTGTAGCCTCCCCAGTAAAGGCAGGAAACAGGTATCTCAGTAACTTCCCTCTTCAGCCTAGAAAACACTGTAATCACCGAGGCGCGCTCTCCAGACGCCTGTCTCCTGGCAGGACCAGCCCCAAGAAAGGAAGGGCTAAGGCCCCAGCAGGAAGAAAACGGGTCACCAGGCTAAGGAAGGCCCTGAGTCACCCAGGCCCAGCCCCCTCCCCCAGCAAGCTCCCTACCACCTCTAAACTGAAATTACTCCCACGCTTGATCACAGACCACTGTGTCCTCCCCTCTCCTGCTCTAGGTGAGGGCCTGCGCTTCCTAAAGTTCATCTTACCCTCTTCTGTGTCCTCCCCCTGCCTGCTCATTATGAACTGAAGGGCACAGAGATAAAGGATAGTGGACAAGGAGGAAGGAGCTCAAGGCTCCAGGCTCCAGGGCCAGGGGCTCAGTCACTTAAAACTTACAACAAGCTCCTCACCCCATTTTACAGATGTGGAAACTATAGGCTCTTGCCCCAGATGACACAGCTAGAAAGTGGCTGAGTTAGGATTGAAACTCCTGAGTGACTCCAGAGGCCCAGCTCTTTCCAGCCCCCCACCATCAGCCTGGGGTGCTACAGTGAAGACCTCAGTGTGGTGGTTGTGGGCTCAATGATCCCATAGGATGGGGGCTGCCTGTTTGCACATCTGAGTTGTGGGAAAGCCCAGGCAGGGTCTGTTCTTGTTCACCATAAACCCAGGCCCCTAGTGTTGAGCCATGTGCCAGGCACAGTAGGTGCTGAATGAATGAACCACTGAAGGCCACGACTGTCATGGAACACTGGTCAATGAGGACGTGCTGAATGAACAAGAGGATGAGATGATTGGCTGCCATCCGGAATTCCGTGGAAATTCCTCCCCCTCACAGGAAACAGTTCCAGGCCTTCCCCACTCCTGCTACCACAGAGCCCAAGTATACAAGAGCCCAGCGGGTATCAGGGGCCAGGGCTGAGGGATGGTCAGGAAAAGAAGGCACCCCATGTGTAGGTGGGCACCTATTTTTTTTTTTGAAAAGCTAGTATCAGTAGCAGGAGTTGCAAGTTCAGCTCATGACTGGGCAGCAACTGGATGGCTCTGCTGGGTGTGCTGGTGGGAGGCTGAGACAGAGGGCTGAAGAGGCCGCGCAGATGGGGAGAGGGGTGGGAGAGGTGCTGGGTGGGTAGGGCAAGAGAGGTGAGGAGTCAGTCAGGTCTGGGGTGGGGGCTATGAGTGACTCAGGAGGGCAGAGGTGAGAGAGCTGCGAGGGAAGGACAGGGAGTCAGTCACTGGGCAAACACAGGCCTGGTTTAGAAAAGTCCTCTTGGCTCTAAGAATAGGGACAGGGACAGCCCAGGACCACCTCAAAGAGGGTGGGGGTGGCTCTGTGGTTCACCATGGCAGGCCCAGCTCCTCTGCTGTGCCCCCACCCACATCTGCCACCAGCTCCCTGTCCACTGGCCAACCCCGCCCTTCTCGAGTTCACTCAGGTCCTCAGAGCCTCTCCTGGCCAAGCCCCTTCTAGGCCTTGGGAGCCGAGGAATTCCCTTTTTCTCTGCATGAATCCATCCATGCTCAGAACAGAACACTCGGCTCTAGGGGTAGGACACCCTGCACCTTTAGGATCTAAGAAGGGGCAAACTGGGGAAACAGATCTGCTGAGGGATCATCACAGAACAGGCCCAGCAAACACCAGGCACTTTCATGCACATTCCATCTACTCTGGCCAACCACCTTCCAGCTATGCACTTGGAGGCCACGCATTTCGCCCTCCCTTGAGGCATGTGGGCTGGTCTCAGCGAGGTTAACTAGCTTGCCAGAAGTCACACAGGCACTAAGTGAAGAGCAGGGATTGATTCACATCCTAGGGTGTAAACTCCGGGGCCGTGGGTGTGCAGCACAAGCCTCAGAAGTGTGTCTAGAAGTGTTCTTTACTTGTGCCTGCCTAGCCACACGCTCCCCAACGGGACAGAATACATGGCAGGGCTCCACTGAGGACTGAGAGGGTCCCCATCACCACTGAGTAACACTTCTCCAAGCTGGCACAGAAAAAGGTGCCATCGTCCTGCCAAGTTCCCACTCTGCTCCAAGTTTCTCCGCCTAGTCCCCAAGAATGGCAGGCCGGGCCATGCCTGGCGCGACTCGCAGACGCGGCAACGTGGCCGGGCGACCCACGGACCCCCAGGCCCACCGGCCCTACGCGGACCGCCCCCACACCACGGCCACCCCCGGCGCCCCACCCCACAGGCCCACGCTGGAGGGAGGCGCCGGTCAGTGCTGGCCCGGGGTCCCTGGCGGGCACCACGGTCCCGGGCCAGGATCTCGGGCGCGCAGCCTCGGGCGCACCGGCCAACTTGGCTCGCGCGGCCAGCAGGCCCCGGCGCCCCCCGGCCCTGCGCCCCGGCGCCCCCCGGCCCCGCGCCCCTGCGCCCCTGCGCCCGCACACTCACCGCGAGCAGCTGTCCGTGCAGCAGCAGCAGCGCCAGGAACAGCGCGCCCGCCGCCCGCCGCCCCATGTCCCGGCCGGCTCGGCTCGCTCGCTCTCGGCGCCCGCCCGCAGCCGCCCGCCCGCCGGCCAGCCGAGTCCTCCGGGCGGCGCGGCCCGCTCCGCCGCCCCCACCCCGCCCGCCCGCCCCGCCCCCGCGGCCGCCCGCCCCGCCCCCCGCAGGCCCCGCCCCCGCAGGCCCCGCCCCCGGCCGCGGCGCCCCGCTCGCCGCCGCCGGCCCCGCAGCCGCCTGGGCCTTTGTCTGGGCCCCCGGCCCCGCCGCGCCGCCCGCGGCCCGCCCGGCTCCCCGCCAAACCCGGCCTGGAGCGTGGGATGGGATGGGGGCCGGGCCCCGCGCGCGGGACCCCGCTCTTCCTCCAGGCGCACGCGCCCCCGCACGCGCCAACGACGCCCCCAGCCTTCGGACGCTCGCACCCCCTTTCGCGCGGCCCAGAGGTGATGTTCTCACCGCGGCTCGAAGACGCTCGGAGCTCAGCCACTCGCCCCAACTTTACCACATGCGCCTCCACTTCACTCCTCGTTGACGCGCTGACGGCCACCGCGAGCGGGCGCTCCTCTTGCCCCCCCCCCGCTGTGAGACGCCAGCGACCTTCTGGCCGCGCAAGAACTTCGTCTCTTCAGAGCTGTCACCCCCGCGGGTGACACAGCAGCCGCAGCCGCGCACACCTGGCTGCTCACGTCCACACTTGCATGTGTACAGACTCAGGTGAATCCCAAGAAGGAAAACACACCTTGCCTCACATTCCTCACAGGTGCTTGCAGTTCACACACAGCAGACACCACTCCTCGTGCTCGCGGAGGCCGGCGTTCCTAGGCTTCCTCACCCGGGAACGCGTGCGTTATACCGTGGGCACCCAGCACTCCAGATCACCCCCCTTGCACACGCACACCATCCGCTTAAATCACTCACAGAGGGGACCTCCCTGGTGGCGCAAGGGGTTAAGCACCACGCTATGAAGCAATCGGCTGTCTCTGCAGCATGAGTTCGATTCCCCGGCCTGCCAGGGAGCTACCCACATGGCGCAGCAGACCTCTCCTGTCTCGCCCGCTGCTCCCCTCAGCAGTGTATGTCAGTCAGTCTGCCTGTTCTGCTCTCCACTCTGTCTCTGATGAATCCTCTCACACCCCGCATCTCTGGCCTGTACCCCAGGTCTTGTATGCATAAATAAATAAATCTTTAAAAAAAAAAAAGGTGTTTTAAAATACATAAATAAATAAATCACTCACAGAGCGGGAATTGTATGGGGTCTACAACCAAGATGAAAATGCACACATTGTGCAAAAATGAAAAATGATGTAAATGATATATAAAATTAAAAAAAAAAATCCCCCCCAAAAAAAAATCATTCACAGACCAACTTTGATTCAGTGCCAGAGATGCACCAACTGGCACAGCTAGGCCCAGACACAAGCAAACCCTGCTAAAGGCCAATCACAGATGCTGGGGCGGTAAATCACAGTCCCTGATGATCCACCTCTGACACAGGCCAGCAGACAGCCACCCAGCCCTGCCACGCGCCTCTCCACGCCCACGTTCAGAGCTCCTTTCTAGTCCCAGCTGATGGGTGGAGGGAAAACTGGGTGCGTGTGGGTGGTTTAGAGGGAACTCTTTGAGTAGTGATAGAGGGAGGAGAATGAAAACTAAAGTTTCCATTGTTTCCTGTGAGTTGCTAGGTTCCAGCGACTCATGGCTGGGTTTGCAGCCAGGAGTGAGGTGAGCTGTGGACAGAAGGAAATGCCCGGCTAACTGGGCGCCACCAGACCTGGCTCCGGAAGGCATGTTCACTGTGATAGGGGCTGGCAAGCTCATGTTGGCATCCTGAACTCTATCCCAGATAAATGCCTCATCTCCTAAAGAGTGGGAGCTTTTCCACCCTGTGGGATTGTCTCTGGGGCACCAGCGAGAGTTATAAGGGGCAGAAAGTACATCCACAGTGGCTCAGCCAAACCCCTGCCCCCAACTCAGATGCCAGGCACAGCACTGAATAAGGTCCATGTGCTCCACACAGCAGGACCCCTAATGTGAAGGAGGGAAGGGGAAGATGCTGCCCCTCCTCAGCCTGATGGAGAACCCTGCCCTCACCACCACACTGTGCAATCTTTTTTTTTTGTGGGACCCTCACCGGCGGCCGGGGAATGAACCAGCGCTGCAGAGGCTGCGGGCAGCCTGGCAGCCCAGCGCTCAACACTACGCCACCAGGGGAGGCCCATACTGTGGAATCTAGAGTCAGTTATTCAACCTCTCAGTGACAGCCTCATCATTTAGAAATGGAGAATAATTCTAAGATCTCCCTCATAGTGTTGTGAGAATTAAGATGAATTAATGTATTTATTTTTTAAGAACAGTTTCAGGCTCATGATCAGCACTAAGCGGTTGCCATTTCTCCTACTGTTTTTGAGTGAACTCCCAATCTGAGGGCGGTAGCACCCTACCCTCAGGGAGCCCCAGCCTGATGGAGGAGCAGCATCTGCCCCCAAGTGTTCTCCCAGCTGTCCTGGTCTAATGACCAGATGCAGGTCCCACCCCCAAGGATCTCCTGTCTGTGGGGTGAGTAGAGCTGGTCCTTGGGAGCTCCCAGTCTGATGAGGAAGGCCACAAAACTCTGCTGACTTCAGAGTTGGCAGGTGGCCAGCTGAGTGGCATGGTTTTTTCCAAGGCCTTGCCTATCCATGAAGGGTCAGCATCCATGGAAAATAGCATTTCATGAGCTGCCTCAGTGTCTGTGCCCTACCTCAGGCCCTCTAAAGCCCAGAGCTTTGGCTTCCTGGATGACTTGCTCATGAGCAACGGGAAAAAGGGAACAAGCAACCCTTTGTAGATGTTTGGTCAAGTCTAAACCCGAGCTATAAGTCTTAATTCCTAAAAGAGTTTGGGGAAAGAGATGGGAAAGCTGACAGGGAGGGCAGGAAATCTGGCCTGGCTAAAAAGTCTTCCAGAGTAACCCCACCCACCTCTCAGCATTGGTCATCCACCTATTTATTCTGCATCTCTCCTTCCCACTAAGGGATTTGGCTGGCTCTGTTTTATTTTGCAGCCCTTGATATCTTTAGTAAATGTTCTCAAGTTGCTTTGTCTAGAGCCTGGCTCTCTCCTCATATGGCTTAGAAGAGGAGCAGAGGCCGGGCCTGCTGGCCTTTGCTGAGCAAGGAGGCGCCTGCGCTGTACATACACATACTCATACTCATAGCTCAGGGTGCTTGTCACAATCCAGGAGAGAAACAACTCAAGCCTCTCACAAGGTTCCTTAGATAAGGATAGACTACAAGAGTTTGGATAGGCAAGAGAGGTCAAACGATCTGGCTTCTGAGAAACAGTAGTTAGGGGGATTCTGTACCAACGCCCAGAGCTTGTGGTTCACCTGTCTGCTGCTCCAGAATGGAGAAGACTCAGCTTCTCCTCCTGGCTCGCGCTGTTCCCCTAAATGGTCTCTCTGCCATAGAGCTGCTCACTGACCTCAGTGTCCTCCCTCCTTCCTTCCTTTCCCCCACCCCTCTCTCTTCCTAGTTCCTTCCTTCCTTCCAGACTGCAATGGACAGTTGGGCAGGTAGCTCACTGAACAAGGGTATGCAACCAAGGGAACCCTTTTGTGGCACTCGATCCACGCAGAGGGGATAACTTTTGTTAATGAGCAGGGGCCCTGTACGGGCCAGCTGGGGCTCTGCATTCATTCAGTAAAGAAAGTAAATACTGGGCCGGGCGTGGTGGCGCGCGCCTGTAGTCCCAGCTACTCGGGAGGCAGAGGCAGGAGGATCGCTTGAGTCCAGGAGTTCTGGGCTGCAGTGCGCTATGCCGATCGGGTGTCCGCACTAAGTTCGGCATCAATATGGTGACCTCCCGGGAGCGGGGGACCACCAGGTTGCCTAAGGAGGGGTGAACCGGCCCAGGTCGGAAACG
Source organism: Talpa europaea (assembly GCF_964194135.1). Classification (NCBI taxonomy): domain Eukaryota; kingdom Metazoa; phylum Chordata; class Mammalia; order Eulipotyphla; family Talpidae; genus Talpa; species Talpa europaea. The sequence continues at coordinate 11,931,806 of NC_140076.1, forward strand.
GAGCAGGTCAAAACTCCCGTGCTGATCAGTAGTGGGATCGCGCCTGTGAATAGCCACTGCACTCCAGCCTGGGCAACATAGCGAGACCCTGACTCGAAAAAAAAAAAAAAAAAAAAGAAAGTAAATACTGGGCCTCCCTGGTGGCGCAAGGGGTTAAACTCCGCACTATGAAGAAATCTGCAGCCTCTACAGCACGAGTTCGATCCCCAGCCTGCCATGGAGAAACCCACATGGTGCGGCAGACCTCTCCTGGCTCTCCCGCTGCTCCCCTCAGCAGTGTACTTCGGTTGATCTGTCTGTTCTGCTCCCCACTGTCTCTGGTGAGTCCTCTCACCCCCCATACCTCCGGCCTGTACCCCAGCTCTTGTATGCATAAATAAATAATTTTTTTTTAAAAAAAGAGAAAGTAAATGCCTATTGCATGAAGGATTCCAATCCCGTGTGGGAAAACAGATAGTGGCAGGGTAAGGCGATATCCCTGGGGAAGAATATGGAACTGGAACTTGGTATGAAAGGGGGTGGAGAAAGAAGAGATGAAGCAAGCAGATCAGTTGGAGCAGAGAAGGAAGGGCAGGATGGAGATGGTTCTAATCAGGCAGTTCCCAAGGACAGGGAAGGAGCCCTTCAAGACCTGGGAGACAGAGTTCTGCCCATTTCTCCAGCCACATCCCTCCCCCGTGTGGTCTCTACACATTCCCTTCCTTCTGCTGTAGTGCGTTTCCCTCCCAGCATGCATTCCCCTTCACCCTACTTTCCTTTAGAAATTGGCTTAAATCTCCAATCACCATGGAATCTGCCCCAGACCTCCCAGGCTATATTGTGCCAAACCACACTCTACTCCCCAGCCCCAACCCCCTGTGTTTCTCCCTCTTAACATTTTTGACAATTGCAGTACTTTGCAAGGTCACATGAAGGCAGGAGCCACGCGGTCTCGTTTCTGTCTTAGCCCCAGCTGCAACCCCTGTGAAAAACAGTGTCTGGCACAGAGTTGGCACTTGCATCACTTTTACTTTTACTTTTATGAAAGAATAAGTTGTTTCAAGAAGGGCATGAGATGTAAATGCCCTCCTGGTTTGTACTCAGGGCAAAGATAAAGTCTCCTCACTGTTTGATCAACATTGAATCTCATTGATCACTCCCATAGTCCTGGGTAATAGACAAGTGAGTACATGTTATTTCCACCCTTTTTCAGACAAGGAAACTGAGGCTCAGGGGGTGGGAGATTACGCAGTACGTGGTGAAGCCAGGATTCACGTCCACTTCTCACTCTACAATCCTCATTCTCAGTCAGACCCAGTTCTGAAAATGAACTTGATCCTTGTTCTACTTCCTGTTTTCTCCCCACCAACCCTCATCTTTATAAATCCCTTTCTTGCGTTCCTGCCTTAGGCCCCAGGCTCAGAGTGTGGGTCCCACACTGTGCCCTTGGGTCACGTTAGTGAAGAACTTTGAGAACCCTCTGCTCTTTTGAATATGTTGACCATCACAAGGGCCATCAACACAGGAAATTTTCTGAGTAGGACCAGGAAAGTCTCCTGTCCAGCTATGTTCAAACTAGCATGCCTCAACATATTTGAGACTGAAACCCACTCAGTTTTATGGACATAAAAAAGCCTAACATCTCACAAGGCTGGTGTTTCTCATAACACTTTGTAAATACTTCCCCAGACTCTGGCTCCTGAATGGTGTCTTTAATTTGAATTTGTCACTGGGGGCCCCACCACCCCCTCACTCCCCTCCAGCCAGGCTGAAATTCTTGTGGCCTCCTTACACCCCCTCACATTCCTGCCCATGCACCCTGGCTCCGCTGTAGAAGGCTTCTGTGTGGGGCTTGTAGTTGGAGCCCTGAAATGTTCATTTCCCCGTCCATGTGTGCATTTCACCCGATGGGATCAATGTACGTACATGATTTCATGTCTTCCTTTTCTCACTTAACGTTATTTTTTCATAAGTAGTTCTTTACGTCAGTAAGGATGAGTGCTACCTAAAAATGGCCAGGTGGATGGACAGGTATCAGTCTCCGAACTGTTTATGACCCGTCTGAGATAAGAAACTTGTTCAGAGTGTAAACCAACTGTGTCACAAAGCACTTTGACCAGCTCAGATGACATCTTTCTCTTGCAATACTTGCGCCGTGTTGGAAGCAGCACCCGATTTACATTCTGGGGCAAATGCTTTATTGTAGATGGTAACATTAGCAATATGTGGACCAGCTTCTTTGAATTGCTCTCATATTGACTTTGCACATAAGATTACTGACATTGTGTTTCATCATCACCATACTTCGTTAACCCTGTCCTGTTGCTGGATGTCTAGGCTGTTTCCCGTGCCTTGTGATTAATAAACCATTGTATGAACAGACACATGTGCCTCTGTGTGTTTACTTTCCAGCTCCCTTGTTTTTTTTAAGATTTATTTTTATTTATTTATTCAAACAAGAACTGGGGTGTAGGCCAGAGGTTCAAGGGGAATAGGGTGGTGAGAGGATCCACCAGAGACAGAGTGGGGAGCAGAACAGGTGGATCTACTGAAATACACTGCTGAGGGGAGCAGCGGGCGAGTCAGGAGGGGTCTGCTGTGCCATGTGGGTCAGCCCCCTGGCCAGGGTTCGAACTCATGCCCCAGTGGCTGGTGATAGCTTGATAGCACTGAGACTTAAACCCCTGCACCACCAGGGAAGCCCACCAGCTCCCTCGGTTTTTAGAGCCAGCCAGTGGGGTGGCCTGCACGGGGTACTGAGTGGCCGAGGCAGCCTCCCACCCGGGCCTCCTGACCCCCAGCCCCTGAGTTCCTTCCTCCCGCCTGCACAGACCTTTCTTCTGGGCAGCTCTTCCGTCCCTTTCATGCTTTTCTTTGCGCGACTACGCGCCTTCTGCAGTGTTCCCACATGTCTTTTGGAGCTTGAGAGAACTCCTTTTGGAATGTCCTGTGCCTTCTCCCTCAGAGTTCCCGGCTTTGTTCAATTGTTCATGAGAAATTCCTGCCCTGTTGGGAGGGGCCCGGAGGGCTGTTAAGAGAATTTGCCAAAAATGGTGGTACCAGCTCAGGCATAGCACATGTCTGAGGCTCTTTGCTCTTCCTGAGATTTCAACTTAAAAGGTGCCAGTGTGGATGCATGGGGTGGAGGAGGGTGGGGTGCTCCATTCTTAGTTAGAAGTTTCCCTTGTGGAGTAAGTAGACCAGCCTTGTGTAGACAGAAAAGACAGTACTGGCGAAAGTGGATTTCAGGAATGGGGTGAGGGGCGGGCTGGGCTAAGGCTCAGAGGGTATGTTTGGAGGTGAGGAAAGGTTAGTGGTGGAGGGAGGGCAGGAAATAGGATGAGTGCAACTCTCCCGCAAGCACCTTGGTGATATTAAAGGCGCATTTATTTTCTAAAGCATAGATAGTGATATCAAGTTATCTGTTTGAAAAGGGCAACATTGGATTTCACAAATTTTAAAAATCATTCTAAAATCATGCCCTTAGACCCAGAATCACCCAGTTATGCAGGGACCAATGGACTGGGCAACGAAGACCATAGGTGACCTTGAGGAAATGTCTCTCTTTGCTTATTTCTCTCTTTTTTTAAGATTTATTTTTTATTTATACAGTTGCTGGGGTATATAAGCCAGAGGCACACGAGGGTGAGAGGATTCACCAGAGACAGAGCGGGGAGCAGAACAAGCAGACAGACTGAAAGCACTGCTGAGGGGAGCAGCGGGCGAGACAGGAGAGGTCTGCTGCGCCATGTGGGAATCTCCCTGGCTGGCCGGGAATCGAACCCTCACCGCGGAGGCTGCGGACAGCTTCACAGCACTGCGTTCAACCTGCTGCGCCACCAGGGAGGCCCTCTCTTTGCGTATTTCTTGGGAAGAACTTATGCCAGGTTATTGCTGCCCTGTTCAGAATGCTGGTGTTGGGGCAACCCAAACCTCCCAAGTTAGACACGAGCCTTGCTATGTCTACTTCACTGCATATCTTGGAGATCAAGATCAACCCCTTTCTTTTGGAATTCCTCAATAAACACTGCAAAAGAAACCACACTTAAAAAAAAAAAAAAAAGAAACCACGCTTTTGGTGGAAAGGGCATTGGTTGATGTTCAGACCCCTGGGTCAGAATCCCAACCCAGGATTCATGGACATGTCTCACTCTAAGACTCAGTGTCTGCCCCCCACCCCTTGCCCCATGAAAAATGGAAACTAAAACTTAAGCATCCAGGGACCTAAGGGCTGAGCCCATGTGTCAGACCTTGGCAGCAAGCCTGGCACACAGCATGGGTGCCCCATAAATGACGTACCTCTGCAGGCGTGAAGGACTTTCCTTGGCTACCCCCAGCTGCGGGGACACCTAGCTGCTTCTGTACACAAGGTGGCCAGCACAGCAGGCTGTGGCATTGTTCTGCAGTCCGCATGCTGTTTCCTGTTTACATGGCCCCTGCAGATGCATGACTCAAACAGTGGACATAGGGGCCTTCCTGTGGCCTCTGCATAGCTACACATAAGCAGAGGGTCTTTTCTAACTAACAGCTTTATTTTCTCTGGATTTGGGCTAAATGATCGGTGGAAGGGATTCGTTCATAAGCAATGAGTATCTACTCTGAGTAGTAATTTGGACCAAGCACAGAGATCCTGTCCCTGAAATTACAAGCCCATCTCCAACCAAGAGTCAAACATCATTCCAGCACCTACTATGCTATTATGTTCCGTCATGATATCTAACATGCATTGAGCACCCACTGTGTGCATTTATGGAGCACCTACTACTTACAAGATATTGTAAACATGAAGAGCATTATTATTGTGCATCCACTCTGCACACAGAGCTGCTGCGTTTGATACACTGTAAGCACCTTTATCATAATCACTTGCACGTGACCTCTCTCTATGCCTCAGTTTCCTCATCTTTAATTACGGACAAAAGGGGCTTCCTTAAAGGCTTGTATTAAAGATTAAATGAGTTAATACAAACAATGCACTTAAAATAATGCCTGTTGTTTACTGAAGAGTATAATAGATGTTGACTGCCATCCCTGATAGTTACTGAACTATTGCATGTGAGACATGATAGTCACCTTAATATCATGGTAGTTACTGTTGGTGAGCACATACTGGTACAAGGCCCTGTAATCAACATCAATGTAATAAATGAACCCCTATTGTGAACTGGCCTAGATACTGGAGACTTGAGAGCAAGGGTCTCGCTCTCTGATTAGGGGAAGTGGTACCGTTTTGGAGTTGGGTATCTCCAGGAGAGTCAGGGGTGAGATTCTTAGGCAAAAATGACCTAGAGCAGGAAGGGTATAGCTTTGAGTGGCCAGAAAATGGGTCTGGGGATCAGGATACTCTGGAATTGTTTCTTGAGCTGGGCCAAAATGGTTTCTAACAAGCTGTATTCTTGTGAATATTCATCTGAGCAATGGGTCACTGGGGGGCTAACCCCCTCCAACAAAGGCCAGGTCTTCATGACAAGGGAAGGGATTCAAGAGATAGAGAAAGGAGCATGTTCTACAATTGAGCTTAGGACCCAGGGAGGATCTCCCTTGTCCTCCAGAGATGGAAATAAATGAAAAGAGGGTGAATTCAGTGGGCTAGGTGTTCAGTACACCCCCCTTTCCTCCTGCCCTGGGACCATCGTGGTGATCTCATGGTGGGTATGTTCAGGCATGTTGTCTTCTCTACTCAGCCATGGGGTTCGGCCCTGGCAGGCCATTGCCCCCAAGAGCCATGGAACCTTGTAGATCTCTGGGTTCTGCATTATTTCAATGCCAGCCCCATTCTACACTCTGAGCTGCTATTTGCCCTCCAACTGCCAAGGAGTCAGGAGCACTCCATCAAGAAAGACATGGGCTTGAAGTTCACAGTCACACAGAAATGGGTCCTGAGGCCTGAAATGGCCCTGAGCATCCTGGAAGATGGCTCAAGACTCAGGAGTTCTGGGGAGGGTGGGGGTTGCGGGGTGGAGGGCACTCTCAATATTCAACTCACAAAACTCCAGGTCTGGGAGGAGGAGAGACTCAGAAATAACAGATTCCAGGGCCCGGAGAAGCTGTTAGCCCGTGAAGTTATTAGCTCCACTCATATTGGAATAGTGGGACCAGGCTGGAGATCATCAAAGCTACCCCATTCATGGTACAGAAGGGGACAGACAGCTCTAAGAGGGTGAGTGGTGCACCCAAGCTCTCAGGGCAAGTGAGTGGCAGAACTAGGCTGCCAGCGCACCTCCTCTGCCAGCAGGACGGTGCATAGCTGGGTGCCTGGTGCGGCAGCCTTTACAGAACCACATCAGCTAAGTCTCTAAGCTTTAGAGACCTCAGTGGCCCATGAAATAATTTCTCAGAACTTCCTGGCAAGAAATTCAGGTCCACTGCCTTCTGACCCTTCTTGGCCTCCCCTGGTCTAGACAGAACCACTCTCTTCAGAGATTTCCCTTCCGGGAAGGCCCCCAGCACCCACCATCTGTAACTATTCCCTAGGCCTCTCAAGTGTCATCAGGGTGTGTCTCTACCACCACCAGGCTCTCATCCTGTATCGTCATCATTGTTACTATTACTTTTCTCTTTCTGCTCACATGGGACTGTGCTAAAATCAACAATCCCCCAAAATAGAAAAGTATGGCTAAAGATCGGGAATGGACAGCCAGTCTCTCTTTACCAAAGCAAAGAAAGCCAGGAACCTCCCCAGTGACACTTTCAAGATAGAAACCAGAGCTTCCAAACTCAGACCCGTGGGCTTCACATTGTACTCACAAGTATTTTCAGTGCCCAGAGTGCTGTGACATTCTGAACTTGGCCACTAACATATAAAAATCTGATTTCTGACTCCTTTTGAAAAGGCAACCATCCATTTGAAAGCAAGGTTACCCCCAGGTAGTCCCTCTCCCTTTAGCCACAGTCCCCACCACTCCCCCAGCCCGATTCACTCAGTAACTGTTACCTGCTGGGCCAATGGTTGAGTTTAGAATTCCCAGTCTAGGGCCTCCCTGGTGGCGCAGGCGGTTGAGCACAGCGCTGTGAAGCTGTCCGCAGCCTCTGCAGTGCTGGTTCGATCCTCTCCGGCCTCGGAGCAACCCACACGGCAAGCAGACCTCTCCTGTCTCGCCCGCTGCTCCCCTCAGCAGTGCATTTTGGTACCACTCTCTGTTCTGTTCCCCGCTCTGTCCCTGGTGAATCCTCTCAGCCTCCCGCGCATCTGGCCTGTAACCCGGTTCTTGTATAAATAAGATAAATCTTTAAAAAAAAGGTACTTAATAAAAAAAAAAAATTCCCGGTCTAAGCGACTGTTCCCCCAATGGAGCCTTGGAGCAAGCATTTCACCACAATTTATTTTCTGCAACTGCAGCCTGATGCACATGTGCCCATCTTATGGCTGGTGTTGATATCACCACCAGTTACAGGGTTTGGAGGTGAGCTCAGGAGCTCTCCAGCCCGAGCGGATTGCTTCCCAGAACTTGGGGAGGCGACCTAAGGAAAAGATCCCATTGCCAAACAAGGGGAGCTCAGGCAACTTTATCCCCGGCCTCTGTGGCAGCTGGGGAGTGAGGTTCCGGCTGTAGAGTCGGAGCGGGCTGCTCATGTTGGTGGCGTCATCCATGCCCTGCAAAGCACTGCCGTTCCTGGTGGACTGCACCATGCAGGTGCTGTGCTTGGAGGTGTGGGAGGCGGCCGTGCTGGTGCTGGTGTGGGAATAACTGGGGGGGTAGGGGTGGTCCTGCTGGTCCAGGCAGATGGAGTTGGCGGCTTGCTCCAGGTAGTTGGCTGCGAGCCTTGGCAGGCTCAGTGACGATTTGGTGCAGAAGGCGTTGGTGGATCTGTCGAGGTAGTTGATGCCTTTGATGATTTGGTCCAGGAAGGTGGGGTTGGGGGTGACTGAGGGACGATCTGTACAGGGCAGGCTATGACCAGCAGGTTTTCTGATCTCCCTGGAGTAGTTCATCAGGTGACTTGTCTCCACACACTTGGAGTTGTAGGGTCTGCCCATGCAGATCCTCCTCACTGGAAGTTTCGGGGAGCAGAGGTTGTAGGGTTTCTCTGAAGGGCTGTTGTAGCTGCTGTACTCCAAACCACCGGGGGTGCGGGGGCGCTTGAAGCTGTTAGCCCCGCTCAGGTTGGGATAGTGGGACCAGGCTGGAGTCCGGCCCTTAAAGGACTCAATGTTGGGACAGCCCAAATGGCTGTAGGTGTTGGAGCTACTGCCCTGGTGTCCAGACATGGTCCCGGCTGAGCAGGTAAAGCTTCGTGGCACTGAACTACTGTGCGTTCCCTGGAGCCTGGTTCCCTGGGCCTGGCGAGGGCAGAGTCGGGTCAGCATCCTCGGCTCCCTGCCACATTCCCCCAGCCTTTCTCTCTGGTCTTCCCTCTGCCTGTAGAGCATCGACACCACCCTCCTCCCTCTCCTCACCCTTCTCCAAGGTTTAGGGATTTTCAAATAGGACAACAGACACCCTATTCTTCAGGAGAGCACAAAGGTCAAGGACAAATCTCTAATGGTGAAATTCCAGGCACTGAGGTAGGCCTTTCAAACTAGTTGTCAACCCCACAGTACCGCTGATTTCAGTGTCTTAGAAGCGCCACGGTGCAGACTCTGCTCTCCGTGCCCAGGCCTTCGCTTGCGTCTTATATGTAATTCTCACCCCAAAGCAAGGAGGTAGCTACTATTCTATTCCTACTTGACAGATGGGGAAACTGAGTCTCTGACAGATGCCCTGACTCACCTCAGAACACATAGCATGTAAGTGGTGGCACCAGAGGGTACTATCTTGGGTGAGTTTAGATGACCCCTGAAAGACAATGCTATGTTGTCAGGGTGACTTTGTCTGTTCTCCCAGTCTGCTAAGGAAGAATTCTTATCATACCTGCTCTGCCCACCAGGATGGGGACACAGTAGGGAGAATTGAATGGAGAGGGACTCTTGTATAACTCTGTCACTAAATTGATCCTGAGTTTATGAACCCCAAATGACAGTGGCATTACAAATGCAGGTGGCGTTACAGGTCTACAAATGGGACTAGACTTGTGTGATCAGAACCTTCAAGTATGTTTGGTCTTGTTCCTCTGACAGTAGGGGCTCACCTCACCCACCCCAGGAGGGGAGCGGGCATCAGGATTCCTTCTCCTCCTGCACCCAAAGTGGACATTTCACAGGGACAATGGCCTGATAAGGCCAAAGAGAACCCCAATCTATTGAACCCTCTAACCCCAAGGTCCCTCGCTTCCCCAATACCCATGCCTACCAGAAGGAGAATTGACTTCTCTCCCCCACTGCTGCCCACTGGATGTGAATTTTCCACTTCTGCCTCGAGAGCAGAGCAGTATCTGAACCTGTCATACCCGGAGCACAGCTGCCTGTCTCGCCCAGCTCATGGCCCCTCAGCTGCCCTTGTCCTTTGGGTCTGACATGCGTGGAATGTCCAGACCCTGTCTCTTCCCTCCCTGGTCCCCGACCACCCCATCCCCTCCTCCGAGGGTCCCACAGCCCAGCCCAGTCCTCCCTGGTCACGTGGCCCCGGGCCCTTTCCACTCTCACTCTGTCTTTAGGAGGTAGATGACTCAAGCCCTCCACTTGCACTCCACTGGGGGCACCCTCACGAGTCACTCCAGACTGTTGGCCATGTCATAGAATCACGGAATCCTCTACCTGGGAGGGGCCTCGGGGGTCAACCCAGTCAGGCCCCCGCCCCAGGCCCCCATCCCTTTAAGTGCTCCAGGACAGATGGGTCCTATTTTTAAAATGAGACCGAGGAGGTGGGGATGCTTTCCAGTGTTCCCTGTTATTTTGGGGGTGTTTAATTATGCTAACTTAGAAGTCTAATATAACTCCTGTTGGCATCAATTACTTGTTTCTTCACTGGGTCAGTAGACATTCACCAAGTCCCCTGAAAGCGTCGTTCCTTTGAGTGACCCACCTCGGGCATGACTGCTCTCTCCCCTCCTGTCCCCCATCGAGTGACCACCAGAGCACGCTGAGTGCCTCGGGGCCCTGGGCTAGACACTGAGGATTCCTTCGGAAGTCCCGTGTCCTTCATAGGGGCTGATCCATAGGGGCCACTCAGCACATATTAATGAGTGAAGAATTTCCCCTTTGAGTTTAAGTCTTAGAGCTATCACCCTATCACAGCTGCAGCCTAAGTTCAATCCCCAGCCAGAGAGGTGACCCACAGGGCTCGGCAGACCCCTCCTGTCTCGCCCGCTGCTCCCCTCAGCAGTGTATTTCAGTAGATCTGTCTGTTCTGCTCCCCACTCTGTGTCTGGGGAATCCTCTCACCCCCCCACTCCTCTGGTCTGTACCCCAGTTCTTGTATGCATAAATAAATAAATCTTTTTTAAAAAGAGAAAGAAAAAATGTGCTTCTCCATCATTTTCTTCCCTTGAATACTGAAAATACACTTTCACTTTCTATTTTGGAAAAATGTTCAAACCTAATGAAACCATCTAAGAACATGACACCCACAAGCTCTGCATCCAGGGGCACTAATCATGAATAATTGCCACTTTAATGTCCCAGGCCCCAACACACACACACAGATTATTCTCTTTTTTAAAAATTATGCCTTTTATTCTGGTTCTTTTTTTTTAAATGTATGCATGCAAGAACTGGGGTGTAGGCCAGAGGTACAGGGGGTGAGAGGATTCACCAGAAAGAGTGGGAAGCAGGACAGGCAGATCCAGTGAGATACACTGCTGAGGGGAGCAGTGGGCGAGACAGGAGAGGTTTGCTGTGCTATGTGGGTCAGCTCCCTGCCTAGGGTTCGAACTCATACCCCTGCACCACTAGGAAGGCCCCATACAGATTATTCTTATTCTGAGAGTAACTTGCAGGCCTTGGCATCTTTTGTCCCTGAACACTTCTGTATCTCCTGTCTGCTGCAAGAACAAGGTCATATGCTTTCATGGCCACACCGCGATGACAGGGCAGTTAACCTTGACCCAGTAGCACTAGCTGACCTACAGCCTGTATCCACATTTCACCCACCCTCCCACTGCTGTTCCTCGAGGCATCCATTTTCCACTCCAGGCTCAGGCGCTGCCTCTTTTGCTCACGTCTCACCCACCTCGAAAAACTGGATCCCGCCTCAGTCTCTTTTATGAAGACAGAAGTGCCAGAGAGCTGTTCTGGAGAATGCTCTCTAGTTTGGGCTTATCTGATGTTTCCTGATGATGAGATCCAGGGTCACAAAGCACTGTAACACAGAACTCTCCTTGTGGGTCTCCCGCCCCATAATCACTGAGTGAAGGGCCTTCTGCTCTGGGGTGTGGTGGTTATGGTGACTAAAATAGGGAACCAAGAGAAGGAATCAGACCCCTCCCCACCTGCCACCCTGTCCCAGAAGAAGTGGAATGTGGGGGACTCAGTGGACCAGGGAAGCTGTGTCAGCAGTTCCCTCGTGGGGCCAGAGCCAGGCCTAGTTCTGTGCTGGACCTGGGCCTGGGGCTGGGCAGGCAGGCAGCCAGCCAGCGACAGGGCTGGGCCTCTGGGCCATTTGACCTGAAGGTACCCAGGCATCGAGATCACTGGCCGTTTCTGGCCTGGGCACTAAGAGCCTCTGGAAATAGCTCTAGGACAATTATTTCATGAAGAGTGTGCTATTCTCTTCCTTCCCAGAAAGCCAGGCTGGGTCCTCTAAGATCAGAAATGTCTCTTCCCAACCACTTCAGCTTCAGGGGGCCACGGAGGTCTTTAGGCCTACAAGGGGCTGGGAGTCTGCCCGCCTGGGGTGAGGTCAGGGGACAAACAGCCCCATCCCTACAGGGGGAGGGGTGGTTCTGTCCTCATGTCCTGCGTTGCAGGGCCCAGGCTGGAGTCAGGCGGGCAGGGCAGGCTGAGGTCCAGCTGACTCCAAGCCTGGGACACATGACGGTGAGACACCTGCCCCATCTCTTGCGCTGGCCCATCCTTGAGAAACCGTCACGGGTGGAGGGAGCACATACTATGTGCCAGAGAATCTGACATTGTGGGTGCCAGGCCCTTCACCCACACCCTCTCATTTAATCTTCACAGCACCCCTAAGGGGTAGGTAGTTTGTTTTCCAGAGGAGGTCATTGAGGTTCAGAGAGGGCAAGAGACTTGCCGAAGCTCACCCAGCAGCCGGCCTTATAAGCCAGACTTCTGGTTCTAGAAACTAAGGCTGTCCCCCGGTGGTGCAGCGTTTGAGTGCTGGGCTGCAAAGCTGCCCACAGCCTCTGTAGTGCCGGTTCGATCCCCGGCTGCCGGCGAGGGTCCCACATGGCGCGACAGACCTCTCCTGCCGCACCCGCTGCTCCCCTCACCAGTGTATTTCATCAGTCTGCCTGTTCTGTTCCCCGCTCTGGCTCTGGTGTATTCTCTCACCCTCCTGCGCTTCTGACTGTACCCAGTGCTTGCATAAATAAATAAATAAATAAACAATAGAAACTAAGGCTTAAGAGCTAAGTGAGGAAGAGGGTGTATCGCCCCTCCTCTCGGTGAGGACTCAGTGACTCTGTGAGCTGAGTGGCATTGCAGGGGTCCAGCCTGGAGACATAGTCTGGTGGCAGCTGGAATCCCATCCCCTACTGAGACTCTTCCGCTCCCACCCTGCCAAGGCCAGCTGCCTCTCTCACCTCAGCACTGCAGGGAGGGCTGCCAGGGCTCCTTAGCTCCATCCCGAACCAGCTGCTAATTGTGGGCTTTCCATCAGCTTTATCCCTTCTACTCTCCCCCCTTCTTCCCTTTCCCTGAAGTCCTACTCACATTCTTGTCCTCTCCTGTGCCCCACCAAGTAGGAGCCCTTTCCCCACCCGAAACTCACAGAATTTCTCCCGGGATCCCACAGAATGAAGGAACAGCCCCCTTCTCCAGAGATCTTAAGACCCTGCCCCACAGCACACAGGTTGCTCTCTAACCTCTCACCTAGCGATAACTATCCCCTAGGCCTGAGTGGATGTCCCCCTAGGAGGCCATGCAGATAAGGAGCAAGCCTAGCTCAGCAGCCACAGATGTGAGACACCCACATCAAGCCAGGAGACAGAGCCAGGAGCCCAAACTTTCGAAATTTCAGCTCTCCGCCCTGCCTAGAAGACTTATGTCCTAGCCTCAGGCTTCTGTTGGCAGCATGACTCACCCAGGACCTTATCTGGTGTGGGACCAGCAGCCTGCAGGGCTGCAATTCCCCCCTGGGCTGGGATTCTGGCCCTCCCTTGCTGCAGCCTTTCCCCCACCCAAGCACAATGAGTCACACACCTCATCCCTTAACACCCACAAGGATAAGGGCCCTCTGCTCACCAGCTGCCAGAACACTTTCCCGAGCCCACATGTGGCAGGCACAAGCCAGGACAGATCTGTGCTCTGGAGTACTGGAGCAGGTGTGACTTGGCAGGAGCCCCAGCCAGGAACTTCCCTTCTGCCAAGCCACCTCCGGGCTTTGGGAGTAGATCAGCCAATCTGGGAAGGGACAAAGTTCCCATCTTTATGGGGCCTGGGAAATTCCCTCTAAGGAGTGCGGGGGGGGGGGGGGGGGGGTGTGATGGTCTTGGGCAGGATTATGCACCCCCTTGCTGAGAGAAGACGTCAGAAATGGGATAGCAAGCAACATGCGCTTGACCTTGGGTGACAAGTTGAACTTCTCCAAACCTCAATCTCTTGTTCTGTGAAATGGGGCTAAGGGGGTGCCCGGTGAACACTGCTGACTTACAATAAGCTAGTGTTTATGAGATACCCCTCCCCATTTTCCAGGCACAGGGGAGCTGCAGTGGTGTGTAGGAGCCACCTGAGAGCCCATTGTTAAATAGTCAGGGATTTGGTGAACCGGTTGTTAAACCACTGGCAACTTGAAATCAGCCACAGTGGGAATATTTACACCACAGGCATTGGCAAATGCAACAAATCAGGGGTGTTGTTTTTTCTGTTTTGAGACCCAGTTTGTTAGGGGGAAAAGGATGTCCCAAAGCTAATTCCATACAGGCTTTGTGGACTCCACCCCCACCCCAGGCCAAAGCCAAAGACACTGGGAACTCCAAATCCCATCACCACCAAAGGGAAGGTGGTTGGGACCTGAGGGTGGGGTTAAGCAACCAGGTTGATATAAAGGCAGACACGTGGGCTTTGGGGATCCCCCATTTTGGCTCTCCACCAGCTCACAGCGTCCGGCCAGCTCTGAGAGTGACTTTGGGTTTCCAGGTCGGCGGATCTGGTAGGACGCATTAAAGACTTTATTTCCCTATTTTCTCCCTGAGTTGTACATTTTCCTTATTTCCTTTTCCCTTGTAAATAAACCTTTTATTAACCTTTTGTGTGTGTCTGTAGTGGAGTATTCATAAGTCCCTTTTAAGCGCGCGGGTGAGGACCCACAGCCAGGAACCCGTTTAATATCGGGGCTGCTCTATAACAAGTTCACCAGCATACCTTTGTAGCCATGTGACTGGCCAAATGACCTAATCTTTTTGAACCTGTTCACTTAAACATAAAACCATAACAAAGGGGCCTCCCTGGTGGCGCAAGGGGTTAAGCACTGCACTATGAGGCAATCCACAGCCTCTGCAGCATGCGTTCGATCCCCGGCCGGCCAGGGAGAAACCCACATGGTGCAGCAGACCTCTCCTGACTCGCCCGCTGCTCCCCTCAGCAGTGTACTTAGGTCAATCTGCCTGTTCTGTTCCCCACTCTGTCTCTGGTGAATCCTCTCACCCCGCACCCCCATCTCTGGCCTGTACCCCAGCTCTCATATGCATAAATAAATCAGTCTTAAAAAAAAAATAACAATGATCTGTGTATATGGAATGCCTGTGTTACAGTTGCTGTGTATGATTTTATGTGTCAACTTGCCTGGGCCACCGGATGTCCAGATATCTGGTTAAACATGATCTCTGGGTGTGTCTCTGAGGGTGTAGCTGGTAGAGATTAGCATTGAAGTGGTGGGTAAAGCTAGTGACTCTCCCCAATATGGATGTGCAGTATCCAGTCTGTTGAGGGCTAACTAGAACAGACAGACAGAGGAAGGGTAAATTCTCTCTCTGACCAAATTAAGCTGGGACACTGATAATTATTCTTTGTACTCCTGGTTCTTAGAATTCAGACTTGTACTAGAATCTACACCATCAGCTGTATGGCTGTCAGGTCTTTGATCTATAGCACTAGATTTCCTGGATCTCCAGCCCGCAGGCAGCAGATTATGTAACTTCTCAGTATTTATCTACCCATCCATCCATCCATCCATCCATCTTGAGTATATATAGCTAGAGGCTGAAAGTTTGTGACCCTCCCACTTAAATTCATAGTTGAAATCAAATCCCTAATATGACAGCATTAGGAGGTGGGACCTTTGGGAGGTGAGTACGTCCTGAGGGTGGGGCTTTCCTGAATGGTATTAGATACTCCAGGAAGGTCCCTCACACCTTCTGCCATTGGAGAACACTGTGAGAAAACAGAGAAAACATGTCTACCACCCAGGAAGTGGGATCTCATCAACACCCAATTTGCCCATGCCTTATTCTCAAACATCCCAGCCTCCAGCACAGTGAGAAATGTTTATTATATAAGTCATCCAGTCTCTAGCAGCCTGGACATGGACAAAGATATAGACATTTCCTGTGAGCTCAGTGTCTCCATAGAACCCTGACTATGAAACTGTGCTAAGTCACATGTGTTAACTCATTTATTCTCATTATAACCATGAGGTTGCAGCATCCATTTTTCAAATTAGAAACTGAAGGACATGAAGTAACTTACCACAGTCACAATGCATCTCTCGAGCACTCTGCCTCTAACCACCACATCCGCTGCCTTGGGGGGATTGTCACAAGTGCCATTGATTAAGTATTTATGGAGTGGAGACACTGTGCTAAGACTTTTCCACACACAAGTGGGCCCAATGCCCTTCAGCCCCCTGGGGTTACCCTTCCTCAATGATCCAGCAAAATAGCTAAAGCCTTCATTCTATGTGCCTTGGGGAGTTCAGAGTCCCCTGCTGTATCTGAGGAAGCCCAGGGAGCTCTGATCTCTTGTCACCCCTTATGCTGAATCCCCTGTTCTGGGCCAATTCCCTTTTTCTGTGACTGTCATCTTCTCTCAGCAGAGTTGGCCCCCACTGTGGCCACCACTCCCTCCTCATCTGTGCCCTAAATCACGAGAGACTTGCAGCTGTTGTATGACAGGCTTTATAAAAGGCCCAGGCGACAGAGGGGATAACAGCACAGCATAGGCCAGAAATAGCCCAATACAGAATAAATGGCCATCACCCTCCTCTCTCCTCAAACCTGAGCCTCCCACCAAGCTCACAGGAGACCCTTCCCCATCTCAGGGTCTCCTTGTCCCCATTCTGGGCACCCATCCCCACAGGCCTCCTGTGCCCCATGCTCAAGTGCTGGGTCAACATTTATGGTTCTTCATTGTTCCCGTGAGGTCACCCTATCACACAAACCCTGCGGGGGAGCCATGGGTGTTATCCCAGCTGGAAAAATGCAGGTATCTTTGTCAAGGACATGCAACATGTCTGGAATTCAAACCAAGTCTTGTGCTGCCTAACTCCATTGTCCATACTTTATCCAGATCAACCCCAAGAGCTGTGGGGGCATAAAAGTAAGAGGGGCTGATCCCAGTGGTGGTTCAGGAAGGCTTTACGGCCTAGAAAGATGGAGAACATTGCAGCAGGCAGCACTGGAAGGCACTAGGAGAAGACACTGTAGGTCAAGAACTGAGGCTGCAGATTCCAGCTCTTCATTCTTCCCTGTTCCCCACCACATGCTTTTCTTGCACTTTTCTCTATCTTTCCATCAGTTCCACTCTAATCTGTCTGCTGTTCATTCATTCATGCATCATTCCATCCACTCATCCATCCATTCATTTATTAATTCATCCATTCATGTAACATGAACTGGGCACCAAGGCTCAGCAGGAGCCTGGGTGATGCAGCCCCTAGAATTGGCGGTGAGTGCATACATAAGCAAAACCCCCATGAGGAACTCCTGAGACCTGTCCTCTCCCTCAAATACACAGAGACAAAACCAGGCAACCTGCTAGAAAAGGAAACAAAACCTGAAGAAACCATCATGGAGCTCTGACGTCCCCTGCTGGTAATGCAAGGTATTACATCCGGGGCTGGAGCACCTTGGCATGACTTGGGGACAGAGTGACTCTGGCTCCCCTACTTCACTCCCCTGGCACCAGAAGTTCCTCTTTTGTGGCTCCTAAGGGGTGGGGGTTTTTGTCAGACTGTCAGACCCAAGCCAAAGGCCAGAGTAAGAAGCAGTGAAAGAGATTGTGGTGGATGGTGTGCCCCCCCAAATCCCAGTGTTGAAATTCTAACCCATGAGATGATGATATTGGGAGGTGGGGCTCTTTGAGTGGCAACCAGGCCACAAGGGTGGTCTCATGAATGGGGTTAGTGCCCTTAGGAGGAGAAACAGTAGCGCTTCCATGTGAGGACTCACAAAGACGGCCATCTGCAAACCAGGCACTAGGTCTGCTGGCTCCTTGGTATTGAACTTCAGGCCTCCAGAACAGCGGGAAATAAATGTTTGTCATTTAAGTCACTCTGTCTATGGTATTTTGTTACAAGAACCTCAGCCTGCTCAGGTAGAGATATTGGCTTGTTTGAATGAGGAGGAGGTGAGCTCTCTAACTTGTATGTGCTCTGGCATGTGTGTTGGGGAGGGAAGTAAATCGGGGAGCCAGACACAGTTCTGAGCAGGTGCTCACGGGTACTGGGAGATGCACCCCCTACCACCCTTGATTACTCATGTGCCTGCATGAGTAATCCTGACGTGCACACAAGGTATTCTTCACACGAAGGTGGAACAGCTCTGAGGCCGTACCTAGTGGGCCTGGTCTCAGCTTCCGTCATTTCCCTGTCCTGCATCCCTGCTCCCGTACCTGTGCTCCTCAGGATCACCTCCCAAATAACATACCTGCATGCACATCCTTGTTTGCAGGTCTGCTCCTGGGATGAGGAAGAAAGCAGCCCAGCAAAAGTGGCCAGTGCCCTGAGGCTGGCAGAGGTCAAAGATGGCAAAAGCCTGGGTCCATGTGACATCACTATGTTAGCCAAGTCTGCCAGCTGTAACTGCCCCACCCCCACCCCCTGATTAGGTGAGAGGATGCTAAACATTTAAGTACATTTTAATGGAGTCATCTATTTCTTGTGGCTGAAAGTCTTCCTTTACACAAACCAGGCAACCTTCTAGAAATACCCATTCCACAAGAGCATAGTCCATGTGATGTACAGGTGGTGGCCAGCCAGGGGAGGACCGAATGTGCCCAGCCATTCACTGTGAATCTGAGTGACGTCAACCCAGGAAATGGCTTGTTGCCTTGTAGATCCCCAGCTTGTAGATCCCCAGCTTGTTGCCTTGTAGATCCCATCCTTGCTCTCTCAGATGGGACAGCCCACCGCAGGGATGGGAAGGAGACCCAGGATCAGGCCAGTGCCCCATTAGCCCTCTGTGGGCACAGCTGGGCTGAGTGTGCGTGCAGTGGCTGTCTATGTGTGCTGCACGCAGTGAGTGCCTGCTATGTGCAGGCCTGCTGAGTGCCTAATATATGCAGGCCTGTGTATCTAGAACACA
This sequence comes from Talpa europaea, assembly GCF_964194135.1. Lineage (NCBI taxonomy): Eukaryota > Metazoa > Chordata > Mammalia > Eulipotyphla > Talpidae > Talpa > Talpa europaea. Next base: position 11,950,298 of record NC_140076.1, read on the forward strand.
GAATTGTGTGGTCTTGGCCTCCCTGAATACACTCTGGGTCCTAGGCTTCATCTTCCTGGAGCACCTCTCTCGTCCTCAGCCCATTTGCTTTTCCATTGCCCCTGCCCTGGTTACCTGGACAATCTCTGTAGAATCTCACTAGTTCTCCGATAGTATTCCGCCTCCTGTTTGAACTATTTTCCTCTCAGCAGTCAGAGAGAGAGAGTCTGAAAACTTAAGCTGATCACGTTGTTCTCTTGCTGAAGACCCTCCAAAGGCCTGCCCTTGCTCCGAGAAGCCTGCCCCACAGAGGTCTCCAGTGCCGTCTCTCTGCTCCCTCCCACGGGATTTCCACCTCAGGTTCCTCCAGGTGCCATCACTATTGGGCCAAGGGAGTGGGGAGCGACTTGAAGTCAATCCCAGTGCTTGGCTACAATTTTTGATTGTTCACCTAGACAGGGCTTCCTGCTGCTTGCATCCAAAAACGCTTGTGGTACTTGCTGTCAGAGACCAGTAGCCACAGAGCCACCCCCAACACCCATTCTCCTCTCTCCCAGGCTAAGAGGCATTTCCCTTTTGCTGGGGGCATTTCCTGGTCCTCCAGGCACTCAGGCGAGGCTGCAAACCCATGTCAGCAGTTGTATGCAGATTCCAGGTTGGGTGCTTAGAGATAAAGCTTGCCCTTTGTCTGGAATGTGGGTGTGGTGAAGTAGCTGGGGTGCGGTATTTTTCCTAGAGCCACAAACTGGGTTCCTTAAAAATATATTCTCTCATAGTTAGAGGTTAAAACTCTGAAAGCAAGGTGCAGGGGAATTGGTTCCTTCCAAGGGTGCTGGAGGAGGATCTGTCCCCGGTCCCTCTCCTGGGCTGGGAGAGCTCCCCTCCCCATGTCTCTCTATCTAAATTCCCCCTATCTATAAGGACACCAGTCTTATTGGATTAGGGTGCAGCTTAATGGTCTCATTTTAACTGATAATTACATCTGCATGACCCTATGTCCAATAAGCTTACAGTCTGAGGTCTGCAGGTTAGGACTTCAACATAAGAATGGGGGGGCGAGGACACAACTGAATTTGAACTCCTAAGACATGCTTTGGATGAGGCATAGAAAGAGCAGCTGACTTCTCAGGGCAAAGTTGAGATGCCAGCTTGGACCGTGACATAAGAGGGGAAGAAATGTCTACCTCATTTGGGTCTCTCGCCCCCTGCTGGCTAGGAGCTCAGGAGGGTTTGTCTCACAGAAGGGTCCCTGGTCACTGGGCAGTGCCTGGACTCCAGTAGGAGGTGTTCAGCAAATATCTGTTGCAAGTGCATGTGTTAGGAGGGCAGCGGAATAAGAGGGGGAAGGTTACACCTCCAGCCTCTCCTTCCCCACCATCCCCCACGGCAGTCTTGGGGTGGGGGTTTGCCCTACCCTCCCCCCAGCCTAGGAGGTATGGCACTGGCTGTGGGAAGAAGTTATCTCTGGCCCGATCCCTCCCCAGTGCCGCTGCCCAGCAATCTCCATGGGTTCCCACTGAGGCGGTGACGTCCTTGGGCCAAGAGCCATTGGCATGCTGTCTCAGCCCTGGGTGCCCTCTGTGACTTTTTGGTGCCACTAAAGGGCTAATGGGGCACTGGCCTGATCCTGGGTCTCCTTTCCATGCCTGCGGTGGGCTGTCCCATCTGAGAGAGCAAGGATGGGTTTGGCAGCTGGGGATCTACAGGGCAACAAGCCATTTCCTGGGTTGACATCACTCTGATACACAGATACACAGTGAATGTTGGCACCATAAAGGCTCTGAGAAGTCCTGCAGGAAAGAACCATTCGCACTTTGCTTGCTTTCAAATTTCCTGATCTCATTTGACCTTTGATTCTTAACTGAGTGCCCAAAGGCACTCTGCTCTGAGAGCTGAGGCCACAACAATGACCATAGCAGACAAATCCCTGCCTCACAGGGCTCCATTCTAGTGTAGTCATTCATGCAGAATATCTATTAATATCTTCTAGAATGCTGCTCCTCAGAACCACCATCTGACACTGCTGCTGAGCTTCTCTGGACACGTAGAGCAGATGGGCTTCAGATGTGCCCTTTGTGAAGGTCAGGGTCAAGTGTAACTTGATGCAGGAGGACTCTTTTAGCTCCATCCATTCATTAGCTCCTCTTTTAGAGTAACATGTATATTGTTGAGTAGCTGCTGTGTGCCAGGCCTGCCCTGGATGATGGAAATTCAAAGGTAAAGAAGAGAAAGTTCTTGTCCTCATGGAACATCTCATTGGTGGAAACTAGAAATAATAAATAAATAATAAATAATAAATAATGGGGATATTCCTCCTCTTCTAAGAAAAAGGCTCTCTAGCTGCCCCACCTTCCCGTTGCTCCCAAGACCTACCACTTAATTCTCTTACTCTCCCTCCTCCTCCCAACCTCTCTCCCATTCAGAAAATAGCTTGCTTTGCTTCAGGCTGAGGTCTGCCTGAGTTCTGGCCCCTCCAGCTTCCCTGAACAGCTCCCTCTTCCCAGGTCTTGGGAATAGTTCATCTTTTGGGATTGTGCTCCAGCTGCTCCTCAGCCAGAAGACCCCAGAAAGCCAATCAACAAGTAGCACAACTGGCAGTTTCTACCCTCAGGCCTTGGGAGTGAGGCTGCCCAACAGGGATTGAGATGGGGGTGGGGGGCGTGGTGTCATCCATCTCCCTTGGGACCAATAAGGGGTGGTCACATGGCTAGCTACAGAGCTAACAGACAGGCTGGGACCTGTTCAAGGTCACCTGGATAAAGGCTGGGGGGTACAAAGGCTGGGGGGTACTTATTCAGTGGGGCTGGGGGAGGGAGCATGGCCCTTGGCTGCACCTTTGGGTCACCCTCTGCCAGGCCAAGAAGGAGTCCTGAGTTAGTCCTGGCTGTTCTCTGGGTCTTAAATCCTCTATCTGTCAGATAGAGGAGACAGATTAGATCATCTTTTAATCTGTTTCAGGCTTTCTGCAGTGGAATCTGGGCGTATCTGCGCCCCACTCCCCTCCTGGCCAGGTCCTCCAGCCCCTCCCTCTTTCTTCCTCATCCCAGGATCTAGGGAAAAGATTCTGAGCTTCAAAGCTGTACAAATAAACAAGTCCAGGCCCACAGGGAACAGGGGGTGAGGGAGGGCATGGTTATTTTTATCCCAGTTTGAAGGATTTTCACAGCTGCTTCTGTTGTGTCCACACACTTTCCACGGGCCCAGGCTATTGGAGGAACAGATGTCACTGTGGGTGCAACAGGAGGGGGTACCCTCCTAAAAGAAAACCTACCCAGCCCATGCCTGCCATGCCATCCTTAGGAGTCCATGACCCCCCTCCCATGCCTCCAAACTGTAGTAGCCCCAGAGAAGGACTCTATAGGAGGCCAGGACCCCAGCAGGAAGGAGGGAGCAGGTCTAAGAGCACTGGGTGTGGAAAGTGACAGGAATCCCACAGAGCCAGGTGCCCTTGGCCAGCAATATCTACAAGCACTAACAAAATGTCAGCCCTGGGCTTCCAGGCTGTTTCCAGCCTGGACCTGCGAAGTCTTTTCTACAAATTTCTGTGAATTGGCATCACTGATTTTGTGCCAGGTGCTATGTGGCACATGTCACAGAGGTGACCCCAGGTACTGCTTGAGCTCCTCAGCATACCCTGTCCCACCCAAATCTTTCCATTTCCACCTCTGCTACTCCAGGCCAAGCCCCCACCCCCTGCCCAGGTGAATGGAATAGCTCCAGCAGGAGATACTCCCCCATAATCCTCCAGGGGCACCCAGGAAGAGGTATTTGGAAAGTAGAAATGAGACCCCAGGTTCTTCTTCTCCTACTTAATCACCTCTTGCCATCACCTCCTCACCCCAAAATGATTTTCTCCTTATGCTTAGAATAAAGACTCAAGTCCTCCTTACCCTGACTTGCAAAGAAGTGCTACAGGGTCTGACCCAATTCCATTTCTCTCTCTTTGAATTTCAGGTAACAGGATTGGATTAATCATAATCTTCAGTCCATGACATACTCTCATTGTTTCAGGTATCATTAGCCTACCCATGGGCCACTTTTATTTATTGCCACATATGGTTATTCCAGTGATGTAGTGGCACCTTCAAAACCACATTCAATATAATGACACAGTGAGCTCAAAAGCATGGTGCTAAGTCAAAGACACCCAGGTCCATGAGATGCATATTGATTGCTTCCATTTGTACCTAAAGATTCTGGAAGAGGTGGGGCCTTCCTAGTGTCATAGGGGTTAAAGTCTATCACCAGCCACTGTGCCATGAATTAACCCATGTGGCGCAGCAGACCTCTCCTGTCTCACCCTCACACCTGCTCCCCTCAGCAGTGTGTTTCAGTAGATCCACCTGTTCTGCTTCCCACTCTGTCTCTGGTGAATCCTCTCAACCCCCTTCGCACCTCTGGCCTACACCCGAGTTCTTGTATGCATAAATAAATAAAATAAATCTAAAAAAAAATCTAGAAGAGGCAACTAGAGTGTCAGGAAACAGATGACTGCCTGACGAATTCCAGGTGTGGGATGGGACAGAACATGAGCAGGACAGAGGGAAAATTCTGGCATAACGAAAATGTTCCATATCCTGATTGTGGTGGAGGCTACACCATTGTATATGTTGTCAGAATGGATTGATTTTAAAATTAAAACTGGTAAATTTTATTATATGTAAATTAACCTTCAGTAAAGCCAAAACAAAACCCCAAAATCTCCCAATACAAAGCTGGAACTTCTAGCAACATCTACCCCAGCCCCTTGCTCCCACCCCAAACTTGAACTCCCCATTGTCTAGAATCCTATGTCCATCATGCTTTGTCCCCCTTTTTATGCAGTTTATTCTCCGATTTGTGTGTTTTCAGATGGTCAGTTGTTCTAATGCTATGGAAAAGTACTAAATGGCATTTTGATCTTCTGGGGATCTTTTTTCTTTTCTTTTTTTTTTTTTTAAGGATTTATTTATTTACACATACAAGAACTGGGGTGCAGGCCAGAGGTATGGGGAATCAGAGGATACACCAGAGACAGAATGGGGAACAGAACAGGCAAATCTACTGAAATACACTGCTGAGGGGAGCAGCGGGTGAGACAGGAGACGTCTGCTGTGCCATGTAGATCAGCTCCCTGGCCGGGGATCGAACTTGTGCTGCAGTGGCTGTGGATAGCTTCATAGTGCTGCATCTTAACCTCTTGCACCACCAGGGAGGACCCTGGGGATCTTTTTTCTTAATTGGTATTCCTAGGAATTACCTACCTTATGGCAAAGCATTGAGATTCGTTTTTTTGGCATATTCCAACATGTGAATATATCACACATATCTTTCCTTTTTCCTAAAAGCCATTCGAGTGGCTTTTAGGTTATTGCTGACTCCTGGGCAGAGGTGCAAGATTTTTTCACAGGGTCGACACGGGTGGACCTGCCTAGGGGTGGAACTGCCTGGTGAATTCAGCTCCAGGAGTCAACTCTTCTTTGGCCTCATCTTCCACAACTCCCCACCCAGCCAGATCGAATACTGTCTCCAGCCACACCGGCCTCCTCTCCTTGAATAAGCCAAGCCCATTCAGCTTCTAGACCTTTGCACTTGCTGTCCAAAAGCCGGGGTGCTTTTCCTACAGGACTTCCCACTACTGGCTCCTGTTTAGCCCTTCGGACTCAACAAACACTACTTCCTCAGCCCAAATGTCACTCTCTCTGCTTCCCCCATCAATGAATAACTCATTCCCAACCAGTCACCGCTGATTTACTCTTTTCATAGCGGCTTCCACCATATTCAGAAACAGCCTTTCTTTATTCTTGTTGATTGTCATTGTCCACCTACTAGACTTGAGCTCCAGGGGTGTGGGGACAACTTGTCTTGGTCACAACTGCACCACTAGAGCAGCCTGATATAGAGAAAGTCCTTAATAAAAATCTTTTTATTGTGCCTCCCTGGTGGCGCAAGGGGTTAAGACACAACTTATGAAGCTGTCCACAGCTACTGCAGCATAAGTTCGATCCCCGGGCAGGGAGTTACCCACATGGCATAGCAGACCTCTCCTGTCTCGCCTGCTGCTCCCCTTTGCAGTGTATTTCAGTCAATCTGCCTTTCTGTTCCCCACTCTGTCTCTAGTGAATCCTCTCACCCCTCACGCCTATACCTCTGTTCTTGTATGTGTAAATAAATAAATCTTTAGAAAAAAAAAAAAACCTTTTTATTGAGGTGGGTACTAACATCAATCCCACGAGAGATGAGAAGTCAAGGCATGGAGAGGTTCTACCAGGTGCCCAAGGTCACAGGCCCGATCCGAACCCAGGTCTGGCCAGCTCCAGAGCCCATGTTCTTCCCAGCAGAGGCGGGCTCGTTCTGATGTGTATTTTCCTTCTACCCCCCCGTTATCAGTTGGCCATTCAATGCCACCTGTGCAGCCACACGTTGGAAGCAACCCTGGGCCATGCCATTGGTTGTCACGCTCCCATCTGAAGTGGGAGGAGGCCATGACCTTGGACTATGGGAAACCTGACTTTCCAACCACCTGCTCTGGGAATGAGACCCAGCCCACCATGTCCTCCCCCCACTTTCTGTCCTCTATTAAAGCCCCAGACTTTGCCCGTCTTTCCTATCACCTCAAACCCCACGATGATTCGACTGCTGAGCTCTCTCCTGTTTGTGGGCCTCGGTAAGACCCCAACCTGTGTCTGTGCTGGACTGCATCAGGAGCCCCTAAAATGCCATCCACCTGGGTCTTGTGAACCCAACACCTGGTTGCATGGGAGGGTCTCAGCTTGTAACTGGGGCATGATGTTGGCAGTTCCAGCTTGGTGCTGGCAGGAGAATGGAGGGAGAGCTGTGGCTGGGCTGGCCGAAGAAAGAGGCAGGAAGACTCAGAAGGCTGTGGTGGGCATCCTTGATGGGATGGGCTCTGTGGTTAGCCTGCTGGGGCTGGCATTTCTGCTCCTCTGCTTTACACTCTGACTCCCCTCTCAGACTCTTCCTACCCTGCTCCATAGCCTGTGGTCTGGCCTTTTCCAGGTCTCTCTGCCATATTACGTTCTGCCTCTTCCAAGCAGCTTTCTTGGCTGATAATGCTAACAGATAGCATTTGTCAAGTGCTTACTATATGCTGGATATGACACTAAGGATTTTTTCTTAGGTTATCTCATGTGATACAGCAGCTCTGGGAGGTCAGTCCTATTATCATCCCCATTTTACAGATAGGGAAACTGACGTAGGGAGAAGTAAAGTAACCCATCCTCGGGGAGGGGCAGAGCTGCACTTAGAACCCAGGCCGTCTTTCTCCAGGCTCCACTCTTCGGGAAGGGGCTATCACTTCTCCGGGGCTCCTGCAGCACCAGGAACCATTCTAAGCCATCAGCCCCTTCAATCCTGCTGTGGCAGGAGGCCAAGGTCCTCCCCACCCCTGACTCCTGGGACTCTGGGGACCCCCGGCTCTCATCCGAATGCTGACTGTTCATATGTGGTTCCCCAGGATCAGAGAAGGGGGGGGAGTGACTGGCACAAGGTCACACAGCAGTTGGGGTTCTGGCTGGGACTGGCCCCTTCTTTCCTTTTGGGGACCCTCTGACTGATTGGCACCTCTACTCTCTCTTCCAGTCTCGGCCTGTGGCCGACCTAGCATCAACCCCGCAGCCCGCGTGGTCAATGGCGAGGATGCTATCCCCTACAGCTGGCCCTGGCAGGTAAGAGTGACTGTTCCTCACCACAGGCTCTGAACCCCACATTCTGATGACAACACGCCCCATTTTGACCCCACTGCTTTCTTTCCGGCATCCACTTTAGCTTCCAAAGTTCAGGAAACCCTTGGACAAGTTACTTCACCGAGAAGTTTTGCCCATTCAATTTCTGCTTCTCACGAGGCTACTTGCAAATTAAAAGGGGAATCTGGAAAGATGGCCATGCTTTACTCAAGGGATTGGTGCACTAATAGTGAAATTGCAGCCACTGTGATCAGGGAGGAAGATTTGGGGGGATTCATTTCTAGACTTCTTGAATATGTAACAAGGCTATAAGGTCTGAGAGAAATAAAGGGATGGGGGGCTTTACAGAGGTCAGTGGGGGGATGAACAGAGGAATAGACTTGCATTCACAGAGGAGCCTCTAGCCATGTGTACCTGTTTAAATTTAAATTAATTAAAATTAAATAATGTTAAAATTCAGTTGCTTAATGCTGGCTACATTTCAAATGCTCAGTAGCTACATGGGGTTAGTAGCTACCATATTGGATAGCAAAGATAAAGGACATTCCCATTATCATAGAAAATTCTATTGGATGCTATTGGGATAGAGCAGGGGTTAGCTGATTTGTGCTATTAAGGACTAGAGAGTAAGTATTTTAACCTTCATCAGCCACATGTTTTCTATTGCAATGACCTAAATCTGTCCTTGTACCATGAAAGCAGAGACAGAGGATGTAGTGACTGAGTGTGGCTTGGTTCTAAAATCTTACGTGCAAAGATCATAGGCCCAGATTCAACGCATAGGCTATGGTTTGCAAACCCTTGGTTTAAAGGGAACTTTTGGAAATCAGAATATGTAGGAAGTGAGATGAGAGACAGAGGATAATGTGAGAAGAGAGACAGAGGATATGAAGGCTGGTGCCTCAAGTCCAAGAGACCTTGAAAGAACTGATTCAGAAGAACTGGAGACCTGATAAAGCTGAGGGCCTTGGGGGCTCTCAAAAGGCAGAAGGCCTGGAGATCTCCTACAAGACAGAGAATGTTGGGGTCCCGGAGAGGTACTAGGACTGGCAGTTGAAGGGCCTTGGAAAGTCAGAATGTGATCCCAAGGGGAGAGTGACAGAGCCACTGAACAGTTGCACAGGTTGGGCACTGCTCAATCTAGGGAGTGCCATTCTTTTCTGCATGAATGATGCCCTCTAGAGTTATATAGGGCACAGCCTACACAGTCACGGTGGCACCCCTCCATGTGGGGCCCAAACCACTCAGAGTCTTCCCTCCCTGGCCATCAGGTTTCCCTGCAGTATGAGAAGAATGGAGCCTTCCACCACACTTGCGGTGGCAGCCTCATTGCCCCTAACTGGGTCATGACCGCTGGCCATTGCATCTCGTGAGTGCTTTCACTTGCCCCTGTCCCCTGCATGAGACCCTGGCCAGGGCGGTGGGTGACTGGGAGGGAGGGAGAGAGGCCAGTCAAGGCCTGATTGACTTCACCCACCCCGGCAGGAGCTCCCTCACCTACCAGGTCGTGCTGGGCGAGTACAACCGGGCTGAGGAAGAGGGCCCCGAGCAGGTGATCCCCGTCAACTCCAACGAAATCTTTGTGCACCCCCTCTGGAATCCAAACTGCGTGGCCTGCGGGTGAGTGAACTCTCAGGTCTGGGGCCCAGGAACTTCTCTGATGGTCCTTCTGTGACCCAAAGCTGATTCCCAGAGACTCCCAGGGACAGTGGGGCCTGGTCCCACACAGTAAGGCTTTGAGTCAGCAGAGCCTTTAAAGACCATCAGGGAGGGGCAGGCAGCCCCCCCAGACCACTTGGCTATTCACATCAGAAGCCAGGACTCCTCTGGCACCCCCCATTCCAACCCTAGAGTTCCTCCATTCAACAGCTATTCACCCAGTGCATCCTGGATTCACGGCACTGTGGGCAGAAGGAGGAGCAATGGGCTGAATTTGGCTCCAGCACTAAGTCGCAGTGTGGCCTGGGCAAGTCACTGCCCTTCTCTGGGGCTCAGTTTCATCCTTAGTCAAGGGTGACCCTTAGGGGGTTCCTGGGTGGTTGTGAAGGTCAAGAGGGCAACCCTTACGGAGGAGAACAGTTATGGGCCTTTTAAGCCTCTCCAGCATATGCAAATGGTCTATCTGGGTGACTCAGCACTTTTCTGATGAGAGGGCCTAAGAAGCGTGCAGAACCCTTAAACAGGGTCAGGTGCTTATCAAGGTCCTGCCCCATCCTCACAGGGCTCCAGGGTTAAGTGGAGAGAAAAATCAGACTTAGGTGCAGTGACTTGAATGACAAGCAGACACATGAAGATAGAGAGCAATGGTTCCCAAAGTGTGGTCCCCAGGCCAGCAGTGTTGGCCTTACCTGGAAGCTCATTAGAAATGGGAATCCGGGCCTCCCCTGGTGGCGCAGCGGTTGAGCGCTGGGTTGCGAGGCTGCCCGCAGCCTCTGCAGCGCCAGTTCGATCCCCGGCCACTGGCGAGGGTCCCACCAAAAAAAAAAAAAAAAAGAAAAAGAAAGAAAGAAATGGGAATCCTTGGGTGTCAGCCCAGCCTTGCTGCATCAGAATCCTGGAGTGGGACCCGGAAAACTGTGGGTTCATCGATTCTGTGGGTTCATCGACTGAAGTGTATAAAGGCCAAGGTCAGAAGAGTCTGGAGGGCTTCCTAAAGTTTCCTTGCAGTGAGAATGTGTAGGATTTGGAAGGAACAGGAGAAGCAGGGGCATCGAAGGGGAGGACTATCTGGAGCAAAGCTGGGAGGTGGGGCTTGGTCTGGAGCACCAGGCTCCCAGGTGACTCTTCCCTCCTCCCCAGCAATGACATCGCCCTTGTCAAGCTGTCACGCAGCGCCCAGCTCCGAGACACCGTCCAGCTTGCCTGCATCCCTCCTGCTGGCGACATCCTGCCCAACGAGGCTCCCTGCTACATCAGTGGCTGGGGCCGTCTCTACAGTACGTGCTGACCCTCCAGCTAGCTCAGGGACAGTGGGCAGGAAGGCAGGCTCTGGGGAGCTGGGGTGGAGGGAGCCCTTGCACTTTCTCCCATTCCTCCTCCAGTGCCACCTTCCCCCCCTAGCGTGAATGCGTGAATGCGTGCAATCAGGGTCATTATGGGGGACAATGCAGGCAGGACCCTATAACCCTATCAGGCCAGAAGAGTTGCCTGCCTCAATCCCCCACCCCCAGCCCATTCTGGAACTCCCAGCTCTGACTCCCTGACTCCAGTCTAAGCCCTGTACCCCCAGTACACCCCCTCAGTGCTCTCTGTCCTCACAGCTGGTGGGCCACTCCCTGACAAGCTGCAGCAGGCTCTGCTGCCCGTGGTGGACCATGAACACTGCTCCCAGTGGGACTGGTGGGGCAGCACTGTGAAGAACACCATGGTGTGCGCTGGCGGGGACATCCGCTCTGGCTGCAACGTGAGTTCTCACCTGCGGGGGTGGTGCAGGGGCCAGAGTTGCTCTGCAGAGAAGTATCTTGCCTGCTGGCCACATTCAGCCTCAAGAAAGGCAGGACTTGGAGGAAGTCAGCTTGGTCGAGAACCCCTGTCCTGGCCCGGGAGTCAGGACCCCACATTTAGTTCCATCTCACACAATGATGGGACCTGGGGCAAGAGGCTGTCCCTGGTCCTCAGGCCTCCCCATGGGCATAGCAAGGGATAGTGACACCATGATCTCTAAAGTCACCTTCAACTCTGTGGCCCTGAAGTTAAAATCATATATACAATTATAATTAACATGTGTGTCATTGTATTATGAGGTTGAATAATAATACTAATAATGGTAGCAGCAATGGGAACCACCATTTATTGATCGCTTCCTCTCTGCTAAGCATTGTGCTAAGACCCTATCTATCATTTCACTTAATTCTCACAAGATCCTACCCTGTAAGACAGACATTCTTCCCCATCACACAGGCACAATGAAGCTGAGAGGTCCAGTTAGATGGGGAGTTTCTGAAGTCCCCCAAATCAGAACCAACTCCTTAAAGCTCAGACATGGCTCAGTCCCCTACCGCTCTCTGATGATTCCAGGGTGACTCTGGAGGACCCCTCAACTGCCAGGCCGCAGACGGCAGCTGGCAGGTCCATGGCGTAACCAGCTTTGTCTCTGCCTGGGGCTGCAACACCCGCAAGAAGCCCACCGTGTTCACACGTGTGTCTGCTTTCAACGACTGGATCGAGGAGGTAAGCAGGCTGGCAGGCTGCGGGTGGGGGGCGCTCCAGGTGCTGACTTTTGAGAGTTGCCCGAGGGCAGATCCTGACGTTGCTACAATATCAGCAGTGACGTGGCCCTTGGATGTTCCAAGGAATTTGGGGGTGTTTTCTGCTATAGCACAGCCCCAAGAACTTTTGTGGCTTCTGGGTAGAGCTTTGAACTCTAGCTGCATGCCTCATCAGGGGATGAGTGGTCAGGGAGAAATAATATTCACATGGTAATAGCCACCCGTGATAAGCTGAACATGTGCCCAGCAGTGAGCTGAAGCCTTAGTAAATAGTTTAATGGAAAAATGCCATGAGGGGCCTCCTTGGTGGCACAGGGGTTAAAAAACACAGCGCTATCAAGCTATTGCCAGCCACTGCGGCCTGAGCTGGATCCCTGGCCAGGGAGCTACCCACAGGGCACAGCAGACCTCTCCTGTGTCGCCCGCTGCTCCACGCAGCAGTGCATTTCCATAGATCACCTGTTCTGCTCCCCTCTCTGTCTCTGGTGAATCCTCCCATTCCCCACACGTCTGGCCTAGACCCCAGTTCTTGTATGCATAAATAAATGAATCTTTAAAAAACAAACAAAAAACCACCATGAGGTAAGGACTATCACTACCCCCACTATACAGAAATGAGGAAGCTGAGGCTCTGAGAGGTCCAGTCACGCTCCCAGGGTCACAGAGTAACGAGTGACAGGGTTGGGAATTGAACATAGTTCTATCTGGCTTCAGAACCTGTGCTCCCAACTAAACTATTCTGGGGTTCCCCCCCACCTTTCTTTTTTCAGATCATGGCAAACAACTAGAACCAAGGCCTGGATGGCAGTGCCAATTCACATTCTTTGCAAAAAATAAAGATCTCTTAGAAAATCCCAACTCAAGTCTTTCTTCCTTCTCTGACTCATTTCTCCCCCTCCAGCTATTTCTGAAATTTTATATCTGATTTGTAGAGATGAGACCTGATCCAACCCTCTCATACGAAGATGAGAAAGAGGGGCGACCCAGAGAGAAGGGAGTGCTATGGGGTAACCAATCACCCCAGTTGCTTGGGACTGAGAATTTTCCTGGGACACAGGAATTTCAGTGCTAAGACCGGAGCATCCCGGGGCGTGGCTCACCTTAGTTTATCTCACCTCCCCCGATTGGCTTCTCAGTGCAGACACAAAATATGGTGGAATCTTTAGAAAAATGGACCTTGCCAGCCCCTTGGGAGGCTCAAGGGCCAGTGTTTTCTGTTTCCATTAATGGGCTGGGGAGGAGGGTTGCAGTCATTCATTCGACAAGTATTTCATTCCTGGTTCCTGAAGAGGGCTCGGGAGGATGACAATTATGGTTTCTGCCCTGAAATGGCTTCTTATTTAGATAGAAATAAGCACAGCAGAGTCACGCACTTAACATTCACAAGACACCTTCTTTATAGAAAGATCAGGGCTGGGAATGCAGAGGAGAGTAGGTCAACTTTGGGGAGCCCCTTGCTGCAGGAGGCAGCAGACACACACGCAGATGTCCACATAGTGCCGATCACAAGGTCGGAGCCCAGTGAGATGTTGTCCAAAAGACTGCAGCTGTGCCCCCAGAAGCAATATGCAAACAGCAGAATTGCTCTACTCACATTCTCCTAAATACCATGCGAGCAAGCATGCCCCAGACCAGTCATGTTCATTAAATTTTTAATATTAATTGTGTCCCATCCCTTTCAAAATTATGTTTAGTTTTGGAAAGCTTAAAAAAATAACAACGGGCCTCCCTGGTGGCATAAGGGATTAAGTGTCAGCACTATGAAGCTATTGGCAGCCACTGCAGCACATGGCACAGCAGAGCTCTTCTGTCTCACCCGCTGCTCCCTTCGGCAATGGATTTCAGTAGAACCGCCTGTTCTGTTCCCCACTCTGTCTCTGGTGAATCCTCTCACCCCTGCACCTCTGGCCTGTACCCAGTTCTTGTATGCATAAATAAATAAATATATCTTAAAATAAAAACAAAGTTCTTCATTCTTAAAAAAAAACAGCAACAACAAAAAGAACACCCATGTGTTCTGCATCCCTCCAGGATGAACAACCACCACATTTTCGCCTGCTGTTTTCTAAAATATTAACTATAGTTAAGGTGGAGGGCCCTTTGCACTCTCCCCAGAGGTCAACATTATGTCTGTGGGGCTATCCACCCAATATTACTGCTTTTCCTTTGGGGAAGATAATATGGAATAGCTCCTGCCTGCTCCCTTGATGTTGAATTTGGCCACATGGCTGCTTTGGCCAAGGGGAAGCTGTATATGACAGCGTGATTTGCTGAGCTCGCTTTCCCTCTCCCATGACAACAGGTCAGCTTGGACCTGGACAGAGGAGATGTGGAGCACAGCTTCCACTGACCCCCAGTGATGAATGTAAGCTCTTTTTAAAAGGCACTAAGATTTTGAAAGTTTGTTACAGCAGCGTGGACCTAGTCTGTCCTAACTGATTAAATGAGTTTGGCGTTTATCCTTCAATTCCATGATTGTATGTTTTTATCACATATATAAATATCCATCAACAATATATTACATTGTTTTGGATTTCTAAAAAATACATATGTGGCTTCCTGCTGCAGGATTATTCTACAACTTGCTACTTTCACCCAATATTTTGCTTTTGAAGATTATCCATGCTAATTTACATATCCCTAGTTCATTGCTGCTAGTACTACATAGAATCCATTTGCACAATTACACTGGTTATTTATTCTTTTCTCCTTATTAAAGGACATTCACATCAGAGCCAATTTTTTTTTGCGATTTCAAATAGTACTTTAATGAACATCCTTGGACATATCTCCAGGTGAACATCTGTGAGAGTGTCCCTAGGGTATTTTCCAAGAAATGGAATTGCTGAGTGGGAGTGTGGGCACATTTTCAACTTTACTAATTGCCAAATGGCTCCCCAAAGTGATTATATCAACAATACTGTTTAAAATTCCCTTTTTATTTCCTTTTTCCATCCACCATCCTCCCACAATGCATCTGCCCCACATTTGTCTTCTAAAACCACCCCTGGAATCTCAACCTTCCCCCACAAAACTCCCCTCCAGGACTTGCCCCCACTCCAGCATTTACAAAAGCCCAAAAAAGGGTCTGGCAAGGCCAGAATGAGAGATAACGAAGGAACTGAGTCAAGCAGAGCAGAGACCTCCGTCTCATGGGGTTTTGGGGGAGAAATGAGAGAATTCTGGAAGCACATGTTAATCATTTGTATTGGGTAAGACAGGCCTACTGACATGTGTAACTGTCAAGTGTTCCCGAGGCACAGTAGGGCTACAAAAGTTGAGTATCTACTTCTTCTCAATGGGTCAGGAAAGGGCCTTAAATGATTTTCCCAAAACAGTTTTAGGATAAAGAGCAGTCAAACCTGTAAAATTCTATCCTCTGGCTGGACACTGGGCCCTCAGGGGAGCTCCATCCAGCTTCAGGAGAGGCCGAGAACTGCTGTGACCCCCTTTTCACCACACCTGGACATCAAAGAGTTAGGAAATCTTGCCTAAAAGTGCCAACAATTCAGTTTTTTTTTTTTAAACAAACAAACAACATTTCCAAGTCTTAACAATTCAACCTTAGAGTCAATAATTTTTTTTTTTTTAAATGAAAGCTGCATGGTCTTTTTTTTTTTTTTAAGATTTATTTATTTATTTATACAAGCACTGGGTACAGTCAGAAGCACGGGAGGGTGAGAGAATTCACCAGAGCCAGAGCAGGGAGCAGAACAAGCAGAAGGACCGAGGTACACTGCTGAGGGGAGCAGCGGGCAGCAGGAGAGGTCTGCGCGCCATGTGGGACCCTCCTCTGGTGGCCGGGAGCAGCCGGGGATCGAACCGGCACTGCAGAGGCCGCGGGCAGCCTCGTAACCCAGAGCTCAACCGCTGTACCACCAGGGAGGCCCAATTTTAATGTTTTGAGTAATAATTAGTGTCAATGTCAACAATTTTTTTCTTTCTACATCATGAAGATCAATGTACTTTTTGAAAAAGCACAATGTTAATACTTTAATTCTCCTTTTAAAAGTATAAAATATCAGCATTGAATGCTCTTTTTAATCACACAATTTTTTAAAAGATTTATTTTTTTAAAGATTTATTTATTGATTGATTGATTGATTTATACATACATACATACAAGCACTGGGTACAGTCAGAAGCGCGGGAGGGTGAGAGAATTCACCAGAGCCAGAGCGGGGAGCAGAGCAGGCAGAAGGACTGAAGTATACTGCTGAGGGGAGCAGAGGGCGGCAGGAGAGGTCTGTGCGCCATGCGGGACCCTCCTCAGGTGGCTGGGGAGCAGCCGGGGAGCGAACCGGCGCAGCAGAGGTTGCAGGCAGCTTCACAACCCAGCGCTCAACTGCTGCATCACCGGGGAGGCCCAAAAGATTTATTTCTTTATTCATGCATACAAGAACTGGGGTGTAGACCAGAGGTCGGGGTGGTGGTGAGAGGATTCACCAGAGACAGAGTTGGGAGCACAACAGGCAGATCTATTGAAATACACTGCTGAGGGGAGCAGTGGACGAGACAGGAGAGGTCGGCTGCACCATGTGGGTTAGCCCCACAATTCCACTCTCTCTTCCTGTTTCAGAACATTGTTGGCTATATTTTAGAGATTTCCACTTTGGGAAAGATTTTTTTTAATTTTTTAAAATTTTTAAATATTTTATTTTATATAATTCTTACATCATTTTTCATTTTTGCACAATATATGCATTTTCATTTTGGTTATATTCCCCATACAATTGCACCCCCCTTATTTTGACCCTAATCCTTCCTCTCCCTGCCCCCCCCACCCCCCCCACCCCCCGCTGTAGTGTGTCTCTGGTTTATAGTTGCTTGTTGATTTTGATTTTTACTTTGTATTCATTAGTCTTTTGGGGAAAGATTTTTTTAATTACCCATAGTTTAGAAACTTCCACTTTGCGATTTTTTGGAAATTATCCACATATCTATCTTACAGCTGTTATTATTTTGTTGTGTCCTTCCACTTCCCCCTTTTTCCCCCCCATTTAGAAAATCTATCAACAGTCAGCTTCAATAGACAGGGACTGAGCACCAACTGGTACTCTGTGCCAGACACAGGGCAAAGGAAAATGACCTAAACTTGGGCAGGGCTCTCAGTAAGCTGGGAAGCTGACAGGTACAGGCCCAGTGGGAAAGAAAACTTGACCAGGGGTCTAATGGAGGACCAGAGTGATGTGACGTTTGGGAGCTGGGGTCACACTAGGATAGAACTCTCCATGGTGCTCACATCTAGATGATTGAGGCATCAGGGAATTCCAGTAAACATGAATCTGTGGATTTGTTTTGTCCCTTAACAAAAAGAGATAGTGCTAGATCAGAGTGTCAGAAATGTTGTTGCTTGAGATTATGCCAGTGAGAACAGAACGTCCCCCTCTTGTCTAGTGAGTTGGAACCAAATTTGACACAGAGAAGCTGTCGGGATTACCAATCCAGATGCAGGGTGTCAGATAAGGGGTTTGAGGCACAATCGTTTGTATTTATCTTAACTTGGTAGTGTCCAAGGAAATAGGACTATGAGTTCATTTATCAGCACAATCCAGATGTTAACCTCTGGCCACCCAGCCAGGTTTGCTTTGAGTCTATCAACACTGCTTCATTTCAGTTTCACCTAAATTCCACCCTGCCCCTAAATCCTATGATATGCCTGTTCCTTCCTTTGTTATGCTGAGATACTCTGGGTGTAGTTCCCCTTGCTGCATCAAGTTAATAACCTAACTTTGTTAAACTACACCTGTGTCCCTGGGAGTCTCTATCAGATTGGCTTTATCATAAAATTCCAGTCTTCTCTTTTCGTTCATTCGCTCATTGATTCCTTCAAGAAATGTTCATTCAGCTACACTCAGTTTTAGGTCCTGGAGACAAGGTGGTGACAGGACAGTTGGCCTTGGGAACCCTGTTTCTAGTGGATGAGACAGAAACTAAACAGGTCATTACAAAATAGGTAACAGTCTATGAAGGGGCTGGGTGCATGTCTTTAGAGGGGAGGCAGCAAAGACTGCTCTGACGGACAGAACCAGGCTTTGAGCTGTAATCTGGACAGATCTCAGGAAAAAGCACTAAAAGCAGACATCAGCAGCAGTGGTGCACACAAGCTTGCCTGTTAATGTTTGCAAAGTAACTAAAAGATCAGTGCACCTGGAGCAGAAAGAGGAGGGTTAGGATATGAACTGAGGTAGGGCAAAGTACAAAGTTCAAATGTTATCCTGAATGACACAATCCTAGGTAGAGACACAGTGCGTGTACTTTTCAAATGCATTTATAAACCTATACAATTGGAGTTGCTCTGGGATCCAAAGTACCCTTCCCCCATACCTCACAGTATGAGAGGAAACCAAGAATTGGGAGTGAAAAGACAACTGCAGAGCCTCCCTGGTGGCACAGGGGTTAAAATCTCGGAGCTAGCAAGCTATAAGCAGCCACTGCACCATGAGTTCTATCCTTGACCTGGGAGCTGACCCACATGTGCAGCAGACTTCTGTCTCACCTGCTGCTCCCCTCAGCAGTGTATTTCAGTCAACCCGCCTGCTCTGCTCCCCACTCTGTCTCTGAATCCTCTCACTCCCCTACACCTCTGACCTACACTCCAGTTCTTATATGCATAAATAAGTCTTTAAAAAAAAAAAAAAGACAACTGGAAGTCCTTATCTAGTCCCTCTGTTTCTACAGATGGGGAAGCCAAGGCTGAGAAAAGGTGAAATATGACAACTCCTTTACAGGAGTTGGTGAGGTAAAGGCCCACCATCACTGGGGATGTAGGTGGGTGGCGGGTCATACAGAGGCGCTCTGGCTCCTTCACCACCAGCGGGTGTAACTAATCATCCAGAAGTTTACTTGTCAGCAGTGAGAGTTCAGACAAAGGGCACATTTTCCCTTCCCCAGGGACACTGATTCTGCAAGAATAACCCAGCAAAGGGGTTTTAGGGTGCCTTTTAATTCCCTAGCTATTCCATTTGGATAGGCCATTTGGAAAGAGTGGGAAGAGCCATCCGACCACCTCTTCCTAACAATCAGCTACCTTCTCCTTAGGGTTAAGAGCGAGGTGGGAGGGATGCCTTGGAAGCATCTCTGCACGCCTCTTCAGACTGTGCTATTTAACCTCTGTGCCCAGACTAAGAAGAAACCTAGACTCAAAGTGTAACAGGGTGGTCCCCAGGAAAGGGGGAGGTTCCAGGTTCCTGGAGCTGAGCAGGGAGAGAAGAAGCTGCAGAGGAAAACTGAGGAAGGAAGCAGGATGGAGAGCCAGGAGACCTGGAGGAGGCACGTGGAGCAGAGACACGTGAGAAGAAACTGCGCTTGCCTTTTGGTGGTGGACTGGTTGACACAGATGAGGGTGAGACACCCGAGGCGAGGTGACAATGGCGGTTTTTATCTTGATTTTGCTCTTCCCTCCAGACTTGTCTGGTTGTTTCTGACCCTTTTCTGTGGGTTCCCACTGGAAGATGCTTTAGACTTGAGGCAGGCTTTGGGGCCTTGCTCTGGGCCAATCCCATTGGGATGGACGTTTACCCAGGAGGGGACGGGTCACTCTGGGTGCTTGATTTAGAAACTATATTCTTTGCCTTTTCTGTATTGTTTCCTAATTGCATTAAAGTTCCTTCCCATGAAAGTCTCATATGTTTTGTGTTGCTGCAGCAGATGTCAGAACCTATCTAGAGCAGGCCGGTTGGGGGGGTCTGGGGTGCCCCCTCCCTGCCGTGTAACAAAAGCAGCTCAGTGTGACTGTAAACTGCAGTTCCTCCGCACGGGAAGGTCGCGGGAGAGGCACCCGGGCTAGGCTTTAACTTCCTCCACACACGGAGCCTCCCCTGGGCAGACTGCCACGCTCCCACAGGCTCACTTCTACCCGGGTACACCGAGGCACGGCTACTTATTGGCGGTGACGCTGCTCATCTGGAGCGATTCCAACGGGCCCCACCCAGCCCGGCCTGCGGGCAGCAGCCAGCCGAGCTTCGGTTCCAGCTGCTCCCCCTGGGCGGCGCGGAGGCGCGAGGGCGTCAGCTCAGGGCGGGGCGCTGACCCGCCTCCAGCCTCCTGGACGCTCTCAGTTCCCGCTTCATCCGCTTCCATTTCGCAACTGGCCAAAGACAAAAAGAACTTTCCCGAAGCGGAAAGGCCGCCGGGCTGCCCCCACGGCCCCCCACGGCAGGAAGGACGCAGAGTCCCGAAACGGTTAAATCACAGGCGGCCGCGCAGCGCCCGGGCCTAGCGCGACGGCCTCTCGCCTGCCCCCCCTCGCCCCCCTCGCCCCCCCTCGCCCCCCCTCTCTTCCCCTCGCTTCCCCTCCACTTCCCGCTTCCGGGCGGGGCGCGGCTTCCGCTTCCGGCGGCGGCTCCGAGCGCCGCGCCGGCCTGGTTTTCCTCTCACGGAGGCGCGCGGGGGTCCGGGTCTCCGCGCGGGCGGCCCCCACGCCGAGGCGGCGCCCGCGCAGGTGAACGCCCCCCCCCCGCCCCCGCTGGGTCTGTGGGGAGCCGGGAGGCTCCGCCCGGGGGGCCTGCGGGCAGCAGCTCGCGTGGGGAGCCCGGCCCTCAAGCCCTAGGCGGGCATTTTCCGGCCCGACGGCCTCTGAGCCGCGCCCAGGGCGTGGGAGGAGTCGGGCTCAGCTCCCCTCCCGGACGCCGAGGACTCTGTGCTGGGCTGAGTGGTCCCGCCGCCACCAGCCCTGTGACCTTGGGCAAGTCCCTGTCTGAGCCTCAGTTTGCTTGCCAGTGAATGGAGGTGACTGACTGCCCTGCTGGGGGCCGGGGAGGTTGGGGTGAGGGGTAGCGGCTGCTGCGGAATGCCTGGCCCGGAAGATTCCACAGATACAGCGGTGGCTGTGCACAGTCTAGACGGCGGGGCAGCAGAGCCGCAGCAAGGGCTGCACCGCAGTGGCCGAGAGGACCACGTAGAGGAAATGTAAAGTGCTCAACACAGTGTCATCTAGGAAATAAGTGCTCAGTCAAGTGGAGTTATTAACTGGTGCCGGTGAGCGTTGTCTGGCAGGTGGTCCTGTGAAAATGAGTGGCTAGGATTTATAAGCTGGGTGCTGCACCGGCCAGCTCCTTGCAGGGACAGCCTTGAGAGCCAGCCTGCTGACAGTCCACCATTGTTGAGACCTGAGATTGTAAAGACCTCCTGAGCTGGGCGCTAAAAGGATAAAAGGGTGTTTTCCTAAGTAGGTTAGGGGTTTTCCACTCAGAAAGGTTTGGGGCAGGAGGGGAAAGCCTGAAAAGATTTCTCAAGAACCTCTTGAGTTGTAGTGAAAGTACTGCGTGTGTAGACAGAAAACAATGCAGAGGACCTCCCTGATGGTGCAGAGTTTAAAGTCTCAGCGCCATCAAGCTGTCAACAGTCACTGTGGCCTGAGTTAGATCCCCGGCCAGGGAGGTAACCCACATGGCCCAGCAGACCTCTCCTGTCTCCCCTGCTGCTCCTCTTAGCAGTGTATTTCAGTAGATCCTCCTGTTCTGCTCCCCACTCTGTCTCTGGGGAATCCTTTCACCCCCCCACACTTCTGGCCTGCACCCCAAATCTTGTATGCAGAAATAAAGATACATCTTTTTAAAAAGAAAACAATACAGAAAGAAAATGTTTTCTTCTACTGCTCCTGCCTCTCAAAAGGAAATACAAAGTATTTTTCTTTGATAACCTTTCAGGCATTTGTGACCAGACCAGGTCATATAACTTATGCGTATGTATTATCAATTTCCTCATGGGATCCTACTGCACTGATTGCCCTGCTCCTTGGTCATATGGCGATATGGGTAATTGTACTCACAGGCCAATTTCATTCTTTACAACGCTGCACAGTGGTTCACTGAGTGGCTGATAAGACTTTGTTTAATAATCATGTCCCTGTTAGTGCTCATTTAGGTTGTTCCCAAGATTTTGCTTTTCCACAATGCTTCAACCAATCTTTCCTTGACTAAATATTTCCTTTTTATCTGAAGTCCTCCTGAGTTTGGGGAATATTTTGCTGTTGACCTTCTTGGCACCCTCGGTTATTAACTTGCTTGTGGGGATGAGCACACACTGTTGATCGAATCAAAACACAAACACGAGAAGAATCAGTGTACTCCAAGAATACCCGATCTAAAGTCAGTTGTAGACTCCTAGAAAATGGGTTGAGGAATCTTTAGAGAAATGGTGACAAGGAACTGAGAAGTCAGTGCTGGCAACTGGTCAGGTTGGTTGGCGATTGTTGGCCTCTGTCAGTTGTTACCCTGGAAACAGATTTGAGAGACTCTCTGGGGTGGGAGGGATTTTAAATGTCAGCACTTCTGCTCTATAGACTAGGGAGAGATTAATTAGTTCTTGGGGGAGGGGAGTTAATGAGAATCTTGAGCAGTGACTATCATAAGGGTTGCACCCTTTGGACATTCCCTAATGTGAAAATGAAAGTCTTTTAAAAAAATAAACTAATATGGGATGTGATTTTCCTATAAATAACCCCTCTTGTGGACTGGAGCCCTAACCCAAATGTAGCAAAGCCTTTTTTTTCCCCTGGCATTTTACAGGTATTGGCTTGTAACCCCCATCCTCCTGTTGCAGCTGGTTTGCTAATCCTGGAGCTGTGAAGCAGCCAAGGAGTTGGAAGTCTACGGCGCATCTAAGAAGCTTTAATCCTAACATAGAAACTTTTTCTTTTTTAGGTTTAGGCTCTGCCCTGATGGTATGGTACCTATGGTACCTCCTATGGTACCTTTTAATACTTACTGTGCTTTCATCATCATGAAAGAGATGGAAGGGAGGAGAAAAGCTGGCAGAGTAGATGTAAACGAACAGGCTTTTTCTTCTCTATTTTAGCAAATGGACAAAATGGTTGGAGGAAACAAATAACCATACTTTAATAGCTCCCTGCCACATGTCATGTGCATGTATAATTTTTTGTTTTAATGTAAAATACATGGAGGAAAGAAATTCTAGCTAGCAAAGCCAGCATTCTTCATTCTTTGCAGTTGGAGAATCTGCATTTTTCATTATGGTAAGCCATTGATAGATTTTCTCAGTTGTGGCAATTGACCCAAGAAGAGGAAAACAAAAAAAGAATTTCTAGTGGTTTTATTAAATGCTATTAAGTTTGGAAAGCTGATGGAACATGGCTTTGGAGCAGATCCATGAAAATCAAGGTGGTTTTAGCAGCTTTTGTGGTCTCTTTTTGCTGACTCTGACTATTCTCTTCCTAGGAGTCTGAGACATCCTTTTCAGAGGCACACAATGGAGACTGACCGGTACCCAGAGGCACAAGGAGATAGAGAAGTCCAGGATGATCAGATAAGGTCACCACCAAATGAGATGGTGGCTGAAGAGCCAGAAGTTGTCCTAATAGCGGCTTCCCAGGTCCAGGTTCCACCAGAGAACCTGGATGATGACTCTGTTGAAGACCTTGACACCATTCCACAAAGGAATCCTCCCAACCCTGTGGCCTCCAGGCAAAGATTCAGGAAGTTCCACTATGAGGACTCAGCGGGGCCAAGGGATGTGC
The DNA here is from genome assembly GCF_964194135.1 of Talpa europaea. Lineage (NCBI taxonomy): Eukaryota > Metazoa > Chordata > Mammalia > Eulipotyphla > Talpidae > Talpa > Talpa europaea. The sequence continues at coordinate 11,973,649 of NC_140076.1, forward strand.
TGCGACATCTCCAGGAGCTTGCTGGACAGTGGCTGAGACCTGACAACCACACAAAGGAACAGATCGTGGAAATGCTAGTGCAGGAGCAATTCCAGGCTGTTATCCCCGAGGAGCTCAGAGATCGGGTACAGAGATATCAGCCTGGGATCAGAATCACTGGCTAAGTCTTGCTGCCTGCTGCTTGCTCAGCCTACGTGTGAGAAGTAGCCAGAGGTCTCTGGAGCAAGATCCAACTGCAGCCAGGGGAAGTCTGAACCCTGGTTTTCTTTGAGCTTTCCTTTAGTTAGTCTGAACCTTGGTTTTCTTTGAGCTTTCCTTTAGGGGAAGTCTGAACCTTGGTTTTCTTTGAGTTTTCCTTTAGTTAGTTATTATAAGAATCAATCAAAACCTATTTCTGGACCTCTCTTTGATGAGGCAGCTCTATTTTTTGGGACCATGAATTCCAGAAGGAATTTTTGTGCTGTCTTGTTAGGATAGTCAGCTTACTGCTTGTGCCTGCTCTGCTGAAATGCCTCCCTTTTTGCACTTTCTGTCATGCTTTAATATATTGTTTTTATGTATCCAAAGCGGTTATTGCTTTAACTTTCCAAATTCTTAATTTTCACAGGGGTACCATGATTAGAAGCTTCTGTAATTCCACCGGGGCCAAGGTGGAATTGAAATATTATGTCCTTGAAATATTAAAGTTTGGTCCTTAATAAAAATGTCCTGTGGCGATTTACTAGTTGAGCACTTAAGTAGTCAGCATTTGAGAAAGGTGAGATAATTATCAATAATAGATGTGAGCTACAGATAAGAACTATCACTATGGCATTTGCTGAACAGGGAAAGAAATACTAACAGGCCTGGCCTATGTTTTCAAAGTCAGAATTTAAATTGGAGAAAACAGGGTCATAAGAGGTAAGTCACTCAGCTGATTTGCACTCTCCATTTCCGTCACCTTTGCTACATCTCATCTTCCTGGGAGAGAACTCCCTCTGAAGACATCTGACAGTGCTGTCTTTTCCTGGCTCTCTGTGTGGACACTAGCCCTTTGGCCAACAGCAGAGGCAGGGCAGTAGCTGTGGTCATGACAGGCCGAGTAAACAGCAGCTGTTTCCCCAGCATGACCCAGGTCAGAGGAACCTTCTGCCTCTTGGCCTGCGTCTTTGCATTTGTAGATCTGCTCCAGTAACAAACTTGGTGCCAATCTGGAAACTAATCTTTTCGGATAGGGACTGGTTAACTTCACTATGGAACTCAAGTTTATGTTGCTGATACTTGTTTAGTATTTCCTGTGCCTTCAGGTCTGTTCTAGGGGCTAGAATACAAATATAAAATGCAGTGTTAAAAAAATGTATAGTTTTTGGGCCTCCCTGGTGATGCAAAGGGTTAAAACGCAACCTATGAAGCTATAAGCAGCCACTGCAGCACGAGTTCAATACCTGGCCAGGGAGCTACCCATGTGGCGCAGCAGACCTTTCCTGACTTGCCCGCTGCTCCCCTCAGCAGTGTTTTTCAGTCAGTCTGCCTGTTCTGTTCCCCACTCTGTCTCTGGTGAATCCTCTCAGCTCCCGCACCTCTAGCCTGTACCCCAGTTCTTGTATGCATAAATAAACAAATCTTTAAAAAAAATAATAAAATGATTAAAACTAGTCTCCGTTTTTATATCTCATTTTGAGAGAGCGTTAAGAAAATATATTTCCTATTTTAAAAAATACATTAAAAGCAGAGAGGAAATAGCCAAGTTGAGGAAGTGATATTTTAAGTAAACATTAGCGTGCATGGGAATGCAGAGGCATATAGTATTGGGGGGATAGTGAATATACAGATGAGTGAACTATGCCTTTTATTGGCTAGGGTAAGATTTTCTGTTCTTAACTTTTTAAAGATTTATTTTATTTATGCGTACATAAATAAAATAGGCCAGAGGTGTGAGGGAAGGCTGCAGAAAGCTTCATAGTGCTGTGCTTAACCCCTTGCGTCACCAGGGAAGCCCCACCTTAGGGATTTTATGGCAAAACAGCTGAGGTTTCCTGAAATGTCTAAACCACAGATTTTTCTCAACCTTGACACTTGGGACAGAATTCTTTTTTTGTGGGTGGCTTACCTGTGCATTGTAGGATAATCAGCAGCCTCTATGCTAGGTGCCAGTAGCATCCCTACTAACGCATGTGACAAGCAAAAGTGTCTCCAGTCTTTGCCAAAAGTAATTTCAAAAGTAAATTTGCCCAAGGTTTAGTAGGCTAGTTCACAGGCCACAGATTGATAAGAGTCCTGCTTTCAAGGCCTCCCTGGTGGTGCAAGGGGTTAAGCACTGCACTATGAAGCAATCCGCAGCCTCTGCAGCACGAGTTCGATCCCCGGCTGGCCAGGGAGCAACCCATGGCTGGGAGCTACCCACATTGTATAGCAGACCTCTCGTGTCTCACCCGCTGCTCCCCTCAGCAGTGTATTTCATTCACTCTGCCTGTTCTTTTCCCCACTCTGTGTCTGGTGAATCCTCTAATCCCCCGCATCTCTGGCCTGTAGCCCACCTCTTGTATGCATAAATAAATAAATCTTTAAAAAAAAATAAAAGTCCTGCTTTCAGGCTTGATGTTGAGAATGCCCTAGGGAAAATGGTACAAATTGGGCTTTCACCTATGACGTGCTCTACGATCAGATTAGGTTAATTGATGTTTTATTTAATCCGTGAGTTCACCTATTCACGTAAAGAGACTTATTTTACAAATGAGAAAACAGACCCAACAGTTAAATAACATAGCAAGTAAGGACCTCCCTGGTGGTGCAAGGGGTTAAGCACAGCACTGTGAAGCTATTCTGCAGCCTCTGCAGCACTAGTTTGACTTCCTGTCAAACAGGGAGCTACCCACATGGCACAGCAGACCTCCCCTGTCTCGCCCACTGCTCCCCTCAGCAGTGTATTTCAGTCAGTCTGCCAGTTCTGTTCCCCATTCTGTCTCTGGTGAATCCTCTCATTCCCTGCATCTCTGTCCTGCACCCCAGTTCTGGTATACATAAATAAATAAATCCTAAAAAAAAAAAAACCATAGCAAGTAAGTGGTAGAACTAGAATCTGAGCCTTGAATTTCTGCTGCTTCATCTTAGACTTTTTCCATAATCTCTGGAAGTGTTAATTTATCAAGTATCTACAATTGAAAGCAACATTGCTTAGATTCATTTAATAGAGAAAAAGTGAAAAAACATACTTTCTAGGTAGCTCTTATTAGCACTTTTTAAGGTAAAAGAAATATTTGCATGTAGATAGAAAAATCCAACAGTACAGAGGGGTATAAAAGAAAAATTTATGTATCTGCCCAGAAAATAAGAATTACACATCTGCAAGCAATACACACCTTGTGAATACACACCTATCTCTTGTGATACTTTTGCAAAAATATGCCTGTGTGTGTTTGTTCTCCAGAGGTCTTTTTTTCCCACACCTATCATGCCATGAATTCATAAGGAAGGGGTTCCCAGCAGCCCAGGCTCTTTCCCACTGGTTCTCACTGCTGCGCTCGGTGCAGAGTCCAAGTACCTTTTGGTTTCCTTTTTCCTCATCATTTACTTTCACATGTTCAGGAAGCTGTCTCAGCTCTTAGAGTGCTTAATATGCTCAATAGGAACATTAATTCCCTTGGCAAGGATCTTACCCTGTTTACTGCAGTGCCAGCTGCATGCTGGGTAATATAGACATTTCCAGTTTTGCCATGGTTACGTATGTGGGACATCCTTTGTGAACAGAGCCCATCGCCTTGGTGCCTACAATATCACCTTTCTTGTAGATTTGTGTGTATGTGGCCCAGAGAACTGCTCCATGTTTTCTAAAAGGCCTTGAGAACACAGCCTGGTGCCTCTCCTTTTTCCCTTTGTGTTGGTTGTTTTGGCATCTTTCTGGAAGTTGGTGATTTTGAATAAAAGTCTAAAAGAATTTTTAAAATTTATTTTATTTATGCATACAAAAACTGGGGTGCAGGTCAGAGATGCAGGGGGTCAGAGGATTCACCAGAGACAGAGTGGGGAGCAGAACAGGCCGATCTACTGAAATACACTGCTGAGGGGAGCAGTGGGCAAGACAGGAGAGGTCTGCTGCGCCATGTGGGTTAAATCCCTGACCGGGGATTGAACTCATGTTGCAGTGGCTGGTGATAGCTTGATAGTGCTGAGACTTAATTCCTTGCACTACCAGGGAGCCCCCAAAAGGCTTTAATTTTTTTTTCTTGAACAGTAAAAAATGCAAAGGTAGAAGATTTAGATGTAGAGTTAAGCCTCCAAAGCAGAACTGAGATTTAGAGAGGTAAGTGACACCAGGGCTCACCTTTTTCTGAAGCAGAACAGGTACGCTTCCCAGCATCCTGTGTGCTAGTTCTTTCCCATGTGACTACCAATATCTGTCAATGTGATCTCCTGAATCAATCTAATGAGTATTGTGGTTTTTTAAAAAAGATTTATTTAATTTTGCATTCAAGAGCTGGGTGTAGGCCAGAGGTGCAGGGTGGTAAAAGGATTCACCAGAGACAGAGTGGGGAACAGAACAGGCAGATTGACTGAAATACACTGCTGAGGCGAGTCAGAAGAGGTCTGCTGCGCCATGTGGGTGGCTCCCTGACTGGGGATCAAACTTGTGCTGCAGTGACTGCCGATAGCTTCATATTGCTAAGGCTTAACCCCTTGTGCCACCAGGGAGGCTCTCCTGAATAAGTCTAGACCCCATTTTAAAGAACCCTAAACATTTTCTTTAAGTGGTGGGGGGGGGAGGGCCATGTGAAAGAGCTGTAGTGAACTCTTTCTACAATGTCTCATGTTTACGATTTTCTGGTTGTGAATATTTCAACTCCAAGTTCCACAAAGAATAATTTCATCTCATTATTGAAAAATGCTCCAAATGACTGCTGGTAAAAACCAGCATTGGGACCACGAGGTAATAAGAGACTCCTAGCAACTGGCTAGGGCCATAGAAAAAAATATATCATCTGTTGGGCAGCTATTGCTTGAACACTGAGTGGGTACCAGGTCCTGGCTGCTGGAGAGAAGGCCACCTCCGGACAATGTGGAGGCCCTGAGGAGTCTGGCATGTTGGTGACTGGAGAATTTAAGCATAACTGACCTCAGGAGTATCACGTGTGATCACTTTTCTCAGGCAGCTCACTACAACGCGCTTGACAATGACTTTACTATTTTGCTAAACATTTTCTTTCCACCCACTGCCGTGCATGTATTGGACATTTTCCCTTGGCCTGGAATGCCCCCACCCTCCCCCAATCTTTGCCAGCCTACTCCTATTCATGCTTCACCATGCTGATAAGCATGGTCACCTCCACATAGCCTTTGATTCCTGCCTTGAGTTGGCGTCCAAAGCCCTCCTTGTGAGCTCTGATAACTCTTTGGCTTTAGTTCTCGCTCAGTCCCTGTTCATTCAGGAAATATATATTATGTCCCCAAAATGTGATGTCTTGTTCTAAGTACCACACCATAGTGCAGCTTCTAGCTTGTGTCCCCAGCAGATTGTGAGGTCCATGAAGAGGGAATCTCTATGTTCTTGGCCTCCAACCCAGGGGTAGCCCATGGTTGACCGGGAAGGGGCAGTGTAGTTTTTGTAGAAGACGTGTTTACTCCCTGATTTAAGGAGTAAATAACTAGAGATCAACGTTACGCTGGGGGCAGAGCAGGGGGTGAGATTATTAATTCTCATTCAAAGGCTGGAGATGGGAGTAAAAATACAACCCCATCCCCAATCCCCACCACCACCACCACCACACCCCCTGCCCCCCCCCCCCAAAAATGAGAGGCTCTCACTCAGTCTTCACTTGGGTGGCTGCCTTCCTTCTCCCTGCTCCTGACCTTGCAATCAGGTGAGGTTAACTGCCCCTTGGTTGTCTCTGCTTGAAAGCCCAAGGACCCTTTGGGTGCTTAGCAACAACCTGACTGCTCAGAAAGGCGATTTGGACGCTGGGTGTGTCTCCTGGGCAGGAAGCCACCGACACCACCGGGGCCTCCCCTTCACTTCCTCTGAGCCAAAACTCCGCCTCCAATTGGGGCCACCACTTAGTGTTTTGGAGCCCTGTTTTAGGAGCACAAAGGGGCAGTTTCCAGCACTTCCGGGGTGTGCTTCAGTCCACACACCTGTCTTGTTCTTATTTCCTGCTAGGATCCCCCAGCACCACCACTAAATGCTATTGTATGTGAATTTGCTTGTTTAGGGGAAGATTCAGTTTGTGGTTTTTTCCCTCAGCTGACCTTTGGTCTCTTTTCTTTCGAGGCCCTCTCTCCAGCAGTACCATCTTCTCATTTCCATCCTTAACTTCTGTCCATAGAATCTCATTCTTTCCATCCCACTCCTCTGTCTTTTTCACAGCCGCTATACCTCGTAACCAAGTCTTGCAAAAAATTTGGTATTTCTCAAAAAAGCACGTGTTTTGTTTTTTAGGTTACTACCACTGCTGTTGTGATCTTTAGCGGTTTTGTTTTTTAAAATTTAATCATGACATGTATCCTGAAAGTGCTCACATCATACTTGTTGGACAATTTTCTCAGATTAACATGCAGTATTAACAGCACCTCAGATGCCTCCCTCCTGCCCTTTTCTAGTCATTAAACTCCTGAAAGTTAACTGCTATTTGGATTTCTATTGCCCTGGAATACAGAGGCCTGTCTCTGAGACAAATGGAATCAGCAGTGTATCTATGCCCTTGTGTGTCTGGCTTCCTGTATTCAACACGGTGTCTGTGAGTTTCATCTATTCCTAAGTATCCTGCCTTTCCATGCCCATGTACCTGGACAAGCCTGTTCTTTCTGCCAGGCCAGCATGCCCCACCCTGGCCTGGCCAGTCTGTGCAAGTCCTCTAGACTCACATCAAACCTCTTCCTTTGGGAAACTTTCCCTCATTAACTCTGGGGTTGAATCCTAGCTCCTTCACTCACCAGCTATGTGATGCTGGGTAAGAGTTACTAACCTCAAGTCTCTTCTTTATTAAAGATCCTTTTTTTAAAAATATGTCAGCGTTCTTGTGAATTTTAAGTGAAATATACATATTAAATAGAAAGATGTCTGGAGCTTGGAGCATAGGAAATAAATATAAGTGTTAGATATAACTATTGTGAATACTCTTGCTTTTCTTAATTCCTTAGACCTTTGTACATACCCTTGTCCCAGCAGTTATTTTAATTTTTGTTTGTTATGCTATAAGGCCTTAATTCCTTGAGTAGGGGTTATATCTTCGCTCATTGTATTTCTTCAATAGATATTTATTCAATATACACTATATTCTAGTACTGAGGGTAACTAGATGCTATATTCTAGTACTACAGTGGTGAAAGTGTTATAGAGCAGCCCCGATATTAAACGGGTTCCTGGCTGTGGGTCCTCACCCGCGCGCTTTAAAGAGACTTATGAATACTCTACTACAGACACACACAAAAGGGTTAATAAAAGGTTTATTTACAAGAGAAAAAGAAAATAAGGAAAAGGTACAACTCAGGGAGAAAATAGGGAAATAAAGTCTTTAATGCGTCCTACCCGATCCGACGACCTGGAAACCCAAAGTCACTCTCAGAGCTGACCGGACGCTGCAAGCTGGCCGAGAGCCTAAAATGGAGAGCCCCCCAAAGCCCATGTGTCTGCCTTTTGTATCCACCTGGCTGCTTAACCCCACCCTCAGGTCCCAGCCACCTTCCCTTTGGTGGTGATGGGATTTGGAGTTCCCAGTGTCTTTGGCTTTGACCTGGGGTGGGGGTGGAGTCCACAAAGCCTATATGGAATTTGCTTTGGGACATCCTTTTCCCCCTAACAATTCCCCCCTTTCACTTGTTGCCACCATTTCCATGGTGATGAAGATCGAATATATGGAGGTTGGGATGCAGTCTCAGATGAACATTTTGCCAGTGTCTTTGGCTTTGACCTGGGGTGGGGGTGGAGTCCACAAAGCCTATATGGAATTTGCTTTGGGACATCCTTTTCCCCCTAACAATAGAAGTGCTTGAACTTACTTTTTAGTGGGAGGAGACAGAATAAGAAAAGTAAAGGGTGAGAATTTTCAAGAGTGATAAGCTCTCTAAAGGAAATTAAACTGTGATGTGACAGTGAGTTTGTGGGTGCTGGATGGAAAGGAAGACTTCTTGAAGAGGTGATATGTGAGCAAAGACCTGCAGGGTGAAGAGAGGCAGGCATGTGTAGAGTAGGAGTAAGAACAGCAAGTACAAAGGCGCTGAGGTACATACAGTTAGGTCTGAGGAACAATAAAGAAAGCAGCATGGTTGGAGCCCAGTGGATGAGTGCACAGATCCAGAGGGGGTGAGAAATATGGACAAAAGCCAGGAGAAGTCATTTTTTTTTTGAAAAGCACTCAGAGCATTTAATGAACCTTCCTCCAAGTGGCTTCAAGCTACCAGGACACAGGCCCCTCCCACACCCTTAATCTTCTCCTCAGCTCTTCTACTGAAGAATTTGGCCTTGAGGATCACAGGCTGCTTTGGAAGCATTCCCTTCCCCAGAACTTTGTAGTAGCCCGCTCGCACCACATCAATGATGGGAGCAGCTCTGGTCTTATTTTTGGCAGCATTTACCTGAGTCTGCTCAGTGACCAAGGTCCACATTTTATCATGGTTGACAGTTGGGCAGAAGCTCTGATTCCTCTTTAAGTGGTAGTGGGGGCATGACTGGACACTGAGCAGGTTTCCTGATCCAGCAGACGGGGTAAAGGAAGAGTCAGAGTCCTCAGTGGTTTTGCAGGTTTTTATTGAGATTGCCAGGTACACGGCAGGCAGGGGCGCTGGGGGACCTATAGGCTGGCAGGCCTCCCAGCCCCCAGCAGGTCTTCACTCTGGGCTCTTGGGCCTTCTCTCACATTCTCTCTGCTCTTCCTATGGCTCTGCTTCTCTCTTGGCTTCTGCTGGCGTCCCCGTGACGCTGCTCTCAAAAGTCCAGTCTCAGCCCAGGTGAATCCCCTCTACCTATGCCCACACCCTATTCCAGGCATGCATTCAGGACCGCAAGGATCCATCATCTATCCTGATAGCGGGAGGGCAGAAAAGCCTGACATTTTTCCTTACCCTACAGTGGTAATGCCTCATACCAACTTTCCCAAAGTAACCTGGGTGATATTTGTCAAAGTTGATCCTGTGATGACGCAGGCCACCAGCATTACCTCGGCCTCCAGGGTGCTTCTAGTGCTTTCTGATACGGCCGTGGCAGTGGCTCATGGCTCACATGGCCCTGAAGTTTCTGGGTCTTCCTCAGTCTGGATGGCCTGTTGGCGGCGCAGACGAAAGAGCCCAGGATAAGTCATTTAAGGGATTAAGTAGAGAGCACATTTTTGTCTCTGAGGTGCCTAGCACATAACAGCTACTCATTGACATTTGAATATTGATTATAACAGGGCTTGCCATTTGGCCCACGAGAATGTTCTTAGATCATTTCAAGTTCAAGTTTCATTGTTGTGCTAAGTATACATGGTAGGGTTCCTCCTTCATGGGGATGGAGTTGTTCAGTTACTTCTAGACTTTTCTCTCCTCTACCTAGTCTCATTCATCCTTCTTCAATGACCCAGATTATCTCCACCAGATATGTAAGAGAGATGGAGGCAAGCCTGGGCCAGTTAGAGAAGAGTCAAGTAGGAAACAGGTTTGGTTAGTTTCTCTCCTTTCACTTGTCTCCAAGAAGGATCCAGGTACTTGGAGAAGTGTCACGCTGTGGCACAAAGTGTGGAGGGGGACTGAGCAGCAGAAGGGGCTGTGTGTGTGTGTTTGGGGGGGTCCCTCAATCAGAGATGGTGGAATAAATATAACTGCAGTAGTCATCACCCCTTATGGTGGGGCAGGGCCAGACCCGGAGAACATATGAAGTCCTAGCAGCTGAATGGGGCTTCTAGCTTCTCTTTCCCTGGGTCATGACCAGGGAAAGAGTCTTAGTGATAGGAATTTTGGCAACAACATCACATTTAGTAATAACAGTCAGACTGTATTTGAGTTTTATTTAGTCATTTCTAACTTTTTATGAAAACTATATTTGAGAAAAAACACAGGAACCAAACGTACAGAATAACAAGAATTATAAAGCAGATACTCAAGTCATCACCACCCAGGTCATGAAATAGATTGTAACCGAGACTGTTCTCTGGCAATGCCCCATCCCCTCCAGATCACAACCTCTTTCAGAGACAGCCAGTGACCAGATTTTTGGCCTTATCCAATCAGTTGAAGGCTTGAATAGAATGAAAACGCTGACCCTTCCTTAAGTAAGGGAGAAATTTTCCTGGATTTGCATTTTGCTGAATCTCAAGCCTGTTGGTCTTTGTACTACAACTAAAACAGCAGCTTTTCTGGTTCTCAGGCCTCAAGACTTGGGGTGGAACTACACCAACAGCTTGCCAACACACTCTGTAGATCTTGGGACTTAAGGAGATAATTTTAGAAAGTCAGGTGGGTGCCAGATCCCAGAGGAGAACCCAGAATGTCTGGTTAAAGGACTTTGAATTTCATTTTGAAGACAAGAAAATACTGAGGGTTCCTGCTCTGGGAAATGACTTAAGAGCTGAGGACTGGGAAGATGAAGACTGTGAGGCACAAAATGAACTAAAAGAGACTTTTAAAGGAAGCCTCTAGAAATTGGATACTAATTTTGTGGGTGCAGGATCTGTGATGTAGACAAGGTTGGGAGCCCTTGAATGTAAAGGGTGCAGAGTCAAATGCACATACAGGAAGTACAGGACCTGGAGCAGGTGGACACTGGAAGACGATTTCAGTGGTGCTGATGGGACTTCTGAGTATGTGGAAATTTGGAAATTGGGGTGGAAAGAGTAGAGATTTGGGTCAGCTACAGAAAGGGTGGTGGCAAGGACAGACAGGGACAGACGTGGGGGACAGGGATGTCAGAAAAATTCATGGAATCTTGCAGTTGTGACAACAATCTTTTTATCCTGGCTCAAGTGGTATAGAGAATTTATTGACTAAAGTGACTGAAAATTGCTTACTTTTTAAAAGTTGGATTTTGTTTAATTTTTTTTTAAGTGAAAACTGAAACAAGACTGGATTCAAGGACTCAAAAAAATGTGAACAGAACTTGTTTCTCTGTCTCCACCTCTCAGTTCTGTTTTTCCCCTCTGCCTTGGTCTCATATTAGGCAATCTCTCTCCTTCCAGAGGGAAGATGGCTACTGCAAAGCCATGATTTCATCCTTCCCTCAGCAGATAGATATATTCAATCAGACAGCTCTAACCAAAGCCCCAGAATTGAATCTCATTGATTTTCATTGGGTCACGTGCCCGCTACTGAAATGCACTGGTAAGAGCGCTCTAAAATGTTCTGATTGGGGCCTCCCCGGTGGCGCAGCGGTTGAGCGCTGGGTTGCGAAGCTGCCCGCGGCCTCTGCGGCGCCGGTTCGATCCCCGGCTGCTCCCCGGCCACCAGAGGAGGGTCCCACATGGCGCGCAGACCTCTCCTGCCGCCCGCTGCTCCCCTCAGCAGTGTACTTCGGTCCTTCTGCCTGCTCTGCTCCCTGCTCTGGCTCTGGTGAATTCTCTCACCCTCCCGCACTTCTGACTGTACCCAGTGCATGTATAAACAAAAACAAACAAACAAAATAAATAAATAAATAAATAAAAAACATGCCTCTATTAAAAAAATAAATAAATAAAATGTTCTGATTGATGATGATCATGTATCTATCTTTGCAACTGGGGTAGAGTCACCATCTCTAGAACCACAGGGATTGAGAATTGGGGAAGAAGCTGCTCCAGGAGAAAAGGAAGTGCTGTTACCAGAAGGAGGATGAATGGACACTGGGCTGGTAACCGCAGAGGATGAAGAGCTGGAGACCTGCAGGTTGCCCCTCTTGTTAAAATGAGGCAGCTGGCCTTTGGGATAATGGAGATGGGGCACTAGCAAGCCGGGGTCTGGGCCAATAGCAAAAGGAGAGGTAGATTGGGGCCAACTAATAATGCCACTGCCTTTTGGGGCCGTGAAAAGGTGGGGGAGGGTCCTTCTGACAAAAACCTGACACCATCATAGATAAAGTGTTAACTAACTCCTTGTCCTCAGAATAAAGGCAGGAAAAGTCAAGTATTTGGGTAACACCCCATCAAGATACTGCTGTTGATGGAAAGGGCAGACATTGTCTGGGGACATTCTTGATTTTGTGAGACAGGATGAAGGAAAGGTCACTGCTAACTAGGCCTGCAAAGAGAGAAAACATAACCAATTTCCCCTTACATTTAAGAAACCAACATTAAACAACAGTCAAAAGCAGGTTAAATTCCAACTGTAGGAGATTTATCAGGTAAATATTGTAATGCCCACATCATAGAATGCAATCTTTAAAAATGATGCTTTATTTGACATAGGAAGATGTTCACAATGTAATTTTCAGAGAGAAAGGCAGATAAACAAATACGTATTTTTCTGACAAATATATATATGTATATCTACAAAGTTATGAACCAAAGTGTTAATTGTTGGTATCATAAGGGTAGGAGTATAGCTGCAGCTTATGACCTCCTATCTCTAGAATAAACTTCTTGGGTAGGGCCTCCCTGGTGGCTCAAGGGATTAAGCACAGCACCGTGAAGCTATCTACAGCCTCTGCAGCACCAGTTCGATTCCCGGTCAGGGAGCTACCAACATGGAGCAGCAGATCTCTCCTGTCTCTCCCGCTGGTCCCCTCAGCAGTGTGTTTCAGTCAGTCTGCCTGTTCGGTTCCCCACTCTGTCTCTGGTGAATCCTCTCACCCCCTGCACCTCTGGCCTGTACCCCAGTTCTTGTATGCATAAATAAATAAATTAAAAAAACCCCAAAACCTTTTGAGTTGTGGTGAATTAGAACCAGCCTCTGGGTCCAAGTCCCTGCCCTGCAACTGTGCCACTGGTGGGCTTGGTGACCTTGAGCAAGTCCTTTAACACTTCTAAACCTAGTTGAGACATCAATAAATGTGGGTAAGAGTTCTTAACTCATAGAGTGAGTGTATTACTTTAGCCCCATGCCTACAGTATAGTAAACACTCAGAACAGAAGTTGTTCTCCTTGTGTAATTTCAAATTCCAAAAGAAAATGATTATTAAATCAGACATATTAGAAATGTGTCTTGGTGAAATAGCTGTGGTAGTTTCAAAAAAATGAACTATGAAGATGGTTATTTTCCTCTAACCCTGCAAACCATCTGAGGACAAGACAATGAAGGTTCTTATTCTCCTGAAGCTTGGCCATTAGCACGGAAAACATTGATGACCAGGTACTGTGAGGAAAGGGTGATCAGGAAGGCTGTGACTTTGTGGGCTGAAAGTCAACCGAAGGTCTGGTGCAGAAAAGAGTAGAGGAAACAGGACGTGCAAGGGCTTGCGGTGGGGAGGAAGTCTCTAAGTCAAAAGACGGCCCGTGGGGCTGGAGCAAAGGTAGAGAGAAGCAGGGCACAGGCCTGGGGAGTCAGGAGGCCATGCACTTGCAGTGATCTTGGGCAAGTCACTGTTTCTCTTTGAGAAATTTCTGTAAAATAGGAATGATAATACTCTGCTTCATACGGTTGCAAGGATCAAAGGAAATATTAATGGACGCGCTCTGCAAACACCTGTTCAGAATGTTACAAATACCACCTTTGGAAAAGGAGTCGCCAAGCTCAGTCTCGAACCAGCGAGCCGCACAGGTGTGCGCTTGCGCGACAGGCGGGCGGAGCTGGGCCTAGGGAGGCTGCAGGCCCCGCCTCTCGTCGCCCCGCCTCTCCTCGCCTCCTGGCCCCGCCCACTTCCGCGGGTACCCAACCGCGCGCCCTGCGTGCTGACGTCAGGCGCGTGCCCCTGTCCGGCAGCCGAGGAGACCCCGCGCAGTGCTGCCAACGCCCCGGCGGAGAAGCTGAGGTGAGTGCGGGGCCCGAGGCTCCCCGCGGGAGCGGTTCCCCCGCCGTCCCGTCCCCGCCGCGCCGCCCCCCGCCTCTCCCTGTCCGCGAGGACCCCCGGCCTGTGGGGCTCCGGGGCGCCTGGGAGCGCGAGGCGGGGGGGTGCCGGCTCGCGCGGCGCCGTCCTGGCTCGCGCGGGTCCGGGCTCTGAGGGGAACCGAGGGCTGGGGTTCTCGGGGTGAGGGCGAGGGGCGCCCGTCGGCCGAGGGGTGCGCGGCCCGGGCGCGGGGTGCCGGTGTGAGGGCGCGGGCGGGGCCGGGCTGTCACCGGGCGGCGGCGGAAGGAAGGGGTCACACCCATCCCGCCGCCGGGACTCCCCTCCCCCCGGCCCGGCCCGGCCCCGCGGGCCCGGGGTGTGCGGGGGGCGGGCGGCGGGCCGGGGCTCCCTGGGCCGCGGGGCGCTCGCGGGCGCCCGCGGCGAGCGGGGTGTGGGGGGCCGGGGCGCCGGGGCTGGGGCTGCCGGTTGCGCTCTGGCTTCGACTTCCTGCTTCGCCCGGCGGCGCCGCGGACATTTTGCGGCGGGCGGGGGAGGGGAGCGGAATCGCGAGCGCGGCGGGGAAGTGGCGGGGGGGGGGGGCGGGGGGGGCCGCGGGGCGGGGGCGCCGGGGGGGGGCGGGGACGACCGCGGCCGCAGACCGCCCCGGGCCCTGCCTGCGGCGCGCGGCGCTCGGCGGCTCCGCAGCCCGACGCCGGGCCGGCCGGCCGGGGGGGTCTGGCCGCGGCGTCTCCGGTCTCCTTTATTCCTGCCTCGCGCGAGTCCTGCGCCCGTGCCCTTCGCTTCTCCAGCGCGCCCTGCCTGGTCAGCCGAAGCTTCCCTTTCGGGGAGTTACCCAAGCACCTCGCGAAACTGTCGTTCCGCCGCTTGCCTAATTCCTCTTATGAGGGGGAAATTTTCTTTGTTCGCTTGTTTTTTCCTCCCCTTTAAGTCCGAGAGAAAATGCAGGGTGGAAGATTACGTCATCGCAATATAAGGGGTGAGAGTTTTAACTCCTACAAGTCAGGGACTCACCAAAATTCAGATCGCGTTTTGCAGCCTGGGTTGGTCACCGGCTGGTCTTATCCTGCCTGCTTTGCAGCGAAAGGTATTCAAGGGTGAGATTTTGGAACCCCAGCCGGCTCAGATGCATCTCGAAGCGGGGAATGTGAAATATCTCAAGATTAGCTTGTGCTGGGGAAGAAACGTAAGACAGCCCCTTTTACAGCCACTCGAGTGAGCAGTAACTTTTAAAGATCCCTTTGTTGCTCGAATGAAGTGAATTTATTAGTGGCAGCATTGCTTTGGTGCAAAAGGACTTCCCCAGATGGTTTGACTTCTTCCATATCACGCTGACTGATGCAGACTGTGGCCTAAATGGACTGACGTGCGTTTTTTGGGGCAAAGGTGTGGTGAAATTTGTTCATTTTTCTCCTAGTCTTTGCTTGCTAGACACTTTACTTTTGTAGTTCATAACAGGTTTTGGATTTTTAACCAACAAAACTTGAGTAACATCTTTGGACTTTTGGGGGGGTGGTCACAGTATTTGTTCCTCAGAATGTTAGGTCCATCCTAAATTGTGTGCTCTTCCTTGACTACAGAATGCAGTCGCACAGGAAAATGTTAGCGTTCTGAGACGAATGAGATCCAATTGTGTAATGCATCGTTATAAGGCTAGTTCTTGTTGGAGCAGGTACTTTCCTATTGTTTCTCATTTGTAGAGAGAACAGATTGCTTGTTAAGAAACACTTTAAAAGCAGTAGGTCGGTTTAAATCAGCTTTTTGTAGTGTGTAGGTGTAGATGATTGGATAGGTGTGGAACTTGGCTCTTCTGAAGTACATTTGTTTGCCATAATGTGGTATCTTTGTTCAAGAAATAAAAATGTAATACTTAGCTGCTGCCTTACTTCTTGAGTCTTGTATCTTTAGAAGCTTATATACCACTTGCATTTTTTACTTTTACAATACAGCAGGAGAGTTAGAATTTACCAGTCTTAGACTGAGACAAGGAGATAAGATGCTGGTAATTAACTCACCATTAAAAAATGAGCTCTTTTTCAGTAATCTCTTAAAGATCTGAAAGGTATCATAGCCTCCTAAAATGTTTTCATATAATCAGCATCTGTGTTCAGTTAAACTTAATTTTTTTTGGAATCTAAGTCAGGGCATAAAGGAAACGTGAGATTCTTAAAGCTTATCAAGCATTCTGTAACTTAAGGTTTGCTATCATTTATTAGGATTCTTTTTCTTGTAATTTTATAGTCTATTAAAAACCATTTCTGCTTATTTTCAAAATGGCTACACCAATAAAATGTTTTGATCCAAGAGCTGTCACATTTGGATAACTTCGAAGTACAGTTTACATTGCTCCTGGGAATATTAGTGACAGGCATTTTTGGAAGTAAATGTCAAATTGTGCATTTATTTATAGGTGCATTTTTAAAATTTTATTTTTTTATTATTTTATTATTAAAAGATTTATTTATTTTTGCAAACAAGAGCTGGGTACAGGCCAGAGATGCAGGGGGTGAGAGGATTCACCAGAGACAGAGCAGGGAGCAGAACAGGCCAACTGACTGAAATACACTGCTGAGGGGAGCAGCGGGCGAGACAGGAGAGGTCTGCCTCACCATGTGGGATTCTCTCTGGCTGGCCGGGAATCGAACCCACGCTGCAGAGGCTGTGGACAGCTTCACAGCGCTGTGCTCAACGCTCTGCGCCACTGGGGAGGCCCCCCATAGGTACATTTTATTTTATTTTAAAAAATTTATTTATGGATACAAGAGCTGGGGTACAGGCCAGAGGTGTGGGGTGAGAGGATTAAGTGGGGAACACAACAGGCAGAGTGACTGAAATACACTGCTGAGGGGAGCAGTGGGTGAGTCAAGAGAGATCTGCTGCGCCATGTGGGTCAGCTCCCTGACCCCAGATTGAACTCATGGTGTAGTGGCTGCGGATAGCTTCATAAATTGTGTCTTAATCCCCTGCGCCACCAGGGAGGCCCCTCTATAGGTACATTTTAAATGCATTTCTTTGTTTTAGGTTTTGTCTTTTTCTGAGAGGATAAGGAACATTTAGTGAGGAGTGGAGGTAATTATTTTAACTTATGTCCTATAAATGGATCTGTATATCCTACATTAAAAGACTCTTCTAGGCTTTTGTGTTGATTCCTTATTTAGCATTCTTTTTCAAGCATATTAGTTTCCCCCACTAGAATGTACATGCCATGAGGGCAGGGTTTTAATTGGCATGGTCACCTGTCTGTGGCACCTAGAATAGTGCTGAACACATAGGGGTATCAAGACAAGTTTGTCAGATGGATAATTTGATGATGTCTGAGCGTTAACACTTTCTGCATTTTCCCTAGACCCACGGTGGACTGTTTCCTGGACTCCTTTTCAGTCTAGTCAGCGGTATCCTTACTTGGGCTCACTGAAATGATGAGCACTGGTCTAGTCCTGCTCGACCTTGTCCCTCTGTTTGGTCCCGTGAATTCTGCCGCTGTACCGTTTGGACAGTTTACACTCCTTAGAGAGCCTTGTCTGATGACCAGTTCTTAATCTCCTAGAAATTATTCAGACCTTAATGTTTGTATTCTCTACTTCTTTGTTTGCAAATAGCAACTTATTTTTGCTCCTTCTTCCTCAGTGCTCAGCAGTGTCAAATTCCTGGTCATGTTATGCTTTGTTCCTTAACCAGTTTCTACTTTCAGTTCCCCTTCAGCCCAAAATATTTTTGCTAAGGTGGTTTTCTTAACTTGTTCATTTCAGCTGTGTCTGCCACTGCAGCTATTATAAATTCTGAATGTCAACCTCTTTCTCAGCAGTCACCCCTGGGATGTTGTTCTCAAACTGTCAGGTGTTTACCCAAATAGTGTCCCATTAAAAAACTATATTTGACAGAGATTTTTTTCCCTCAAATATTTAGTTATTGTGCTGAAGTTGGGAACAGTTTCTAATAGAGCAAAAAACTGTATATTGTTAGGTTGTGTTATTCACCTGCTTGCATTACGTCACCTGAAGAAAACCTCTGACTTGGGCTTTTTTGCTCACTGTTCTTTTTTTAATGCTTCACACTTTAACACTTGCATCATTTTCTCCAAAAGTAAGTCATTTCAGTTTGCCATTTTAGTTTCGCCTCTGCTGTTTTCTTGACAGATATACTTTATTATAATTATTAAAAGTGTGGACTCTGGAACCAGACTTCCTGGGTTCAAATCCTGCCATTTATTACCTACGTGTAGCCTAAGTAATGTCTTTGCGACTCAGGTTTAGCTTCTGTAAAATATGTCTAGCAGTAATCCCTATTGCACACTGTTATAGAATCAAAACTATTATCCACGTGAAATATTTAAGACTTATGGGCACATAGTAAGTGCTCTGTAGTTGTTTGCTCTTGTTATTATAACTCTGTTAGGTTCCTACCTTTGAGAAGCTACCTGTTTTCCCCAGACATCAATATTTTAATAACATAACCATCCTTTCTTGATTATTCTCGTGTGACCATAAAATTTATTAAATGAGGTGGTGCTTTAAGTTTTTATTCATTATCTTAACTGGTATCATAGAAACAAAGAGTGTGAAGTCTTAAGTATGCTTTGTTGTGGTCTATAGACCAGCAATATAAGCATTATCTTGGAGCTCAATAGAAATTTAAGGCTTCATCGAAGTACTGCTGATTCAGAAACTGTTTTTAACAAGATTCCCCACATGATTTTTATGCACATTAAAATTTGAGCACCTTTAGGACTGCTAGAATGACTGGTAGGTATCTTAACAGTGTTGAGTGCTTTATTTTTATTTATCCCTCTACTGAAGTATAACCTGGTTTCTTGTGGGTAGTGTACCAGAATTTATTGCAGGGATCGTAATCTGAAGGTGAATGTGAAGCTTATTTGACTTCTAAAGGAATTAAAATTTGCTTATTGTGTACAGTCACCTCATGTGTGTGCTTATGATCAGGAACTAATGTGCTGTTGAAAGTTATAATGTGTCAGACCTCCCTGGTGGCACAAGGGGTTAAGTCTCAGCACTGTGACTTTATGGGCATGTCATAGGAGTTCAAGCCCCCTGCCAGGTTGCTAACCCACAAGGCACAGCTGACCTCTCTTGTCTGGCTCTGGCCCGCTGCTCCCCTCAGCAGTGTGTTTCAGTACATCTGCCTGTTGTGCTTCCCACTCTGTCTCTGGTGAATCCTCCACGGCATTCTCCCCACCCCCCAGCTCTTCTATCCATAAATAAGTTAAATCTTAAAAAAAAATTATGTGCCATTACCTACTTAGTACTAATGAAATAATGTTAATTTCTAGTTACCATTTGAATGTATGACATTTTATTGAACACTAATTGTTATGAGGAACATAACAGGATTATTCATGTAATTGTTGACTATGAAAACAAGTGAAATGCAGTTGGCATTTAGCTGGTCAAATGTAAAAAATGTTTTTTAGGGGGCCTCGTTGGTGGCCTCGCAGTTAAGTCTCAGTGCTATCATCTTTATTGCCTGAGTTCCATCACCTGCCAGGGAGCTAACCCATACGGTGCAGCAGACCTCTCCTCTTTTGCTTGCTGCTCCCCTCAGCAGTGTATTTCAGTCAATCTGCCTGTTCTGCTCCCCACTCTGTCTCTGGTGAATCCTCTCACCCCTTCTCCCCCTGCTTATACCCTGGTTTTTCTATGCATAAATAAATCTTTAAAAAAAAGTTATTTGCTCCTCCCCCCAAATACATCATATCTCTGATCTCAAGGAGAAATGTTAATAACTAAAATCTAGTCTTAGCTCTCATCCTGGAAAAAAAAAAAAGTTGCGTTTTCAAGGGCCTAGATTGAATTTTTCTCCAATGAATTTTTCTCTAATTGAATTTTCTCTTAAACTGTTTGGTGTAGGAGAAACTCACCAGCACTCTTCCCTGGTCTGCTGGAGGGCAGTGTTTCCTAATCTTTTTCAGATTAAGGCAAACAGAATATTTGTATGCCACACTGGAGTAAATGCATGAGGCTCCTGTTGACTGCCTGGAGGTGCAGCTTTCCAAAATATGGTGTATTGTATATAATTTCCATAGGTAGAAATTTGTGCTTTGATGGTGTTGCTCTTGGTTTGAAAGTGTTCCTGAGATGGTAGATTGGTTTTCATTACATAGTTTCTTTTCTTTTCCTTTCTTGATCCATTTATTTGTGCATATAAGAACTGGGATACAGGCCAGAGGTGTGGGGGGTGAGAGGATTCACCAGAGACAAAGTGGGGAACAGAACAGGCAGACCAACCGAAACACACTGCTGAGGGGAGCAGCAGGTGAGTCAGGAGAGGTCTGTTGTGCCATGTGGGTAGCTCCCCGCCTGGGGATCGAATTGATGCTGCAGTGGCTTCGGATAGCTTCACAGGCTGCGTCCCAACCCCTTGCGCCACCAGGGAAGCCCCTACAGACTGTTTATTTTCAGTCTTTGCAGCTTGGTTTTTGTTTTGCTTGATCTTTTTTTAGTGGATACAGCTGTATTGTTACTGCTGTACCACTAAGCTGAGATATCTGCAGCAGCTCTACTGGACGTTCACTTTGGTGCAAATGTTATAGTATCTCTTATTACTTAAGATTATTTCCTCACGTGTACAGATGAATGCTTCTGTAGAAATTCACCCCATTAACAACAGATTTTGCATCAAAATTGGTAGACTGCTTTGATTCAGAATCTTGGGAGTCTTTTTCTTTTAAAAAAAAATGACTTGTGCTTTGTAAGAGGCAAGGTGAGAATTTGAATAGTTACCTCTATCTACCTCATTTGATACAACTAAGAAGGTTGACACCTCACCTGGTAACCTTTCAAAGAATGGTGTTCAGTTTGCCACTCATTTTAGAATTGTCTGTAATAATAGTGACTTAATTTTTTTTTTTTGATTTATTTTATTTATTTATACAAGTACTGGGTACAGTCAGAAGTGTGGGAGGGTGAGAGAATTCACCAGTCAGAGCGGAGAGCAGAGCAGGCTGACTGACGAAGTACAGTGCTGAGGGGAGCAGCAGGCGGCATGTGGGACCCTCACCCGGTGGCCGGGGATGGAACCGATGCTGCAGAGGCTGTGGGCAGCTTCGCAACCCAGCGCTCAACTGCTGCGCCACCGGGGAGGCCCTAGTGACTTAATTTTTTGCTGCAAATGTATGCTTGTATGTAGGATTTTGGATACAGGCTGGCACATGATTTCGTGCTTGATAGACTGAGGACCAGATTACTGGTACTGATTCTGAAAAGGCTGTTCTTTTGCATGTTTTCTTACAAGAACATAGCAGATTTCTTCAAACTTCTGTATCTGGTACACCTGTTCTCTGATTTCCCAAGCCAAAATTTTTCCTCCAGATTTGCTACCTCCTTAAATAAATCCATTCTCCACCCTCAAACTGTTAAATTATTTCTTATCTGTTTCCTTGCCACTACCCTAGTGTAAGAACTTCATGTAAGGCTTAGATTATTAAAATAGTTTCTTAAATGAGTTCCTTCAGTTTTTTCCTTAAATGAGTTCCTTTGTTTGTTTACCTTTGACAGTCTGCTTTGGAATACAGGTACAAGATTACCAAGATTCTGAATCAAAGCTGTGAATCAAAGTTCTGATGTTCACGAGTAAGAGAGAAGTGATAGCCTCCTACTCCCTACCCAGGGTAAAAGAAAAGACCTCTGCCTAGCTTTCATTGTCTATATGATTTGGACCTAATCTAGGTTTGTTTTTTCTTTTTTCTGCTTCCTCTTTGCAGAGTGGCACTATTTGTATACTTTTCTCCTGATATTCCATCTAACTAGAGGTTTAGTCTCATGTTCTTCTAGACCACTTCTGTATTTATTACTCTTTTGAAAACCTATGACACTTGCAGTTATAGTGTAATTTTGTAGGAATCAGACTACTACAGTTGTGTTAGTCTCTTCTGCTTGTAGCCAATAAAATATACCATGTGCGATGTATGTCAAACTGTTTATGGAAGTGTTTGGCACAGAATAAGCATTGTAAATTACTAAAATGTTTTGAGGGCCTTTGAAGGCAGGGTTTCTATCTTACCCAGTGTATTGCTATAATAGGCTGGCTTTTATACTTAATAGAGTTGTTTCTTGGAACAACAGAAGTCTATTGTTCTAGGTCCTAACTTGTGTCCTGAGGCAGTGAAGATTGGGTAAAATCTAGACACTTGAGTCTTGTTTTTTAAGGGACACAAATACTATGTGTGTCCATACAGCTACTGTTAAACTTTTTGCATTTATTTTTTACACATTAGAACACCAAACGTTAACAGTTTGGAAGTATATATTTTTAATAACATTGAATTACTGTGTTGGTAGTTCTTATAACTATATGGATGGCATTTCATCGTATAGTGTAGTGTTACTTAATTTTTCTGTTGTATTTACTGTTTTAATGTTACAGCATTTTATTGTTCTTTTTTTAAAGATTAATTTTATTTATTTATGCATACAAGAGTTGGGGTGTAGGCCAGAGGTGTGGGGACGGTGGTGAGAGGATTCACCAGAGACAGAGTGGGGAGCAGAACAGGCAGATCTACTGAAATATACTGCTGAGGGGAGCAGCAGGCAAGACAGGAGAGCTGTACTGCGCCTTGTGGGTCAGCTCCCTGGCCCAGGATTTAACTCATTCCACAGTGGAGCTTAATAGTGCTGAGACTTTAACCCCTGTGCCACCATGGAGGCCCCTGTTTTGTCTCTTAAATTTCAGATCCTCCTGCTACAAACTACATTTAGTTAAACTGTTCTTTGAGTTCAGAGTGAAGTTATACAGAAAGGAGTGATCATGGAACAGTAAATATTCATGTCAAGTAGAAGCACATTTTTCTGCATTTTATAACGTTGAGATGTTTCCACTTACCAGTGATTCTGATTATTTATCAGAGGACCATTTTGGTTTTTGCAAGTTTTAATTGGGGATAAGAGTAAGTTGCCATATTAGGTGTTTACTCTGTGCCAGGTGATGTATTACTTGCTTTATGTACATTACCTCATTTTCTTTATAGCACTTTTATGAGTTAGATGTTATTGTGTAGATGAGGATCATGCACATTGGAATAGAGCTAAGATTGGAACCTACATTTGTTTGCCTTAAAATATCCCCTTTTGGGCCTCCCTGGTGGCGCAGCGATTGAGCGCTGGCTTGCGAAGCTGCCCGCAGCCTCTGCAGCGCTGCTTTGATCCCGGGCTGCTCCCTGGCCACCGGAGGAGGGTCCCACATGGCGCACAGACCTCTCCTGCCGCCTGCTGCTCCCCTCAGCAGTGTACTTCGGTCCCTCTGCCTTCTCTGCTCCCCGCTCTGGCTCTGGTGAATTCTCTGACCCTCCCATGCTTCTGACTGTACCCAGTGCTTGTATAAATAAATAAATCTTTTTTTTTTTTTAAAAGAATAAGCACAACCACATGTGAATAAACTTAGAATGGCTAAATACTCACTTGTTATTCATTATTCAGTGAGTACCTGTGTGCCCAATATCCAGCTGTTTTCTGGGAATACGGCAGAGTCCCAGTCTTTAAGGGGCACTCATCTTTTTTTAAATTTGTCTACTGTTATATAACAAGTAAGCAAGATAATTACACATTATTACCACACTATAAAGAAGGTAAACAGGGTATTATGATAGATGTAAGGAAGGGATGGGGTGGGATGCTTAAGGAGAATTTTCTGAGAAGATTTGAACTCTGAGTTCTGAAGGATGAGCAGAGGGGACAGTACTCTTGACTAGTATAAAGATCTGGAGGCAGGACAGAGCCTGGCATATTTGCTTTTTGTTTATTTTTGTTTTCTTCTTGAGGCCTGGCATATTTGGAGAATATAGAGAGACCATGTAGCTATAGCATGGAGAGTGAGGGGAGAGGACTATGGAAGATGAGATTTGAGAGCTAAGAAGTGTCTTGTCCTGGGAGGTCAGAGAATGGGAGCAGTTTCTGATAGCTGCAATAGTTTGGGAAGATGTGTAAGATATGGTGGGATTTGGAGTGGTAAGTTTGGATAGAAATAGGAAGAGTTGCAAGGCCAAAATGTCCAAGATGTTTGGGGAGATATGAGTAAAGGCACAGACTTTGAAATATGCCCCAAACTATTGGACAACGGGCAGTTGACTAGCTGGGTTGAGTATAATGCATAGAAACGTGGTTGAGCAATTTTAGTCCTGTTTTCCCCCATGTTATCTGGCCCTCAGAGCTGTGGCCAATTCAGATTTGAGATTTGCTCTTTGGGGGCCTCCCTGGTGGTGCAGGCAGTTCAGCGCAGCACTGTGAAGCTGTCCGCAGCCTCTGCAGTGCCGGTTCGACCCCTGGCGGCCGCGGAGCAACCCACATGGTGCGGCAGACCTCACCTGTCTCGCCCGCTGCTCCCCTCAGTGTATTTTGGTCATCTGCCTGTTCTGTTCCCCACTCTGTTTCTGGTGAATCCTCTCAACCCTCCTGCGCCTCTGACCTGTACCTCAGTTCTTGTATAAATAAAATAAATCTTTTGAAAAAAAAAGCTCTTTGTCATTTTATGAGCCGGGAGGTCTGTGCATGTTTAACATCTCCTTGCACTTTCTTATTATTTCGTTACCCTTATTAAGAAAATGGGGAAAATGCGTATACGAGCATTAGTGTTGGTAATGTTACAAAGAATGTGTGTGGTGGAGAATGGTGCTTTTTTGTTTCTTTATATATTCTAGGATTGTTGACTCAAGAGTTCATTAACTTTGTTCCAGTCTTTGTGGGTAGGGCTATGTTTAGGTGCTTAAGGCTTTGTTGAATGAGTGAATGTATCTACAAGTGTTTAATATTTGGAGGGAAAATCTTAATGTAATCTCCATTCTCCTGTAATCAAATACTTTATTATTTATTATTGCTTACTTCACATTATGACTTACACATTATTGCTCATTCTTCAACTTTCTAAATTACTTTGAAAGCTAGAAACTTAAAATTTACATAGCTCATTTAAATACTGATAGGATTAATTTTCAAAAAAATCTCAGATACAGTATAAAATGATAACTAACACACCCTGGAGGAATTGGAGTTTGCTTTTAATGAGTGTATAATGTTTGCCATTCAACACTTTGCATATGTTAATTTAATTGGCAATTGGAGATAGTAGTTTTGCAATCATTTTGTTGGAGAGAGATTCATGGAGACTTGTAGCACTGTGTATTTGTCAAAAACCCAAAGATACTTTTATTTTACGTAGTATTTGAAAAGTATATTTAGGGGAAAGGACATAAATGATAGTATTGTTTCCAGCAATCAAAAGATGTAAGTAGGGGCCTCCTGGTGGTGCAAGGGGTTGAGTTGCAACCTATGAGGCTTGCCACAGCCACTGCAACACAGGTTCGATCCCTGGCCAGGGAGCTACCCACATGGCGCAGCAGACCTCTCCTGACTCGCCCACTGCTCCCCTCAGCAGTGTATTTCAGTCGATTTTCCTGTTCTGTTCCTTGCTTTGTCTCTGGTGAATCCTCTCACCCCCCACAACTCTGTCCTGTACCCCAGTTCTTGTGTATTTATAAATATATAAATAAATCTTTAAAAAAAAAGGATGTAGTAAATAGTATTGCTTATATTTCTGCCTGAATCTACTTCTCTGATTTTTTTTTTTTTTTTTTGGTAACTATCTACCAGTTTTGCACGTATTTGCCGATTTCACATCAGAAGCCAACAGGGAAAAAGCAATAAGGACTCTCAGACAGACATATACCATGGAGACCTTGTCCTTTAAACCTTTCTATAATGATTACTTAACCGCTATAGGAGAACACAATATAAGAATAGAGAATAAAATTAGGTTTTTTTTAAAAAATTAAAACAATGTATTAACTTTACTAAAAGCAAAACAAATTAATAATACATTCTTATTTGCTCACTGAGGAACCACCTTGCTTACCACCTTCGTTGATGCTAGACGCTTGCCTTCACTAATTTCTCCCTATAAGAACAGATATAGGTGGAACATAAGCAGATTAAAACAACCACTTGACTCTTACAGAAGTTGTATTGGCTGGACCGAGAATGAAAAGGTGGGAAAATTCTTGAAAATTATTTCAGGAGCACTTTCTATAGAAAAAAATTGGGTAATGAGTCAAATATTTAACACCATATGTTCTTATCTAACCTTTGCTCAAATCTAAGAAACTAGCTGCTGTATTACTTAGAGCACTTAAAATCACAACAGAAGGATTATTTTTCAAAGTGCTTTAGTCAACAGACAGGATCTGTGATTTTATTTTACTCTTTATAAAATAATCTGTTAGCCTGGCATTTTATGGATGCTGGCAGAAAATATAAGACTCCTGGGTCAGAAACAAAATAATGGTGTTACTGAAGGCACAAGCAGCAGTAGGAGTTCAAGTATAGTGTGTTACTTCCCCTTGGTCCTAAGATAGAAGCAGTGAGTTTGTTTCTCAGCTGAGAACACTAAGCTTGGGGAACTCACTATTTAATAGCAAGCAGGAAGCAAGCTTGCTCTTTCAGAGGGGGAGACATTACTGTATCCTTCAAAATTGTTTGCTGCAAACACAACCCTATGTCATAACCAGGTTAGAGTGGTTAGGGCCTTGCATTCTTAGCATACCCAAGATGTGTAGGAACACAGGAGAACTAGAGGGAACTGTCTTTTCCAACTCAGGCTTGTCTGCTCTTTACTTGTTGAAAGGTTGTTTAGGTTTTTTTTGTAGAAAATTCCATTTTAACTTATTTTTCAAATCAGAATGAATACATTTATTATTAAAAACTGAGCAAATTGCTGATTTTTAAAAATTCTCATTAGGGCGAGCAGCTGAGTAGAAGCTGTATGGGTTTCACCTTTTGAAGAATGCCAGTGTTTTCTGAGGTTATTTCCTATTTACTGAGAGATTCAGAAAACAAATTATTAAGTTCAAAAGAGCTACCTTTATGTGGCTTGTTTTGTACTTGCCTGTAGTCTGAAGAGTTGGGAGAGAATGTCAGGAAGCCTGGGCAGTGACTGTCTGACTCGGGACATCTCCTTCTCACTGAAGCCTCATTACCTGCAAATGATGAGGTTGAACTAGCTCACTGAGAATTCCAATTAAAAAATTGTTTTCTATTCTTTATTTTGGCTCTTTTAAGTGATATTGGGTGAACTCATGATTAAGTTCTCTTAAATTTTGTTTGACACTAAAAATTTACTTCAGGGTTTAAAAACATTCCCCTTAACAATAAGTAAGTCATTTAATCAGTAAGTCATTTAATCTTCTCTCTAAGCCTTGGAACTGGGACTTTAAGTAAAACCTACAGAGAAACTAGTCTTATAACAGGCAAAATGATATAAACAAGAGTTAAGGTCCTACTGCATATTTCTGGCTACAAAGACATCACTAGTCTTCTAAGTAAAGACTCCAAAGACATCTAATACGTCTAATAAAAAATTGTATTCGTTTTCCTGCCCACTTATTCCAGTTCAGGGTGGTGGATGGCTGGAGCCTCTCATGACTCTCTGGGCATTCTCGACAGGGTACCCTTTCAACTTGGTACGCTCACACATATACCGACACTTACTCTGAGTGGGACAATTTACACACACTAGTGAACCTGCCTTGCACATCTTTGGGATGTAGATGGAAACTGGAGGAGCTAGAGAAAACCCACAGACATGGAGACAGTGTGCAAACTCCACAGAGACTGTGGCCCCCACTGGGAATTAGCTTATTCCCTCATCAACTTTAGTGTTCTAGGACCTGTTGTATTGTTTGTTTTGGGGGAGAAAGGGATTTGTGGTGGAAGTGAAATGAGATTTTGGGGTTGGACAGTACCGTATTCTTAGTTGGACATAGAATGTCAGCCGTATGTGTCTGATACAAAACCAAACAAGACAGTGTTAGAACACCTGCATACATGTGCATGCTTCAGATGTATCTCTGTAGCTTGGGTTCTCTGGGTTACGTAATGATCATATGGGCAGATAATCAAAGAGCTACTTTAGATATGCTGCTGTATATTACATACATCAAAGGGTATGTAAACTGCATTCTTGAAAGTTGACTGGATTTGATAGAGACAAGTGGTACTGATTTTATTTATCTAATCCTAGAACCAGGCCAGGTGTTCACTGGGTAGATAAGGAAGGCTTCTGAAATTCTGGGTTATTAATTCTTGTGATTTCTATAGTGTATCTTTTTTTCCTGCATCCTAAGTATGAAAATGAGTTACTTCAGGGGGAAATGTGTTTCAAATGAAAACAGCATTTGTGTCTTTAAGATTAGCAAAACACTTCTGTCACTTCTATCCTCACTCCCCCTGTAGTACAAACCTCACAGGTTAAGCTCTCAGCCCCACAAGACTACTCTGCTTCAGGCGCTAGAACAGTGCCCAGGCTGTCCACACTTCTTTTTGGCTAAATTGCACAACTGTGGATTTCTGTGACCCCCTTCATAGTCGATAATTCTCTAAAACAACTCACAGAAGTCATGAAGACATTTATAATTGATACTATTAAAAATACAGCTCAGGAGCGGCCAAATGGAAGTCATCCATAGGACAGTGTATGAGGCAGGGGTGGGGCCAGGGCCATACAGCTTCCATGCCTGTCTTGGCACAGCACCCTTTCAGTACATGCTTCATCAGTTCAGAAGCTCTCCAGATTTCCTTGAATCTCTTTGTTCAAGAGTTTTCAGAGCTCAGCCTCTGCTTTTCCTCTGCTCTCTCTCCATTGGTAGGTGAAGCTGAAAGCTTCAACCCTACAATCACTTGATCTTTCTGGTGAGCAGTCCCATCCTGAGCTATCTAGGGACACCTAGATAGGGGTCTTACTAACGTAAACTCTGGTGTGATTGGAAGGAACAGTTATGAGTAACAAAAGGCACACATGGGTCATTTAGAAAATAACGATGGGTCTTAGGGTCTCTGTGCCTGGACCATAGATACTTATTTTTACCACGGTGAATTACCAAAAAATTGACTTAGCTTTTATTCATGTTGTTTACTGTTAATATTTGACATAGCTTTATAAGGAATATAATAATCTGAACATATACATATTTTTGCAAAACATTTATTAGCAAACACTCAATTTTAAATCTTTTTGTATGCTGTTTGTGCCTTGTACCTAGAGAGAACCATGGGACGATAGGGCATCTGTAGTTGGGAACCTTCCCTCCCTTCCTTCCTATAAATCCTTGTCCCAAGGGTTGTCTGGTGGAATTTCGTTGGCAGCTAGCTAATAATAACAACACTAATAGGAGGGGTTACATAACTTCTTTAAATTTTTTTAAAAGATTTATTTATGCATACAAGAGTTGGGGTACAGGCCAGAGATGTGGGGGAAGGGGGTGTATGAGAGGATTCACCAGAGACAGAGTGGGGAGCAGAACAGGCAGACTGACTGAAATACACTGCTAAGGGGAGCAGCGGGTGAGACAGGAGAGGTCTGTTGTGCCATGAGAGGTCTGTTGTGCATGCAGGAGCTGGGGTACAGGCCAGAGATGCGGGGGGAGGGGGGGTATGAGAGGATTCACTGGAGATAGAGTGGGGAACAGAACAGGCAGACTGACTGAAATACACTGCTGAGGGGAGCAGCGGGCGAGACAGGAGAGGTCTGTTGCACCATGTGGGTTGCTCCCTGCCCGGGGATCGAACTCGTGCTGCAGCGGCTGCAGATTGCTTCACAGTGCGGTGCTTAACCCCTTGCGCCACCAGGGAGGCCCACTTCTTTAAATTTGGAGTTCAAGCACCCAAGAAAACTAAAGGGACTTTAGCTTTGATAGTCTCAAAAGGTGATGGGATCCGTAAAACATTTTTGAATCTAGAAGATAGGGGTTTTTGGTGTGGCAGTCTGATTAGAGCGATGGGTATTGAGAAGGAATGTATAAGGTATGACTGACTTCACAATTTATTTTTCTTAAGATGGACAGAATCATATTTTATATTTTAAGTTGCCCAGCCCCAGTTCTAAGTTCTAGTACAAGTGAACATCATTATTAAAGAGGGAATAGTATATAGTTATTGGTACAAAATAACTTTTTCATCCACTCTGCAGAGCAAAATGGTAATTGGTACTATATAGCCTCTGCTGCCATAGTGAGTTGACATTATTTTTAAAGATTTATTGATTCATAAAAGAACTTGGGTATAGGTTGGAGATGCTGGAGGGGTGTGTGTGTGAGAGGATTCACCAGAGACATAATGGGGAGCCTCTGCAGCGCTGGTTTGACCCCTGGCTGCAGGGCGAGGGTCCCACATGGTGCGCAGACCTCTCCTGCCGCACCCGCTGCTCCCCTCACCAGTGTATTTCATCAGTCTGCCTGTTCTGTTCCCCGCTGTGGCTCTGGTGAATTCTCTCACCCTCCCGCGCTTTGACTGTACCCAGTGCTTGTATAAATGAATAAATCTTTAAGAAACCTAAGAAATGGAAGATTTGTGTGTTATATGGAAAGGGGAAGAGCAAACACTCTTACTAATTCTCTTCTTGCTTCCCTTCTCCCCAGATAAAATTCTGTACTGGTTTGTAGAGTGAAAAAATAGGAAATGAACTTAACTCCTGTTTTTTGCTTCCTCTTCTGCTTTCCTCTTCCCAATGCTGGCACCTGTTCTAGGTGTATATGTGCCACTTCATATGCAGTAATCCTGTCTGTTTATTTTATTTTTATTTTTTTTTTTAATAGAAGCATGCTTTATTTATTTGTTTGCTGGTTTGTTTGTTTGTTTTGTTTATACATGCACTGGGTACAGTCAGAAGCGCGGGAGGGTGAGAGAATTCACCAGAGCCAGAGTGGGGAGCAGAGCAGGCAGAAGGACCAAAGTACACTGCTGAGGGGAGCAGCAGGCGGCAGGAGAGGTCTGCACGCCATGTGGGACCCTCTTCCGGTGGCCGGGGAGCAGCCGGGGATCGAACCGGCGCCGCAGAGGCCGCGGGCAGCTTCGCAACCCAGCGCTCAACCGCTGCGCCACCGGGGAGGCCCTGTCTGTTTTTTTATTAATGTCACTTCTCAGGAGAGAGGTTGTATAGTATACTGTTTTAGAGCAGGGACTGAGAGTGACACTGCTTGGGTTAAAATTCTAGTTTAACCAATCACTGATTTAGTAATCTTGGCATACTTCACTGAGCCTCACTGTACCTGTAAAATGGGGTGGGTGGATGAAAAATGTGAAATATATGTAATATGTTTACAACAGTGTGTGGCATATAGTAAGTGCTATGTGTTTGCTATCATAATTATTACAGTATTTGAGAACACTTTTAAGTTGAGCCAGTAATCACCTGAAGTGTTTTGGTTAATGATCGCTCAAAATCCAGTATAAGTTTTACATTAGTAGATATGTAAAGTGCCTATTACCAATAGGTAGTTTATTTTGATAATTTGGGTTCTACTTTAAGAAACATATTTCTAGGTGACAAAAAAATGCCAGTAATAATTATCTTAATTTTCTGGTATGGTTTGTCTTGCTGTGTATGTACGGCAGTGTTCTCAAACTTTGTTGTGTATTAGAATTACATAAGGAGTTCTCACTTATTTACTAGATATGGGGTGAGGGTTCAGAAACCTGAATTGTCAACAAATCCATTCTGGGAAATTCTGGACTCTGAGAGGATACTTTTGGAATTGCTAGTTTAAAGGTTGAATTCAAGGAAAGGAGATAATAAAAGGTCACAAGCCATCAGATTTTCCCTAACTTGCTTTTAGGCAGTGATCATTTGTAAACTAAGAAAGCATTTTAAAAAACCATTTATTTATTTATGCATAGAAGAACGGGGTGTAGGCCAGAGGTTTGGGGGGTGGTGAGAGGATTCACCAGAGACAAGAGTGGCAAGCTGAACAGATGGATCTGCTGAAATACACTGCTAAGGTGAGCAGTGGGTGAGACAGGAGAGGTCTGATGCACCATGTGGGTTAGGTCCCTGGCTGGGGATCAAACTCAGGCCATAGCCATGGGTGGTAGCATGATAGCACCTAGACTTAACCCCTGTGCCACCAGGGAAACCTGAAAAAAAAACACTTAATTTGGGCCTCCTTGGTGGCCTAGGGGTTAAGTCTCAGTGCTATCACTGCTATGGCCTGAGTTGGATCCCCTGCCAGGGAGCTAACCTACACATGGCACAGCAGACCTCTCCTGTCTTGCCCACTGCTCCCCTCAGCAGTGTATTTTAGTAAATCCACCTGTTCTGCTCTCCACTCTGTCTCTGGTGAATTCTCTCAAACCCCCCCTTACCCCCACTTCCCCCCCACCTCTGGCCTATACCCCAGTTCTTCTATACCAAAAAAAGGGGGGTTTAATTTGGTGTTTAATAAAGATAGGATCTATACTCATACCTCTATTATTTTGTCAACATCAATTAGATTACTTTGTTTTAGGGCCTGCTCTATATTGAAAGAATTAATATAGGAGCTTTCAGGTGAATAAAAAATACCTGGCTGGATTTATTGGTGTTTGTGTCATAAGTTAAATAGCAGCAAGTATATTCATATTATGTTTTTCGTGTGCCTGCTATGTGTTGAGTGTCGAGCTTTTTTAGATAATAGTTCAATAAACAGGAAGGTATGGTGTAAGTTTTGATCCACTGGATCAATATAGGTGTGGTAGAGAAACTCATGTACATAGAATATGTGAGTATTTAACAACTGTACAAGGTGTTGGTATAATTAGTTCCTGTTTCACAAATGAGGAAACCTAGGTGAAATGAGGTATGAGAAACTTGCCCAGGTCACTAGTAAGTGCTGAGCAGAGATAAAAACCCAGCATTTTCCTGACTAATAAAAATTTATTTTATGTGAATTTATCTATTTTGGATATTCCTTCCAGCTTACTAGGCAGGACACACAAGAAGGACCTGATTGACTTGTACATTGTTTCTCCTGATCAGGAAGAAAAAAAGAACTTATAAGTTCTCAGAGTAGTAATATTTGTTTAATGTAGCCAAACAATATTCAGAGTATATTTCTCTTATGCTAATTCTTTTTACCCAACAAATCTTTTGGGGGAGGGGACACAGCTTAAACACAGCAGAAACGCTGGAACTGAAGCAGGGGCTGTACTGTGTGCAGGGAGGCAGCAACACTAGCTTGGGAAACGAGCAAGGAAAAAAAGGAGAGACTTTGGTTACCCAGGATGGAATCAATATTCTAAGAGTGCTGTTTATGAATTGTCTCTCCTGAAGACAGTACATTTTAATGGAATTTCCAAATATATCTGTAATATAAAAAAGGAATTCAACTTGAACCAGATTAAATTCATTTTCCTGTAATAGTTATTAATGATAAATTTGTGTCTTTGGAATGTTTCAGATCAGCTCTAACCTACATCACAACTGTGATAGTTTATGATTTAATGATGTGGCAGTCATATTCATGGAAACGTTTTGTTCTCATTTTTTTCTTCCTTATTTCCTAGAGAATTTCAATAAGAAATCCAACAAACAATAGTTCTTCCTTCAGTAGAAGTTTGAGTTTTACAAATGGCTAGTTGTTTGTATGGATTTTAACTCTTAAGAAGTCAATATCAAGTATAGAATGAAGATAAGGATTCTCATATTTAGGGATGACAATATGAATTTAGCCACAATCTTAAAAACAGCACTTATCTTAGATATTTTTGAGACAGGCTCAGAAGTGCTCAAGATCCATTGTTGTTAATTTATAAATCCAAATATTACTAAAAATTTTACTGATTCTAAGACATTTTTCCCCACATTTAACACTTTAAATTTAGGATATATTTTAAAATCACTGTCTTCTTAGAGTTTGTAAGTTTTGTAATTAGGACTTCAGTTCTGTTGCTGTAACAGATACCCAAAATACTAGGCCCTTAATGAGAGAAAAATTTCTTTTTTGTGTGTATGAAAGTTCTGGAAGGTCATTCAGTGCCAACCCCTCCTATTGTGTCACTCATCATTACTATGTAGTTTCTCTCTTGTGGTTCTGTATGTGGTTCAGTATGACTGATTCAGCACCCATCATCATGTTTGCCTTCCAGCCTCAAGGCTAGAACAGGGGAGCCTGCACCCCTTGCTTTTAGGGCTAATGCTGAAGTTTACGTCAGTCACCTCCACACTCATTTGCCAGAACTTAGGCACAGTGATCAGCATCTAGCTCAGAAGGAATTTACAAAACATCGTCTTTCTTACTGGGGGACATGTGCTTAGGAGAAAATTTTATTACTAAAGAAGTAAGAAAGAATTGGCAGGCTGCTGGTAGTCTCTGCCTCACTATGAAACACTACTTTCTGTCTATTAATGTTTAAATGCTACCTTAGAAAATCACCCGGGGGGTCGGAGGGCCAGGGAAAGGAAGGACTAGGGTCATAATAAGGGGGGAGATATAATTGCATAGGAAATATAACCAAAATGAAAATGCATACATTGTGCAAAGATGAAAAAAGATGTAAGAATTATATAAAATATTTAAATAAAAAAAAGAAAACACCTAGAAATGTTAAGAGAAATATTAATAGAAGATACAAGAACTGAATCTGAAATAGATTTGTAGGTATCTGGAAAATATTCTGTAGGATGGTTTCTGTTTACCTTTCTTCATTGAGAATTGAAAAATGTTCCATAGAAGACCTTTTTTAACCAGGATGCTAATCCTATTTTCAGAGGTGGACCCAGGAACCATGAGGAGACAGCTACTCCTCTGTCATCTTTATTATTAAGTGAAAGACATTCTTCTAGAATAATTCTCTAAGATCAACTTAGTACTGTAGTGTTTTGATTTGATTTAGTATGGGGATCAAGATCTCTCAGCCTTTAATGTTATACTAGTTTGAGTGTTTCTCTAATGCATACTAGGGCCAAGAAGAGGAAAAAAAAGATAAAGGTTAAATGAAGAGACATATGTAATCAAGATGGTTTTGACGAGGAATGGTAGCGTGTCTTCCTTCATGTAGGTCATGCACTCATTGTATATACAGAGATATTAACAGGCATTTACATGTATCATTACGATTAAGAGTTGTAAAAGGTGCCATGGGTGCCACAGGTATGACATTCAACCAAGACTTAAATGATTCTATGATTTTTTAAAAAAAAAATTTTTAATAAGGTGGCAGCTCTAGCTAACAAATTATAATTCCTTCAGGATTATGGTTGAAATAGGACTTTATCTTAAAATACAGGTTTATGGGGGTACTGGGGTGGGGTGTTGTTTTCCTTTTAATTCCAGAAAATTTATAGCATGTTTCATTGACTCTAAGATGCCATTTAATCTCAATTTCATAAATGTTAAAATGTGGAGAAAAAAATATCCAGTAATGACTGTAAGGAACCTTCAGATGTTTAAGTGTGAAAACAGACATCTCAGAACTGGTGAAATGTGGTGTTAAGTTCTCGGTACATTTGTGATCAGTGGCATCTTAGAATGGAGGACTTTCCAATAAGAGAAGCTGAACTAATTATATCTGTTTATAAGTCAGTATGCTTTCGAGTGATCTGACTTTTTCATTATCTCACTCCTGCACCTCTATATGCATAAGAGTACCCCAGCTCTTGTATGCATAAATAGCTTTTATAAAAAATGTAGGTTTTGACCTCTTTATGCCATGAATCTTTAATTAATAACTAGGGAACCTGGAGTTAAAGCAGCTGCTGATACCAGAGATCACCTCAATCTTTATCCAGTTCCTCATAATGCTCATCTGTTACAGGGGTAGTGGTGGTGGCTTGCTTTCTTCTTAGTTATTGCCTAACTATAGCTCTTAAGTTTGGGTGAAATTATAATCTAGAACACAAATGTATGTACTAGTACACACATGTATACACATACAACGTGTGTACACATACAACTAAAGTGAAGGAGAAGTTCCACAAAATAATACTTTGCATACTGCAAGGGATTCATTCTGATAGGAATCTTTTTTTTTTCCATCATAAAAATAGGTAAAGTGCCTCTTTGCACTACTTTGGACTTTTCAGAGAACACTTAAGAGGAAAACAACTAAGAATCTAAAAACTTAAAAAATCTGAGTCTTCTTTGTTATTGTGATTTCTCACTTTCGGTTCTTTCAACCAGTATTGGGGTTCTAGTTTGCTTCTTGCTTTGAATGAGGAGTGAACCTGTTGTAGTTGAAGGGGAAAAAATCTATAAGTATAAATAAAACATGTATCTTTAATCTTTTTGTAGGTCATCATCGAATCTGAAATATTTAAAGTGGATACAAAACTGTTTCAGCAATGCAGACAATTAAGTGCGTTGTTGTGGGTGATGGTGCTGTTGGTAAAACATGTCTCCTGATATCCTACACAACAAACAAATTTCCATCTGAGTATGTACCGACTGTAAGTATTCCATCTGTTAGTGAATTGTATTGTAATTTTATATCCATTGGAAAACACTTATCTGTGTGTACTGAATTTTTTCTGTTATCTGCCTTTGTTTCCTGTTTTTAAAGATCTTGACTTCTCATGGGTAAATTATATACACTTTAAAATTAAACAGCTGAAAAATCAGTGGAAAGTCAGAAGGGGTGACACAAGGGTTTGCAAGAAGTGCTGGGAGGCAAAACTCCAATAGACAAGATTCTAAAGAGTGGTGGTCTCAGTTTGGAGAAGTATGCCCTACATCTTGGAATGAGGTGACTTTTTTCTTTGATATCTTGGCCAATGATTAATCAGTGCTCAGAGGTCATCTGGGATGCTTTTTGGGGTCTTGTAATTTGATAGTGTCGTGCTGCTGCTTATTCCCTTTAGGGAATAAAAGAGAATCTTACGGAGCTGTTGTCTTAGCTGTCATAGACCCCCCCCCAACTGGTTTTTAGGGGTAGAGAAGACCTGTTTTGCTATGAGAACACCTAGCATTTGGGGGTCCTCTCCACAATTGCTTTTTATCAATTCCTTTGATGGATAGAGGGAAAGTTGGAACAACAGACGACGAAATGAGAGAAACATAGAAGAACACACTTGTGAAAGAATGTGATTTGGGGACTCCATTGTTTGTCCCAGTTGGTTGACCAACCCAGTAGTGTAATTACCTTAAGCATAGGTGTCCATTTTGTGGTGAGAGGGGGAGTTAGGGTTAGTCTGGTGTGGCAGTAACCACTCTTCTTAAGTGTGCTATTTTAGGGGTTATGAAACACCTATGTACTAGTATTATCTAGAAGTGAAAAAGAAGAAAACATGTGTACTTCAGCTTAATCATTAGACAAGAACATTATTTTTTTTTTTTAAGATTTATTTATTTATTTATACAAGCACTGGATACAGTCAGAAACGCGGGAGGGTGAGAGAATTCGCCAGAGCGGGGAGCAGAGCAGGCAGAAGGACCGAAGTACACTGCTGAGGGGAGCAGCGGGCACAGCAGGAGAGGTCTGCGTGCCATGCGGGACCCTCCTCTGGTGGCCGGGGAAGCAGCCAGGAATTGAACCAGAGCTGCGGAGGCTTCGGGCAGCTTTGCAACCCAGCGCTCAACTGCTGCGCCACTGGGGAGGCCCTAGACATGAACATTATTAAGAGAATGAATACAGATTAAAGGTTTGGGAATACATTTGGATTGGAATTGATGTTCTGTAATGTCCTAAGATAGACATGTAAGGTGGGCCAAGACCAGAGGAAGAAAGATTAGGTTTCTTCGGGAGAATCTGAAGGTGTAATTAAATTTAAAATACTACATTTTTTGAGTTGGTCTGTTGGGGTATTATCAGTGAAAGAAGTTTTGAGGTTAAAAACGACTTTTACGATACACAGATCTTGTTTTGTAGTGAGGACAACCATTAGAATCTTTGTGTTTCAGTCTTTAAGTTACTTTCTTGTAAACATGATTTCTGAGTCTTCTGTGTTTTATTTAAGGTAGACTTGTGGGTGTTTTATATATGTGTTTGGATCTCTAGAAAAGGGACAGGTGTTGACTTAAGAAGACAACCTGTCTGATTTGAGAGCTTAATCACATCCCTTATATTTCCTTGGTGTTATTAAGAACTGGCTTTGTTAATCTCATGGCCTTGCTTCCACTTTTGTTTACATTTAAACAACTTCCCAACAAACCATTAAACCATCAATCAGAAAATAGATAGCTAGTAGGTTAAGCAGGGCTAGTCTCCTAGTTGAAAAGCATTGCTTTTCACATGTAAATTAATTCAAAGAAATTATTGTGGATTTTTTCCTCTTTAGTGACATTACCTACCATTTTCACAAATAACTTAGTATAAGCAATATTAGTATATACTGAGCTCTTTCAAGATTTTACTAGTTAAGCAAGATATCTTTATATATATAGTTTGTATCCAATAACATGAGTTTTATTCCTGATATCCCAACAAATCTGCCAGCCTTTTCTTGGATCCTTTCCTTGAGTACCTTGAGGGAACTTTTATTTCTCTTTAACGGGCTTGTTTGCAACAAGAGTCTTCATATCTTTAACCCTGGAAGGGAAAAGATTATCATGGATCCTATGATAGATTCTGGTTTTAGGTTAAAAGGAAATGGTGTATGAAGAAAGAATTTCTTAGAAATCAGATTGAACATTGAGGTAAATTATAAACTTCTGTCTGAAAAATTTCAAATTTGAGCAGGATCATTTTGTATAGTTAGGGGACTTTGCTCCTGTGACATCTCTTACCCCTCTGTGGTTTTTTTATCCAAGCTAAGGTGGGGAGAGCAGACATTCCAGAACATACCCCCCATCACTTTTTCCAAGTACTGTTTACCTCATGCAAGGTCTTAGTTGGCAAGGTTGGTTATATAAGAAAGATGGTTATCTTAAGATAGGAAGGAAACATTGCTTTAAGAGTTGTCCTGTCCATTTTGACTATCCCCCTTGAACACTAACAATGTTGTATTTTTGTGTTTTTAGGTTTTTGACAACTATGCAGTCACAGTTATGATTGGTGGAGAGCCATATACTCTTGGACTTTTTGATACTGCAGGTGAAAACTTGATGTCTTTTATGTTTTGGTCTATAACTGCTGAAGCTTGTGCATTAGCAACCACTTTTGTTAATAGCTAGCAGGATTGAAGAACTTGATGGACCAAGGAGCATTTCCAGACCTGGAATGGCAAATAGGAGTTTGGGCTACCCTGGGTGAACAGTGTGATAGGAGATAGAGTGTGAGCAGAGCACATTAGACATGCTATATTATCACTCTCTGAAATTTGAAGGCTGTTTAAAATGTATGTCTGTATAGTACATTTAGAGATAGTTCTTTCTTTCTTTTTTTTTTTTTTTTTAAAGATTTATTTATTTAATTATACAAGCACTGGGTACAGTCAGAAGCATGGGAGGGTGAGAGAATTCACCAGAGCCAGAACCAGGAGCAGAACAGGCAGAAGGACCGAGGTACACGGCTGAGTGGAGCAGCGGGCACAGCAGGAGAGGTCTGCACGCCATGTGGGACCCTCGCCAGGGATCGAACTGGTGCTGCAGAGCCTGCGGGCAGCTTCGCAGCCCAGCGCTCAACCGCTGTGCCACCGGGGAGGCCCTCTTTTTTTATTTTTAAAGAACATTTTTCAAGTACCTTTTCTTTTGTTTTTTTAAAGATTTATTTATTTATGCATACAAGAGGTGTGGTACAGGCTAGAGATGTGGGGGGTGAGAAGATTCACCAGAGACAGAGTGGGGAACAGGACAGGCAGACTGACTGAAACACACTGCTGAGGGGAGTAGTGGGTGAGACAGGAGAGGTCTGCTGCGCCATGTGGGTTGCTCCCTGGCTCGACAACTGTTACAGGACAACTCGTGCTATAGAGGCTGCGGATTGCTTTATAGTGTGGTACTTTACCCCTTGCGCTACCAGGGAGGCCCCAGAGGTAGTTCTTATAGCAATAGATAACTTGTTTCATATTACCTCTGAAAATATTTTGAGGGTACACCAATATCTAGTTTACAATATTGACATTTGTGGCCACTTTTCAA
Organism: Talpa europaea; assembly: GCF_964194135.1. NCBI lineage: Eukaryota > Metazoa > Chordata > Mammalia > Eulipotyphla > Talpidae > Talpa > Talpa europaea. Next base: position 12,013,263 of record NC_140076.1, read on the forward strand.
ATTACGAGAATAGATTACTTTCTTAAATATACCTAATTTTTCAGTGTTAGTTCTTCCTTGTTTTAGCAGTGACTGTATATCTTAATTTATGGCTTCTTTATATGTTGTTTCTGTTACTGTCAGTGCAGTTAGACAGGAAAATTTCAGAAAGGTAACCTTTTAGAATGTAGGAATTCTGAATTTCCTGATTTTTTAATGAGTTACCATGTCACTGCTTGCCAGCTGACATATACTCTTTTTTTTTTTTTGGTCATATACTCTTACTGAGTGTATTATACTGCCTATTTTGAGAAACTGTACATGTGTCACAACTTGTTTCAGACACGCATCATTGGAAATCAACAGGTGTATGTATACCACATTAAGTTCACTGCTTGAAAGTCCAAAAACTGTCCAGATTTAATTGAGAGAATGAAATAGAGATCAGTGACTTTCTAATGGTGTCTTAGACATGTTATGAATAAAAAATGATGAGTAATGGTATATTAGAGAAAACTTGGAAAATAAAGAAAATAATGATGTCTGTCTCCTGATAGGTGAGAGAATCTTCTACGTTAGTTTGCCCTTGGAGGCAGTCTGCATATAGGCAATCTGTATGCCAGAGACAAGATAATTTGTGGCTACTTCAGTTGAAAATTGATTAAAAATTTTATTTTCAGATTTTAAAGCTTATTTTCTATAAGTTTTTATAGTTTTTAATTTTTTAGCTTAATTGAAGTATACAATAGAATTCACGCATTTTCAGTGTTCATTTTGATTAGTTTTGTGACGATATTGTTGTGTAAACACCACCATAATCAAAATATATCACCTTAAAAATTTCCTTGCACCCTTTACAGTTAGCAAAGGTTCCTTGACCTGGTTCCAGGAACCACAGGTCTCCTTTCTGTCGTTAATAGTTTTCTTTTTTAAAATTTCATGTAAATGGAATTATATAATATTTTAATCTTTTGCGTTGAACTTTTTAAAGTTAGCATAATGTTTTTGGGATTCATCTGTATTGGTGTGTATCAATAGTTTGATTCTTGTATTATGGAGTGGTATTCCGTTCTACCCAACATAGAGTAATTTGCATGTTTATAGATGTTTGGCTTTCAATTTTTATACTATTATGAATGATGATGCTATGTATGCCAGTCTTTTTGTGGACTTATTTCTGAATGGTGAATGGTGTGGAGTAAGCCTTTATTTTTAATTGTATAGTTTATTAAAATAGTTAATTTTAACAAATTATTCTCAAGTGACAAGTATTAGGTTTATTCCACTTAGGTTGACAAGGCTTTACTCTTAATCAAAATCTCATTTGTTACTGTGTGAAATTTCTTCCAACACTTTAAACTGCATTTATAAATTTAATATATAGTAGCCCCCTCTTATCCACAGGGATATGTTCAAAGAGTACCAGTGGGATGCCGGAAACTGCACATACCATCCAACCCTATACACTTTGTTTTTTTCCTGTACTAACCTATATTAAAATTATATTGATTAACCATAGTAAGAGATTAACAACCATAACTAATGATAAATAGAACAATTCTAGCAAGATTGTATAATAAAAAAAGTTACATGAATGTGATATTTCTCTGTCTTAAACATCTCATCATAAGTAGTATTTTGGACTATGATTACCCATGGGTAACAGAAACCTCAGAAAATGAAGCTGTAGATAAGTTTATTTTAAACAGTTTGGTTGCTTGACATGCACATTGGAGTCTGAACAGAGAGTGGGAAACAAAAATAGCTGTAATAATGGGTTGTCAGAAATATATCTATGCAAAAATATGTCATGACTTTTCTGACAGCCCAGTATGTTGTAGTGAATTGCCCTGAGTATTGTCCATCCATTAAGAAGAAAACATTACTATCTTTAATCTGGATAGTAAGTTTTTATTGACAGATACAATTCAGCCCAACTCCAGGAGTCTTTGCCTTCACCAAAGGCAAGGGAGTTGAAAATGTGGAATTGGTAAAGGTGCAGACTCCAGGAAAAGTCACTCAGTGCTCTGGTGCTCAGGAACCTAGAGTTGGATGTTTCTTGTTGCTCACTTCCGCAGATTGCAGGTGCAAGATGATTAAAAGTGAAGCCCTTTCTAGTCTACGTCAGGCTTAATATTTTTGTAAATACATTCCACTTTCTAAATCTAAGAACAGGAATTGAACATATGTTCTGCTTTCAGAGGACTTGATTAACTGGCCTTCTTATTTTGTTTAATTGGTGCTTTTGGTATGCTTCAAAGCTCAAGTTAATATTAGTGTTCAAGCAGTTTCTTAATTAATTAATTTATTTTTTAAAAAGAGATTTATTTATTTATATAAGCACTGGGTACAGTCAGAAGTGTGGGAGGGTGAGTGAATTCACCAGAGCCAGAGCCGGGAGCAGAGCAGGCAGAAGGACCGATGTACACTGCTGAGGGGAGCAGTGGGCGGCAGGAGAGGTCTGCGCGCCATGTGGGACCCTCCTCTGGTGGCCGGGGAGCAGCCGGGGATCGAACCAGTGCTGTAGAGGCTGCGGGCAGCTTCGCAACCAAGCGCTCAACCGCTGCGCCACCAGGGAGGCCCTTCTTAATTTATTTTTAAAGATTTAGTTATTTGTAGAAGTATTGGGGTATAGACTAGAGGTGTGGGGGGTGGTGGTGAGTGGATTCACCACAGACAAAGTAGGGAATAGAACAGGCATATGTACTGAAATACACTGCTGAAGGGAGCTGCAGGTGAGTCAGGAGAGGCCTGCTGCACATGTGGGTCACCTCGCTGGCCAGGGATTGAACTTGTGCTGCAGTGGCTGCGGGTAGCTGTGTCTTAACCTGTTGCACCACCAGGGAGGCCCCACCCTTTTAGCCATTTTTAGGTATATAATTCAGTGGCATTAAGTATTTATTATTCTAATATATATAGAATTACTGCAGCTCAGGTTTGAATTGGAATGTTAAGTCCTTTCCCTGCAACTCCTTTTCTCCTCTCCTCTTTTGGAAATGTGTGTGGGTATTTTGAAAAACTTTATCTGAAAATAATTTCAAGTCTATAGTTACAAGAATAGTATCAGGTGGCCCCATGAGCTTTTTTTTTTTTTTTTTAAAGATTTATTTATTTGTTTATACAAGCACTGGTGCAGTCAGAAGCGCGCGAGGGTGAGAGGATTCACCAGAGCGGGGAACAGAACAGGCAGACTGACTGAAATACACTGCTGAGGGGAGCAGCGGGCGCGGCAGGACAGGTCTGCGCGCCATGTGGGACCCTTGCTGGGGGCCAGGGATCGAACTGGCGCTGAAGAGGCTGCAGGCAGCTTCGCAGCCCAGCACTCAACGGCTGCGCCACCAGGGGAGGCCCCCCATATAAGCTTTAACCAAATTTGTCAGTTGTTAACACTTGCTCTGTTTGCTTTATTTTTAACCTTTAACACATATGCACAGTACTTCTCTCCCCTTTTCTCCAGACTTTTGAGAGTAAGTTGGCATGCATCATTGCTGTTTAGTGTCAGATAAGTTTGTATTTCCTCGGAACAGAGTTGTTTCCGCTTCAGTCACTGGGCCCTGTAAGCACTCATGAACTAAACATGTGACTTGCTTTGGTAGTCACAATGGCAGTACATTTTGTCAGTTGGATTTCCCCAAGAACTTTTTTCCTTAGCTGGCTTCACTGTGGTGATTTCTAAACTTGATATGAGTAGACTTGATTTTTAATCATTTCTATATAACTTTTTTGTTTTTATTATATAATTATTGGGTTGCAAATGGAATCAAAGATTGAAAACTACAAACTGGTAATAAAGAAATAAAAACACAACAAATACATTGTTCTAAGGGCTTGAAAAGGTAAATAGAATTAGATGAGTGGGATTATTACTCAAAAATTGCACTGCAAATTAAATTCTTAAATTATAACGTATGACATACATTTTATTAGATAAGTAAGTTACTTTCTGATTAATACTAGTGCGCTATTAAGATGCATGTATAATCAATCTGTACACTGATTTGTGTTTTTCTTAGGATGTTGAAAACATCCTAATATGTCAATATTCAGTTGCTGATTTCTCCAATTTTTTTATTCCTAGGGCAAGAGGATTATGATAGATTACGACCGCTGAGTTATCCACAAACAGATGTATTTCTAGTCTGTTTTTCAGTGGTCTCTCCATCCTCATTTGAAAATGTGAAAGAAAAGGTAAGTTTGTTGGTTATTTTTGCTCTGAAGAAGATTGTTACAGAATTTCTAATGAGTTATAAATAACTTTGGACTTGTGAAATAACAAAGACATGTTTTGAAAAATACCTTTTCTCTAGTGGGTGCCTGAGATAACTCACCACTGTCCAAAGACTCCTTTCTTGCTTGTTGGGACCCAAATTGATCTCAGAGATGACCCTTCTACTATTGAGAAACTTGCCAAGAACAAACAGAAGCCTATCACTCCAGAGACTGCTGAAAAGCTGGCCCGTGACCTGAAGGCTGTCAAATATGTGGAGTGTTCTGCACTCACGCAGGTAAGGACTGTGTGGAAGCCCTCGCTTATTTATAGCTTAGTAGTTTCTTAGACCATCAGGATTTAGGGGTTATTTCTAACAGTGGTCCACAGTGCTCAAGGAAGCTGCCCAGACATGCTGTGATGAGCTTCATAGTGTGTATTCTTTGGTAGAGGTCTCTATTTCTGGAGAAAATTTTAAGTTTCTGAGTAAAACTCTTGTTGGTGAGCTTCTGTAGTGGGAAAGCCTTATGGAAAAGTTCAGATGAGCACTATTTGCAGGGGAGTATGTAAATGATTTATTTTCCCCAGAGGCTTAAATTTTCATTTAACTATATCTGATATTTTCTCACAGTTGATGCTATACTGTTTCTAGGGTAATTCAACTGGGATAGGAAATTAGTCATCATAATTGAGACTTTCACGTCAGAAAATGCTGCCTTGGCTATTTCTGAAGCATATTTTATATTGTGTCTCTTATTCCTGTATTCCTTCTTCATGGGTTCTTTTTCCTTCAGTCTCTTCCTGAATATTTTAATTGGAATTGTTTATAGTTTGATGGAGAACATTAGATTTCTGAGGACAGGGAATAGTGTCATAGTATTTAGAGTGAGAATTGTAACTGGTCTGTGTGATTTCCTTTTTTCCACCTTCATGATATTACCAACTGATTCTCCCTTTGGGTAGTGCTCTGTGGGCAAAGGGAAAAATTATGGAAATAATTAGCACAGATAATAGTTATAATATTCAGTTGGCACTAGGGCTTTGAAGTTTGAACAATGAATAAACATGCCTAATTAAAATAGGCAGGACTGAAGGTTAGAGATTTATTGTAATTACATTAAATCCACTTAAAAATCAGGTAATTGTTCTTTTTTTTATTAAGTTTGTTGCAAACTATTAGAGTTTTGGTTATATTTATACTAGGGTAAGTGGTATCTATAATTATATAATGTGCGTATACTAGGTATTTAGTCTGTAGTGTTTAGTGCATCATTTAATAATCTCTGATTTAGCCTAGGTTGGATATTTGTTGTTTATTTATTTATGCATAGATGAACCAGGGTTCAGAGACAGAATGGGGAGCAGAACAGGTGGATCCACTGAAATATACTGCTAAGGGGAGCAACGGGTGAGACAGGAGAGGTCTGCTGTGCCATGTGGGTCAGCTCCCTGATTGGGGATCAAACCCAGGCCATAGTGGTGCTAGTGCTGAGACTTAATCCCTAGACCACCAGGGAGGCCCTAGGTTGGATATTTAAAGATGGAATTTTTATGCTTAGTTAAATATTCCACAGATTTGTCTTCAAGGCCTGTACATTTTCCCAAATCCGATACCTGGCAGTTCTTTTATAACCACAGATATTTAAAATCAGAAGATTTACATCTTGCACACAGCACTTATTGAGGTTATTTAAAAAAATACCAGATACTTCTGTGCTTTGTTACCATCTTTAGAATAGTGTTGTGTGTGTGTGTGTGTGTGTGTGTGTGTATGTATATTGGAGGAGTGTGTGAAATGTGTGTCAGATTATAACTGATTAAATATGCATCTGTTGCACACTTTTGGTCTCCAAATACGGATTTATTTTGGGGGATATGGAGGCAAGATGGCTTTGTGGACCCAATTTGGGTCACTGGTGAAACTTTCATTACAGAATTTGATGCTTCCATAAAATTTTGTATAGTACTAATAGGTTTATATAGTAGTAGAGAATAGAAAATTTGAAAAGGTCTTTGTAACTTCATTTTCCTTTTGGATTTTGAAGTTTGGATAAGTCAGAAGAGGAGAATATAGAAAGTGGGGTCTCTGGTTGCCTTTGGAAGCTGAATCTGTTAGGATGCAATGTTCTGTATGTTGGGCCCTTTAAAACTGAGCTGTTTTATATAACCATATGGTTATATATAACCATGTTTTATATAAACCACATGGTGTGAGTAAAGCAAAGATTACTTGTGTGTTGTAGGGGATTAGTTGATCTTTGTCAATAAGGAAGAAAGGATTTGTTCTTACTAAGGGATGCCCTAGTTTCGTATAGGCTTCCCCTCTTTATTTTCCATATAAAATATATCTTTCCAGTTTTCTTCCTACTTTTATATCTTACTTGACCACCAGTTTGTTCCTAGATATGTAGAAAGAATTTCAGAGAATTTTAATTTGTTAATTCTACTTTGTAAAAGATAAGGAAAGAAGATCTTTTAACCTTGTTTCTTTTTAAATACTTACTGCTATTTCTCATTTATTTGCACTAGAGTGTGTGGGTGACAGATCTCTGGGATGCCATGGTGGGGTTGGGGACACCTGGGGCAGTCTGGGACTGACACTTGTTACTGGAGTGTATTTGGGGACTTTTGGGGAAATTTTTTCTTGGGGTCAAAATGACCTAAAGAATATCTTAAACTTCTTTGAGTAGTAGACTCGTGGCTTCAGATTTAGCTGAGTTTAGGTGGTATAGACCTGGGCCTAACGTACCAGTACTACGACACATTGTCACGTTGGTGTTCTGACTGAGGTGTAAGTGTATTTCTGTATCTTAATTTCTGTAGATCTGAGAATATTCCTTGTTTTCACTCCATGCTTTATGCTCAGATATCCATGCATACATCTTAAAGCATTGAACTGCTTGCAAAAACCCATTCTTAGGACCCCATTCTGTGTTTTTCCTATGATTTGGGTGGTGGTTACTTGCTCTAATAACACTATTGAATAACTGAAGTGTATGCTGTTTCTAGAGTCTGGCCTTTAAACTTCTCCCAGTTGGTACTGTTGAACAGTTAACCCTCTTTCTAACTAAACCTTTCGTTCTGGAAAACTGGTTTACTCTGAAATCTTGATTAATCCCATTTAGATATGTCGTTGAATCTAGAAACATGTAGCATGCTTGTTAGTCTGCTATTTGTGTCCTTCAGTTATTCAGGGGCTAAATTCACAGAAGCCTGAAAATCGCAATAGGTTTAGTTCCAAAATTTGTGCCATTTCTCATCATTGGAAATACTAGGGAATTCTACAAGGCTTAATTATCCGATGCCTGTGTCTTGTTTTTACATATCGCTATTTCTCTCCTGGCATTATTTTCATTAAAATATTGTAACATTAGCTTTTGAAGTGTGGTTGTTTTAGAAGTCATTATGTGCATTTTCATAAAAATTGCTTCTTGCTCAGTTAACCCTTTTCGAGGTAAAAAGTTTCTGTTCGGTTCTCTGTTCTCCAAACAATGGGTTTAAGATCTAGGTATCTGGCAGTTATTTTTCTTCAGGCACATTGCTTCTGTGAATTCAGCCCATTTAATCCAGACTGCTAATGTATCTGCTAGTCTTTCTAATCCTCTAACCTGGCTGCTGTTCTCTCTCCTCCCCTCTGTCTTATAGAGAGGTCTGAAGAATGTGTTTGATGAGGCTATCCTAGCTGCCCTCGAGCCTCCGGAAACTCAACCCAAAAGGAAGTGCTGTATATTCTAAACTGTTTTCTCCTTCCCCTCTTTGCTGCTGCTTCCTGTCCCACTACTGTAGAAAGATCCTTTAAAAACAAAGGAATAAAACCATCCTGTTTGAAAGCCTCTGCGTCTTTTTACTCACCACCTTAGAGCAACTTCTGTATTAGTTTTTGATCAAGAATGTAATATCTTATAGAATATTTTTTGTGATCAGTAGTCAAGTTGGACTTGTTTAACTTTCTGCTGCTTGAGTTGCCTGATGCTCAGAGCTTTTTAGTTTGGGTTATTATTGCAAAAGGGAACTTGGTCTGGCATTAAGAATGTCCTCTGGGAGAAAATAAGAAGAATTTAAAGACTTCTAGATCTTAGTTCTAGATGGAGAAAATAACGCAAACATCATTTTACTCTTATGATCAATTGTTAATTGTAATTGCATGACAAACTTTATGGAAAAAAGGTGACCTGCTAGTAGAGTGTAATGGGGAAGGGAAGATTCTTTTCTGGTTTTCCTTTGTGCAGTGGAACTTTGTGTTGCTATTGCTTTGGCTGTCTGTGCTATAGTGGAGTATTTGTCAGTTTGGGGTGGGAAAGATATCGATGTATCTGCTACTGCTTTAATGACATCATTTGTTACGTTATCTTTTAAGAATAGCATCCATTTTAACAGTTGACTTAGGTTTGTTAATGTTGAGATGTAAAGCTGTAAAGCTGCCACCTTTATATTTTCCTGCTTCTGATTTTATTGTGTGAGGGAAACATACAATTGTGGTTACCTTCAAATTTTGAAATTAAAAATATACAATTGTTTGTATAAATGCCTGATGAAGCGTTATTCCTGTTGCACTCACTGGTTCTAGTTTTTCATATGTATCATGTACATTTACATTTTTGCTTCCTTGAATCCCCTTCCTTCTGTCTACCTGGTGGGAGGAAGGGAGTTAAGAGTGAATATCCTTGATGCAGCCTCTGTAATCGCTCTCTCCATCTCTGCCTGCGCCTCCCATGTAATAAGGACCCCACTGCCCCATGCGGTCTCTTCCATATCCAGCTGTGTCATTGGAATGCAGAGCTGCTTCATTTGTTTTTATGTAAAATGTTTCAGCAGCACATTACAAAACTCACATTGAATGAGCAAATGACATTGTTGTGCTTGTTTGCTTCTTGTGACATACATTGGTCTGCAAAAAGCTTTCTCAAAGGACCACTGTCTCACTTATGAATCTGCGCCTCTGCTCCTGAATTGCTGGATCCTTCCAGTGCCCTGCCAGGACAAAACTTGGTGAAGATGATTGTGTTGAGATTCAGGGTGGTTTTATTGTTTCGTTTTTTGCCAACGCTGGGAGGTTTGAGTGTTTTTAATTTGCACTTCAGCTTTATTATACTGAAAATCAGACTGCCCGTTTTTTTTTCTTTCTGCCCCTTTTTAGAAAGGCCTAAAGAATGTATTTGACGAAGCAATATTGGCTGCCCTGGAGCCCCCAGAACCGAAGAAGAGCCGCAGGTGTGTGCTGCTATGAACATCTCTCCAGAGCCCTTTCTGCACAGCTGGTGTCGGCATCATACTAAAAGCAATGTTTAAATCAAACTAAAGATTAAAGATTAAAATTCGTTTTGCAATAATGACAAATGCCCTGCACCCACCCACATGCACCCATGTGAGATAAGGCCCATAATGGCCCCGCCCCCTCCTCAGTACTAGTTAATTTTAAGTAATTGTGTATTGTCGGAAAAGTAATCATCACTAGTTTTGTTTTGTCTTTTTAAAAAAAAATTTTTTTTTTGTGTTTGTTTAAAAGTGAGCCTTGCTTTAGATGACTCTGTAACAGACTAATTCGGATTGTTGAAGCTGCTCCCGGGTTCCACTCAGAAGAGTAATCTGGGATATCTAGGTTTTTCCCCCTTTTTTCCTTTTTTTTGGGGGTGGGGGAGTGTGTGTGGGTTTGTTTTTATTTAGTCATTTTTATTTTAATTCATTAACTTGGATAGCCCTTAAGGAAATGAGGATGGAGTCCACATTCCACTTCCTAGATCTAGTTTAGAAAACATGTTCCCCACCTGGTGCTCTTAGGAAGGAGTTGAGTGAAATGCCTCATTTAATAACAGACTCCTTTTTGAAAGTTGCCTTTTTTCTCCACCCTTGAGTAGATCAGTATTTGATGAAACTCTTGAAAGTGGACAGAATCTGTCTTGCCCCTCCTCTTTTCTAGGATGCACTATACATGTGACTGTGACTTTCAAGGAAATTTGTATGCCATTAGATTTTTTTTTTTTTTGAAGTTAATATCCAACTTCTTTCACTGATAAATGAAGAAAAGTATTGCACCTTTTGAAATATACCAAATGAATTGAGTAAATAATTAAAAAAAATCCCCCCCTCCACCGTCAGTCATTGTCTCACATGCTTAGCATAGACATTCAGCTTAACGTGTGTGTGCTATTCCTAGCTGAACACAGCTGAAGACCTGGTATGTAGAGGAAATATGAGGGGTGGTGCTAGAAGACAGAGGTCTGTGGAATGATTCACATCCTCTTCCAGGTTACGAGGATGGAGACTGCTTCATTAAGAAGCTGGGGATGGGGTGGGGGTGGGGAGAACATTTAACAACATGGGGACCAGTCAGGGGACTCCCCTTATTTCTGTTTTGTGTGTAAGGAACCCTAGAGCAACCAGTTGAGGCGCTCTAGTTTAATGAAAAACCATGGGGAGAGTCTTAATAAAGACTCTTAATTAAGTGTTAATAGCGATTTTATCAGCTTATTTTGGTTGCAATTTTTAAAAATGTCCAGGTAATCTTTTCTACCTTCCCCAAATCCCAAGTCTGTAGATTCATTAGTGTTGAACCAATGCTTTCTTGTGTCTCGTTTCTTTGTATATTCATTCTTTGAAGATGTATTAAACAAACAAAAAACCCTTCACAAGCCCGCCTGAGGGTTGTTATTTTCCCTTCGCCTCTTATGTTTTAGATATTTAGGAGTGGGACCTTGACTCTTACTAACACATACCTAACAAATTTCAGGATAAGATCTTAAATCCTCTTTATGTATTTTGTTTTCTGGCATTCAGTGAGATCATGTTTTTCCTTCCATTTATTCAAGTTTGTACTTTTTCTCCTGAGTTTGGCAGATAGCCTAGAAACTTCTTCCATTAAATACCAAGTGGGTTCATACCAGTTCTCAGTGAAGAAGTGTTCAGGAAGCTCACCTCTCATGTTGTTGGAGGGAAATGTGAGCACATCTCTAATCCATAGATAAGTTGGAAAGTTTTCCCCCAGGTTTTCTTTATCAGTGGTTTTCAACTTGATGGCTAGTTACTAAATGGAGCATAGTGTTGAGCAGTGGGATATTTACAGGCTTTCCAGGTATGGTCAAAATGCTTCCAGTTTTGAGAACCACAGATTCTGGTGGTTATAGTGCTTCTATCAGATTTGGGAGTGGTGCTTTAGATCTTTTGGAACACATATGGAACACTTTTTTTTAGGTGGCAGGAATGATTCATTTACCTTAAGGGCCTTTATGCTGATCAATATGATAATCTTAGAAACTAAACTATTCAGTTGAAGTTGAATCAGTATAACCTTGATAGTTTTCCACATGGAATCATGTACGGGTTGCTTCCATACTGTGCTAGAATTAAACTATGGGTTGTTTGGAAAAGACTTAGGAGGAGACAAAGGTAAGCTTACCATTTTTAACTGACGATGTGTCTAGGAAAAGATAACTGGATGGTGCTGTGAGACGTTGGGGAGCAGGGATTGTTTGTACCTAGTTATTAGTGGCATATAGCGCCATCCTGATTATTGTGATGGATTCTTGACCTAGAGCAGTGCTTCCCACATGAGGAATGACTTTAAAAATACTCATTGGTGGGGGATGATTGCAACAGTTAATAAATGAAAATAGGTTGCATGGTTGTTGATCAGTGATGCTCACACAGCAGAGCAAGGATGACAAAGGCATTGATTGAAGTTAACATTTTCTGATTAATTATTTTCAGTTTGACTTCAAGATACCAGAAGAACATGGGTGGCAAAAGGATGAAGCTGACATTGTTGTCTACTTAAATACTGTTTTTTTTTTTTTGTTTGATTTAGCAAACTTGTTCGTTGTCTTGGCTTTTTGAGTGGTGTTGCCCAGCAAATAGGGGTAGATGTTGGGGAAGGATTAGTTAAAACAGTTCTTGGCAGACTTAGTTTATGGCAAGATTTTTCAGTATATAGGCCAATGTAAAACTAATATTGCTAATTTTTTATAATACCAGTATTTAACTGAGGGCCTTAGAAATAGGTTCTAAATTTGTTAAAGTTACATCCTTAAGAGCTAAATTTTATGCCAATAGAGGGGAATATATTCTAAGAGGAAGAGAGGATTATGGGATAAAAAGAAATTGTATTTCCTTTATTCTAAGGTGTATTTTTCTTTTTAAAAATATTTCTTGGGGCCTCCCTGGTGGCGCAGCGGTTGAGCGCTGGGTTGCGAAGCTGCCCGCGGCCTCTGCAGCGCCGGTTCGATCCCCGGCTGCTCCCCGGCCACCGGAGGAGGGTCCCACATGGCGTGCAGACCTCTCCTGCCGCCCACTGCTCCCCTCAGCAGTGTACTTCGGTCCTTCTGCCTGCTCTGTTCCCTGCTCTGGCTCTGGGAATTCTCTCACCCTCCCGCGCTTCTGACTGTACCCAGTGCTTGTATAAACAAACCATCAAACAAAAACAAACAAATAAATAAATAAATCATTACACATCCTTAAAAAAAAAAAATTCTTGGAGGAGGGGACGCCATGCTTATACTCAATTGAGAGAAACATTTCTGTAATCCAGAGGTCTTTATTTTGTTCACACCTATTATACCATGAATTCATAGGGAAGGGGTTACCAGCAGCCCAGGCTCTTTCCCACTGGTTCTCACAAAATGTGCTGCTCTGGGTGCATCAGGCTGGCACTTCAGCTGAACCCAAGTTCCTTTCTCTTTGGCTTTTTTTCTGATCATTTTCTTTCACATGTTTCAGGAAGCTGTCTCAGCTCTTAGAGTGCTTAATATGCCCAATAGGAACATGAATTCTCTTGGCAAGACTCTTACCCTGGTATGTTTACTGCAATCCCAGCTACACGCTGGGTAATACAGACATTTCCAGTTTTGCTGTGATAACGTGTGGGGCATCCTTTGTGAATAGTGCCCGTCACCTTGATGTCTATAATAATCACCTTTCTTGTAGATTCTTGTGCATGTGGCCAAGAGAACACCTCCATGTTTTCTAAAAGGCCTGGAGAACACAGCCTGGTGCCTCTCATCTTTCCCTTTGTGTTGGTCGTTTTGGTGATTTACTGGAAGATGGCAGTGCCAGCTCAAAGGAAGAGGCTTTCCTCACATTTTCATGTAATCAGAATACATCTTATAAGCCCCTTTTAGCTGTAAAAATAATGGTGTACTTAGTCATCACTGAGGTAAAAATGCAAGTCAGGCACCAGTTGGTCAGTAGTGAGAAGCTTCAAATTAATCCCCTGAGATTCTGTACCTCAGTAAATTGAGTGAAACCTGGAAATCAGTGTAGTTCTTAAAAGCTCCCAGGTAGAACTTTGATTATATTTTAGGACAAGTGCATACCTCAGTGTGAATGTTCCTAGGGAGCTTGGGGCCATGTCTCATAGTCTTTGGAGAGAGGGTCTTGGCATCACAATTTTTTTTAAAGATTTATTTATGCATACAAGAGCTGGGGTACAGGCCAGAGATGCGGGGGGTGGGGGTGGTGAGAGGATTCACCAGAGACAGAGGGGGGAAGAGAACAGGCAGATTGACCGAAGTACACTGTTGAGGGGAGCAGCGGGCGAGTCAGGACAGGTCTGCTGCGCCATGTGGGTTGCTCCCTGGCTGGCCGGGGATCGAACTCGTGCTTCAGAGGCTGCGAATTGCTTCATAGTGTGGTGCTTAACTCCTTGCTCCACCAGGGAGGCCCACAATTATTTTTTTTTAATTACTTTTTGAGGGGCAGCACTTGAAAGCTCACTGTATTATTTTAATGTATCACCAGATTTGGAATCATTGTTTGAATTTTAGAATAATTTTGGACTAAAAGTTTTTACAGTTTTATCTGTTCTTTGAGGAAAAAGGTTTTCCAGACTTGTGGTCCCAAACCAGCATTCAGATCTTTACTCAATCAGATGGGTTTAAGAGTTCACGGCCATATAATTTTATTGGTGAACAGGCACTAAAATAGTTTGGGCAGACTTCTAAGTAATTACTTAGGCAGCAGTTTGAGAGAAGACTGGTATTTAAGATGTGGCCATCAGCTCCAGTTTCGTAAGTGAAGGCTAGAATGCAGGGGAAGGCTGTATTTCTCCACAAACTTAAAGACCAGGTGTACCGTGCAAATTTCATGGGAAATAGAAATCCCTCCCACTTCTTTTTTTTTTTTGTAGTTATATTAGATTTTATTTTAATTTAATTTAATTTTTTTTAAAGATTTATTTATATAAGCACTGAGTACAGTCAGGAGCGCGGGAGGGTGAGAGAATTCACCAGAGCCAGAGCAGGGAGCAGAGCAGGCAGAAGGACCGAAGTACACTGCTGAGGGGAGCAGCGGGCGGCAGGAGAGGTCTGGGCGCCATGTGGGACCCTCCTTCGGTGGCCGGGGAGCAGCCAGGGATCGAACCGGCGCCGCAGAGGCCGCGGGCAGCTTCGCAACCCAGCGCTCAACCGCTGCGCCACCGGGGAGGCCCTAGAAATCCCTCCCACTTCTTTAAGGAATATTTTGATCTAGCTGCAGAATATACAACAACCAAATCCCAAATAGTGTGAGTTTGTGCTGAAAATGAATGTGAAGTTGAAACTATTCCAACAGACTAAACTGGACTTCTAGGAGATGATGTTGCTTGGTAAGTCAAAAACAAGGTTACTTTCTGCAGCTGTCCCCTCTTTGTGATTTGTCAGACCTTTGTGATTTGTCCCACCTTTGGGCAGGGTGGGAGCCAGTGTCTTGTGGCTTCATTTCCCTTCTGTCAGTGAATATATAGTTGCAGGTAGATTGGTTTTCAAGTCTGAGTGGTTAAACAGGTGCTATGCAAATAATAGTACTGTCTTTGTGCATTGACTTGATACTGGTGAATTAATATTTATTGGATAGGGTCTTAGTTCCTGTGTCTTGGATTGTGGTTTAGCTGTAAATTGATGCAATCATGTGGCCAGTCTTCTCAGAGGCAGAAACGGGAAGGGGCTGCTTAAAGGTTTGCAAGATCGAGTGCTTTGAACCCATGAACCCATTTTCTCATAACTCCATGATCTCGTATTATTGTAGGTGGAGAAGCTTGTGCCAGTATCATGCTATCTCTCTTGTGCTGCATTTAAACAATTGATTGGGCTGCGTTTAAACTCTGTTCCCTCACCGCTTTTTTCCACTGGGACAGCCCCATGACTGGATTATTGAGATTTGCTCCACCCAGTGGTGAATTTAAGTTAAAACTGGTAGTTGTATCTAGTATCTGAACATCACTTGTGGGGTGGCTGAAGGGTGGAAAGAATGTGGTGAAATAGAAAGGAATAAAGGCTGAGTCAATACACTGGTAGACTGGGGAGATTTCTGACCTATCTAGAAGAGGTTGTTGAGAGTCAGTCTGAGAATTCGTAGTCAAACTTTAGAATCCAAGATGTCTGCTCTAGGGAAATAATTGTCTTGAGTTTTGATGCCAACCTTATTACCTGTGTGATCTTTGTTAAGTCAGTGAGTGTTCTGAAATTCCATTTGCTTCATCTGTAAATTAAGAATAATGATAATATTTACATCTCCGGGGTGGGTTTGAGGATTAAGTGAGATAAATGTGAACTTTTTTGTGAGCACAAAAATTAACAGGTTTACATTGCAGTAAATTTGGGCTATGTATGAAGCAGTACTTACTGATACCATTGTGGCGTGCTTGAGGGCTCATCTTGGAGATTTTGTGTTGTAGTAATAATAGGAGTTCTGATTTAGTATTTATAGAACTAGGATGTTAGAACTCAAGGTTGTTCAGAACTTTCTTCAAGAAAAACCTAAGACCCACAGATGGGGTTCCTCCTAAGCTATTTAATTTTGTGAAAGCATAGTTCCTTTTCTCCAAAGAATCTGCTAGGTTCTTCCATTTCTGGAACTGCTTTTTTTGGGGGGACCCCTCAGAGACAGGGAAGCAGGATACCTTTATCTTTTTTTTTTTTTTTTTTTTTTTAAAAAACATTATTTATTTATACAAGCATTGGGTACAGTCAGAAGCACAGAAGGGTGAGAGAATTCACCAGAGCAGGGAGCAGAGCAGGCAGAAGGACCGAAGTACACTGCTGAGGGGAGCAGCGGGCGGCAGGAGAGGTCTGCACACCATGTGGGACCCTCCTCCAGTGGCGGGGGAGCAGCCGGGGATCGAACTGGTGCTGCAGAGGCTGCGGGCAGCTTTGCAACCTAGCGCTCAACCGCTGCGCCACCGGGGAGGCCCCAGGATACCTTTATCTTGACAGTTTCTCCTCTGACCCAGAATTATTACCAGGACTGGTTGTCTTAGGGTTACCAGTTATCTGAAGCTGGCGTGAGGAGCTTGCTCATCCAAGCCAGTTAATAAATATCAGGGGCTAAGAACTGTTTGGAGACTTTATTAAGAAATACAAATCTCCCAAATGCTTTTGTTTATGTGAAACCATTATAGCAGATGTATATTTATTGCTGAAAGGTCCATTGTGATATAGCAAGATGGACACCAGGAAGAAGAGAAGTCATGCTTAGTTGTGTATATATAGAGTGTGCGTGTGTTGGGGGCGCGGTGTGAAAAGGAAATGAGGAAAGCGTTCTTGAAAAAGGCAGTATATTATTTGTACCTTGAGAGATGGGTCTGATTTGGACATGTAGAGATACCTAGGGGTGGGATGGGGGATCTGGTGGCTGAGTATGGATTTTTAGGTGAAAGGAATGTAAACAAAGATGAGCGACACCTGGTATGTTTGGAGAGTAGCCAGAAACTGTACTTCGGGATCGGTGTAGTGGGAAGAAAACTAGCCCCGAAGGCCCCATAATAAATGAGATTAGTTCCATTCCGAGTGGATTCTGCTCTTCTTACTGAGGAGCATAAAAGACATGGAACATAGTTGTTGGTGAAATAATAGCTGTTTACGGAGCACTTATTGTTTGCCTTGCACTATGTTAAGCCCACAATTATCACACTTAGTCCTCATAACAGCGTTGAGAGATTGATGCTGCAAGTACCTTCATTGTCTAGAGAAGGGCTTTGAGACTCCACAGTTGCTAAATATCTCAAGCTGGAATTGGAATTCAGGCAAGGAACTTTAGGCAGGGAACTTTAACCTGTTCCTTGCATGCTCTTCTGTGAAATGGAGAAAGCTAGATTGACCTTGCCTGGGAATTGTCAGGGTTAAAGGAAATGCTGTTTGTCAAACACTTAGCATAGCACTTGGTGGGTGGTAGGTCCTTGGCAGTAAATGGGATGGGTTGATGCTATCATCACCATCACTGGCTCATGTCAAACCAGGACCAGAGAATCCTGCTGCTTTCTGTTTTAGGCTGATATATGAGTGAGCACCCCTCAGCCCCACTGCTAAGAAGACTTAATGAGCTTGAGAGTGTATCATACTGTCCCATACTTCACCTCTAACTAGCTCTGTGATAGGGATGGACATTTGTCTGAGCTCCAGACCCACCATGGAGCCTCAGGAACCAACTGCCTGGACCTCTTTTGCAAAAACCTTGTTAAGAACTCCCTTGGTCTGATGGAAAAGGGATTTTTTTTTTTTTTTTTGAGATTTAATACTCATTTACACAAGAACCGGGGTACAGGTCAGATGCGTGGGAGGGTGAGAGGATTCACCAGAGACAGAGCGGTTAACAGAAGAGGCAGACAAATGAAATACACTGCTGAGGGGAGCAGCGGGCGTGACAGGAGGGGTCTGCCGCACCATGTGGGACCCTCTCAGGCCTGCTGGGATCGAACCAGCGCTGCAGAGGCTGCAGACAGCTTCACAGCGTGGCGCTCAACCGCCTGCGCCACCAGGGAGCCTTGGGATTTTGGTCTTGATTCTGAAGTTTATACTCCCCAAAGAATTGCCTGTTTTCTTCCAAACTTGAGGACTTCACAGTTGTGTTGGTGTTAGGGAGTTTGCCGCCTTTCTTGGCAACTTATGAAAGGTGGTCAGGCACCTGTGAATTCTTCACTTGCCTCATATGAGAATAACTTCACCTCAGGATTTGAGTGTGTGGTTATCTCATCTGCTGCTATAAAATTCGCCCATCTGAGATGACAGTTTATTCCAAGACCAGTGTTTCCTTATCTTGAGGCCTGGTGGATGTAGTGTGGCGAATGGTATCCTGTTGCTTTGAGCTTGTAGCATGGTGTTTGGTGTTCTCCATTTCTGCTGTGGTAGCACTACCACTATTGGACCAAGCTCTGAATTGGGAATTGGAGATAGAGCCCCACTATAGAAACAGAAAAGGTATCATCTGAAACAGCAGCTGTGATGGAAGCGAGCCCAGCAGTTCTGCTCCCCGCACTGCTTCCTTGTTCCAGATGTAAATACACCCCTGGGCTCCCTAGGACTCTGCCCAGAGATTTGAACAGTGGTGTAAGACCATCTCTATAGCTCTTAAGAGTTTTTTTGCTGATGACAGGTAGTAAAAATCTCTAAAACCTGTATGTTGAGTTTTCAAGAAGAATTAGGTTTTCATAGATATATGTGAGAGGTTCTAAAGATTAGTTCACTCTATAGCATTTTGTGTATTGCATCCAGAAAGACCTGATTTGGTTTTTGCTTGTGTAGGATAGTTATGGTTTCTTAGCAGTGGCAGACAGTGTCTGGGAATACAGTAAGACCTGGGTATTAACATGGTCAGCAGTGCAGCTATGTATCCTTTTACAGATAACACTCCTGAGAGTAGCCTATCATTCTCTATTTTTTTTTTTTAAGATTTATTTATGTATATAAGAACCTGGGGCACAGGCCAGAGGTATGTGTGTGGGGGTAGGTAGGGGTGCGTGAGAGGATTCACCAGAGACAGAGTGGGGAACATAACAGGCATATCTACTGAAATACACTGCTGAGGAGAGCAGCGGGTGAGTCAGGAGAGGTCTGTTGCGCCTTGGCCGGGGACCGAACTCATGCTGCAGTGGCTGCGGATAGCTTCATAGGTTGCATCTTAACCCCTTGCGCCACCAGGGAGGCCCCTGTCATTCTCTGTTACAGCTTATATAAAATAGGTGGAATATTTGCAGCTGATAATTGTGTTTCAGGAATCACTCTAGTGCCAGTTCTTTGTAGAACTTTTTAATTGTAAAGAGGAACAGTTCTGAATCATAGGAAAAGCATACATATTTTAGAGTAGAAGCACCTCTGTTTGAATCTGACCTTATCAGTGGAGTCTTGATTTACAGATCTATAAATTGAGCCAGTCAGCACCTGCTAACATTTGAGACCACAATTCTTAGGCTTCATTTGTCTGTGGGGTGCCTTGGTGAGGTGCCTGGTACCCATCAAACTATATTGTATGTTCCTTTTACCCATACACTGTAATTCATTCATTTGTTCATTAACTTATTTAACAAATATCCCTTAGTGCCTCCCATGAGCAGGTGATCAGAGCAAGACTCCTTATGCTTGTGGAATCTAGCATTTTCATAGTGGAAGGCAGACAAGTGAAATGTGTGGCAAGTAGATCGTCTTAAGTGCCATGAAGAAACATGAAAGCAGGCGCCTTCACGGTCCCATCAGGTCCAGTTCCATAGAGCTAGGATTATGAAAGGACATCCCTGGAAGTCTTCAATGACTATAAAGAAAAAACCCTTGCTTCTCAAAATTTATGTTTTGTGTGTGCCTTGGAATACTTTAAGCATTTTAAAGAGCTAGAAGACTTTCAGGTTGTTATTTCCCTCTGATTTTTTTTTTATAATTTTTTTTTTTAAAGATTTATTTATTTATACAAGCACTGGGTACAGTCAGAGGTACGGGAGGGTGAGAGAATTCACCAGAGCCAGAGCGGAGAGTAGAACAGGCAGAGTGACGAAGTACACTGCTGAGGGGAGCAGCGGGCGGCAGGAGAGGTCTGCGCACCATGTGGGGCCCTCGTCTGGCGGCTGGGGATCGAACTGGTGCTGCAGAGGCTGCGGGCAACTTCGCAACCCAGCGTTCAACCGCTGCGCCACCGAGGAGGCCCTTCCCTCTGATTTTTAATTGTCTTGAAGATCAGATATCTTAGAAGTATTTAAAGCTCTCTTTAGGAGTTTCAAAACTAGGCTGACAAGTCCTTGCTGAGTCATGTAGAAGGAGACTGGTGGGCGTGCACGGTTGCAGAGGGGGCTGCTGTGACAGCAGCCGTGACAGCGCGGAGAGCTGAGCGAGCGGCTGGTCAGAATGCTGGAGCCATGCTTTAGGACGACCCCCGTAAGGAGGAGGGACGGCACCTGGGGGTGGGCTGTACCTGCTGTCTTTCCTGGAGTCAGTGGGTGTGTAGGTGTCTGTTGGGGTCCTTCATTAGGAAGAGAGGGTATCCCTCCTGGAGAAAGAGGGCACTCAGGACTTGGGGGGAGGGTGTGGAACAAATTATTCAGGTGGTCTTTGATGGGATTGGTCTTAATACCAGCTTGAATTGGTTCAGGCCAATTTATCAGTGCTGGGAGTGACAATGTCACCTTCTGCTAAAAAGACAACTTGGAAGGGATTTTGGAGGTTATTTAAACCAATCTCATGTTTCAGGAGCTTGCAGGGGGCAGTGGGGAGGGAGGGTAGAAATACAGCAGTTTTGAAAGATAATTTACTGTGCAATTCACTTCTTTAAAGTACATAACACTGATGTTACAGTCACAGAGCTGAATGGCTATGAGGAAACATTTATTTTCTTTACTGCAGAAAGAAGCCTTGTACCTTTTAGCTATCACCTCCACATCTCTCCATCCCTAAGCAGCCACTAATTTACTCTCTATTGCTATAGACTGTCTTGTGGACATTTCATATATGGAGTCATACAGTGTGTGGTCTTTTGTGATTGGTTTCTTTCACTTAGCATCACGTTTTTTGTGGTGGGCTGTATATTCCCTTTTGTGGTTAAATGTTCCACTGTATGGCCACTATATTTTATCTAATTAATCAGTTGATGGCCTCTTGCCTCCACCTTTTGGCTCTTAGGCATGATGAGCCTATGAACATTCATGTATTCATTTTTGTGTGGCCTTTAATTTTCAGGTGGAGAAATTGAGTGGGATGATTTGCTCAATTCTCAGTGCTGTATCCAGTGTATTGTGGGGCCAGAGGAGACTGTGGTGCCATCTACTTGACCAAGATATTAACTAACTGAGGAACTTGGAACAGTTAGGGGTTTATAGAGGAACTGAGATTAGTTTTGGCCTTCCTCTTCCGCAGGAGGAGTGATAAATGGCAGGAGGATGAACTTAAGTGTCATATTTTCCACTGATCTTCCAGTTCTGGAGAAATGACTTCTGAAAGCCTTTTTGGAAAATGGATCGACTCTCCATTAAGTACCCATTAATACTTACTCTTTAGGCGTTGTTATTTGCAGGGCTGTGAAGCCTAGCAGTAATGTAGGTGAAGCAGTAATGCAGCCAGCATACCTGGCTGGCTGGTGGTATTTAGGGAGGTATCAGAGGGGTCAAGGAAAATGGCCTCAAGGTGAACCTGTCATGCTCCTGGGGAGCCACTAGGTGGCAGAGAAGCAGCAAGAAAAGTCTGGTTGATTATTCATCTGGGACTTTGCAAGTTTTCTTTAGTCTTTGCCTTTCTCGCTGTCACTGAGAAGAGGGAACAAACTCTCAAATTACTGGGGGAAGAGCCTACTGTCTACAGTGTCTCATCACCCATACTTAACCGCCTGAACCTCCGATTTTGAGAACCCTTACTACCCTCCCGCACCAGTGCGCCTCCCATTTCTCAAGTATCCATAAATTGTTGCCATTTCCCTAGAAGTGAAATCATCTGCCTTTTGGTTACCCTTCAGTCATGCATCAGTCTTAATTCCCTCTCTGCCCGCCTCTCAGTTGGCTCATGAACCCAGTCTTGTTACAGATGCAGTCTTTGGGGATCTTGTAGACCAAGTCACCCTCAGTTCCATATGGACACATTCTGTCCAGAGAAGCAGCATCAAATTGTGGCCGCTAGGGAGGGGTGAAATGCCTGGATGTGGCCTGGGGGCTAGAGGGAATTGGCTTATGTTGGGCTGGCAGGTGGGCGGGCAGAGAGCACAGGGAATACAGGGTGAGTCTGGAGGTTGGAACAGAAGAAAGGCAGGGAGAAAGGGTGAGTCAGGACTGTGCACGAAACCAGTAGGGAAACATGCAGGCGGCTGTAGCACCATGTTTCCAAAGCTGCTGCTGAGGTGGGTTTGTGTTCATCTTCAGCAAAGCCTGTGAGGCAAGTAGAAAAGGTGTTGATTATAAACGAGAATACCCATTCAAATTGAGCTCCTGGGAGATTGCGCAGATTAAACTGGAGTCTTTTGGTCCCGAGTCCAGTGCCCTCTGCTTGGGCTCTTCTGTGTGGCTGGTGATTCTTCCCCACCCAGTGGTGCTAAGGCTAGGAAAGCTAGAGCTGCTTTCCACTAACTCACAAAGTCAGATCATTCTTCTCACCTCTTTCTCCATTTTCCCGCCACGAAGCCACACTCCCTTGGGACAGACGGTCTCTATCACTTGGTCAGATTGAGTGAGGTAGAAGTGACTCAGGGAAGACCAGTCTGGCAACTACTTTTTTGGCTTCCAGACTGTAGAGTTTGGGTTTTGCTTCCTTTGAAGGAGTTTTCCCCTTCTGATACTAAAGGGTAAACCCACCCCCTTTTGGGGTTGAGAGGTTGGACATTAGGGACGAAGGTGTCTTAAGAAAGGAGGGAGAAGTTTCAGAGCTACCACCGGAGTTGCAGGCCTGGAATAAAACATGTCGGCCTGAAACCCATTGGTGTCTGAGCTGCTGTAACTTTGGACAAGTCCATTTGCATCTCAGCTGCTTCCTCCCTACAGCAGAATAGTTCTGTGTTGCGGGCCTGATGTGAACTAGATAGTCCCCGTGCAAGTGCTCTGCATCCTTGTTGCTTGTGGTCTCCTGTGTGCGGCCATGGGGTGGGCCCTTGACTGCCTTCTGCTCTGGGAGCTACAAGCAGGAATCGGGGCCCAGGCCTGGTTCTTGGGAATCTCACCCCAGGGGCTATAGAATCTGATGCATTTGTACTTTCCCAGGAGAAGGGGGAGGATGTCTTTAAACTTCTTGCTGGCTGCTGGGCCCTGGGACAAAGGGGAGACAAGCCCCAGGGCTGAGACAATCATGTCTTTATTATCTCAGATGTCTCAGGCCTGTCCCCCGCCTGGAGATATATGGCCGGGAAGGCTAACTCCATGGCCTCGGCGCGATTCCAGGTCCCAGGAATGTCTGGCTGTTTTATAGCAAACAGGATCACGCACAACAGCCCAGCATCCAGGCATCTCCGCCCCTGCAGGCTCATTCTCTCTGCCAGCTTGTAAAACAGTGGGACCTACAGCAGTGTGACACAGGCCCCATGTCTCTTGGGGACCAAGCGGCCTGGCACAGGGTGGTAATCCTGGGCATTGGCGAACCCATCCAAGGCACTGGGCACAGGACCAGCAGTGCAGGTCTGGTCATACCCAGGGACCAGACTACATTCTGCCTGACTTGGTTCTCACTTGTAAGCCACGAGCTGCCCTGATACTAGCCTGTTCTCTCTTGTACCCCTGGAGAGTAGCTGCAGGGAGCCCCACCAAGAAGGTTTGTTTATAGATGCATTTGGCACGGGAAGGGGAGGCCAGCAGCGAAGAGTCCTTGAGTTCCAACTCCCAGCTGCTCCCAGGTGCTGGGGAGCCTTCCACTCTGGGCCCCAAAGAAATGAGTCCATACTGTTGTCTTTGGCCGAGGCTTCAGGAACTCAGAGATGAGACCAGGAGACCACGGGTCAGATGACTGTCCAGGGCGTCATTTATAACAAAGCCACATGAGCTGGCCCTCCAGGGAGGCCTTGCGCAGGGGCCTGTGGTGGCGGTAGCAGGCCCAAGCCAGGCTCTCTGGGCCCTGAAAAGGCAGTGGGGTCGTGCAGTCAGGGATAGTAGTGGATGGATATGGTTTATCCCGCTGCCCTGGCTCCTTTGTTCTGGAGAAGGTAGCAGCCACCAAACTGTCATGTTTTAGAGCTTTACTTAAAGGATGTGTATCTAGTCCTGGGCTACTTTTCATCAGTCCAGTGGCCAGTCTTGGGCCTACCTGCACTCAGCAGGTGGCTGCACTGCATTTGTCTTGGAGGTGACGCTTCTGTTCTCTGGCATTTGTTCACTGAATCTTGACACTCCCCTTTCCTCATAAAGCAGATATTCAGATCCCACCCTGAAGGATCCTTGGAGGGTGTGGGTGGCTGAGGATCCGGATGAGCAAGCAGGTGGCACCATGTGGTACGCCCCTGAGGGGAAGCGCAGGTTTATAAAGCGGGTGCCTGCCTGCTCTTCTGTCATGTATCTCTGCTGAGCTGAAGTTTGGGTGCCCACCCTGAAACATTGGCTCAGCAACTCTCAGGATCCTGTGAGAGGGTGGACGCGGGAACATTCTCAAGTGTTAACAGCAGTAGTAACAGCTGATGTTACCTGCTTTATTTTCACAATAGTCTGATCTATGACTAAGTTACGGAGAAGGAGAGGGAGCGCTGGGGTAGCTGCAGAGCTCTTAACCACGGGGCTCCTCCCCCAGGGCAGTGCAGGCTGTTGGACTAGCCACTGGGTAGATTGCGTATATAATTTGAAGTGCTTATTTTACTCACTGCATTTATTTTGAAATGTCAGAACTGGCAAAGCAAAGGGTTTGTGTCTCAGAGCCGGGGGGCATCCTGCTGGATGAACTGGATGGAGTTCTGCCCCTTGAGGGCAAGCTGGAGGGAGTGATCTGCCTTTCCCCTCACCATGCTGGGGGCCTCCTAGCAAACTGAAGTCTGTTGTGGTTGCCAGTGGGCACCTAAGCAGCTGGGACACCAGGAACCAGGTGCCAATTTGAGCCTACCCTGGATGCTGAGAGGAAGGGGCTGGGGCTCCGTGCATATGGGGTGCTGTGGGCAAATGTGTGGTTGTAGTAACTGGCCAGGTGAAGGGGAGAATGCAGGTCCCCTTCAGAAGTGAAGGGACAGGAGCTCGTTTGTTGGACACTTACCTGCATATTGGTTCAAAGCCCCAACCCCCCCCCCACCCCCACCATAGCCTCTGAGACAGAGTAGATGGGGAAGCTGACTCTGAGGTCACCTACCCAGGAAAGCCTTGAAGAGTTTTGCTCCCAGAGCTGTGTGGCTTTAGTCCTCAGGGTTTTTACACCGCACCATGCCTGTTTTGAAGAACTTGTCCAAAGTCCCTTTCCTCACCCCTTCTGATCAAATGATTGTGCTACCCTCTCAGTCACCCTCTTTCTGGACTGAAGCGCCAGGAATTTGTCCCAGCAGCCAGTGTCCTACCTGGTCCCTTCCCTGGATGCACTCCAATTCTGTGAGGAGGCAGAGGGGTAGCAGCTCGCCCTGTCCCTGTCCTGGCTGTGATAACCATCAGCCAGCCATCCCTGAAGCTTCCCAGGTGGCTCCAGCTGCTGTCCAAGAAGGAGTTGAGGAGGAGGCCCAGGCTGCAGGAGGTGCTGGAAGGAGGGAAGAGGAGGATGGGAAAGCTCCCAGGAGAAGAGAGATCCAGCAAATTCTAGTCTCATGGAAACCCAGTGAGACCAGGAAACTACGATGCCAGCTCCACACCCCGGCACGCTCTTCAAGCCAGAGCCAGTGCGCTGGCTGCGACCGTCCGCGTGTCTCATCACCCTTCCAGGCCGTGAAGCCCTTCCCCATTCACGTCACTCCGTCATGTCACTCGGTCCCTTCAGCAGCTCCAGTGTTGGGGGGCCAGGCTGGGGAGGCAGTATAGAATAGAGACTGGAATTAGACCAGGGTGTGTTCCTGGCGCCTGGCTCTGCCATTCTCTTCATCTCTCTTGCCGATGAGATTTAGAGGTGACTCGCTTGCTCCAGATCCCACAGGCTGCGCCAGTGGGGCAACAGTGAGAGCCCAGGCCTCCAGGCAGTCTTGACGGAGGCTTCGTGAGGAGGGAAGGCACGAGCAGCGGCTACGGTGCTCTGCTTAGGTGCTGGTTAAAGTCCTATTTAGGAATCCGCTTGTCTGTGTACTTATGACCTGTTTGCTTTCCTTCAGTTTCCTAGTAAAAGATCATTTTGAAAGCTGCTTCCCTTTTTGGCTGAATTGAAGGGTAGAAGGGCTCATTACTCATCTATACCTTGGTCCAGGCTCGATGTTCTAGAGCCAGGTGTGGGCGCAAGCCAGTGGGTTGGGACTGGACCGTCAGCACCTTCCTGCTGTGGGCAGGAACTGACAGCCTCTCTGGCAGACACGGAGCCGGGGCAGGGCTGGGGGGCAGGGCTGCTGCCTTGGGTGCGTCTTGTCACCCCAGCACAGCGGCTCCAGCCTTCGCAGCCCTGGCCCCGGCCCCGGGAAGAGTGCTCTGCAATCACGGAGAGGAGCTTTGTTTCTTCGACTTGTTCCAGGGTGTTTCCTCACCTGGGTCGCCTTTTGTTTTCTCAGTTGTGGGGGTTTACAGAGCTTTCCAGGTCTGGGGGCAGGGGGGGTTGCTGGTGAAGCTAGAGCCTGGCCTCGTTCCAAGGTCACACACAGCTGTTCCCATGCCAGACCTCGAGCCCCTCGAGGAAAGGGTCCAGGTCTGAATGGCCTCTGGCTCCCACGTCTGGCGCAGACCCTGGGATTGTACCATATGGTCCAGGCCCTGCCTGCCTGGCCAAGGTGGCACAGCATGGGTTGCCCCTTCTCCCTCACAGGTGGTATGGGCGGGGGTGGGTGCTGAATCGGGGTATATGGCTCCTTGTGTCCAGCTTCCTCTTCCCGGCGGGCCCAAGGCTTGGGAACAGTGGCAGGCTTTCTGGGGCAGCCAGGGCGCCTGGCCAGAGTGTGCTCTGTCGGGCACTATCAGCTCTTCAGCAAGCCCCGGTCCTCCTCTTAACCTGGAGAAGGCCCCGGGTTATTGGTGTTGTTCTTGGCGGACCACCGGGCCCCTCAGCAAACAGGGAGGCGAGTGTGCACCCGGCCTGGGCCTGTTTGTGTTGGCCTCGGCAGGCGGGGGATTAGCTCAGCTGGGCTGCTAATTGCCTCCAAAGTGCCGGCCTGGATGCTGACAAGGGCTGGGCCTCTAGGCCCCTCCCCCCCAGCAGGCACTATGCCAGGCTTGGGGGCCTGGCCCAGAAGGGCCCCTTCTCCCCTGTCAGCGCCTGCTTGGCCTAGACCCTAGAGATGTGGGCAGGGGGTCACCAGGGCTGGCGGCTCAGGAAGGAATGGTGGGGGAGATAAGTATGAAGTCATCGCCTGGGCCAGGCCAGGCCAGACTATACCCGCTGCCCCACATGCCTTAGACTCCTTCCCACCCCCCTTTCTTGATTCTGATGCCTTCTGAAGCACTGTCTCCTCTTGCTAGAAAGCTGGGTTCCTCCGACTACATCCTTCCACCTCCGTCTTGGGTCTTTCGGTCCTTCGACAACTTCCTCTTCTGGTGACTTTCTCTGTTCCTGTGTCTGCTTTCCCACCCTCCGCCTTCTCACTATTTCTTAGCTCTTCTTAGCCCTACTCGGTTGCCCAGTCCCCTCTCCTGCCCCATTACTCTGTTTTCCTGTGTTCTGTAGCCCTTCGTTGGCCCAAGATCCACCTACCCAGACTCCCCTTGGGCCACTGGCTGTCAAGAAGGGGCTGAGAAGGAGGCCCACCTTACCACACAGTTTCACACCTTCCCAGAAGCCTTCAGGCCCGAGCTCTGAGGGCAGCTGCCAAGGATGGAATTCGAAGCTGACCCAGTCCAGGAATTCTGAAAACCTTCTGGCCCCTGCACATGCTTCTTACAGCTGACACCCCGCCTCTGCTCTGTCCTCCTTGGCCCTGCTTCCTGTCCCAGCCTGGCTGGTGCCCCGAGGCAGCACAGCCTTAGCCTTGCTCGTGCTGCCTGGGTATCCTGACCCCTGGGCTATTTCGTCTCCTGCCTGGGGACCTCCTGCCTGCCACAGACCTCAGGTCCTTGTGGCCTAGCTGCAACTGAGTCTTTTCCCACTCGTGCCCTGCCTCCTGTAGCGTCACCCGCCTCACCAGGCCCTCGTCTGTCATTGTATTAGTGTCTCCACATGAACACTCAAGAAAGGTCCTGGTCAACCCAATCAGGCCAAGGTTGGAATGGCTGATCGTGGCTAGGTGGAAGGTAGATGTAGCCTCTGTGCATCACAGGTGAATTTCAGTCAGCATGCAGGTGGGTCCTTTCCTGTGACCCTCTAGCCAGGTGTTCAGAAGAAAAGAGAGCAAAGGGGGCCCCCATATTTAGGATTTACTGCTCTTTAGCTGCTTTTTCCAGGTCCTTCCCTAAGGTCTTATCTCCCTTGTCTGTGGGGGAAAAAAAGCCACTGCCACAATTGCAAGATAAAGAAATAATCATTTTATCGTGCATCAGACTATTTCATGGGGTGTCCAATGGCAAGAAGCCTAGTATAAAACTGGAGGATGAGGTGGAGCCATAGAGGGGGTGGTAGCAGCAGGGATCAGAGCCAGAGCTGGGCCTTCTCCAGCCCTAGGCCTCTGAGCACCTCACCTTTGCCTTGGGGAGAGACAGGTGGGGACTATTGCTGACAAAATGGGCCCTCTGGCCCATTTCCAGGGTGGGTGGACCTCCTGTGTTCTTTATTTTATTTGGGACAGCTTGGGACTGGGTGTGTACAAGGACACTCCATTTCCTTGGCTGTGGATCCCTTTGGCTTTTGGGGTGCTGGTGGAGGTACTGGGAGGAAGAGGGCAGAGGTTCCTAGAATCTAGTCTGCTTCACTGAGGCTGCAACCTTCAGAACTCCCTAGAGTGTCAGCTTTGAGGAGCCCCCACCCCCAATTAGCAGAAGTGTGAAACTTACGAAGGGGCACAGACCCTCCCTCTTATTCCTGGGGTGGTGCTCATCGCACCAGCCCCCATCCCGGACCCATGATTGCTCTGGCTTTGGGGAGAGTGGCTCAGCCTTGTTGAAGGGGGAGAGTTTTCACGGCTTCCTGCGTTTGGGTCTGACCTCTGTGAGAGAGAGAAATTTCCCTGCCTTGAGCAGACTGCTAACAGAGCCCACCAGAGGAACAGGGGGCCCCACTGGGCAGCTGTGGGGACACTTGGTCGACTCAGCTTTCATCCATGGCAGAGACGGCCAAGGTTAGCCCACATTCAAATAAGGCTCCAGCATCTCACTTGGTTTGGGCCTCTTTCTTGAATGGACATTGAGCAAGGAGCATGGTGAGGGGCCCTTGCTGACCCTCTCTTTGTGAGGGAGCCAATGCCAGGAGGTGCAAGCTACAGGGCCCAGAGGACAGCTTCTGTGGCCTTCCCTCTGAATCTGGGATTTTGAATTTAGACACTGAGCCCTGGAGCCAATAGCCTGGGGATCCCAGAGCTTAAGACCCGCAACCTAGAACCCTCCTATGGGGGCAGCTTGAAGAGCTGCTGACAGTGAGTCCTTCTGGCTGGGAGCCTCCCTGAGAATCGGTGGTCAGGTCAGGCCTAGCTATGCTCAAGTCCTGCTCACAGAAGCCTGGGCTGGACCCCTGACACTTGGCTAGTGCACAGGGCCCCATCCGGTGCTGGTGCTGTTTCTGGGGGAGCTTCAGGAGCAACGGCACCCAGGGGAGGGGTGCCTCCACTGTTGGGCTCTCATTTTGTCAGCCTTCCAGCTGTCCACCACTCCCTCAGAGCCACACTCCCCTCAGGAACCACAGAGGCTCCAGCTCGGCCTGTGGCCTATAGCTCTTGCTGCTTCCTACCCCTCTTCCTGCAGCCAGAGACCCCTCCCCAAGGCTCAGACTCACAGAGGCCTGCATTTTCTGGGCTTTTGGGCTTAGGGGTCCAGGAGTTGCCTTGGCTGGAGGGCTCTGCCTCTACACTAGCTCACTCTGGGGCCCGGCTGAGCAATGCCCTGAGCTGTAAAGTAGGCACAGGCCTCCCTGTCTGGCCCACCTGCCAGGAATCTAGTGATCAGCAAGTGAGACGGCCCGGTACAGGGCCTACAACGTAGTGTTTGCTCGGCACTTTGGTTAAGTGAATGACGTCTGGTTGGAAGAGGGCTTTGTCAGGGCACTTTCCCGTGTGTGGGATTTCCGTGCTGTTTCACAGAGGAGCAGCAATGAGGAGGTGAGTCAGACGGGGGTGTCGCTGTGAAGCCCCAGCTGGGATCTCTGGTCCAGGAAGGCAGCCAGTGTTCCTGTCTGGGAGGGGTGAAGGTGTGTAGGATTTCCCTCTGAGGGGGAGGCTGGTGGACTGGGCTCTGGGGTGGCTCTGTGGCCTTCCCTTGCCCTTGACTTACATGCTCTTCCTTCCTGGAAGGTCCCACAGAGATTGAAACCTCCAGCCGCTCACAGAGGGCTGCAATAAACCCTTTGCCCTTGACCTGGTATCTTCCCATTCCCTTTCCAGGGGGCTCAAGAACAAGGCTACCAGACTGAAGCTGCCAGGGGTCTGTGTGGATGTGGGGGTGCAGCTTCTATCACAATGGCACCATTTCCCCTTACTCTTGGGCCACTTTTTCCCCTGGATGGCAGAGTCAGTAGGCACGTGACTGTGATACTCTTGTTACCCATCTCAAATCTGCAAATAGAAAAACAGACACAGATAACAACCGAGAGGTCAGCAGCAGCCACACGTGGACAGGCACGAGCAAGGTCCTTTTGGTCAGCGGCAGCCACTAAGGCCCAGTGGCCTTGGTGGATGCCCTTGGGACCGCCTACCTGGCTTCAGCAATAAATAATAACATGAGGACCCAAAAACCAAACCAAAACAAAAAATACAACCAGTATCTTTTGGGGTGGTGGTGGGGGACTGTTTAAATTATCGGCTTTCCCCGGCCACGAGGTGGTGCGGGCGCAGGCGCCAGTCACCGGCAGGTGTGCAGCTCCACCAGCCGCTGGCACTGCCGGCACTTGACGAAGCAGCACCAGTGGAATTTGCAGCTGCAGCGCTCGGCCAGCTCCACCTGCGCCGTGTGGAAGCCGCGGCCGCAGCACAGCAGCTCGCAGCCGTCGATGGCCTTGGACGTCTTGTTGCACGTGCGGCCCCTCGTGCCCAGCACGCCGCTGCGCGTGTCCTGCTCGCAGAAGTCCGGGCTGGGCTCCAAGTACACCAGGTCCTCGTCCGTGTGCGGCTTGAATTGTGCGTTGCGCGGCACCAGCGCGCGGGAGGAGCCTACGCGGCGCGGCTCCACCTCCGTGGCACCGTCGAATTTCTCTTTCAGTGCGTGGCCCACCTGGCGGAAGGGCGGCACGGCGCGCCAGCATGTCTTCACCTCGCAGGAGCCCGACACCCCGTGGCACTTGCACTCCACCCGCATGTGTGTCAGGATAGCCTGCAGGGACGGGGAGGGGACAGGGGCCACCAGGAGAGGTCAGGGGAGGCCGGCGGGGGTCTGCACAGGAGCCTTGGAGACGGCAGACGGTGTCATAGTGAAGCGCGCAGTCTGTGGCGGCAGGGGTTCAGATCCCAGCTCTGCCACTTAGGAGGTGTGCGTGTGACAGCAGGATGGACACCCCCTGTACTTAGATACAAGTGTGGGGTGCTGCACTGGGCCTCCCACTGTTCACTGGCTCCCCATCTGCAGCCCCAACCTGCTGCCTGGACCCCAGTGGCCTACAGGAGGCGCCTGGCCCTGGCCAGAGCTCCGGCAAATGCTTGGGAGAGTGTTCCGGGGCCTTGCTGTGCCCACCCTGCCCTGTGGTGAAGGGGGGGTGCCACACTACCTTCCTGCCAGCCTCGTTGTTGTGGAGGTTCATGAGGGCCCGGCTGGATGAGGCCCCCTTGCTTCTCTCCCGCACGTCCACGAACGACTGGGAGAAGGCCACGCCGTAGGCGATGTTGTCTGAGCATCCCGAC
Source organism: Talpa europaea (assembly GCF_964194135.1). Taxonomy (NCBI): domain Eukaryota; kingdom Metazoa; phylum Chordata; class Mammalia; order Eulipotyphla; family Talpidae; genus Talpa; species Talpa europaea. The sequence goes on from NC_140076.1 coordinate 12,045,079, forward strand.
CACTGGAAGCCTGGGGCGCGGTGGGCAGAGGGGGGCCCCGTGCATGAGTGCCCGGAGCGCAGGCCCCGCCTCCTCGTGCCCGCCCCACGCCTGCACTCACCCTGAGGGCTGACCCCATGCACTGTCCGGTCACAGCCACACTTCTCCAGCTCCCCGCTGCTGCACGCCCGCGTCACCGCGAAGGCCACACCTGCTGAAGAGATGGCGTACACGAAGGCCGCCTCCCGAGTCCCTGTGGGAGGCAGAGGGAGGGCAGGGCTGGGTCCCGGGGCTCCTCCCACACCCTCCTCTTCGAGGGGGAGGGCCCGTGGGGCCCCCTGTGCTGGGAGGCCCGGGAAAAGTGAGGCCAGCTGACATCCTGGGCAGGACGTGCTCCGAGTGGGCACTTACCGGCCACGTTCACCTGCTACGTGCTGGCCACGGCTCGCCTGTCTTCACGCCACTGAGCACCCCATACTGTTACCACCCCATTTTACAGAGGCCAGGCAACTTGTGAGGTCACACGGTATGCGGCTGTGCCAGCGGACGGCACCCTTACTACTGCGGGTTGCTTGTCCCCGCCGCCTCTCCTGAAGATCCGTGATGCTAACGCTATTTCACAGAGACAGGTGAGCTTGGAGAGGGCACCTGCCTGACCTACTGAGCTGGACTGCCCACCAGCTTCCTGTAAAGCCTGTGCCCATCCCAGCTGGCCCACTTGCCCTCTGACTCTGCCCCAGCCGCTCCTGCTGAGGCTGGCCTGCTCAGAATGACTCGCCTCATTCCCCTAAGAGGGAATCATTCTAACAGCCCCGACTCTCAGCGCATCCCCTGCTGGTCAGGGGATGCCCCTTGCCCAGTCGCCCTCTGCCAACAGGAGCTCTGGGCCCATTTCACAGATGGCAAAATGCAGGTTCCGGGAAGAGGACAGACTGGCCCCAGTCACCCAGCCAGGAAGTGACAGGAGCAGGACTCAAATGCAGATCTGGCTGCCGCGCCTGCCTGCTCCTTCCCCTCTGCGCCGTCTCCTCGGTGGTGCTATTTTGGTGCCTGCCCTCTCCCCTGCCTGAATGGGTGTTTTTATCCTCCCAGGAACCGTGCCTTCGGGGTGTAGCTGCTGTGGAGCCTTTCTGGGGGTGTGGGTGGAGGGAGGGGGTGTGTGTGTGCGTATGTGGTGTGTGTATGGCGGGGCCGGGTGTGTGACCAGACAGGGCCTGCTCCTCTCCCGGCCCCTGTGAGGGCCTCTGTGTGCCCGTGACTGTCCTTCTGTCTCTTGCCAGAGTGTCTGTGTCCACAGGAGCAGAGGGGGCAGGTTTGGGCTCCGTGGTTGGCAATTACCTCTGCGACACCCAGGCCTGTGCTCTCGGTTGCCCTGGGGAGCAGTCGCCGTGGTCAGACAGAAACAATCACCTCCTCTGTGCCCGCGTCTGTGGACGGGCAGCAGAGCCGGGCGCTGGGGTGGGGGCCGCACAGTCTCCGGCTCGGGACGCCCTGTTCCTGGTTCGGCCCCGGAGCTCGGGATACTGCCTGCTGCCCACTCTTCACTGCCCACTCTCCACTCTAGCTTGGCCATTTCAGGCCGGCATCAGGGGGGCTTGGCTGGAGCCACGGGGCCTTGACAGCCCGAGATGGAATCTTCTCCAAGTTAATCAAGGTTAATAGCAGGATCACGCTGGTTGGTTTTGTGCTGTGGCCGCCCAAAGAGAGACGACTTTAGTTTCTGGTATTTCTGGTATTTCCAGGCCTGAACCAGCACAAATCTCTGCCCCAAAGACCACGGGGGAAGGGAAAGCCAGAGCTAGGGTGGATGGACTGGTGGGCTGGCCCCAGACCCTGGCCTCTCTGGGCTCTCAGGTAAGCGCCTCTCTCACCCCCTGCTCTTGGCTCATCCAGTCCCCCCGAATAGCCCCTGGGGTGCAGGGCTCCCTATGAGGTCCCCGAACCAATATGCATCTTCTGGGACTCCAGGTAACCCCTTGCCCTGGCTTTGAGAACAAGGGCACCGTGGTTTTCTCAGCCTGGGAGCGGGCCTGCAGGAAGAGACTCAGGAAAGAATCGGGGAGGAAGTTGCTATGACAAGAGTTAAAGCCTGTTGTGAGCTGACTCTGTGTAAGGCCTTGTCCTTTCGCGGCTTCTCTCCTGGGGATGTGAGCAGTCGGCCTGTGCTCAGCACAGGAGGCCCCAGAAGGCCAGCAGGATGTGGCCAAGCCACCTTGTGCCTAAAGCCAACGGCAGTGACCCCTCCAGCCTTTTTCAGCTGGTCTGCCCTGGGCTCCAGCCCTTGGGTTCTGGTGCTGCAGCCCCCCAACCCCACCCCTGCTCCTCCCCTGGGCCTGGGTGCCCCAGCTGGAAGTCTGATCGCTAGTGGGGCCCCCGGCCCAGACTGCTGAGAGGGAAAAGAGGCCGTGGTGCACTGGGGGGTGGAGCAGAGGGGAATGTCCAGTCACAGGAGATGACAGCCCTGGTCGGGGCTTTGCCTGTTCCACTGCAGGAGGAAGACAATCGTGGCTTTTTCAGGGGCAGCAACCCGGGCCAGGGAAATGGAGAGCTCGCTAAGGTGCCAGAAGTGCCTCAAAACTTTCTGCATTTTCCATCAAGCCTCTGCCCCACCCCACGCCCACCTATCTTCCTGCTCTTTCTTCTTCCTAGAGGGCTTCCTTGCTGGCTCCATGGGTTTAGCCCCCATGTGTCTAAATCCTTTGGGTTCAGCTCAGTGTCATCTTGTCCAAGGTACTAAGGCTGCCTGGGAGTGGAAATTCAGAGTTGTCTGTGGATCCAGTTTTAACTACCCTTTCTGAGGGCCTACTATGTGCCTGTGCTCTTCCTTATGCTGGCCAAGGCTTGTGACAACCTCAACCACCAGTTCTGCAGCTCTACTCTGTGCAGGAAAATGTGAGGCGGGGTGAATTGTCTGGGCCACTCGGGCAGTCCGGCCATGCAGGACTTGGCTCCAAGGCCTGCCTGTCTTGCGCACATCACACACACACACACAATGTCTCTCCCAGATGTTGGAAGGAAAGACATCTGAACAGGAAGGAGTGTTTGGAGGCGAACCAGCTGAGGTTGAGGTGGGCTGGAGAGGAAGCCGTGGGCATGGTGATCCCCTAGGCCCCAGGCTGGTGTCCTGGTGGAAGTGTCAATGCAAGCATAACTCAGGTGTCCTAGGGAGGCCCGGCAGGGTGCACACTGGGATCTGAGGAAGACAGACCCCATGCTCTCTCCAGTCTGCACTCATCCTGCCTGTCCAGTTTCCTTTGCTTTCTTATCTGCCAAAGCTTACCTTTTCTTGAAGCCACCTCCAGGAAGTCTCTTTGGATTTAAGAGGTAGCTGAGGACAGGATTTGGAGCTGGACCACATCATGTTAGGGCTCTGGCCGTGTGACCTACCTCTCTGAGCCTCCCTGTCCCCACTCTAAATGGGGAAAGAGCGCCACCCTGCAGGCTAAGCCCTAACACTTTACCCTCATCTTAGGCTGCTTCTTCCTGGCCTGCCTGCCCCACACAGAATCCAGCAGTGGGCTGTTTTTCTTCTTCTTTGACCTCTGATACCAGGCTGGAAGCTCCTGGGGCCAGGCTGTCTCTCATACTTTTTTGGGCCCATCCCTTCCCTCTGCACCCACCAGCACCTGGCACAGGTAGAATCTTTGCAGGTACTTGGCAGAACTGGGTCATGGGGGAGAGTGTGGGTGCTCCCTGGGCAGGCCGGAGGTCCAGTCCTGATGTTGCCAGCGTTCTGGTCCCTAGAATAGGGCTGCTATCAGTACCTGCCTCCTCAGGCGGTTTGGCGATTCTAATGCCGTCACACATGGAAGGTGCCAGCACCTGGCACAGAGTAGGCGCTCAAGACACAGTAGCTGCTGTGGGAGCTACTGTAGGGTCACTAAGGTCATTTTATTCATTGACTAACAAATATAGGCAGGCACTTGCACTCCGAGGGCCACACTGTTGATGACGGGCTTGCCGTTGGGCTAAAAGCTTTCTTAGGTACAGATACTTCACCAGACATTTGTTGTTACCTGCTGTGAGCTACTGTGCTATGCCCAGGGTGCCAAAGGGATTTGTCTTCCAGGGACTCTCAGTGCAGAAGCGGGTCTGGGGTTTCCCCCTAAACTCCCAAATTGCTGTAATTACCTGTTGGCACCAAAAGGCTGGCCTGAGAGGCCACCCAGAAGAAAAGCATGTTCTCACCCTCATTGGGTCCAGTGTGATGCCAAGATTGAGGACAGGGAAAGAACACAGACTTCACAAGTCACAGCCCAGGCTGGAACGTGCCCACTACCTCCATCCAGCCCGATGACGTTACCATCAGTCAGATGTGGTGGGTGAAGTCAGACACCCCAGGAGTGGGAAGCTGGGCCTGCTATGGCCCGGCACCCATTCCCTCCCAGCCACAGCAGCTAGAATCTGAAAGGACTGCAAGGCTCTCTCGGGACAGGGCCTTGATCAAGGTCACAGAGAGAAAGGTGACAGCAGCGGGAGGAGGGAGCAGCAGAGAGGAGTCTGCATGGCCACGTCTGCCGTCCTGCTTGGGTCAGCCCTTCGGAGACCCCAGCATGCCCTGCTCACTGCAACATTGACCCTCACCAGGCTCTATGACCTCTTCCCTCCGCCCACCAGCACCTGACACAGGTGGAATCTTTGCAGGTACTTGGCAGAACTGGGTCATGGGGGAGAGTGTGGGTGCTCCCTGGGCAGTTCTTTTTCGCTCACTCAACAAATCAGTTGCCTGCTTTGTGTAGGTGCTGCTCTAGGCACCGGGATCACAGAGCCATCCCACTTCTGGTCTTGACCACTGTTAGCCACCTGAACACCTGCTGCTATTCCTGGCTGCCCTGATGCCATCTTTGCCAAATTTCTGTAGATTTCCAGCCTACAGCACCTGGCTGGGCATTAAGCCACACATTTTCTTTATCAGTCTCTGTCAGTTCACTGTCCCTCTTGCCTCTGTAGAACAGGGGCAGAGTGGCCTCCCCTGCTTGTGGTGGAGGGAGGGCAGACCCCAGGGTTTTCAGTAAGGGAGCTGCTCCTTCCAGGAGCCCCATGGGGAGGAGTCCATCAAAGGCATCATCTCTGAATCCTGCCCAGAATCCCAGGCAGTTGGTCCTCGGATGTCCCCATGTGGAGGGTAGGAGGGAGATGGACTTTGTCCAAGGGCTCAGTCAAGTGTTGGCAAGTCCCAGGTCTGGGTGCGTTACTACCCGTGCAAGCGCTGGGCCTCAGCTCAGCTCTAAGACGGGAGCAATGCCACACACTCTCAGAGCAGTGTGAGGTCAGTGGATGCAAGCAGCACACAGAAGCCCTCAACAAACTGGGGTTCCTCTCTCTAAGTATGGCTCTTGTGGGGAATTATTAGCTCTGGGCTCTTCCAAGTCTGAGGCTGTGACCCCAGCCAGGCAACTGTTATGCAGACCCTGGCCAAGCTCCCAACCCAGGAGCTATGAGCTGAGAAAGGCCTACCCAGATCGGCGACCACGGCTGGTGCCAGTGGTGTTTGGGATCTATTCCGAGGACATGTGCATGGCACCAATGAATCCTGGTGTTAACCCTATGATGTGAGCACGTGTTTGCCTCCAATGGGAGAATGCCGTGGCTTGAGGAGTGAAGTCACTTGCTCCAGGTCACACTTGCCCATGCTCTCCCTCCACCTGCCTCACCAGCCCCTGGGCTTTCTGCTGCCTTGGGAGGGACAAGCCCCTTCCTTTCTTGTTCATGGAGACAAATTAAGACCTTCCCTTGAGGAATTTTACAAAAACGGAGGAGCTAGATGCCTGGGAAGAGCTCAGGTCTGCCTCCAAACAAGATTGACATCGGCCTGGTCTGGGGTGAGGTCACCTTGACAGGACGCTTGACCCAGCCGCTCATACTCAGACCAAGCCCACTAGGATTCTCAGATTCTTGAAGGTTCGCTGAGCCCAGGCTGGCCCCGCTCCTTTGGCTCCTACTGCAGACGCAGATCAAGAAGGCGCTTCCCCACAGGGTCCCCCACAGGCTTCAGGCCAGAACTGACTCGTGCTTCCCCTTCTTTGCTGCCTCAAATCCTTGCCCAGACTTGCTTTCCGTGACTGGACGGTACCCACTGACTGTCCGGCTCTGCCATGTGCTGGCAAATAGGCAAATGAGACATCACCTTGCCTTTGAAGAGTGAAAGGTTTGGGGGGGAGGGTTAGGATGGGGGAGGCTGGCATCACAGTCCACCTAAAAGGTGCCGTGAACATCGTATAAACGCAGGGGGGTTGGACAAAAACGTGTGTGTATGTGTGAACTGAGGGAGAGAAAAATGGTGAAGGCAAATGGGTTCGAAAGTGAACACTGGTGAATCTAGGGATAGAGTATGAGGGAATTTCTTGTGCTATTTTTGCAGCTTCTCTAAAGGTTTAAAAAGATAGCAAAACGAAAAATGACCCAAAAGCGCCTTGGCATGAATGAAAAGCTTTGGCGCCCAGAGGAAAAAGCAACCACTTGTTTGCAGGAGCTGGGAAGACTCAAGACTGTGGGAGGGAACTGCTGAGACTGTAGCAAAAGAGGGTTGGGTGTTTGGGGGCCTGGCCAGTGAAAGCCAGATCATCTCTCCATCAGCCCACCCAAAACAACCCCCTGCTCTGTGCGAGCATCTTCCTGTCCTCAGGATCCACCTTTGAATCCAGTGACTGGGCCCCGTCTTGCACGCACGCACACACGCACACTTGCGCACACGTATGCACGCACGCAGCACTGGTATCATCAATGTGGGTCTCGCCGCTCTCTATTCTCTGCAGCTTCTCCAGAACAGCAGTGCTCAGTAATGCCAAGCATGATCGTGCCTCGTTGGCCTCTGCCAGCTCCCAGGAGAATGGCTTCCAAATTTCTATCACAGTTGGTTTCCAACAACATCTAAACGGTTTGCCGCAAGCCCAGCCGCCTTAGCCGTCCAGAACCGCAGGTGCCAAGACAAAGGTTGGCCCAGGCGACGCCTCGCCGCCTGCCGGAGCAAGTGGAAGAGCCCTGTGGACTCTCGGTGGCTCGGGAGTGTCAGTTTCATGGTGAGGAAGTAGAGAAGGAGGCGGCTGGTTTAGCACTTCCTCGAGGGTTAGCGGCTTGACCTGGCGCCCTCTCCAGGAGCCTTCCAGTTGCATGGAACGTTTTCTATGCGCTGGCCCCCTTCCTTTGGCTTAATGCCTTCTCATGTTTCCTGTCTCAGCAGAGCGCCTGCTTCCTTGGGAAAGCCTTCCCCGAGCACCCCGGCCCTGCCTAGGGGAGGGTCCACCCTTGTGCTCCTCCATCGCAGCATTTGCTCACCGTGGGTCAGAGCACAGAGCCTGGTGCTGGATGGCCCTGCAGCAAGTCCCGGTCCTGCCACAAGTCCGGTCCTGTTCTAATTCTGTGACCTTGGACAAGTCACTTAACCTCTCTGTGCCTCAGTTTCTTCATTTGCAATATGGAAGTCCATCTTAAAGCCCAGATGAGTTAATATTACTTACAACGACTGAAAACATTTAAAATGGTGTGCAGACCACTACCCCTCCCGAGCTGTGGTTACTGATGTGCCTGTATCCCCGCGGACTGCGAGCCCAGGAGCTGGGCGCTGGGTGCTGTCTCAGGACTGGACATGGCAAGTTCCCAATATGGCTCGTGTACAAGGGATCGAGTGCTCAGACAAAGCAGCGGGGGACTGGAGCCCAGGCTGAATTCTGATTCTGCAGTTCACCTTCTGAGAGTCCCGGGCAATCCCATCCCTCCCCCTGCCTGAACTGGGGCTCCTTCTGCAAGTCGGGCGGGTGGCTCTGCAGCGTGGAGTGCTGCAGGGAAGAAAACAGCACCCTCCCCCTCGGGCGCACCCAGCCTGTGCCTGCGCTCCTTCTGTCTGGGCCCCACTGCTGCTGTTTTCATGCACTGAATTTCCCGCCATTCATGAACAGGAGTCCCCACCAGAGAGCTGGTGGTCTCTCCTGGGGTCCCCACACTGCTGCACCTGCGAGCACCTCCTTACCTTGTGTTACCACCTTGCCGAAGACTGGCAGGGAGTCGAGTGTGGAGCAGTTCCAGCGACGGTTCCGGAACTGGTACTGGCATTCCTCGATGGCGAGCTGGGCTCCGCGGCGCACCGAGTCCATCACCTCCAGGTTCCGCTTGCACATCTGCACCTGCCTCTGGATCAGGCCCTTGAGCTTCTCGCACGTCTCCTCCTCTGAGATGCTCCCCACGGACGACAGCTTGGCCAGGTACCTGGGGAGAGGACGGTGCGGGTGGGATGCAGTGCAGAGCCCCTGCTTGCTTTCCTTCGTTCCCAGCCTGGCTCTCTGGCATCTGCGGGGGGCCTGGCTGGCCACGTCTCTCTGGATCTGCCCGTTATCTTGCATGGGAAGGCCTCCACCTCAAGCCAGCGCGGCAGGCAGGGCATGGGGAGGGAAGTTGACAGGGTCCCCGTAGGGACCCTCCCTGCACTGGGTGGCCCCTGCACCAGCAGCTGAGCCTGGTTGAGATGCCCTCTAGCTGAGAGGCTGGCGCCATTGTACCCATGCTTTTCTTTCCCTGCCCCCTGCAGACTCCCCCTTCCCACCCACCACCCTTGCCCCCAGTGCAAGATCAAGATCCCCCCCGGTCACACCCCAGGGCCACCTGAAGGAGACTGGTATCTTTGTGCAACACTTGGGAGTGGGACATCAAGGGCGGTGAGGCTGGAGGGCAGGGGAGGGTGTTTACCCTGGGGTGGGGGGAAGAGGGGCTTCAAAAACAAAGTGTGCCATGCTGTCGCCTCAGCCCTGGAGTTTATAGCCTGAGGGTGGGCAACATGCTGGCTCTGCCTCCAGGGTTATGGCCTGGTGGCTTGTCAGCCCTCTGGGGCCAGGCCCCTGCGGGGAGGCTAACTCAGTGGGAGACAGAGCACACTGATGTTGGTTGATCACCTACTATGCCTCGGGCCCTGCAGCAGGGGCTTCATCCTAGTGCATCCTCATCCCAAAGCCTTGAGGCGATTATTACTCTGCCCATTTTATGGATTCCAAATTGAAGGCTGAGAGGGTGACATGCCCAAGGTGACGACAATAGCAAGTGCCAGAGCTGAGCATCAAGCCCTTCAAGCCCCATGGTCTTCCTCCATGCACTGACGGAGCTCAGGTGTGTTAAGGTCACCTGGCTTGTAAGGGTAGACCTGGATTGCAGCCCAAGTCCAGATGGCTCCATGGCTTTTGTCCCAACCACCACTTGTCACCCTGTCTTCCTTCCCCCACCCAGGTGTCCTCCATCAGGGCCAAGTGCACATAGCAGTAGCCTAATGGGGGTTGTGCAAAGGAGAGCAGAGTGAAAGACCTCCTCTTCCTGTCTCCTGTTAGACCTGCTCAGTGGGAGATGCACCTGATCACCCCCCAGGGTGGGGCTGCATGGGGCAGCCTTCTGGGGTCTTGAGGGAGCAGCAGAACACAGAGAATGTGCTCTGAAGGTGGTCTGCCCCACACCCCTCATTTTACAGGTGAGCACAGAGAGACCAAGGGGCCTTCCCCCCCCCCACCCCCAGGAGGAAATTCAGACCCTGGCGCGCCTGCAGCCTCAACCACACAGATCTGGAGCACAGATCAAGCCTGCTGCCTTGCCTGCCATGGACCAGGCCTCCCCAGGGGTGTGGCTGGCAAACAGGTTGTCTGGGGCAGGACTTTCTGGGGAGTGAGGTGAAGATGCTTTTGCATCCTGTAAGGAATGGGGCCCAAATTTCTTGTCCAGAGAAGCCTCAAGGGACAAGGCACCACTGCCCTGGATTCAGGGTTTCCGTCTGTGCTGTGGGGAGCAGACCACGGTTCTGGCAAAGGGACGGAACTGCTGTCAGAAGCCAAAGGGATCCCATGTGTGAACAGCGGTCTGACCCAGAGCTAAAGCAGGGGGGCAGGAACCCGATGCTGTTGGCTGAATGAGTGGAGCCCCAATAGAGCAGTGCATAGAAAGTCCTATAGGGGAACTTTTCGACATTTAACAATGTACACCCAAAACTTACATAAATGTTAGAATATGACGCTATTTCAATTTAAAAAAGGGGGAAAATGGAATGAAAACCTGCTATCCTAGTTGCCCCTGCATGCAGTTGAGCATATTTGAAAAAAATATGGGAAATTATTATGATGATAAAAGTAAAAAGAGCTAACTTAACAGAACTTAGTCAGGACTGGGCTAAGTACTGACACTGATTTAATCCTCCCAGCAAACCAACGAACCCTTATTTTGTACAGGAGGAAACTGAGACAGAGGCAGGCTAAGACTTTGCCTGTGTGCGATGTCACACAGCTCGGAGGAGGTGAGGCCAGGTTCTGCCCAACTTCAAAAGCCTCTGATAGAGACCGTGTCCTTTCATGCCACTCGGGGACTGGGTGGGGCTGGCCCCGGGGGCAGAAAGGGCAGGGTGCTGGGTTTGTTCAGCCTGAGGATGTGGCCAGGGAGCGGTCGGCAGGCCACCTCCTGACAGGTACAGGCAGCACGTGGGCTGGACTGGAGCATGGTTCTCAAACTGGGCTGTGTAGCAACCATTTGTGGGGTTTGTCGAGAGTGCAGTTGCCCGGTCCCACTCCAGGTGGGACTGGCCAGGGACCTGGGCCTTTAATGCGTTCCCAGGAGTAGCAGTGAAGCCAGGCTCACACTGGCCCCAAGGGCACTTTAGGGGAAGCAACAGGACAGACATGGGTGATGCTTTCTTTGAAGTTCAGGGGGAGCCCCTCTCCCCATCTCTGCGGCATCATCCCCCTGGCTGTGGAGCCTGTTTGAGTCAGGCTGGGAACGGAGCTGCAGTTCCTAGCCCAGGGGGCTGTTGTGAGAAATCAGCGTGATTTGCTGAGGTGGGTACACCTGGCTCTCGGCTGGGCTGGGCATAGCTGCACCATCCTGAGTTTCTCCTGCCTGGCAGTGTGGTCAGGGGAGGAGGGCTGTCAGCGGGGGCCCTCCAACTTCCTCCACGCTCCCCTAATTCCCTGCTGCAGAGGAGGTGGGGACATTCTGCCTCTCCATTGGGTCCTACGCAGGGGAAGCACAGAGATTGGTAGGGTCCAGTGAAATCCTGGGATCCCGAGCCTCCCAGAGGGAGATAAGGGGGGGAAGGTGACTGAGGGTGAGGGTACATCTGGAGGTGGCAGGTGCCTACTGGGTCGCTCAGACTTGCCTGGGTGCTCCCCCTGCCTCAGCCAGAAGAGCTCGTCCCACCTGGCTTTCTTGGCCTGCAGGGGGCGCCAAGAGCCCAGCTACTGGCCGTGGGCCAGGTCCACGTTTAGGAGTTTAGGAGGAGCTGGTGAGGGGACATGGCATTGGGCCTCAAGTTGGATCCTTTCCCACCCAGACACCAGGGTGGGCCTCTTGGAGAATCTTGAAGAAGGGTCTGTGAGGTGTGTTCCAGTCTCAGCCACTGCTCCCTTTGCATCCCGCCAAGGGGCCAGGTTGGGCTGTGCTGGATCCTGGCTTCTGGTGAAGGGATGTGATGGAGGCCAGGGGCAGGAGGGGCAGGTTGGGGAGGCCTGGCTGAGCCACCAACCCACAGTGTGGCCTTGGGTAAGTCTCTGCCCCATTAGAGCTGTTTCCATATGGGTACAATAAAATAGCGGTTCTGGGCAGCCTTTCCTGTTATCGGAGGCGGTGGCTCTCCTTCTGGGGGCTGGAAGTAGGGACTGCAAGCCTCACACCCAGGCTGAGAGATGGCACCCCAGCCATTCATGGAGGAATGGGTGGGCTGGAGGAGCTGCTCACTCCCGCTCCTAGCCCCTAGGCTCAGAGCTCAACCAGGGGACATGGGCTGAAATAACAGTGGTAGGGATTTAGGGGTGAGCTGCTGGGCTGCCACGGCCGTGAGTCACTGGGACAGCTTCCAGGAAGAAGCTGAGAAACCTCTTCCGCTGAGGAGTGTCCCTGCCCCAAAGCTGGCACCAATGCCCACCACCCCCGAAACCTTCCCTGTCTCTGCCCCAGCAGCTGTCCCTCCTTGCCACGTGAGGCCTAGCCCCACCTGCATCTGGTTCTCCCAGACCCCAGGTCTTTGCTGGGGAAGAGTTGGTCTCAGAGCTGCAAACAGAGCTGGAGTTGGTTAAGACTGAGTATCCTGGGCTCACAGGCCTTCACCCACACGCTTGCTGGCTCTGGGATCTGGTTAGAGTGCCTGGCCTCATTTATAGATGAGCAAACTGAGGCCTGGAGAGGTGACGTGACCACCCCAAGTAACACAGCATGTAAGTGGCAAAGCTGGAATGAAAACCAAGCTCTGCTTCTAGACTCTCTCTTCCTCTGCCCCTCCCTACCTGTAGATCTGTGGTGCTTATAGCTGCAGGGTCTGACGCCACCCTCAGTGTCCTGTCTGGCCTGTGGCCTCCTCGGTGCTTAGCATGGTGATCAGTAAATGCTCGCGGCGTAAATGGAGAGTTCTGTGCTGACTAGATCCCTTTTGTTCACCTCCAATCAGGGAGGTGGGGAAGCGTGGGGGTGAGGGAAGGAAATGTCTTTCCATGTGCTGAGGGTTAGAGATGCTCAGAGGCCAGGCGCAGGGGTCCTGGGGCCTTAGGAGTGCCCTCCCTGCACCCTAAGGTGGCTCACCTTTCCCCCAGAGACATGCATGCCACTTGCTGACCTAGGAGCTAGTCTGGGCTCAAATGTCCACAGCACAAGCCATTTCCAGGGGAGACAGAAAGTGTGATCAGTGTCGGCTCCACTGGGCTGGGCGGCCTGCGCGGGGCCTGGACTGTCTGCTTCCTAACCTGCCCTCCTTGCGTTGCCCCAATTTAGGCTGCTTCCCGCTACTGCTGAGTACAGGCTTAGCAATTTGCCACCTGCTGACCGAGCCACCCAAGACTCTAGCCACAGCCGTGCCATCAATCAGGTTATCCCACCAGCCCAGGCTGCCCCTGCCAGACAGCGAGTGCCCGATCTTCTGGAACGGGGGCTTTGGGTCCTTCGGGGTCCTCCCGGGAGGCCCTTGTGTGCCCGCCGTGCCTGCAGCCTGCAAGGCTGGAGGGCCCTGGCCCTGCCAGGGAGATCAGATCCTCTCAGCCACCTGCTGTTTTCATTAGAAACTAAAATTAGCTGGGCTTGTCCCAAGCTTTTCCAGGTTTGCTTGCTTTTTAAAAAAATATACAAATTCCTAGAGGAAAATCCGCACCTCTCTGACTCCTCCCTGACTCTCACTCTGTGCGTCAGGAGGAGCAGGGACGGGAAATAGCTGGAGCGTTTGGGAGGCCTAGTGGTGTCGCGGGTCCTGGCCCTGCGGTGTCCAGGTGGGGGCTGGGACGCCAACCGGCCTCTCTGTCCCCTCCCTCTGGCCTCCCTGCCCGCCTGGGCCACATTTAGAGCCTCCTCAGGAACGCTTGTGCCTGCAACACGAGGGAGGAAGGAGGCCAAGCGGGCAGGAGGAGGAGGAGCCGGAAGGAAAGGCAGTGCCTGCTGAGCAGTGAGACGCCTTGGGAGACCACTGGGTGACAGCAAGGGCCACACAGACCCCATCCCCGACTGTTCTCATGGGCGGTGTGGGTGTCTGGGGCCCCAGGATCCTTGCCACACCCCTGACTGCTTCAGACTGTTGGACCTTCTGAACCCACAGTCTTAGTATCAGAATGTCTCTGCCACGTGGAGCCCCCATTCCTGTGAGGCTTGCCCGATGGCATGGTAGGCCAGATGGGGCACTGCCTACGGGACCCTCCAGATGGGCTCCGAATCCCATCTGACCTGAGGCAGGTGATTATACATTTCTGAGCCTCAGTGTTTCCATCTGTAGAATGGGGACAATGGCAATTCTTACCTCAGGCAGTGGAGATGCATGGGATGCTCACATGCAGGGCATTTCATCACCACCGAGATGTTTGCCGTCCTCATAGTCATCACCCGGTGCCCCTCTCTCACAGCCTCAGCACAGTGCCTTAAGCTGAACCCTCTGCGGCACCTCAGGGCCCTTCTGCTCATCTGTCACCTGTTTGGCTCCATCAGCCCCCTTAGACCTGGGTTCTCAGATCTTTTTTCAGCTGAGCTCACTCAAGGGGAGCACATGTCCCCTTGGGGCTAGCAGACCATTCTAGCAGCCATTCCAACTATAGATTCTGGACAGAATCTAGATGGAGGATGCAGATTTAGAGAAGGGGTCTCCTAGTGAATCCGGGGTCCTCTGAGGAGGTAGACCGTGCAACATGGGTAGAGGTGGATGTAGTTAGGAGACCAGGCACTGGGGGTGTTGGGGTGAGGAGGGCAGGGACAGCAGGGGTCCAGCACAAGCACAGGTGTGCCAGGGGGACTTGGAAATCATTTGCGGGTCTGGATGGATGAAAGAATGGGCCCTTCCACTCCCTGTCACCTGTGCTATGTAATAGTCACCTGTGTTTTCAGAGCCTTATCATAACCATGCAGGCTGACCAGGAAGGTGCCATTCTTTCCACTTTACAGATGAGGAAACTGAGGCTCAGAAAGGAACGTGGTGAAGGCTCTGCAGCCAGTCGGGACTGGAAAGCAGGTGATTCTGGCTCTTAGTCTGGACTGGCTGGTCAGGTTCTGGAGATGGGCCAGGGTGCCGAGGGTATGAGAGTTTGGCATTAAGGGACAGTGATTTGAGGGAGGTGGCTTCATTCTTCTGTCTGTGAATCTATCCAGAGCCCTTTGTCTATTTCTGAACTAAAGTGAGGGCATCTGGCTGCTTCTAGAAATGAGGGGTCGCGGGGAGGGAGATGCTTCAGTAGTTATGTGGTGCCAGGACAGTGTAGGGGCCTGTAGCTTCTGGGGCTATGGAGGGCTTGCCGCCACTGGCCTGGAAACCACTGGAGGGGCAGCCAGAGAGTTGGGGCTGGCCTTGGAGAAGCCCCCAGTGGCTTCACTCCACCTTCTCCCCAGACTTGGCATTGCTCTGGCGTTCCTAGTGCCCATAGGGTCAAGTTCACCCTGTCCCAAGTGCATTTCCTCACTTGGCAGGAAATGGTGGCCTCCTCTGGTGCCCCAGCCTTCACTCTCTACCTCAGGGTACTTGTCGCCAGGATCCCCCAGTTCCCTTATTCCCCATCCTCAGAAGCCTCAGCGCTCGTTTTCTGTCTCTTAGCTCCCTAGTTTCCATTATTCCCAGTTTCCCGGTACCTCAGCTCCCTACATGTCATTCTTGAGGGCTCCTTGTGTTCCCTACTTCCCGTTTGTTCCCTACTTCCCATTTCCCACTCTTCGTGTTTATTCCCGGCGGAACTGATAGTTGATTCAAGACCAGAGCCTGAGCGCCCAGAGCTGTCCCAGAAGGTAGGAATTTTCCTTTTCTACCAGGGCCAGGTGTAATTGTGGGGGTGAATGAGTGTCAAATTCAGGGCATTTCCTGACCTCGCTTTGCCTCCTAATTTGCCAGCAGAGAACCTTTCTCTTGCAAAGTACCCACCAAACCTTGTCCCCAGGGTGCCTTCCTTGCCCTTGCAGCCACTGGCTATCCTCCTTACGTGGCTGAGGGAGGCCTGGAGTGGACAGCGAGGTGGGTGAGGGAAGTCCCGCTGGGCTGTCCTGGGCTGGGTGGCTTTCTGAGTGAGGCTCACACTATGCCAGCTCCAAGTTTCCACTCAGTTCCTTGGCTTCGGTGGGCCCCTTCTAAAGGTGCAATCCAGTGGCTGATCATGTACCCCCCAACCCAACCAGGGCGGATGGGGAGAACCTTGGTCTCCCTTGCTCTGGTTGCTGGTCACGCCTGCGTAGGGTGGCTGGGGAGGGGTGTGGCGCTCCAGTCTGCTTTCACTGCAGCTGCAGACCCTGGGCCTGGGAGCTGTCAGGGTGCCGGGATTGCATTCCAGCTCTCCCAGATGCCTAACACAGTGCCTGGGAGTTGGTCTTGACAAGGATGTACTTGACATGATCGAGTGAGACTTAGTGGGCACGCCCCAGCTTGGAGGCTCAGCTGGTAACCTCCGGGCCCTGTGGGCCTCTCATTCTGCTGTCTGCCAGTTACCTCTGTGCCTGGGGCGCTCTGACTGGAGGACCCTGCTGCTCCAGTCCTTGGGGAAGGGGCCCTGGGAGCCAATCCCTCCATGATAAGACTTGTGTGTGAACAGAGTGAGAAACGGGGCCTGAAAGGACCATTCAGAGTCCCTGCAGGAAAGAGGCCCCTTTAGTCTCATCAGCAATTTCCTGCTGCTTCTAATGGGCCTCTCCAAAGTTCTCTCTTGAGCTGTGAGCTGTCTGGAGGCTCCTTCCCTCCCCGGACACATCCCTCCCTCCTTCTACCCACCTCCCCCCCTTTTCTTCTCAGACCAGGTCCCCTCCACTGACTTGGGGGGGGGGGACTTTTAAAACATAGTTTGGTTTCAAGTTTGCCAGGAGATGTGGGAGGTGGAGGTGGATTTGGATGGGAAAAGGGGGAAACTGGTGGGGTCACGGCAGGGAGCGAGCCTTCTCCCGGCTTTGGCTGAATCACAGAAGATGCAGTTCAGGACTCAGAGATAAAACCTGGCAACTCCTGTGGAAATCTGGACAGCAACCGTGGGGTCGCAGTTTCGCCTTCCAGCTGAGTTTGCCGAACAGACCGGCGGCGGCTCTTGCAAACTCCTTTGGAGTCGGGGTGACTGGGGGTCTCTGTCACCCCCATTAGTGGCTTCCTGGCCCACGCTATCCGTGGTTGGCTCAGGCCAAGCCCTTCTTCTCAGAGGGAGGAATAAGAGGAGGAGTCTTGGGGCAAAGGCTAGACTTTCCAAATGCACCCACAGGGCCTGAGTTGGGCGAGTTTCAACAGGTTTGGGGAGCACTGTCTTGTCAGATGCTTGCTGAGTTGCTCAATTGCTAATCCAGGGTTGAGGGAAGAAAGTCAAGCCATAGCAGACAGCTGGGTCGTGACTGCTGCCTGAGCAACCCCCTCGGGCAGAGCCTGGTCCTGGGGCCCTGCAGTAGAGGGGTGACGGTGGCTAGCATTCAGCCAGGCTCCTAGGGGTCTGCCGTAGCTGGGGAGTTGAGGGGCTGAGAAGAGCAGCAGACTGCTGGGGGACAGCCCACCTCCTAATACCCGTTTTGGCACATTTTAGTCTCACCTGAGACTCAGGGCAGTGGTACCGAGTCGCCTTCCCAGCAGAGGTCTTTGAAGGCAGGGTACCATTTGACAATAACCCTCTGTTCCAGGCAAACCCTTCCTTCGTCCATTAAATGTTAACTGAGCATCTACTACATGCCACACATGAGCCAGGCACCATGAGGGTCTTGAGCGGGGTTTATGCTACAGCCTCGGCCTCCAGGGCTTTCTTACCTGTAGACAAGAAGCCACATGGCTGGACTACGGTTGCATGGGCATGAAACTATAGGTGCAGGATAAAAACCATGAGGTTTGGACCTGTGAAGGCAAACCAGGTCCCAGTCCTACTTCCGGTGTGCAGAATGCCTTGGAGGAAGTCCCTGCAGCTCCGGGCCTCTGAGATGGGACAGACTCTGCTCTGACAGGGTACAGGGTGTGAAGGCGCTTTGTAAACTGCTAATTCTCAACCAGGGGTGACTGTCCCCCCACTCCCTGGGGACATTTGCCAGCATCTGGAAACCGTCTTGGCTGTCTCCTGGGTGCCACTTGGGGAGACACCACACTCACACTCTGCACAGGCCTGACTCCCCACAGGTGTGCGTGGCGGTCCAGGCTCCCACATCCTCTGGCACCTTAATAGCGACTCCCCTGGCCACCGGCACAGTGAAGGCCGGTGTTGCTGCCAAATATCCCCGTGTGCCCAAGACAGGCCCCAAATAGCAGTAGTGTGACTTGAGATATCCTGGTGTAAACTGTAAAGGGTTGCACAATATTAGTGATTGTAATTCAATGCCCACAGCCAGGGAGGAGTGCCAAGGAGATGGGTTTATTTAGAAGGGAGGGAGGGGTCCTTTTCAGCTGGTGACTAGGGGGACACTTCCTGGGGGAGACAGACCTTGCCTTTACCTGGGAGCTGGATCTGCCCATACCTGGTTGAGGAGCTGTGCCCAGGGAGATGGGCTTCACTATGCCGGTGGCCAGGGGAGTCGCTATTAAGGGGCCAGAGGATGTGGGAGCCTGGGCCGCCATGCACACCTGTGGGGAGTCAGGCCTGTGCAGAGCGTGAGTGTGGTGTCTCCCAGGGCACTCTCAGCAATGACGGTGCTGGCCCGTGAGGTTCTGGTGGTGGCCCTGGGAGAGAGCAGGGAGGCAGCAGCCTGGGACCCGACCTATGCAGCCATGTAAGATGGCAGGATTGGGACAGAACTGGGGTGAAAAACGCTTTGGAGCAGTGACCTGGGGCCCATGCTCTCCAACATCCCTCCCCGGCTCTCGGCTGGCAGCCCTCGGTAGCCCTCAGTGTGGCTGCCGTTTCCATGGGGTGCCTGGCGCTGCTCAGTGTGCTGCCTGCTGGGGCTCGTTCTTTCCCCACATTCCCCCAAGGGTGGTACCATTTTACGAATGAGGACCCTGAGGCTCAGAGAGGTTAAGTAACCTGCCCCAGGTCACTCAGCTGCTCAGAGGCAGAGCTGGGATGAAACTGTGGGTCGCTGGTCCTGGAGACCCAGTTCCCAGCCATTCTGCTGGATGGTCTTTGAGTCCCCTCTCCTCACCTAGTGCAGCCAGCCCAGGGCACCACTGCCTTTCTGCAGGAAATCCCCTCTCAGTAATGAAAGCTTGGCTTATCTGTTCTCTGACAACTTCCCATTTGGGGTGCTGGCCCGTGTAGAAATCTACAGACAGCGGTGACCCAGTGGGGAAAAGAGGCCACCCCAGGCCACCCACCTTGTGGAAGAGAGCTGAGACTGGAACCCCAGTCTCCCGACTCCCAGCACAGCCCAAGTGCAGGGGGACTGTGGCACAATCCAGGTCTGTGGTGGAGCCCTCCACTGATCGACAGTTTTTATCCATCCATCCCTCCCTTGATGGTGGGAGCTGCCACAAGCTGTCAGCTCACTCCGGGTGCCAGACACAAGTCTAATCAACAGCTTCCAGCTTCTCTGGGCTTGCCCAGGCCTCAGGCTGTGGAGCCCTCCCAGCTCCAGGCTCTGTCCTGCCCAGCAGCTGCATGCAGCAGGACACCTGGCCTCCCCGCCAGGGCCAGGCCACCTGCCCTCCAGAGACAACAGGCAGCAACAACTCTTGCCACCAGCCAGCCTGCTGACCCTGGACTGGAGCCTGCCTCCAGGTACTGGAAGGCAGTGGACACCCAGGCCTTGTTCCTCGGAGAGTGCTGCCAACCTGCTCCTGGGGCCAGACTCCAGCGTGGCTCACACTTGAAAAGTCAGCGCCAGCCACCAGGTCTGAATAGACAGATCTGCCTGCTTGAAGCGCTTCCTTCTCAGGGCAGCATTTGGGCCTGGTGCCTCTGTCATGTACTTAGCTTGGAGACTTGGGCGATTCCCTCTACGATCCCGACTCCCCCTCTGTAAAATGGGGCTCAGGTGTTGTTGGGACTCAGCTACTACTATGGGAACGGGTTTAACAGTAAATAGTACTGTGAAGGTTCTACCACCCCCAGGTCAAGTCCCGGTCCATAACTGCTCCAGCTCACACTTGTGCCTCTGCTGACAGAGACACAAGCGTGCAGACGCAAGGCTATAGCCTGCACGCTGTCCCACACACTCGTGGCTTAGTTTTTATCTTGTCTTTCTCCCTAGACCCAAGCTCCGGGGAGACCAGGCTGTGACACCTATTTTTCCCAGAGCTGGGCCAGTCCCAGGTTGCTAAATATCAGGCAAATGATGCCATCTTGGAAGGTGCCAGAGTCTTCTCCATCACAGCCTCTCTGGTTGGGTCGGGAAGCCCCTTGTTCTCCTGCCGTAGGCTGAGGAGAGACTCTTGGCTGGAAGCCCTGCCTGGAGCAGGAGTGAGCTGGGTCATCCAGAGACCTGCTTCGTGGCAACCTGAACCATCACCATTGCAACCAACCTCCCTTCCCCCTCTAGGTTGCCCCTTCTCACCCCAGCCCCCACATGAGAATTGAGCTGTTGGAATTCCCCATGGTTTGTGGGACCCAGAGCTGGGGCTGCCTGCCTGGCTGGGATGCCAGGCTTAGGAGGTGGCTGAGGCTGGGTGGTGGCCACCTGGCCATACTGGCTCAACTTTGGGCCGGGCTCCGGGACAGGGGTGTAGTGTCACTCTCTGGGAGCCAGAGCACCTGGGTTCCATTCTCAGCTGGGTTTGGGCAAGTAACTTCCTCTTCTAGGGCCTCAGTTTCTCATCTGTAAAATGAGCGGAAACACTGGTGGCTCTCAAAGCACTTCCCATTGCAGATGTCGCGCTGTCCCTGAGGCCCGGGTCAGACCTTTGCATTGCCTCTTCTTTCTCGACCCTTGTGGATCCCTGGGCGCTGGGCAGCTCAGACCTTTTCTTCCTGACGCTCACACCTACTTTGGAGACTCTGGCTCTGCACCCAGACTTTCTAGAGTCAGCTTCTGGGGTCTCGGACTCCCCTGAGTCCCAGTCAGCTCCCCTTCTCAGCTCAATGTGACCCAGGCCCCACTCAGCCTGTGGCCTGCAGGGGGGCAGTGGGGGGAGGTGGTGGTGCCCTGGTTTCAGTACACTTTGCCACTGCCACTGAAGTGTTAATCAAATTAGGGCTCCAAGAAAAACAAAAGCTCTGCAGCCACTTTGGGCTGCCTTGGAGTCGCTTGCTCTCAGAACAGCTGGGAGAATTCCACATCACCTCCGTCCCCCAAGCCCTGGGTGGCTCTGACCCCAACCGACACACTCCTTCCAGCCTGCAGGGCCCCGGCTGGCCGCAATGACCTCATAGCAACAGCCATTGGGCACTCGGGGCAATTTCATGGGAGATATTTGTTCTTTGGTCTTGATGCAGAGAGAATTTTTTCCTCTCCCGCTGTCTCCATGGAAACCCCAGCTACACTGTTGGCTAGCCCCCTTCCCACCTCATGCTTTTCAGATCAATATTGGCCCTCGGCTCCCCACTGGCTGCCCACAGTGGATGGGGGCAGAACTCTGGGCACAAGGAATTGGGGCCAGGGTTAAGCCTGGGGCCTGGGGCATGGTCCCTGGGGGGGGGGGGGAGGGGATCTGCAGTCTAAGGTCCTTTTGCGTCCCTGCTCCCCTGGTCAGGAAGCTCATCCCTTTAGAGCCCTTCACTCTCCAGCGAAGCTTCTGCCCCTTCTTGGGGAGTCCCCTGAGTCAGGCCCAGAGAAGGAGAAGCGGGCAGGTCCCCCGCGGGAACCGTCTCTCCCTCCGTAGGTGAGACACCGGGAGTCGCGAGCTGCTGTCCTTTTTAAGGGCGGGGTGCAGCTCCTTCCTACCCCGTGGAGAACGAGGCCCTCCAGCGCGCCCCGGTCCCTTCCCTTCTTGGATCCCCGGCTCCCGCCCCCCAGCAGAGACAGGTCCCTGCACGCCTCCAGCCCGGCCCGCAGCGCGGTGCAGCCCGGCGCGGGGAGCTCGCTCCTGCTCTGCGCTCCGCGGGATTAACCTGCTATTATGCTCCGGAGCCCTTCCCGGGAATGGGTTTCCTCCGAGACCTGTCAGCCCAGTCAGGGCTGCGCCCCGGGCACGACACCCCTCCCCGCCCGCCGCCCGCCACTCGCACCCCTCGCGTTGTCGGGCGCCCCGAGCCCCCGACGGGTGCGGACGCCGTCGCCACCCGAGCTGCCCTGGGCTGGGAGCCGGACCCGGGCAGCAGCGGTGCCCAGAGAGGCCGCCAGAGCGGCGGCAGCGGAGAGGGCGAGCGAGCCTCGCGCCCCGCAGCCGAGACACCTGCCGGGCGCCCCCGAGCCGCCTGGCACCGGCCGCTGCCCTCGGGGCCCGCCCCGCCCCGCCCCGCCCGCCCCCCGCCCGGCCCCGCCGGGTCCCGGCCCGACTTACAGCCAGTTGCTCGCGGCGGCCGAGAAGACGGCAAAGACCAGGAGGCGCAGCGAGCGCAGGCACGAGCGGGGGCTCATGGTGCTGCCGCGGGCGCCCGGCCCCGGGCGGCGGCTGCGGCCGCGGGGGGCCTCCCGTCGGGGCGGCAGGTGGACGCCCCGCGGGTGGGCTGGGGCGCGGCGCCGGGCGCGGGCCGGGGCGCGCGCGGCGGGGCTCTGCCTCCGTGCCTGCCGGCAGCCCTGCCCGCTGCTGCGCCCGCTGCCCGGCGCGGACCCGACTGTCAGCGCCGCCCCACAGCCGGGATGCCGCGGCGGCGAGGGCGGGCGGGCGGCGGGTGGGGGGGCGGGCCGGGGGCGGGCCGAGGATGGGGTTACCTGGGCGGGCCCAGCCGCCCGGGACACCCCCCCGGGGGCGGGCCGGAGCGGCGGCCGCCCCAGCCCGCGGGACTGGGCTTCTTCGGGCGCCTCCCTGGGCCGGCGCCCGGGGGAACTTGGGGCCCAACCCGCTGCAGGCGCCCTGGCCGCGCGCCGCCTCGCCCCGCCGAGTCCGAGGCTCCGCGACCCAGCGGCCCGGCCCCCACCCCCTTCCCGGGCCTGGGGGACAGGCGGGCACAGCTCCCCCAGCCCGCCGCGGCGGGCACTGCAGCGCCGCCCTCGCCGCGGCTCCGCGCTCCCCGCCGGCGCCCGGGCGCCCGGCCCGGCCCGACCCGCTTGCGCGCACCCGGCGGCCGGCGCTCCGGGCTCCCGAGGCTGCGCTCCGCCGCGTCCAGAGCCGCCCGGCGGCCCCCCCAGGCCCCCACGCCTCCTGGCCCGCGCGTCCTCGGCCCGGCCCCTCCCTGCGCTCACCTCCCTCCAGCCTTCCGGGACGCGGACGGGGCCTCCCCGGCTTCGGGCGGCTCGCGACAGTGGCCGGAGACCGCGGGAACCCGAAACCTCGCTCCTGGCTAGCCCGAGACCCGGCGCGCCCCGAGCCGCGGGGTCGTGGCCAAGGCCACCCCCCCTCCGGGTCTGCGTCTTCTCGCTGGAGAGGCGGACCCGGGGTCCCTAAGACCCGGGGTTGCGAGGATGGGGCTCTTCGGGGAAGTCTCCTCCCAGCACGCTCACCTAGGCTGGCTCTGCGCTGTGGCCCCACTGAGCTGGGTTTTTCCGCCCTCCCGTGTCCCGCAGGTTCTGCCCCTAGCTCGGAGCTCGCCGCGGGCGGCTGCAGTGTCAGGACGTGAATGAGTGAAACGGGCCGCTGCAGCCTGCGCTCCGCTGGGCCGGAGCACTCAATTCCGCACCGTAAGAACCGGCCAGAGTTAATTTGCCCATCCCAGGTCACACCCTCTGCAGGGCTCTAATCTGATTCTGCATCCCTCTCACCCTCCCAGCCTGTGACCCACAGCCACGCAGACGTGGAGGCACCTCTAGTCCAAATGGGGAAACTAAGGCCCAGAGAAGGACAGGGTATACTGCCAGGTTTAGGGGGTCGGGGGCAGAGCCATTGACCAGGTCTCGGCCCCCTCCCTGCCCTGGTCATCACCTGTTTTAGGGAATGAGCTTGCTCCCACCTAGATAGCGTGTCTGGGCGCCCAGACGGTGCCCTCCACTCCCCTGCATCTGCCCTGCTCCGAAGTGAGAAGGGGCTCAGTAAACATTGGTGTTGAGCGTGGGCAGAGGGTGGCAGGGATTTGTGGGACTGAGCAAGAGTACAGATGGAGGCTCACATACCATATGTCTAAATATTTGCAAGTTATAAATCAAGCTATCAGAAATGTGAAATAAAATATGTTGTATTCTCCTACCTTGACAAGTACACTTTCATAACAAGCTGGCAGGCCAGCTTTGAATGTGTAATTCTCAGACTGTCGACCCTGGTGCACAGTGGCACGATGCAATTCCCACCTCAGCCCGTATGTGCAAGCTGGGTCTGCATCAACCCTCCCCCCCAGAGAACGGCCCCTCTGCATCCTCATGTACCCGGGTAGGCCATTCTCAGGGGATGGATCTGCATCCGAAAAGACCTACCTTCCCTGAACTGCTCCCTCACCCCCCCCCCCGCAGAAATAAACTTGGGGTTATCAGGGTAGGACATCCCAGGGTAGGACATCCCAGAGTGTGATCTAGCGGAGGGGTCGCAGGCTCCAGGTGGCATGCCCTGTGGTCCCATGGTTTCTTTTCCCTGTGAGGAGAGCATCGCTGGAGTTCGGGGTCCCCAGGGCAGGGGCCGCTCTCACTGAAGGGTGATACTGGAGGCTCAGTGAAAAATAACAACAACATTAAAACAACAACATAAACAGCAACGGGCAATTATTTCAGGATGGCCATATAATTTTCCTCCAAACCAGGACATTTTGGAGAGTGATCGGGGACTCTAAGTGGAAGATATGCTGGGGTCTCCAGCATAAATCAGAACAACATGGGTGCCAGGCAAGTTATGCTGACTCATCATGCTAACACAAGGAGCCCTCACGTACCAGGTGTTGTTCTAAGTGCTTTCCCTGCTGTCCCTCTTTTCCATCCTCACCTCAGATCTGGGAAGGCGGTTGTTTCCTCCATTTCCCAGAAGAGGAAAGGAAGCTTAGACAAGGAAGGGGTTTGCTCAAGGTATGTGGTGGATCTGGGAGGCCAGGGCTGTGTCCTCAGCCCCAATGCTGCCCTGTACCTGTGCACAGGTGTTTGGGCTCGAGCCTCAGCCCTTACATGCCCTGTGACCCTTGGGGGCTGCAGCACCTTCAGGGTCTGTGGCCATCAGATGGGACTTTACCTGATGGCCCTCTCCCAGGGTTGCTGGGAGACACACGTGAAGTAGTGGGTGTGAGTCCTGTGAGCTGGAAATTGCTGAGCACAGGAGGGAGGGAACTGAGGCCTGAGGCCAGACAGGCCCGCCCCGCTCGTGATAAGGGAGTGGAGGAGTCCTTTGGTCTGAGTCAGTGGAAAGTCTTAGTGTGAAAGTCTTTGAGAGAATGCTCTTTAACCTTTCAAGGACAGTTCAATTGTGAAGCTCTGGTCACAAATTAATTAAAAAGTTCCATTTGTCAAGAATTCTTTAATGTCTCACCACATACCATCCTAGCTGTACCTGTGTGTCTAGTGGTCCTACTGAGCCAGCCACGGTTCCAGAGGCTTGTCTGTATTCGCTCATGTAATCCTGGCCACGGCCCTAGGCAGCAGATACTGTTCTCACCCCATTTACAGGTGGTGAAGATGTACCTAGGCTCTACCATAACCCTCCAACACAGGAGCTGTTTTTGCTGTTCCCGGTTTGCATGTGGAGTCAGAGGGGTGAAATAGATCGCCTACAATCACATGGCTACTAAGTGACACAGCCAGGGTTTGGATGTAGGAACCTGGGTGCTATGCCACCCACTACCCCGTTCGATTGCTACAGGGCTTCTATGTGTAAGGATGACGTGTAAGGATGAACGTCTGGGTCCAGGCAGGCATGGCCATGGGTTTTTCTAGGCTCTTCCTGCATTACTGTAAATCCACAGGTCCCCAGAGGGGGCGCTCCTTTCCGTATCTCCTCTCCCCAGTGCCAGGAGTGCCCCATGCAGAATGGAACCTGCACATGCATCGGGAACCTCGTGGTTTCCTTTTCCTTGGTTGAAGGAAACGATTCCTTAGCTTTCTGAGGGGCCCATTTTTGGAGTGGAATTCTTCTTCCTTACTAGCAAAATTATAAAAAATTCACCAACGAAGGGCAACCTGGCCAAGTTTTAAGTCAGAAAGAATCCCATTCAGTGTGTGTAAGTTATTGCCAGCTCCTGGGAATAGTCCCAAGCAATGTGGTTGGATGGTCTCCAGGTCAGTCTTAGAAATGTCCAGTCATGGAGCTCTGATCAGCTGGTGGCTGGGATTTCCAACCCAATGCCCCACATTTTTGAAGTGGAGAAATGAGGGCTTTGACTTGGGCTCTAGGACATTTTGGAAGCCTATATGTGCATATTTAAGGAGATAAAAAGAAGGGGTTCCTCTCCTGCCACCTTGACCTGTACCATCTCTGACTCAGGGGCACAGATGCCTCCTTCAGAGCTCTCCCCCTGGGGCCCTGACCAGGCAGGGGACAGGAAACCTAATCAATATCAGTTAGTCCTGCATGACTGTGTGGCCCTGGGGCACTCCGTTCCCCACTCTGGGTGTGGTGTTTGCTCTCTATGGACTCTTCTAGAAATCTAGACAGGGGGTAAAGTGGTAGATCAGGTTCTCAGGAAGACCGATGTTTGCTCCTGGTCCTGCCATATCTCTTTGCCTCTATGAACCTCAGTTTCCTCATCCATGCAATGGGATCATAAGTGATATTGTGAGGAATCAATGAGATAATGTACATTAGGTCTTCTAAGCACGTGCCCTGCATCATGTGTGTTGAGTACGGCTTCAGTGAAAGTTGGCTCTTCTTCTTGTTCCAGGATTTAACAAACAGTCATGCTCTGGTGGTCTGCAGGTGTGTTTTGCTTGACCCACCCCATGTTTTCAAATATATTAATTTGTTGACAACATTTCAACATTGGGAGTTCTTATATAAGAACTTGGACCCCAACTTCTCTTGAAAAACGGGGAGATTTGACAACAGGATGCCCAAATTCTTGGATAAGGAAGAATGACTTCTGTAAATCTTTAACAAAGTGTTCATGTCTCCGCCACCCCCAACAGAACCACATGGAAAGGAAGCCAGCATTTTCTGAGCATCCCACTGTGTGTCAGGGGCCCTGTCAGGAGCTGTGTCTATATATGGCATTTAATTCTCATCATAGGTTATTAATATCCTTATTTTGCCAACAGGGAACTAGAAACCAGAGAGTTGGGATATTGCCCAAGATGACACTGTTTGCAGGTGGTACAACAGGGACGTCCAGTCAGAACCTGTGTCACTTTTCTCTTTTCTGGGCTCTCTTGTTACCCTCAGCCTCCAAGGTTCACAGAGAAGCTGTGATTCTGAGCTGCTGATGGACTGATAGATGGATTTAGGAACATAATGTCAATACCTGTGGTTTCCATTCTTTGCCTTCCATCCCCAGGGAGTTAGTGTAGGGGCCCAGGATTTAGTGTGTCCACCTGGAATTCTTGGAGTAAAACTCTCTCTCCTGCCTACATGGAAGAGGATTGTGGTTTAACATTTTTTATTATGAAATTTTTTTATGATTACACAATTGAAGAAACTGTAATAAAGCCCCATTAACATATCAGCTAGATTCAGCAATGATCAATATTTTGTCTCATTTGCTTCATCTTCTCTTTTCTATTACAAAATTCTTTAAAGCACACTCCAGGAGTCTTGTCATTGTTACCTCCTGGTGTTCAGGGTAGGTCTCTAAAACTAGCGGTGTGATGGAATCACCTGGTTCTAGCTGCTAAGACCTGATGGTGAAATCTCATCTCCTGCCAGGGATGTCATGTTTCTATCTTGAAATCAACCACAGTGGGAATATTTACACCAAGGGAATTGGTAAATACTGCAAACTAGGGCTCCCTTCTGTCCCCCACTCCAGAGAACTGGTTGTTTAACATTCAGCAGTACCATATTGTCTAAAACATGTGGACGTTTCCTTATATAACCCCTAAGCCATTATCTCACCTAATGAAATTAACACTGGCATCCTAAATTAGGTGGCCCCGATGGTTTCAACAACATCTGTTTACAGATGGTTTGTCTAATCAGGACTCAAACAGGGTCCACCTGTGACATTTGGTGGCTATGTCTCCTAAATTTTCTGGATATGAAGCATGTCCCTGTACACGTGGTTTCCTCTGTGCCCTTGACAGTAGTGGACATCAGGTTGGTGGATCTATAGAGGGTCCCCATTCTGACTTGGCTATTGACTGTCACTTAATGTGTTCTTCTGTTCCTGTATTTCTTATTTTTGAAGCCTGAATCGATTCATTTCTTTTTTTTGGGGGGGGGCAGGAAATTTCATAGATGGTGCTGGGTTGAACAATTTATTTTTTGATGCTTTTGTGATGATTAAAATGCAAAGTCATTGAATAAGCATTTTAAAATTTTGGTGACTTTTTGTTATTTTACCTTCAATGGATCCTGAGAGTATACCCACTATGGAATTTTTTGCTGTGAAGGAGGGGTCGTAGGCCTCAGGAAAGCCAAGTCCCTCTGATTGGGCCTTACCAGTCTAGGCAGGTCTTTCTACATTCCAGTCTCAGGGATGAAGAGCTGCCTTTGGGAGTTCATTCCAGGCAGGTGTCACTTGACTGGTCAGGTATTCCTACCTTGTGTCTAACTGAAATCTTTCCTGCTTTAAGTGAAGCCCATTTTCTCACTAGGTTGGGGCCTATTGACTATAGCCGTCCTAACAGCAGCTTCAACACAAGCTTGGATTCAAACACCTGGTGCAAGACACCACCCATTTTGTCTCTGGAAACCTGGATTTTCTTAATTCCTTTCTCTCAAGTCTCACCTAGCACTGAGGAGAAAAAAACCAAAATATCCTGTGATTCTAGGACTCTAATTCCTGTACTTGAAGTGGTGATCCTTTTACCCTGAAGCGATTCTAACTCTGTTGGGCCATCAGCCTGGGTCCAGAAGAAGGTGTGCTACCCCTCTGTAGGATGGGGGTCTTCATGGCTGAGGGCAGAGGGCACCCACCTTTGCCCATCATCTTGGGAGCCTCCTACACACTGTGGTTGGAAGGTCTGGGGTTTTGTTCAGCCTCAAGATATGGTTCTGCCTGGGCAGGGTCCTGTCCTGTCCACTGTTCCCATCAACATTGACTGTGAAACCTGAAACTGATACCCCTCCACCATCATCCTCTTTTCTGCTCCTCTTTTTGGACCTTACCTGAGTCCATGGGGAACCTCGCTTTTTCCTTCTAGAAACAGGGAGTAGTGGCAAAAACACTTCTTGTGGCTGGACATGCTATTTGAATCTCAAAAATAGCTTGAGCTAGGAGTGATGCTGGTGCCTTTGGGAGGCAACAGAGCACATGGGTGACATGGTGGTGCCTCAGCTATGCCTTGCACTGGATATTTGAATCCAAGC
Organism: Talpa europaea; assembly: GCF_964194135.1. Lineage (NCBI taxonomy): Eukaryota > Metazoa > Chordata > Mammalia > Eulipotyphla > Talpidae > Talpa > Talpa europaea. The sequence goes on from NC_140076.1 coordinate 12,073,745, forward strand.
TTGTGTTGAAGCTGCTGTTAGGACGACTGTAGTCAATAGGCCCCAACCTAGGAACAGAACACTTCAGGGGTGGGGAGACCCTGTCAGACCCATTCCTAGTACATGGCAGGACGCGAAAGCAACTCATTGGCTTGAAGGGAACTTGAGTGTGAACTTGACTTTTCCTCAAAGGTAATTCACCTCACCTTCAAGGGAAGAGACCAGAGGGATCTGGAGGAACTGAAAACTAACATTGCAGTCATCAGTAAGAGGGAGGCAGACACCCTGAAAGGTCTCAGATAGCTGTAATCCTGGAGTCTTAGAAAAAAGGTCCAAGAGTTCTGTTGAGGTCATGGTAACAAGGAATATAATAGCAAAGGGTTACTGCAAAGGTACCAAATTGTCCTTGAAGGTTTATTTAATTGGCTTGTTTTTAGTCAGGACCTTTAAAAAATGGATTGCTAAGATGTTTTAGTAGCAGGCTTAATTTTCTGTAAGCATGCCCAGGTAGAGTGAGGGAAGCTAATGTGTGTGCCATGCTCATATCTAAACTGCAACTTTCTGGACAAAAAGGCATTAATGGGGGGTGACTTCCAGAGCTGTTTTGCTTCAGCAGCAAGCTGCCTGCACATTGGAGAGCTACGAGCAAAGCCCCTGGGGTTAGCTAGCGTGGCCTCTGATGTGGGCCTGTGCATGTGGGCTGTGTGGTTTTCAGCAAATCACCTGGTCTGCCCTTGGCCTTCCTTTGTGTGTGTTGTGTTCCCTGCAAGGATGCTCTTCAGCCTGCTCGCACTGGGCCTGTTCCCTTCAGGTTTCTGCTGACATGTCATGTCTAAGGTTTCCTTGGTATAAGGGGCAGGAATGGGTGCAGCGCAGGAGCTCTATGACCTGAGCAGACGGAGTAAATAAGGAGTCCTGGAGCCCTCAGTGGCTTTTGCAGGCTTTTATTGGGATTTACCAGGTACATAGCAGCAGGGGTGCTGGGGGGCCAGGAGGCTGGCAGGTGTCCCGGTCCCCAGCAAGTCTTCACTCTGTCTGGGCTCTCCGGCACTCTCTCGCATTCTCTCTGCTTCTCTTGTGGTTCTTCTGCTTTCTGCTCTTCCATTTGTTCTGCTTCTGCTGGCATCCCCTTGATGCTGCCCTTATAAGCCCAGTCTTAGCTTAGGTGAATTCCATCTACCTGTGCCCACACCCGACTCCAGGTGCCCGCCATCAGGCATGCATTCAGGACCGCAGGGATCCATCATCTATCCTGATGGCGGGAGGGCAGAAAAGCCTGATACTTTTTACCTTCCCCTATACTTGGGCTCCTGGTTTCCTATTTTCTGTAGACTCCCTGGACTTTTCCTTTAAAGCACTATTGACTTAATCAAAAGTTACTTGTAAAATTATCTGTGTAGTGCGTTTCTTCCAGTGGATTATGACCTCTGAGAGGGTTGTGATCATGCCTGTCCTGCTCTCTGCTGGCTCCTTGTGCCACCGTGGGCCTGGCGCACATGCTGGAAGTGTAATTCTCTAAGCCTCAGTTACTTCATCGGAAAAAATGGCCTATGAGTACTTCCTTTTAGATGGAGATCTGTGTGACAAACATTGGTTTCTTTCCTAGCCTCCCTTCTTGCAAAAAAAATTAGAAGAAATAAATGGTCTTTTGAATTTCTAGCCCCCAAAGCCCACGACTCAAGGGAGCAAACATAAAATTGAAGTGGTAATTCTGGAATGGTTGAGATGCTACTGGTTTCTGCCATGGTAGAGATTTATGAAATGACCCTCCTGGATCCTGTAGGGCAAGGTAAAAGGTATCAGGCTTTTCTGCCCTCCCGCCATCAGGATGGATGAGGGAGCCCTGTGATCCTGAATGCATGCCTGATGGCGGGCACCTGGAGTGGGTACACCTGAGCTAAGAGACTGATTTCTAAGGGTGGTGCAGCAGAGTGCGGGGTGGTGGGGGTGCGGTGTCGAGGGTGGAGGAGTGGAGTGTACGGAGCAGTGCGGCGACTACAAACCACGGCGAAGAGCCTGTGGCTGCTAGAACCGTTCATAAACCTGCCCGGAATGGGTTGGTTGCTTTACAGATCCTCAGGTGGGGGCACTTTCTCTGAAGGATGGGAGAGCTGGTTTGCCAATGAGCACAGGGCCCAGCGCTGGGCTGGGGAATCCATGGAGAGCTGGGGCGTCTCCAACCTGCCCTGGGTGTGGTTTCTAAGCTTCCCTTGGCCATTGAGGTGGAAGATGGGGTGGCCCAGAATACCTGCTTCTTTGCAGGTCAAGGGAGCCTTCCCATGGAGGTGAGGTCTAAGCTCAGTTCTGATGGGTTCATTAGGTGGACTTGGCAAATGGTGAGAGGAGTGTGTTCCAGGCTAAGGATCTGGGATGCACACAGGTCTTGAGGTGAGGGGACTCTTGAGGAGTGGGCAGAGAGATGGAAATATCAGGGTGCTATGATGAAGCCAGAAGGCTTCAGGGTTCAGAGCAAGAACAAAGAGAGGAGGCCATTCAACACGTGAGCAATGCCCTGGAGGAGACTGGCTCTTGTGGGACACTGTTCATGCAGGTATGTGTGTGTGCATACAGGTGTGTCTGTGTGCATGCATATGTGTCCCTGCACGCATACATGTGTCTCTGTGTGAATGCACGTGTCTCTGTGTGTACTTGCATGCATGTTTGTGTGTCTGAGTGTGTACATACATATGTGTACCTGTGTGTGAGTGTATGTGAATGTGTGAGGGGCAGCTATGGACTCTGGGGACAGCATCTTCAGCCTCCAGCCTGGAACCATGCTCACAGATGCCCAGCCAGCATCCCCACAAATGCAGACACCCCGGCACTGGAGTGTCACAATCCCGTCAGGGCAGGAGCAGCTGCTTCTAAATCAAGGCCAAAGGCAGCCGAGGGGCTGGGTTGAGTTTGGTGACTCTTCTGTGTGGGCCAATGTGGGGGTTGGGGCCAAAGGGGGCTCTGTGTAAGGGTTTCTGGGCCAGAATGAGCCTGGCTGGGTTGGGGAAGTTTATTTTGGAAGCTGGGATGATGCAAAATTAAATGGGGAGGAAAAAATAGATGAGGCGGCCGTGAGGGTCTGTCTGTGGCTGGCGGGGCTGAAAGCATCCATCTAGGGAGCGTTGTTGGGTAAACAGATGGGGGTGGCACATTTGCTATAAATACCCCTCAGCTTGGCCATCCCTGCTGGGGTTTCCTGGCATCGTGGGTGTGGAGATCAAGGTGCAGACACAGGGCACTCTGGGAGTGGCAGAGGGTGGCCAGGGCATGGCTCGGCCCTGGCTCCCGGGGAATGAGTGAGCCCTGAGGTCTGAGGCTGAAGTGCCAGACAGGGGTGGATGTGCTCCGTGGCCAGGGCAGGCTGGTTGTGCACCTCAGGCAAGTCCCACTGCCTCTCTGAGCCTTGATTTCCTCACCTGTAAGATGGGGACGACTATACAAACGTTGATAAGATAGGGCAGGCAGTGTTGCTCCTGGCATGGGCTGGTAGACGTGCAGGAAATGCCTTTTCCCACGGGCAAGTCTCGGCGGTGTTGTGTGACCTGTTCTCTGTCCTCTCTGAGTCTCGGTGAACAGGAGGAGAATGACGACTGTCCAGGAGCCTGGCGAAGAACTGTGGTTATGGCAGCGGACAGCCCTCCCCATCTTACACGTAAAAACTTGAGGCTCAGAGGGGAAGAGGGGCTGCCAACCAATGAGCAAGTGATACACAGAGAAAATCTGGCATCTAGTGTGGCTGGGACCTCCTGTTCTGCCTCTTTAGCCAATGTGCTCGGCTCTTGTAGGACTGAAGGACTATCATCCAGCAGCCCGCTGGGCTGGCCCTGGAGTTGGCAGGTATCTGCTGAAATGAATAAAGAACAAATCAACCCAGTTCATAAAAGCATGTCCTGAGCACTCCTCTGCAGGACTTGTTTTGGCCTCTGGGGATCCAGGTTGGTTTGGCTGGTTGGGCAGATGGGGATGAAGGCATCATCTGTGCACATCTGTGTGTCAAATCTCGATGGAAGAAATATTCCCGTATCATCCCAGAGTCCAGCAAATTAGGCAGGAAAGGGAGGCTGCAAAGGGGCCTGGCTGCAGTTGGGTGAAAGGGATGCTGAACAGAGTTTCTGCAGGCCTGACTCTGGCCTTTGCAAGCAGGTGCTTGGGCCATCCCATCTTCTACCTCAAAGGTAGCTTTGAGCTAAGTCCAGTTCCTCTTAGAGAGGAAGCTCAGCCCCTGGGATGAATGTTGGGACTGAATCAAGTGCACCCTTCATGTGCTCCCTTAAGGGACTTCTACTGTGTGCCAGGCTCTGAGATGTCCCAAGTAGATGCACAATCCCTGGGGAGCCTCATGCAGGCTCTCAGGGGATGTTAACTCCATTCCACAGAAGGTGCAGTTGAGACCCAGAGAGACTAAGGGAATAGTCAAGGCCACACAGTGAATAAAAGATGAAGTGGAGAGTCCAGTCCAGGTCCCTGCCCCCCATTCCTGTGTAGACCATGCTCAGGTGTTTGTGCTGGTCCCTTCACTGCCAGCTTAGGCCCAGTGTGACAGCTGGGCAGTGTGGGCAGGTCTCTCCTCATTCCCACGGGAGGCTGACTTTGTCCTTTGGTGTGACTTTAGCTGTCATGCCTTTGGTGTGTGAGCTCAGGTCTGCCCTCAGGCCACTGGGTCAAACTCCCTGGGGGCCCAGGGGCCAGAGGCAGGGGACTGGAAGTGGGCCTGTGGGCAGCAGGTGCCATGGGGGAGTCAGCACCTCATTCTTCTTCCCAGGGCCCTTTCTTCCCCGTCAGCCCCTCACTAGGGCCAGCACTACCTTCATCTAAGTCCCCGTCCTGCTGTATTGTCAAAGAGAAGAATCAGTCTGAGAGCCCCCTGTACTTAATTTGGGTCATGGTCTGTATTGAAGACACTGAGGCACAGGGACATGAGGGGAAACTTGTTGAAGAATCAGGACTCCAGTTGTCCTGCCCAGGGACTCTCCTCTGTGGAAACACTAGGAGGAACCTAGTGAGACACTAGCTGGTTCCCATGATCTGAAATCGGCACTGTCATGGAATGTTCTGGACACACAACTAAGCCCCACAGAGCTCCTCCTCTCCCCCTTCTCATGTTAGGTGCTGAAAGCATTGTTCTTCCAGGATGGAGGATGCAGGGCAATGTTTAACCCAAGCCCCCCATTCTCATGTGACGTTTCAGGCCCAGTGGCACCGGGAAGGGTGGGCATCTTGGAGCAAGGGACCACTTGTGAAAGCTCCGTGAGGGTCTGCAACAAGGCTGGCCGGAGCCTGTGCGCCAGGTCAGCCCTCCTCTGAAGACTGTTTCTGTGCCTTCCTGTTGCGGTTTTGACTTTGGAGAAATGCTCTGGCCGTGAACTCCTCAAGGGCTGGCGCATGTGAAGCTTGAAGTTTGTTCAGCCGTTTTGGGCTCCTGGTGGCAGGGAGGTCGGCCTTAAGCAAAGTCCAAACTGACCGCAGGTTTCCAGGGCGACTCTGGAGTGGACAGGCCTATTTATGTGGTGGGCATTGTATCACCACTTCCCTCCACGCTGCGTTGGTGAGGGTTTTCCTCCAGTGGGAGGAAGCCTGCTCTTCCTTTCACCATTACCCCTCTCTTTGCCTAGGTCCTCAGAGTCTTGAGACGTCAGATGGAAGGAGGCCGTGCCACAGGGTTGGGGTGCAGATACACCAGCTTTGAATCCTTTAGGTCTCAGCTCAAGTGTCACCTCCTCCAAGAGGCCTTCCCTGACCACCCTGCCACTGTTTGACTCTGCTCACAGAATTTACCACGATGGGAATTATCTCATCATGTATTTATTTGTCTGTCTTTCCCACGAAGATGTGAGCTCTGTGGCCAGGGGCTGCGTCTGTTCACCCTCAGAGTCTAGAACAGTGTCAGACATGCAGTGGGTGCTCGGGGAAAAGTGGCCGAATGAATGCATGGAGGGTCTGTCCCCTCCAACAGTGGTTCTCAAACTTTGCCTGCCGGGCTTTATGCTCATTTCCTCAAATGTTGTCATCACAGTAGGCCAAGGGGTGATCACTGCTGTTATCTTCAACTGCAAGTGGAGAAATCGAGGCTCAGAGGGATGAAGCGCCTTGCTTAAGGTCACAGAGCTGCCAGTAGAGAGGGGAGTTGGCCCAGTTTTCTGACTCAGGGCCCTCAGGCTCCTCAACCACTACCTGGTGTTTGCTGAAGCCTTGGGCAGTGTGGCCAGAGGAGCAGGAAGAGGTGAATTATGGTTCCCGCTCACCTTGGATCTCAGACAGACCAGAAGGTGAATGTGTGGCATGCTGGGGCTGTGGAGAACTGGAGTAGACATGGAGCAGCAGGGTGGATAGAGGGGTAAGGAGCCCAGCCTGGCGATGCCAACCCCTAGCAGGAAACACCTTTGCTTGTTCGGCCAGGTTGTGGACAGAGGGCAGTTGTGTGGGTTGCCCACTGCCACAAGCTGGAGATGGTTTCCAAAGGCAGAGGATAAACAGTGTCCTGGGCACCTTGGGCTGCACTTGGGGGGATGGGTCAGCTTTGGAATATTCCGGGAAGTGAGGCCTCAGGTTCTGAGAGCGAGGTGCAAGGCAGGAGCTGAAGGGCCCAAGAGGAGCCTGCCATCACAGAAGTGGGCCCCAGCTGGGTGGGGTGGGGATGTCTCCTCCCCAGGGAGATGTGTCCTGGAGTCGGGACATCAGGGAGACTTCTACTCTGGTCAAGCTGGCAGTGTCTGTGTGAGGGAGAGAGATGGACATTTTTTAATAATCAGAACCCCTTTCTGAGCATCTGCTGTGGGTTGTCTATTTCCATGTCAGTTGTCATCCTCAGTGATGGTGGAGGCTCTGAGCCAGGCCTGGAGTACAGCACCAAAGGCAAACTTATAGTCTCATCGCATGGAACTTTAGTCTGGAAAGGTTATGCTGGCCGCCTCTCATCTGTTGTTTGCAAGGTGAAACCAGTTTGAGCAAAGCAAAGTAAAACAAAACAGTCATGAGATTGGGAAGACTTTCCACACTGTTGGCTCCAGGGCACAAGCACATTTTCAGGCTCAGCAGCTCTTTCTCATCTCGTGGTTCTACTTTCTCTGGACTTCTTTTTCATCCAGACATTCTCCATGGTGCATTGAAGATGGCTGCCCCAACCAATCCCTGCAGCTCCCCCTACTCTACCAACACCCACATAGCTAATCTTCATCTTGGACCATTAGGTGGGGGGGAGAAAGTATTCTCCTGAGGAGAAGGCAAAAATGACATGACCTTAATGGAGAAAACATATTCAAGGACCCATTAAACCAGTCATTATTTAATTATAATTGTGATGGGTGCTACCAAGGAGATGTTCAGGGTGAGAGAAATCAGTGGGGAATCTGGTTTGGTCTGAGAAATCAAGGAAGGCTTCCTGGAGGAAGTGTTTCTTTCTTTTTTTTTTTTTAGTAGGGATTTGAAATGCCCTGACCTAGGAAGGGGAAGAGTGTTTGAGGTAGCGGTAACAGTAGTGGTGTGGCTGGGTGCAGAGAACTCTGGTGAGAGGGCAAGAGATAAGTGGGTAGTGCAGTAGGGTCAGCCCATGTGGGTCCCTCTGCAGAGGCAACAGTAGAAATTCTGGCATTTCCTTGAGAGCAACACGAAGCCATTGGAGAGTTGTGACTTGGATGGGGGCCAGGGTGGAATCATTGAATGTAAGTTCATTAAAGATTTCTCTGACTGCAAAATGGAGAATGACAAATGGGGGCAAGTAGGTGTCAAGAGACCAATTAGTTGACTCCAGTAGTTGTCCAAGCAGGAGCTGATGGTGGCTGACTGAGGAACGTGACACAGGAGATAGTTTAGATGGATTTGAAATACATTTTGGAGGTAAAATGAGTAGTGTTTGGTATCTGATTGGATGGAGGAGGGATGGGAGGAGATCTGATTGAAGGGCGGCGTCTAGGTTTCTGGCTGCACAGAAATCCTATGGCGTGAGTGTTATTGACTCTTAAGTAACAGCTCTGGAAACTGAGGCTCAGAGACAGGAAATGACTCACCCAAGGTCGCAGAGCATGCGAGAGCCTGAGCTCAGATTCAATTTCAGGCCTGACTGTCTTCAAAACTCATGTTCTTCTCAATGGTTCTCTCTATAATCTTAGCCACTGCATCAAGACATTGAGAAACAAGTGGCGGTGTTAGAGAGGCTTGAAGAAACTAGCTCCCTGCTGAGGGAACACTGAGGGTTCTAAAAAGTCATAGCTGGGGACCCAGGTCTTGGGGAGAAGGTCTTGGGAAGAGCATCAGGTTTTTCCACCTCTAAGAGCCAGGATGTGTAAAGGGGTGGGTGGGTGGTGTGTGTGTGTGTATGTGTGTATATGCGCATGCGCACGCGCGCATGCGTGCATAACTTGGGGAATTTCAGTGTCTCAGGACAAGCAAGGACTTTGGAACAGGACCTGGAGTTTGACTTCTGGCCCTGTGACTTCTGGGTTCTGTCTCTGAGACTCAGACTCCTTTCTTGTGAAATGTCTACAATCCCCATCTGGCAGGGTGATTGTGAGGCTGAGATGAAACCTTGACTCCATGTAGGGGCATGTGAATTGTAGCTATTAAAATTTTCTTATGCTTCCCTGGGTGTTTGAGAAAGAGCGTTAAGCAGGTTTCTGTTTAGGATTCTGGGATGGAAATTCCCAGAGGTGTGAATACTGCAAAGACAAATCCCCAGAGCATGTGGGGGAGGTGGTCATTACCAGCACCAGCCCAGGGAATTTATTTATTTTTTTTTCTTTTGTGTAGAAGAACTGGGGTACAGGCCAGAGGTGAGGAGGGGGTGACAGGATTCACCAGAGACAGAGTGGGGAGCAGAACAGGTGAATTTACTGAAATATGCTGCTAAGGGGAGCAGGGGGCAAGACAGGAGAGGTCTGCTGTGCCATGTGGGTCAGCTCCCTGGTAGGGTATATAATGCAGGCCGTAGCAGTGATAGTGCTGAGGCTTAAGCCCTAGGCCACCAGGGAGGCCCAGCTCTGGGCCCTCATTCTTCATGGCTCAGCAAAACATGTCCATCTCCAGGATGCCTTCTCCACCTAGTGAATCTCTATCTTCATGGCTGTCTTCTCACTGATTTGACCTCGAGTGACCCTTCAGCTTCTGGAGAGTGAGACCAGGTAGAGTTCCCAAACAGCCAAATGATCTGGAGTGACTTAACCTCGCTGTCTCTCTGTTAACTCAGGGATCCAGAAGAGGTACGACCATTTTGCCCAGCGCATGAGGTGAGGATTCAGTGAGATAATACATGTGAACTACCCAACACAGCAATAAATAGTGCACCCACTGGGCTGTTGTTATAGCTGGGGCCCATGTCCCATTCTAGGCCAGAATCTCACAGAAGGTAGCTATTGTACCTCACTGAGCTTGGAGGACCCAGTCTGGCAGGATGCCTGACACATAGTGGGTGCTCAGTTAAGGCCAGTTGAATAAATGTGCCCCCTTCTTGGTGTCCCCATCAGCGTCTTGCACATGACTGAGAGGCAGAATGGGGTAGAGGTTAGGAGAATGGATTCTGGGATCGGATAGATCTTGGTTTATATCCTGCCTCTGACTTATAAAAGCTATGATGTTTCTAATCACTTAACCTGCTTCCTTCGCTGCAAAATAAGATGAAAAAACCATTTCCCAGCGTTCTGTTCTGAGATGATTTGTTAAGTCATTTAACTCATAGTGGGAGCAGCAGTTACGATGGTGACTCAACTAATTCCCGTGTATGTGGCTGCCCAGTGAGTGGGCTTGTGTGGCTGATTTTCCTGGGGTGCCTCCACTCCTACCCCCTCGCCTCCTAGATAGTCTTGATTCTGGGTTGGGGATTCATGTTGTTCCAGGGATTGACTCCACCTTTGCTACCAGGCAGGAATGGGGCCAAATCAACGCCTGACTTCAACGTTGGCACTTCAAGGCCTGACTTCGGGACCGGTTTATGGTTGGGCACATGACCCTCAGAGTGAAGTTCAGCTGGAAATTCTGGGACAAAGATGCTTCTCTGCTGTGCTACTGAGCACAAATGATGTGACTGATTGATCTTTGCCTTGAAGCTGCTGGCAGGTATCTTGGGATTATCAGGAGAGCCCGCCTTAAAAAAGGCAAGTAAAGGGCCTCCCCGGTGGCACAGCACTTAAGCGCTGGGTTGCGAAGCTGCCCGTAGTCTCTGCAGCGCCAGTTCGATCCCTGGCCACCGGCAAGGGTCCCACATGGCGCGCAGACCTCTCCTGCCGCCCGCTGCTCCCCTCAGCAGTGTACTTCGGTCCTTCTGCCTGCTCTGTTCCCTGCTCTGGCTCTGGTGAATTCTCTCTCACCTTCCTGCGCTTCTGACTGTACCCAGTGCTTGTATAAATAAATAAATCTTTTTTTTAAAAGATTTTATTTATTTATTTATACAAGCACTGGGTACAGTCAGAAGCGCGGGAGAGTGAGAGAATTCACCAGAGCCAGAGCGGGGGAGCAGAGCAGGCAGAAGGACCGAAGTACACTGCTGAGGGGAGCAGCGGGCGGCAGGAGAGGTCTGCGCACCATGCGAGACCCTCCTCTGGTGGCCAGGGAGCAGCCGGGGATCGAACCAGCGCAGCAGAGGCTGCGGGCAGCTTCACAACCCAGTGCTCAACCGCTGTACCACAGGGGAGGCCCCCAATAAATAAATCTTTTTTTTTTTTAAAAAAAGGCAAGTAGAGTGAGAGAAAGATACCAGGTTCTTTCTGGCATCGTTAAGCTGCTGGATCAAGCCTTTCCTGAAGGACTTTTAAAACATGGGAGCCAACAAATTGCCTTTATTGTTTATGGCTGTTTGAATGGGGTTTTCTGTTCCTAGTAACCAAAATCATCCTTATGGCTACAACCCATACATTTCTCCGCTGTGCGTAGCTGTCACTTCCTTTCCGTGGGTGGGGTGACATCGGCTCAGGCCACATTTCCTCCATGAGCACATGGACTCTGTGAGAACCAGCTGACGCTGCTGCCTGTCGGAAACCAGACCACCCAGGAGCCGAAAGATTATGGAAACATAAAGAAAACCAGAGCAGGGAAAAATTCAAGTGAATGCTTCCAGAATAACCAAAAAGGAAAAAAAAAATGGTGGCAACTCTAATAGCAAAATAATTGACCACCACACTCCTGATTGTTGAGGGTGTAGGCAGAGCTAAACCACCTGAAGGGAGTGCCAGCTCTGCGGGGAATGCTCATCGCTTCTTCCTCCTGGTGTCCAGCACTCTGCAGACCAAGGCTCTGGTTTCTTTTCTGGGAATTATCTCGGGGGTCCTATCTTCTCAAGGGAAAGGCAGGCTAAACAAAAGGTATGGGCATTGAGTCTTGAGCTGAAGACACTGATCCATTCCATCCCTGGGATCCTCACTGTATTACTCCAGTTGTGAACCCAATGCAGTATCTTCTCCTTTTCAACCTCTGTGGCGTGCTTGAGTGCCAAATCTGGTGCTGCAGCTCCCTGTGGGCCCTGGGAGCTCTCAGCAGCCTTCCATTGTATTTCCTTTTGCTGAAGTTAGTAAGGTTTATTTCTGTTGCTTGTACCCAGTGAGTCCTCAGTGATATACCTGATGAAGGGGCTGTGACAAGGTAGGAGAGGGATCTGCCATTCATTGAAGAGGCTCATCAAATAGAGGTTGGGTGATTTCCCCATAAGGCTCTTGATGGATCCATTCTTGGGAGAAGGCAGGTGGGGTAATTGTGAGTCAAAATGCTTCAGGTGTTCTCTGTAGGTTAAGTACCTACATATAAATGTCAAACTGATGAATAAAATACAAATCAGTTTTGAGGAATTCAGGAAATCACATTTTTTTTAAAAGATTTATTTAATTATGCATACAAGAACTGGGTACAGGCCAGAGGTTTGGGGGGAGGATTCACCAGAGACAGAGCGGGGAGCAGAACAGGCAGACTGACTGAAATACACTGCTGAGGGGAGCAGTGGACAAGACAGGAGAGGTCAGCTTTGCTATGTGGGATGCTCCCTGGCCGGCCGGGATTGAACTCATGTTGTAGTGGCTGCGGATTGCTTCATAGTGCGGTGCTTAACCTCTTGTGCCATCAGGGAGGCCCTGAATTCACATTCTATATAATGTTTTCCCCGTAAAATCCCAAAAACTTTATTGGACACAGCTTGGGTGCCAGGGCTTGGCAGGTCCAGCTTACTACCTTGCAGCCCTGGGCAGCTCAGGGCTGGGGGAGGATGGTTTCACTCAAAAAACCTTAGAACAAATGGTAACTCCACAATGCAACACCCTGCCTGGCCTTCTACATAATTGGGAGATGGTGGGCTGCTCCACAGATGAACTAACAGGTGAAACCTTTATAAATAAATATCCAGGAAAGAAAAAACCCACAAGTAATTCATCTTTATACTCAGAGTGCTCCATGGCAGATGGGCAGGGGAGACAACAGGCCTGCACTTCACTGCATGGGGGGGTGAGTGGGCCAGGATGTCTGCTGTACAGGCAGACAGGGGGAGGGTGGAGGCAGGAGACTATGGGCACTAGGTGCCTGTGCATTTAGAGGACCAACTACTGGGGGAGCAGGGAGTGTATGTCAGGCTATTCTGTAATGAGCAGGGGGTTCTTTATATCACATTCTGTGGCTGGTGGGTTCAGAGAGGATGAGGGAGACAATGAGACTACAGAGTCCCAGCTGTTGGGTGACGATGAGGATAAGGGTCATGCCCATGATGACCTGGGGCTGCTAGGCTATGCCCTGCATGCCATCCTGGTGTCTCCCACATTGCCAGCCCGCTCAGGCCCTCACTCAGGCCAGTGTCCGGCTGGGGGAAACTCCTGTGGAGAGATACTCCATTCTGGGCGTTGGTGACTAGGACTGCTACCACCAGACCATAGATAGTGATGATACCAGCCATGACCACTCATGACAGACTTCATGGTCAGCTCCAGGGCTTGACAGACATGGATATTCCTTAGGTGGCACCCAAGGGTGTTGAAGATCATGGTGTAAGGTGCCCAGGACTGTGATAAAGGAGGTCTCCTTGGGGGCTGTTCATGGTCTTAGGTGTGTGTGGATGAGGAAGGTTGGTTAGGTGGGTGGCAGAGGGCTGGGGGAGTGGGGTGGGATGGGGTGCGGCCCTCTCCTGAATTCTTATTAAAATATTTTTGCTCGTTTATCATCTAACCAGTAAATGTAAAACTTGAAAAAATGTTCCATGGAAAAGGGGACACAATTTTAATATTTTCCTTGAAAAATATTAAACCACCAACCTGAGGGGGTGTGTGTGATGAGCATGGACCCCACACCCCCTCTTTCTACCCTCTGGGGCTGCACCTAAGGAGCGCTGGGAGATTGGCTCCGCCCACTGGCTCCTTAGGGGGCATGTGACTCAGACCTGGCCAATCAGAACATTGGATCTCCCTGGTGTGGCGATTGGGTCAGGGGTGGGGCAATGACCCAGTCAGAGCCAATGAGAAGCGACTGGTGCTTTGCGGGGGCTGCTGGGAGGAAGCCACGTGCTGCGGCTCAGAGCCCTGGCGAGGCCCAGGGCTGAGGGGAGCCTTGTCTGTGCATCATGGCGCCCACTGACGCGAGGGGAGCTGAGCTGGTGGGAAGAGCTGGGTCCCGGAATGTGCTTGGGCCTCTGCTAAGGCCTCGCAGGGCCAGCCCACCCGGAAGCCTCAGTTATGGGGCGGGGAGGACCTGGGACCACTGAAGCCCCTCCGGGCTCTGAGCCGACAGGAAGGAGCGAGCTGTGGGGCCGGGATTCTGAGACTCAGAGAAAACCATCCCGTTCTCATGCCCCTGAGAGGCTGGCTTCTGGGAGATGGTGCGTTCAGAGGAATTCAAGCAAGATGTATCCAGGGACCTGCTTCCTGGTGAGGTGTGAATCCCACTGGACCCGCCTCCCGAAGGGGACCTATTTCAGAGTCGCCCCAGTTAGCACAAAGGAAACAAAACACACCAGAAAACCAAAAAACCAGGACATACAGTTGAATTTGAAATTCAGATAAACAATGAATTTTTTTGTATGTCTCATGCACTGTTTGGGATGTACTTATGCTAAATGTTGCCCGTATATCTGAGTGTTCTGCATTGGATGGGGCAACCCCACCTCAGACTTATTCTGAAGCCCTCCTGGACACAGCTACAAAGCGCCAGACCAAGGTGCAGCGCAGGCCATCCAGCTTCAGAGCCCGTGTTTTCCCCTCACAGCACTGACTGGACCACATCTGGCCCAGTGTCCAGTGGTTTGCAGTCACTGGCAGGTGAGTTCAGATGGTCTGGAGTTGAGTCCTGGCTATGATGGGGATGAGGAAAGGCGTGGGCAGAGGGCAACGGGTGCCATGACTGCTGCCATCTGATGCTGAGTGACTGGAAGAAGGGAGCCCTTTGCCACTTGTAACGGCCTCCAGCATCTTTTCATCTCCTGAGATGAAGAGGAGGAGGCTGGCACCATGCATTCAGCTGGCACTGGATGGAGTACGAGTCTCGAGTTGTGAGAGGTGATGGGATGGTTGGAGGAAGGCGAGAGGGAGCAGAGACGAGGGGGGCTCATTGAGGATGTTAGCAAATGGGAACCGTCAGGTCCAGCACAAGAAGTGTACTGGGCATGGCAATCACTGGCTTGCAGTGGCCACAACCATTTCGAAAGTAAGCTCTCCTGCCCTCATCCTTGCTCAGGCCATCCATATTTGCACCTCATGAGCCCTTACTACAGCCACAGCTGATTGGATAAGGAGGGGCCCTTGACCTAAGGGCCTAACTTTCACTGTGACTCAGATTGAAGAGTTGAAGTGACCTGATCAGATTCCATGTCTGACCTTATTGATGAGGAAGGGTTGAGGTAGTCAGTGGGGGAAATGAAGCTGGCTGGAGATGAGAGCAGTCAGGAGGGGAATCATGAGGGAGGCAAGTTGTGCCAACACAGAGGCTGTGAGGTCAGGAAGCTAGGTCCTAAACTAGGTCTAAACTAGGGGCTCTAGCCAAGACTTCATTTAAAAAAAAAAATTATTTTTATGCAAGCACTGGGGTACATGCCAGAGGTGCAGCAGGGTGGGAGGATTCACCAGAGACAGAGCAGGGAGCAGATCAGGCAGATGGACTGAAATACACTGCTGAGGGGAGCAGTGGGAGAGACAGGAGAGGTCTGCTTCGCCATGTGGGTTGCTCCCTGGCCAGCCTGGAATCAAACCATTGCTGCAGAGGCTGCGGACAGCTTCACGGTGCCGTGTTCAACTTGCTGCTCCACCGGGGAGGCCCCAAGACTTCACTCTTAAGAAACTCCCTATCCAGTGGGGAATAGACCTCTAAAGGATGAATACTATGAAAAATAGTCTGTGGCTAGGGAAATGTACAGTATGATCCAGGGAGATAGGGAGAAAGACTCTGGCAAATTGAGGAGGGCTTCCTGGAGGAGGTGGCCCCTGAGTAGTGAGATGAAAAAATGAGAAGTTTGCTGGGAAAGAAGTCATGAAAGGTGTAGGAGCTGGAGGCACCGAGAAGCAAGAGTTCTTGATATGCCTAGGAAGAGAGGAGGTTGGATTGAAGATAGGGACTTAGAAATTACCTGTCTTGAGGCAACACGTGGATCAGGCTGGCCAAGGAGGGGGTGGAGACGAGTGTCACAGATGGCAGCTTTTGGGTTGGACACATAAACAAGCTGTTGGTCAAGTGTGAGAGAGATCCTGAGGGCCTTCTGGGTCTGGCTTCTGTTTCCCACTTTTAAAAGGGCGGGAACCTGTCATTGTTCTCTAATTAAAATAAACCACAGTAAAATGATAAAGCCCACAGTCTCCCTAAAGCAGCGCCCCATCCTGGCTTTCCACTAGAATCCCCCAAGGCGCTTTTACTATGTAAGCTTTCTCGACCCCACCCCTGGAGAATCTGACTTAATTGGTTTTGGGTGGGGCCTCGGCAGCAAAATATTTTAATAGCTGCCCAGGTGATTCTATTTTGAGTCTAAGGTACAACGAGACAGATACCACTGGTTTCAGTTGGTGCCTTGAGGGACTATGCCTTCTCAAGTCTATTTTTCCATAAAACCCAGAAATCTAGATTTTCCTATGAAATCTCTTTATTTTAAAATGTTGACGCAACTTTAAAAAAACTGCAACGTTGGAGTACTTACTCTGGGTTGTTCTAAATTTCCTATCCTTGCAGCAACTCTGAGGCATGTATCTGTTTCGCAGATGAGGAAACAGAGGCATGGAGGTAACTCATCCCAGGACACACAGCTACAAAGTGCCAGACCAGGGTGCACACGCAGGCCATCCAGCTTCAGAGCCCATGTTTTCCCTCACAGCACTGACTGGACCACATCTGGCCTAGTGTCCAGTTCTTCGCAGTCACTGGCAGGTGAGTTCAGGTGGTTTGGAGTTGAGTCCTGGCTATGATGGGGATGAGGGAAGGCTCGGGCAGAGCGTGATGGGTGACACTACTGCTGCCATCTGATGCTGAGTGACTGGAAGAAGGGAGCCCTTTGCCACTTGTAACGGCCTCCAGCACCTCCAGAGTTCCACATGGCCCTGCCTAGGGTGTGGGGCCTAGCGGCTCTTCTTTTTACTAGGCCTGGCAGGTTCAGACTTGGGTCTTCAGCAAGTGCCCTGCTGGCCCTGACAGCACTGGCTCCACTGAGATGCTGCAGATAAATGGGCTCACCTGTGGGGGGGCCGTTGCTGGGGGAAGCTGCAGGCTTTGTTTGTTGCTGTGACTCAGGGCAGGTCATCAACTGGCGGCAGCTATGGCTCCAGGCTAGGCCCAGAGAGGCGTCTAGTCTCTCTGTCTGAGACCGATCAGACCTACCCAGTGAGCCCTGCTGCTGTAGTCACCTTATAAGGGGATGTTATCTCTCTCTAGGCTTTGTGGGTAGGTTTGGGGTTGCATTCTGGGTAAGGCAAGAGAAAGGATTCAACCAACCAGTGGGACCGAATAAGGGGAGGAACTTGGCCATTTTCTGTGGGCCTGCTGTGTGGGCTACACTGTGCAAGGTGCCTTGCCATCAGATTTTTCAAACAATTCCAAGGGCGTCCGTGTTGTTCTCTCCATTTCACAGATGAGGGAGTTGAGGCTCAGAGAGGTGAGGTTTCATGGAACTATGATTTGAGTCCAGATTGTTCCCTGGTGTTTACCTTCTCTGTGTATATCTCAAGAACCCGCCACAAAACCTAGCCAGTCCCATTGACTTTGGACCCTGAGGCTTTACTACCCTACCCTATGGGTCGGGGCTGTGTATACTTCAGTGGCACCTTTGCAGTCACAGGCATCTCGGGCTGGCCTGACAAGAGGCGACAAGTCTACAGAGACGTGGGTGTATGTACACATCAATTGCAGGGAGATTGGGGCTGGTAATTGTTAACACACTGATCAAATCATATAATGAATCCATGGCCTCCAGACCAAGACTCATTTTAATTGAGTTAAAAACAAAGTTA
The DNA here is from genome assembly GCF_964194135.1 of Talpa europaea. Classification (NCBI taxonomy): domain Eukaryota; kingdom Metazoa; phylum Chordata; class Mammalia; order Eulipotyphla; family Talpidae; genus Talpa; species Talpa europaea. The sequence continues at coordinate 12,091,090 of NC_140076.1, forward strand.
TATGTGTTTTTCTAGTTAAAACGCAGTGATTATTTTGTTTTCCAGTCCAATTTTAGCATCATTCAAGTAGTTTAAAAGTCGGCATTGTTGTCTTTTCATCTCCACTAAGAGCTCCCCTTCCTGCCCCTCTCGGTGGGCTCGGAGATGGCATCGGGGCCCGTGTCTTCGTTGTTAGCTCTCCTTGCTTGTCTGTTTCACCCTGCTGGGGTGGACATAACCCGCATCCAGATGAAGGCCCACCAAGTAGAGGGTCTGAACTTGGGCGCCAGGAGTTTCCTGCAAGAGCCCCCAGAATCCAGGCAAGGGCTTTGCCACCCTCACTTTGTAGGGTGACTGGACCCTGTGCCCTAGTGGGGAGGGAGGTGGCTGGGTCAAAGCTCAGTGGCTGCCCTGTCTTCATCAGGAGGCCAGCTTTGTGACCCAGAATTCCAGGCCCTCCCCAACAAGGCCCTGGTCCTCCTTTCCAGCCTCAGCCTCCTCCCCTGTCCTGCCTCTCTGGCCTCCAGACCTGAATCACTCAGCCATCTCACAGAGTCACACCTCATACCTTTGCAAGGCCATTTGCTCTGCTAGGATTACTGTCCTGTCTGCAGGGTTAACCTGTGTGCAAAGGCCCAGCTCTGGACTAAACACATAATGGATGCTTAGAAAGTGCACCTTTGGGCCTCCCCGGTGGCGCAGCGGTTGAGCGCTGGGTTGCGAAGCTGTCTGCAGCCTCTGCAGCACGGGTTCGATTCCTGGCTGCTCCCCGGCCACCGGAGGAGGGTCCCACATGGCGCGCAGACCTCTCCTGCCGCCCGCTGCTTCCCTCAGCAGTGTCCTTCGGTCCTTCTGCCTGCTCTGCTCCCTGCTCTGGCTCTGGTGAGTTCTCTCACTCTCCTGCGCTTCTGACTCTACCCAGTGCTTGTATAAATAAATAAATCTTTAAAAAATAAATAAATAAAAAGTGCACCTTCCTTCTTCCCTCCTCGCTCCCTCCTCCTATCCCTATTGCTCTCCCTCCCTCTGTATGTTCAAGCCTGGCCCTTGCTGCTCCAGGGGACCTTTCAGTATGATGGAAGAGGCACAGTACCAAGCAAGAGAGGCCTCTGGTCTACATGGATGGAAGAAATAATATATGAAGCCCATTTAGAGGTAGTTGGTTGGGTTTTGACTTCCAGCACCCAGGATCCTCTCTAGGCCACATTTGGTCCATCTGCTTTGTGGGAAGCTCCTCCTTCTTAGAGGTGGAACCTGTGACCTGCATAAGCCAGCTGAGCCATTGTGTTTCCTCAGCCACAAGGACCAGTCAGAGCCAATGGGATATGCTGAGACATTGCTGGGGCTGTGGGAAGGACCCAGCCCTCCTTCCCCTGGACTTAATTCTGGGCCTGGTTCTCTAGCCTGCCCTCCTCTTTGTGAAATACCCCTCAAGCATAAGGAATCAAATTGGATTCTTTTGCTGATAGTCAGGAGTTCTAAGAGAAACACTCAAATCTACAAATGCCCACTCCCAACTCCTGGGGCTTTTCTTTTTTTTTTTTTTAATAGAGGCATGTTTTATTTATTTATTTGTTTGTTTTTTGTTTATACATGCACTGGGTACAGTCAGAAGTGCCGGAGGGTGAGAGAATTCACCAGAGCCAGACCAGGGAGCAGAGCAGGCAGAAGGACCGAAGTACACTGCTGAGGGGGGCAGCGGGCGGCAGGAGAGGTCTGCGCGCCATGTGGGACCCTCCTCCGGTGGCCGGGGAGCAGCCGGGGATCGAACCGGCGCCACAGGGCGCGGGCAGCTTCACAACCCAGCGCTCAACTGCTGCGCCACCGGGGAGGCCCTGGGGCTTTTCAATTGTAGCTGGACAGAGATGAGAGCCAGGGCCCTCCTGGGGAGGTGTGAGTGGTGGTGATGGTGCTGGAGGGAGGGGAATGCCCGTCTTGGCCCTGGATGGGACCAGAGGGATAGTTTAATCCCTGTGAGGTGCCCAATGTGCAGCACCAGGAGCCGCCTGGGTCTGGCTGCCAGGATTTTGCCTAGAGGGGCCTCTTGGCCCCAAACCTAATCCTTTCTGCTGAGGCCCAGTAATGGGGATGGTAGGGTGCAGGGGTACGAGAGGAGAGGAGGGACTGACTCCTCGAGGCTGGCACTATGGCCTTTACCACATTCTAGGTTCCCAAAATAAATCCATGATTGGAGGGGAAAGCGAAGCCTTAATCAGAGGGAGGTACAGGAGAGAGGCAGACATAGGCCTTGGTGCCCATACTTGTCCTTCCCCAGAAGAAAGGAGTGAGGAGGTTTGAGGGAAGGGGAGAGGAAAGAGTTTTGGCTTGGCGCCAAATGGATCTAGGTTTGAATCTATGCCTGCTACTAATCAGTTTGAGAGCTTAACAGATCACCTCACCTCTCTGAGTCTCGGTTTTCTCATCTGTAAAATGGGAGCAATCCATTGTGCTTCCTGGGATGAATGTGAAAACTGAATAAGGATGGGTCTTATTTAATGTTCATGCTGGTGTTGGCACAACCAGAGTTTCCCAATGTTTGCTTTTATTGTTAGAAGAATGGGAATCAAGTTGAGTGAATTCCCTAGAGTTGGTTTTGGTTGTAATTCCAGTTCTGAGTTGATGGATCTTGGGCACCTGGCTATGAACTTCTCTTTGGGTGTCAGTTTACTTATCTGAAAAATGGGAATAAAAGGAGCTCCTGTTTCAAGAGTAGACTTGAGGATTAAATGACATAATACACAGAAAGTACTTAGCACCAGTGGCGGTGACCTCCTGGGCTTCTGCTCCTGCACTGAGATCTCTGTGCAGCTTCTTGCATTGCCTTCCCTCCTCCAGGGCACCCTCTGCCCCCAGAGCCCTCGGTCCTGATCACCTCACCTTCCCCTCTGCTGCTGCTTGACTTGAGTGTCGCTGAAGAGAATTTCTACCCGGTAGGTCACCACCATTATGGATCTAGGGTTTCCAGGTACACTGGCCCTCAGCACCTTCTCAGGCCCCTTTCAGACCCTCATTGCATAACGAGGCCTTTGTCACCCTCCTCAGGGTGCTTGACTGCCTCCCACCCCTTCACAGGGGGGAGATGACCTTGACTGTTTTCTCATTAAGACCCCCGGCATCAAGGATGCTGGGGACATCATAGGTTTCCCATTTGCACCCACTCCCCCTTTCCAACATCCTTCTCTTCTGTCCAGACTGGGGACGGCTGCTCCCCACATACTCCTGAACCTTTATTCGCTTCCATCTCCCCTGGCCCTTCCACCATCCCATTCTCTTTGAACCTTTCGCCTCCCTTCTCTGGCTCAGCCTTCACATCCATTATTATGCTTAAGTCCTCACATCTTGAAATAAAAAACCCCAAACCTCTCTTGGTTCAGCATCTTCTCTGTATGTTCCAAGCTGGTCCCCTTGTCTGGGACCTGCCGAGTGTGATCCGCGCACATGCTTCATTCCCCATTTCACACTTCGAGCCACTTCCATTTCCCCTTTCATCCTGCAGAAGGAAGCCAGTGACCTCATTGCCAAGTGCAGTGGTTAGCCCTTTGCTCCTGAGCTAATGCATCCTACCACTTTTCCCTTCCAGAAATTTCATCTCCCTTCTATGTTAGAGCCTGCCAGTGGCTTCCCCTTCCTTACTAATAGAACCTAGATCTTCAGGAAAGCAGTGTGTTCTGCTAAGAGGCTGTAGTTTCCCTTGAGGGTGGCCAGTGAGGTGTAAGTGAAAGTTAGGGGTAGGATGGGAAAGAGCTTTGAGGAAAGCACTTCAAAAGAGTCTAGAAAGTTGCTTCTGGGAGTCACATCTGCTTTTGCTTCTCCCTCTTGCTGCTGGAACATGAATGTGATGGCTGGAGCCATAGCAGCAATCTTATTTCCACAAAGTCACTGTGCATGTGGAAATCAGGGCTAAGAATTTAAGGCAAGAGACAGAAAGAGACCTAGTCTCTGATGATCCTGGACTGTCTTCCTCCACACTTGTTTTAAATAGAAGACAGAAGCTGGATCTTCACTGAGCTACTCATTTGGGTTTTCTATCCCTCAATCCAATCCTAGACTATGCAACTTCAGAACTATTTCTTGGCTTCCTCCTATCTCTCAGGCTCTTCTTTCTTTGTCTTCCTGTGTAGGTGCCTTTATTGTCCACATTCTTAAAATGTGTGGACCCCTACACTCTGTTCTGGGCCTACCCTGTTTTTTCTGTATCTCAGACTTTCTCAGTAATCTTTTTTTTTTTTAAGATTTATTTATTTATTTATTTACTGGGTACAGTCAGAAGCGTGGGAGGGTGAGAGAATTCACCAGAGCCAGAGGGGAGAGCAGAGCAGGCAGACTGACGAAGCACACTGCTGAGGGGAGCAGCGGGCAGCAGGAGAGGTCTGTGCGCCATGTGGGACCCTCCTCCGGTGGCCGGGGAGCAGCCGGGGATCGAACCGGTGCTGCAGAGGCTGCGGGCAGCTTCGCAACCCAGTGCTCAACCGCTGCACCATCAGGGAGGCCCTTTCTCAGTAATCTTGTTCTTCTCATGGGCTCACATCATATGCTGGTGACTTCCACTCTGCAGTCCGACTCTTCCGACCTTCAGACTCCAGTATTCAACCAGCATGTTCCTGAGAACCCTCAAGCACAGTGGCCCTTCAAGTTCTTCCTCATGCTGATCTGCGCTCCCCAAGGACCCCAGTTTAGCTGGTGAGTCTTCATCTATTGAGTTGGCCAAGTTGTAAACCCAGGAGTCATTTTCTTTTTCCTCACCCTCCTATTTCCCCAGCTTCTCACATGCCTGCCTCATCCTTTTATCCTTCTGATGACTCTGAAGTGAGCATGATCATCCCCACTTTACAGACAAGGAGGCTTTAACTGGGTCAAGGGGTGAGGTTCCATGGCACAGCACTCTCACTCTGGAAGTATTTGGACCCAGACTGGCCAGACTCCCACACCTGTGCTCTGCTTCTGGGCAGAGGCTGAGCCCAGGAAGACTCTGGGTGGACTGGATTGAATGGTCATACCCAGAACCTGTCTTCTGCACATGTGGCAGCATTTGACTTTTCCAGCAATCTCGAGTACATGCTGGATGGAAGCAGCAGGGAAGGGAAACAGCTTCTGTTGGCCCAGCTGGTCTGGGCATGGGCGGCATTGGAGGCAATAGGTGAGTCTTCTTGGTGGTCCCAGGAAGCCCTCAGCTATGACTGAGAGCTGCCATAGAGAGCTGCCCCTCTCTATGGCCCTTCTCCGCAGCAATGACTCCCACGTATTTCAGGCTCCCGCCATGGCTGCTAGTAAGAGAAAAAACTGGGATCTCTGCTGAGGTTTTAGAACGAAGTCCAGCACCTCTTTAATTTGACTTGACCCAGTAAGTGCAAGCCAGCAGATAAGAGGCTAAATAATAGGAATTTAGGGCTAAGGGGCAGGGAGTTTAATGGTGAAGGAGGCAGCACTGGAGAAAGATTATTGCGTCACTGATTTAGAAGACCAGAGAGTGATAGTCACTTACCCAAAATCACAGAGCAGGTTGGTTGGCAGAGCTGAGTCCTGAACTTAGCTACAGTGACAGGGAAATGAATGACCAAGCTAAAAAAAAAAAAGAAAGGAAAAGGATAAAGAACCCCTAACTACTGCTCTCTGTTGCCTTTCCTTGGTAATAAGTAGTCCTCTCAGTAGCCTGAAGATGAGCGTCAGCGCCCCGTGCTTATCTTCAGCTGTAGAAATGGAAGCTCAGCTCACACACGGTCAGTGGGAAGCTAACATTTGAATCCAGGTCTGATGCCCAAGCTGGTGCTCTTGCTCCACTGTCCTTCCTCCCACTCGCCCATGTGTGTGAGTCTGTAAACACAGCCTATTGATCAGGGGCTGTGAAGCCCCAGAAAGCTGGGCAGCCAGCCAGGCCGGTTGCTGGGTGCCAGTTGTCGGACCCTCAGCTCATGAGTGGCCAGGTGTGCAGAGAATCCATCAAAGGGGTGTGGGGTGTGGGGAGCATGCTGGCCAGGAGGGCAGGGGGTACAGCCTCACCGCCCAGACCGTGGTTTCCCTGTCACGAAATGTAGATGTTAACCGATCCTCAAGGTACCCAGCAAGCCCACACTCCTAGCCTTCTCCTTCAAGGAGGTTCTGGGTTGAGATTTGGTGGGGGGAGCCAGCTGGGCTCCACCTCCTCCTCCAAGGTTTGAGCCACCCGGGTTACATGGAACCTGCTGCCATGGCAACTCTGTGTTGCAAAATGACGTAATTAGAGTTCCAAACGTGTGAAATCAAATACAACATCCACAAACACAGCCCGGGGGTGGGCATGGCAACCGCGGGGCACCAGGATGGGTGGTGCTCCTGGACCCACAGCAGCCAGCCCGTCTGGGTCACTGGGCGGGCACAGAGGGTACGGAGCCCCCTCTCCACACAGACACTGCCTCCTCCCTCCCTTTCCTGCCCCCTCCCTCCCTCCACAAGACCCTCTGCTGCTGCCCCTCCCCCTTTCTTCTTCTTGCTTCCTCGGGTGGCAGTGAGGCCAGGTGGTTAGGGAGTTAGTTGACTCCCGCACCAGGTCTGTCCTGACTCAGCAGCTGCCAGGTCTTGGCCAATGGGCACTGCTACTGCAGCCTCAGTTGCCTTAGGTGTGGCTGTCATCCAGCACTTGGCTTCTCCCTGCTGCTCCTGGCCTTCCACGTGCAGGGCACTCATGGACACTAGGCGTGTCAGAGGCTTGGAGCCTGGACACCAGTTTATCTGCCCTGTATGGCTTTGCCATGCGATCTCACGCTTAGGTCTTCCCTTCTTTGGACTCTAGTTCTCTCCTCTATAAAATAATGGCCCACCTGTCTCTTTCAAAGTGTGGTCGATGGTCATCTGCGTCAGCATCACCTGGGTGTCAGGTTAGAAGTGCAGATTCCTCCCCTTGGCATTTTAATTCAATAGGGCTGGCATGGGGTTCAGGAATCTGAGCTTAACAGATTCCCCAGGTGAACATGAGGGACACCCAGTGTGAGAATCCCTGGGCTAGATGGCGCCTGAGTCTCCTCTGCCTGGCTCTGGTTGGCTGCCTTCGCGTCCCTCTTCTTACTCTGCAGCACTGTCACCCTGGACAACTGTCGCAACCTTTCTCTAGCTTTTGTCTTGCTTTCTCCCATGTATTCAATCCACAGGTGTTTCTTGTGCCAGGCTCTGTGCCAGATATGGCCCTCTCCCGCACCAGGAAACACTGTGTGTCTGGGTGTGGGGCTGTGAAGGTAGAGACTGTAAGCTGCTCGTCTCTGAGACCCAGTTTCTTCTTGTGTTCGTAGGAATGATTGATAATGAGAATGTGCTGCCACTCTTGAGGAGAGAGGATGGCAGACACATTCCCTGGGACCCTGTGGCAGGCTGGGCACCGTGCTGGATGTTTTGCGTGGTTAACTCATTTTGTACTCCCAATAAATTTTGAGTGAGTTCTATTTCCCTCCATTTTACACTTGAGGAAATGGAGGGAGGCTCAGTGAGGTGACTTGACTCCCTGGCCATGGCTCAGCAAGTAGCTGGTTTAGAATTGAAACCCTCCCTTGGCGCCCCAAGCTTCCAGCTACTGAGCTCCCTCCCTCCCCTCCTTCCCCTTCCCACTTCTTTTTCCTCCTCACCTATTTTCATCAGAGGTCTAGAGAGGGTTTTCTGTGCTGTCTTTACTTGCCCTCACTCTTTACTCCACTTTGGTCTGTTTTCCCCAATCTCATCCCCACCCTGAGCCCTGCCCACCCAGGTCACCAGTCCCCTTCTTGCGGCAAAACCCAGCGTTGATGCCAGAGGCTGCTCCCTCCCCCTCCATTCTCCTGGGTTTTATTTCCTCCCCCCTCTTTCATTGGTTTCCTTAATCTCTTAATTTAAAGGATTCTTAAAAACTTAGACATCTGTTGAGTACCTGCTAGGTGTCTGTCCTGGGTTGAGTGTGTATGTGGGAGCAGTGACACATGGGAACAAACCCTCAAGGTCCCCGTCCTCCCAAGCGGGGAGCACGGTCGACTGTCCACGGGCTGTGCTTCCTCCTCCGACTTCGGATGCTGCCATTCTCAGCTTTGCTCCTCCACCCGCTGCTCCTCCCAGCTTGCTCTTTGTTGTCTACTTCCATGGCTTCGGCCTCCAGCTGAAGTTTGAGGAGTCCCCAGTCCTCAGTCCAGAACATTCTGTGATGAGCTCTAGCTTGGATGTCCATAGGCCATCTGGATCCTATCACCTGCCTCCAGCTCTTCTCTGGACTCCAAGCTTCCTTTCCAGTCCCTTCTCCATGGAGTTGCCATGGTGCCTTCTCTGTCATGCTAGTCCCACTGTGACTGTTTGGTCCACAAGGTAGAATCCTCCGTCTTTCACTTGCACAGTGCCTGTGAGACTCAGTCCAGGGATTGTCTTCTCCAGAAAGTCCTCTAGGATTAATCAAGTACTGCTCTGTGTGCCCCACCTTAGGGGCTTCCCTCTAACATTTCAGGATCCTTGAGCCCAGGGCCTGGCACAGTGTAAGTCACCAGTGAATGTACCTTGAATAAAGGCCCAGTGCCTGTAAGAGCTCACAAATACCTATTTTACCAAGGAAACATGGAGGCTCACAGTCTCAGGTGGAATTTGCCGCAGAGTCAGGATTCAGCCCCAAGTGCCCTGAACCTACTTCAGAGGATCCTTGTCCCCTCAGAGGACGAGGCCAGGATGGTGAGAGGCTACTGTGGGACAGTGCTTGGGCCTTGGGCACACCAAATTATCCTGTGACCACTCTACTCTGGGCTAGTTTCCTCTGGAAGGATGTAATGAGTTCTTTGCACTCTCCAGCCAGATTCCTCATAGCAAATAGCTGAGTACTCACAAAGAACGTGCTGTGTATCCAACACTTGACCTGGTGCTTTCACACATATTAGCTGGTTTTTTTGTAGTTTTGGGGGAGGAGCCTGAAGGGATGTAAGACAAAGGGTTTCCTCAAAGTCAAGATCTTGTGCCCATTCCCTGGCCTCTGCCCTGAGTGCTGGGTGCTCAGTGGGTACTTGTTGAGGTTGACATGGCCCAGAGGACATGCTTGATAGTTGCAGAGCTGAGCCTGGTTAGGGAGTAATTGGAGCTCCATGAGGCACAGAGCTCAGTAAGCGGAGCCTCAAGAGCACTTGACCTCAGATTGTAACTCCCTCCATTGCCAGGCCCAGTCGGACTGGTGGCTCCTACTTCTGCCAGGACTCAGGGTCCCGAGTGAGTGCTTTTAGGATGGGGTATGAGATGATGTGGGTGATCCTTTACCCAGCACAGGTCTTGGCCTTAGGCTCTCTTTTATTGGTGGAACATCTTCCTGGGTGACCTTGAAAGTGGCTGCCTCACTTGGGCCTAAGTCTTCTAGTGACAGATGGAGGTTTTTGCTCTCTCCATGGCTATGGGTTGGAGACCGTAAGAGTGAATACTAATGGAGCTCCTACTGTGTGCCAGGTTCTGTTTTAATACTTCATATAGGCAAACTCACTCAGTATTCAGTTACCCTTTGAGGTTGGTACTATTTTCAGTCTCATTTTAAAGATGAGGAAATTGAGGCCCAGAGTAGTTAATTAGCTCCCCAAGTAGCCGGTGAGCTGGTGAGTCAGAACCTGGGCTGTCTGACTCCACAGTTCATGCTCCTAGCCAGTAGGCTCCATGGCTCTTTTGATTGACTCCCGATAGCTGTGGGCTAAAGTCCAAAATCCTTACTGGTTCTGGGGGACCCTGTGATCTGAGCTCTGTCTGTATTGGGCCTCCCAGATCTGTACCCTACACAATCCCTACAAACCTTGCTACTTGTTAGATGGGACAGTCAAGCGTACAAATAATGGGAATGTTTGGAATTTATTTATTTATTTATTTTTGGGGGAAGAGGCATGTATTATTTATTTATTTATTTGTTTGTTTGTTTGTTTGTTTGTTTGTTTACACATGCACTGGGTACAGTCAGAAGCGCGGGAGGGTGAGAGAATTCACCAGAGCCAGAGCGGGGAGCAGAGCAGGCAGAAGGACCGAAGTACACTGCTGAGGGGAGCAGCGGGCGGCAGGAGAGGTCTGCGCGCCATGTGGGACCCTCCTCCGGTGGCCGGGGAGCAGCCGGGGATCGAACCGGCGCCGCAGAGGCTGCGGGCAGCTTCGCAACCCAGCGCTCAACTGCTGCGCCACCGGGGAGGCCCAATGTTTGGAATTTATACCACACTTGCTTCCAAAAGTTTTTGGAAGCAAAACAGAATATGATGAAAGTAGACAATTAAAGTAAAAAATGCAGCAAAACACACTGAAATCAGCAGAGGCCTGTTTGCCAGGCTCTGTCACTGGGTCATTGGCCATCAGATGCTAAACAGATACAGAGCTGAGTAAGCGGAGCATCAAGAGCAAGTACGTAGGAGTGGCTTTATAGTTTTCACTCCTGTGTCTCAGTTTCCTCATCTATATGATAAGGACATAGAACTGTCGAGAAGATTAATTGAGCTATTGTGTGTTATGGGGTTGAGCAGAGTCTGGCACAGAGCTGATGCAATGGAGGAGAAAGCTGTAGCCAACAGCATCATTATTACTGTTACTGGTGGACAAACCTGCATGTGTGAGCTCAAACTTCATTTCTGGGACCTGATACAAGGAAGGATATCCAAAGGGGGCATGGGGCATATCTTGGTTTGACCAAGGATTTGCAAAGAGCAGATAGGTTTAAAACATGAATCGAATCCAGATGTGTCATGTTTTCCTGTCTTGACCTTTGGCATTGGGCTCAGCTCCTCTTCTCCATTCTTCTTTGGGAGTGTTGGGAGTCAGCACACTGCCAGGACATTGGGGACCTTCTCTTCCAAGAGGGCAGGTCCTGTTCAGACAGGGAGTCAGGGAGCCCCTGGGCTGCCCAGACAGACCCATTGCAATCCCCTCCCCCAGCACTGGCAGCTGGCCTGGGACAGGTGGGGGGCAGGAGTGCTGGAGTCAACTGTGGTGACTCTGCTCCTGTTAGTGTCCAGGTTGCTTGTTTGAGCTGGAGACATGATGGACTTCTGGGCGAATGGAGGTTGTGTCCTTTCTCACCTGGCAGTCTCCTGGCGTGTGGGAGGTGCTGAGTCCTGGTGACAGCAGAGACAACTGGGCCAGTGTGGGAGTTGGGAGAATCGACGATGGAATCGAGGAAGCAGGATGAGGCTGGCCTGGCCAAAGTTGTGGACTTGGGAGTCTGTGCGTATCCTGCTCCTGCTGTTGACCTTGGGAAAGTCACTTTCTTTCCCAGAGCTCTGTTTCTTGTCTCTAAGTCAGCAATCATAATCTTGCCCCATAGGATCCTTGTAAAGATGAACAAGGACTACAGATGTAGGACTTAATGAAAGGTCTTGACCATACAAAACTGGAATAAATGGTGTCTGTGGTTATTATAATTCATACGAGGGGCTCTTGCCAACAGGTGCGGTCTACATTCCCAAGAAGTGGGCACCTGACCCGGCCTGACCAGTCAAAACATTCCATCTCTTGGACCATAGAGATTGATTCAGAACTGACATGTGACCCAAACTTGGCCAATGAAGCCAGGCTCTGGGACTTCTGTTGGAACCCTTACGAAAAAGAGGCCCTCTTTCTGCTGGAGTTGATGAGGGGATAGAGGTCAACCGGGTTGCTGCTGGTGACGTAATGTTTCCCTGAGGGGAGAGACTGCCCTCCTGAGGGTTAAGCTGGTCCAGAGTGAGGATTAGGCTGGTCCAGAGTGGGAGAGAGGCAGGTGGAGGTCCCATGTAATGGCTTGATGTTCTGTAGCCAGTCTCCCCCGAAGACGAGGCAGATGTATGTGTGCGCGTCCATAATCTTTCTTCTTTATTTTTAAATTTAATTTATTATTATTTTTACAGGCTGTGACTCAGAATGATTTTTTAAAGGCTTATTTCTGTTATTTGTAATCAAAATGCTCCTGAATATGAAGGTCGGTTCAACAGTTCAAGTCTGGTAGATTTTGTTTTGAAGTGCCTGGTTTGGGAGTGAAATAGACAACATTAGAAGATGAACCAACAAATATAACTCCTAGAATGGAGTTTGGCAAGGGCGATAAGAGACATGGTGGCCGTGAGGATTACATGATGGAGGAGACAGTGATCACCGTGGGCAAAGCCATGGGTTGCTCATTCATACATACATACATTTGTTCATTTGACCAATCTAAAGCCCTTTTTGAGCACCTCCTGTGTGTCAGACCATGGGCACGACCCAGTTCCCATTCTCATGGAGTTTAGTGGGGAGATTCATGAGCATCAAGTGGTAAAAAATGCCATGGGTGGCACCGAGGGAGAAGGGCAGGTGGCTCTTGGTGGGTGTAATAGGGGGTGAGAAAGCCTTTTCCAGTGAAATGATATTTAAGCTGAGATCTCTAGGAGGGAAGAATTGCCTGGTGGGAGAGGGAGGAGGGTGTGCACAGCGGAGGGCTGAAGGATTTGAGGGAATGGAAGAAGAGATATGCCTCTCTCTGCAGTGGGGACAGTGCTTGGGAGAGAGGGAGTCAGAGTGGGGTCGGGAGACAATTTGGAGGCTGTAAAGAGAGGACAGTGGCAGAGATGGAGAGCTGTGGGGCTGTGGTCGGATGGGAGACTCAGGAAATAGGAGGGTGAGAAGGGAGAGGAGTGGAGAGACCAGGAAGGGATGTAAGGTGAGGGCACTGTTGAAGGTCACAGGAATGTTTGAGGTGGCCTTCAATGGTAGACTGGGGTTGGAATCTTCCAGAGAGTTTCCCTTGGAGAAGGCTCTGGCTCACGGCAGGGAGGAAGACCGGGTGAAAGTGAGCATTCTTGCCTGAGCACCCAACCATTCTCCAGCCCCTCCCTTACCCCGTTCCATTCTGTAGCCATCCCTAGAAGGAAATCATTGCTCCTGACTTCTATCAACGTAGATTAGTTTTACCTATTTTTGTATTTAATATAAAATGCAGTCATACAACATGCATTCTTTTGTGTCTGACTTCTTTTTTTCAACCTCATTCCATGAGAATCATCCTATTGTTGTGTGCTTTTGTGGATTGCTCATTCTCATCGATGAGTGGCATTCATTGCATCACTGGACCACAGGTTATTGATTTTAGAATACTGTTAACAGATGCATGGGCTGTTTCCAGGTTTTGCCTGCTAATACTGCTATGAAGATGCATATATGTGCTTCTCCAGATGGATAGCCACTCACTGTGGTTGGATTTCTACCTATGCGTGGGATTACTGGACCATGAAGTACACATATGTTTGCTTGATAGATTCTGCTGGCCAGTTGAACAAAATGGACACTTTCCGCTGGTGGAGTGTGAGACTGAGAGTTCTGGTTGCTCCACATCCTTGACAACACTTTTTTTGGTCAGTCTTTTCATTTTAGCTATTTGTGTGGGCTTGAAACAATATCTCATTGTGACTTTTATAGGGCCACAGGATAGCCTCTGTGGTGAAGGATTTGTCCATTTCCTCTGCCTGTTTTAATATTGCTTTGTCCTTTTCATTTTGGTTTGTAAAGTTTTATATACTCTGGCTGCAAGTTACTTATCAGGAATATGTGATGCAAATATTTCCCTCCATTCTCAAACTTACCTTCTACTCTCGTAGTGGTATCTTTCAATGAATAGAAATTCTTAGCTGTATTTTGATTTATTTCTTATTTTCCTGTATGTTTAGTGTCCTGTTTAAGAAATTTGTGCCAGCTTCGAGGTCATGAAAATACCACCTTGCATTTAAAAGCTTTGCTGTTTTATCTTTCATATTTCGATTGACCCCTTATGTGGAATAATTTTGTGCATGGTGTGTTGGTAGGGGTCAAGATTGTTTCCTCACATGGATACCCAACTGGTTAATTCATTGAAAAGACCTTCCTTTTCCAACGGCGTGGCAGGGTCATCTCTCGCATCAGTACCACAGGTGGGGTCTGTCCCTGGACTTTATCCTGTTACTGTCTGCCCCCACACCAACTTCGCCCTGTTGTAATTGCTCTACAACAGTCTTGGTATCTCATGGTGTGGACAGGGAGCTTATAACAACAAAAACGTAGTTCTCATCGTTCTGGAGAGTGGAAAACCCAAGGTCAGGGTGCCAGGTTCTGCTTGATTGGCGGGGGCTGTCTTCTTGCTGTGTCCTTTCACAGGAAGGAAGGAGAGGGGAGAGCACTGTCTATGCAGTTTTCTTATAAGAGTACAGTTCCATTCGTGAGGGTTCCACCCTCATAACCTACTTCTATAGCAGGGCCCCCGGTCAGCAGACTGACACTCTGGGCACTTCCCAGTGTCTTGTCTAAGGTTAGCTTCACAGTCAGTCAGCACTTGGGACAGCTGCCCTCCTCTCCTCTCCCGGCTCCCATCCAAGGGTGGTCTGGGCGGTGCCCGTGGCAGATGTCAACTTCCATATGAACTCACTGGGACCCCTTTTGTCCTGGTCATGTGGGAGGTGATGGTGGGAGCTGACGCCATTGGAGCCATGGGCTTCCCATGCTGGAAGAAGTGATGGTGGCAGCATCAGCTTATTTTCTAGTCTGCTTGGTGCCATGGCAACTGGTCAAATGTCACATCTCCCACTCTAAGCTTCCTTCATGCTCTGCCCACCTACTCACCTCTTGATACTGAAGCGATCTGACAGGGACACTGAACAACCTGACAGTGTCTTCAGGCCCCTCCTTGGTTTCCTGTATGTGGAAGGTGAGGGATGGTGAGCAGAGACAGCCTGGTGATGACTGCACACACAGCAGGCTTAGTGTGTGAGCTCCAGGGACCTGCGCTAGTCCACCCGAATGCCCTGATGCAGCATGTGGGTAAGAGGTAGCTGAGCCGGGACTCAGTGTCTGTTCTGTGTAATGGTAGGTTCTGGGCACACCCCCTCGGGTTTCTGACTGCCCGTCCACTGTCAACGCTTGACCCAGCTCCTTGCCAACTGTGTGACCTTTACCAATGCAAGGAACTGCTTAAATTTAAATGTCCCCTTCTATAAAAGATGGTAAGTAAAATATCCCCCCTTCAGGCCTCCCTGGTGGTGCAGGGGTTAAAGACAGAGCTATCAAGCTATCGCATCCACTGCAGCATTAGTTCAGATCCCTGGGCCGGCCAGGGAGCTGACCCACACAGCGCAGCAGACCTCTCCTGCATCACCTGCTGCTCCCCTCAGCAGTGTATTTCAGTAGATCTGCCTGTTTTGCTCCCAACTTTCTCTGGTGAATCCTCTCATTCCTGCCCCCCCCCACCTCATTTTTTAAAAAAAAGATTTATTTATTTATTTATACAAGCACTGGGTACAGTCAGAAGCACGGAAGGGTGAGAGAATTCACCAGAGCCAGAGCGGGTAACAGAACAGGCAGACTGACGAAGTACACTGCTGAGGGGAGCCGCAGACGCGGCAGGAGAGGTCTGTCGCGCCATGTGGGACCCTCGCCGGCGGCCGGGGATCGAACCCATGCTGCAGAGGCTGCGGGCAGCTTCACAGCCCAGCGGTCAACCACTGCACCACCAGGGGAGGCCCAGTAAATAATTCTTAAAAAAAAAAAAATCCTTCTCCAAAGGAAGGTAACAATAATCTCTCTATAATAGGAATAATAACGTCTGCGTAGGACTTTAAGAAATGAATAGACTATGTTTTAGAACAGTTCTGTGTTTACAGGAAAATTGATCAGTAGCACACATCTGGAGTTTCTTTTTATTAACATTTAGCTTTATTGGGGGTCCATTTGCTTTAACTGGGGAACCACTATTGATGTATCAAGTAACATTTGTATCTTACACTGGAGTTCACCTTTTGTGAGGGCAGGTCTATGGATTTTGACAAGTGGATAGGAGTTGTGGAGGGACCATCCTTGCCTTGTTCCCTACCTTAAGGAGAAAACATCTGTTGTTTTGTCAAGTGTGATGTCAGCTATAGGTATTTTGGAAAGTTCATTATCAAGTTGAGGACGTTTCCCTCTACTCATAGTTTGCTGAGTTTTATTTTTTTGAATCACAATGGGTGTTGGATTTTGGCAAATACTTTTTCTGTCCAAGCAGGATTTTGAGAAGGTTAAATGAGCTCATACATCTGGATCACCAGAACAGGGACTAATGTGGGACAAGTGTTCAACGTTATTATAATTGAAGGGTTCCAGTGCTGCCAGGCACAGACTGCAGAGCCAAAGTACCTGGCTTCAAATCCTGATTTTGCCACCTACAATATGTGTGAACTTGAGTGAGTGACTTACATTCTCTCATTTCTGTTTCCTCACCTATAAAATGGAGGTAATAGTTTCTCCTTCATAGAATTGCTTAAGGATTCAATCAATGAGTAATTGTAAAATGCTTATAATAAAAGCACCTGGCACGTAGTAAGTGCTGCACAAGTGTCAATTATTCTTATTCTTATTCTTATTATTAACATTAACCACCAATGTCCTCTTCTTTTTATTGTAGTCAGGTTTCCATACAGAAGAGAAACAGTTGAAACCAGATGATCAGATTGTCTGAATTTGAGCCCCAGTTTTGTCAGTTAGTAATGATATAACATTGAACAAGTGACATACACTCTTGATGCCATAATTTTTGAATTCATAGAATAATAATAGAACCTTCTTGGGGTAGTTACTATATAGATTAAATGTGTTATATATGAAAGGTGCCTAGAAAAACATCTGACTGAAACCTTTTCACCATCACTGTTATTCCAGAGAGGTCTGGTTTCTGGCTGGGAGGCTCAGTGACTGTTCTGGATGAGGCACATAGACCCATGATGCATGTTCTAGGGGCACTGGCTGCTCTGGTAGAGAATCTATTAGGGTCTAGTCTTGAGATCGTGAGCACTCGTCACTGGAGGTATTCAGGCAGGGGTTGTGGGTTTGGCTGGATAAACCAGAAACTTTTGGAAAGCCTTAGATTGACCGAGCTCAAGGTTTTCAGTAGGTGCCTCAGGATATTGGTTGGGGCAGGTACAGATATACCCCCACCCCGCTTTAATTAGAACTCTTCCACTTGTCTACTTGTATCCATTTTATGTTTTGAGAAATATTTTCTCCTTTTTTGTGGGGGAAGGAGTTCTGAACTATTTAAAAGCCTTAGAGTTCAGTCCCTCCACCCCCTTTCTTGACAGCAGGGGGAAACCAAGGCTCTGAGAGAGGAACAACTAAGGTTGTTCAGGGGGCGCGAGGGAACAACTGGTCCCACAATCTGGTATTCCTGACTCCTAGCTCAGTGATCTCTTATCCCAGCCTCTTCATTTTTTCTGTTACTGCCACTCCCAGCCTCTGAGGGGCGCTCTGCCCCTCAGCTCCTGCTTGATGACACTGGCTCTGATTTTGCTTGAGTTCAGATGCCTGGGGTGGAATCTATTTAGACTGCTCTCCCCTGGGCCAGAGTCTTAAAACTAAGTTTTCTACCATGGACCTGGCTTGTCTGGTAACTGGGTTGCTGCAGTGTCCCTTCCCATGGTGAGATAAGATGAGAATAGCCTACTCCATTTACTGAAGTTGTATTCATTCATTTATTCGTACAACCAGTACGTAGTTGTTGACTCGTATTATATGCAGGGCATAGTGCTACGTACTGGGGATATGGTATTGTTTGAGAGACAAGTCCCTGCTATCATGCACCTTACAGTCTAGTAGGGAAGACAGACAAAAGACAGTGTCTTCATGCCATGAAGAACTTCTGGTCAGGTGGCTCTCTTTAACTGCTTTCATCCAAGCAGTGACTCAGGGACCCAGGGGTCCTTTGATCCTGTGGTTCTGCTTTCCTGTAGGTCCCCAGCATCCTCTCCGTTCAGGTGGAATATGGGGAAAGAGTGAACATATATATCATGTAGGCGGTCAAGGCCAGACCTGGAACAACTTTTACTGCTTCTGCCCTCCTTCCATTGGCTAGAGCTCAGTCACATGGCCCTACCTAGTGCCAGAGGAGGCTGGGAAATGTAGTCTAGCTGTGTGCCAGGGAGAAAAGGAGATGGGGCTTATTGAATACATGGTGGTTTGTGCCACAAGTGTGGTCACTTGTGTGTTAGGCGTAGGCTGGCATGCCTCGGGATGGCTACTCGGGGTGGGCGACAGCTGGCTTGAGACCTGCAGGATGAACAGGAATTGGCCGGGGGAAGAGGAGGGAGAAAAGTTCTCCTTGCACAGGGGAAGATCAATCATGGTGTGTGTGGAGAACTGAAAGATACACTGTTTGGCTTGAGTTGACCATGGTGGCTGAAGAGGCCAGTGAGTGATGAGACTGCACAGTGGGACCCAGAGCATGAATGTGTGGAAATTGGTCAGGATGGGGGGAGCCAGGAAAGGGCAGGGCATAATCAGATTGGTGCTTTAGATAGCTCTCACTGTTTCTGAGTAGGAGATGGACTGGAGGGGCAAGAGGTTGCAAGTGGGCTTCGGGTGGCATGTGGGTGGTGGCATGTGTGGGTGGTGGGCGATGGGCCTGGGCAGGGCAGTGGCTGCGAGGTGGGAAGCAGGGGATGCTGTTCAGAAGGAAGAGTGCATATGACCTGGTGACCTAGCAGGTGAATGGGGGCTGAGGAAGAATCAAGGCCAGAGGAGATTATAGAGTAACTATTTAGGTAGTTCATCCGGAGGGACTGGCCAAATCTGACCTGCTACCTGTTTGGTAAATAAAGTTTTACTGGAACACAGCTATGTCCACGCATTTATGTATTGCCTGTGGTTGGTTTTGCACTACAGTGGCAGTTGAGTAGTTGTGACAGAAACTCTCTAATTCTCAAAACCTGAAATATTTATTATTTATTATCTGGCCCTTCATAGCTAAGTTTGCTTACCCTGAGCCAAAGAATTGCTCAATTCAATAAATATAATAAAACCAGATAAAATAGTTTGTATGACTTAGGCCATCATTGCATCCATCCATCCATCCATCCATCCATCCATCCATCCATCCGGCTTCTGGTTGCAGAATCTATTCTTTCTGGCTCCTTTTGATGGTGCCTGGCCTGTCTGCTTGTGTCCAAATAACTGGTTGTGAGGTTGGTCTGGTTGCTGTGGGCAGCAGTCCCAGAGACAGATGCCTGCTTTCACACATCAGGACACCAAGACTGCGGTGGAATCCACAGCACATCTGGATAATGCAATTGCTGGCCCAGATGTGTGGCCTGCCTGAGCCAAGTTGGCCTCTGGGGCCTTGGTCATTCAGGCTAATAGGTCTTCTGGGGTAATCACATTTACATGAGGCTTTTCTCAGACTTGGTGTCATTTACTTCAAATGACAGTCCCTTGAGCGCTGCGTTACCATACCTTCATTGTACAGATGAAGAAACCAAGACCTAAGAAGTTGACTTGCTGCAGGCACAGGGAAGAAGCAGGCAGACCTCTTCTTAGTTGGAGCTGAAGCTCTAGAAAGGGTGACTTGTGGTTTCAGTTCCTTCTCCCTTGAAGACCTTGGGAGCCAGGCATGAGTGTCCACTGGGCCAGCGCCCCCAGACCTCCCAGCCATCTGGTACCTCCTCTGCGTTGGGCCTAACCAGGGGTTACAGATGTGAGCTGGACAGTGTGGGAATGCAGCTTCACAGCAGTAATTAGTTTATTCCTGAGGTCAGCAGTATAAATAGTAGAAAAATGTATTTCCTGTTCCAAGCCAAATAAGCAAGTGGCAGCCAGTTGGCTGGGCGCCATTGATGGGATTTCAGCCCTGCGTGTGCCTTGCCTTTGGCCATGAGTTTGGGCGGGAGAGCAGAGGAGGAATGTTCCTTTGCAGGCCTAGTCCTGTCCCTCACTGGTGACTTACTGGGAAGGCTGACAGTCTGCCTTCCACCCAGGTATTTCCAGGTTCTTGCTGTGATCATGGAGATTAGCGAAGGTGGGTGGACATATCAAGGGGCAGCTTTCACTGTTAGTGATCACTACGTGTGTCTGGCATGTGGTAGATGATAAAGAGATATTGAATGAGCAGATGAAAGGGATGGGCCTAGCCTTTGAATGGAAGCAGACTGGATATGGAAGCAGAGGGCACATCAGTGGCTGAGGGGACAGAACCATTGTTTCTTTCCCAGGATTTGTTGTGTTAATCAGAAACAAGAGCCCTAGGTCATTCCATTTAGCTAAGATAACCAGATGGCTGGCTCAGTAAAGAAAGTGCTCACTGTCCACATGATTTTTTGTTTTAGGTTTGGATGCTTTTTCTGTAACATGTAAGTCTGTAGGGCCTTCTACTTTTGTTCCATCCATCCATCCATCCATCCATCCATCCATCCATCCATCCATCCATCCATCCATCCATCCGTTGTTGCAGAAGTATTGCATGGTGGTTAAGAAGTTAGGGAGCCAAGGAGGAAGATGCTCCATGCCTTTGTAAATGCCAGGTCCCCACCTCAGTCCCTCTGATCACCCTCCCTTTGCTTGTCTTCCTCTTCCATGCTGTAGCTTACAGGTCACTTCTACTAGAAGGCTCCTTGCCTGCCCAGGCTGATCCCCTTCTCTGTGCCTCCCAGCCCCTGTGTGACTTCTGGCAGAATCTCCATCACCGTTGCTTACTTTTCTGGATCTTTGAGGGAAAGGGCTAGTTTGAGCTCCCCATTCTGTTCCTGGAATGGAACCTAACTTTTAGCAGTAGCTCAATGTGTTATATGAATGAATGAATCAGTGAATGAATAAATGAGTGACAACCCATAGCTTTCATCTCTTATTAATACCCTGTGAAATCTGATGAAATAAATGTCACCATTTCTGTATCACAGGGATAGACTGCTCTTTTCATCCTGAATATGACTCATCAAGCTCTCTTCTAAAGGACATTCACCCTCTCTAGGGCCTGAGAATCCTTCTTAATTCTTCTTCTCTTCTTTCACATTTTTCATGCAGTGAACTGAGAACACAGAGAGACTGAGCAACTTACCTAGACTCTCACAGCCAGTATAGAGAGTGCTTGGAAGCTGGCTGGAGCCCTGGGGATCCTTCTCAAGGTGAGAGCTGGCTAGTCAGGGAGCCTGGCAGGGGGGCAGCAGGCACTCTGAATGCTGCCCTGGAGGCTCCTCCAGGGACTTTTGAATATGGTGATGTGGTCCCTCTCCTGCTGGGGCACATGCTGCCACTGACTCCCTGGTATTCCACTTCCTAATTGTCGGCAGAGCTGGATACTTACTGCCCAAGCCAAGGCCGTGACTCAGCCCCAGGCAAAGATGTTCTGAAAAGTTTATGAGACCAAGTGGGCCCGTGGGTGAGGGGCCCCTCCCCCCTTGCTCATCTTCCTTGTGGGCAGGATGTAATGGTCCCTAGCTCAGGCAGGCTGCCCCTCTTTCTTAAGCTCTTCTTGATTTCCATCTGGAGTCCACAGTGACTTCCCACAGTCTACCCTATGGCATTTAGACAGAATTCCCTTCTAGAATATTTTCCCTATCACCCCCTCACCCCCAGCATTCTGTCCTAGGTCTGAGAACCCACAAACTTTCGTTCCAGCATCTTTGGGCTCATCCACACTGATTTAGTGAAGGCTCATGTGCTGTTCCCATATGTGGGATCCCCAGCAGCCTTTCTCCTGTGACCACTGAAATGAGGGTGAACACCAGTTTGCTTCATCTCTTTCTTTAATTCATAAGATATATGGTTCCCTTTGCACCTGAGTAGGTCTGTGGTGACTGAAATATAGAGTAACTGAAACCACCTCATTTTGTCTCCCTGCTTCTCCCTTCCATCTCTGTCTGGTTTGGGGCCATGTGATGCTGAGGAGTTGAGGTGTTGTAAATTATGGTTGGGGCTCCTATGGGGGCCTGGGTGGAGGCAAATGCAAACAGGGACCACAGGCAGTGCTGGCTGAAGCCCCTCCACCCCCAAGCCTGTCCAGTCTGGTAATGAGGGCTTTGTGGATGAGGCAGCTGCCTAGAGTCAGATTTGGGGGGGTGGGGGGATATTGGACTTCCAAGTCCTCCTTTCCCACCTCTCCCTTCTCTCCTGGGTGGTGGCAACAGCAACCACAAACCCAGACAGAGAGTGTGGCTCTGAGCCAGGCATGGGGCCTGGCCAGGTGTGCTTGTCCGCTGACTCTGGGCACCCTGGAGGCAGCACTCCCACCATGTCCATCTGTCCCTTGTCGACTGCTGCAACAGACGTGTCTTCTCCAATCCCACAGCTCCCTGCCCCCTCCCGTGCCAGGGTGCCCCTCACTTTCAGACCTTGGGTCAGGGCTGAGCTGAGCCCCAGGCTAGGGAGCAGATGCAGTCCCCGCTGTCTGGCATCTCCTGATCCGGGAGGAATTTGCCTGGAGAACAGGGCTCAGGCAGCTGGTGTGCTGTGTTCTTAGCTGTAATGGAGACGCAGCTGGTTGGCACGGGCTGGGGCCTTCCAATTGGGCCTCTGTGTTTGGAAGCTCCAAATCCTCGGCTCTCGTTGAACAAGGAGGAATTCAGGATGCTGATCTCACAGAGGATGAAAAGGCCACTGCTCCCAGACACCCCTACCCCCCACTCCCAGGGGTGTTTGGTTGAAACTGTTATCAGACCTGGAGACGCAGTGACTGGGAGGCAGTGCTCAGGGGCAGGTCTCCAGCCCTGTAGCCAGTGTGATATGGGGGCAGATTTGGGAGAGGCTGAGGCAGCGGGGGCGGTAACTAGAGTGCCGACTACAGGCTGGGCAGCATTTGCTGGATGTTATTCCTTCATAATCTCATTTAATCCCTATCACCTCCTTTCCAAATAGGTCTTATTAACTTTCTTTCCTTTGAGGAAACTGAGGCCAGGAGGAACTTGGCTTGCCTGATGGCCCTAGAGTAGCAGGGAGCTGTCTAGGGTCCAGGTCAGTCTATGCAAAGATTTCCTTTAACACAGACTTGTTATTAATCCCCCTCCCCCTTCCACCGCCCCAGGATCTCCATGGATTGTGACAAATTGAAAATCCTATTAGTGTTAAATTAATGGGCTTTTCTTGTGGGGCAGCAGGCTGGAACGGCGGCTAGGGGCTGAGACCATTCACTGGCAGAGGGTGTGGGCAGAGAGCAGCGGTGGGCCTGCCTTTCCAGAACCTCCCTCCTGTCCTTTATTAACCAGCTCATCTCTCTGGCTGAGCAGCCTTTTATCTGGGAAGGGGTAAAGGCGCTTTGAACCTTGGAATTAAATTATGCTGGGGCCTCGGACAAAGGACGGAGTCCAGAGGGCACTGCCCCCACCTCCACTGCCCCGACCTGGAAACATCTGAGGGCTTTGGGGCCAGGGTGGTCGTCTGAGGTCTGTGACCCCAAGGCTTGGGGGCATGTGCCCGGAGGGGATGGAAGAGAGCTTTGTGCATTTCCAGGCTGTGAGAAGGCTAATCAGGGAGTGCGGGTGGGGTTGGGTGGGGGTGACCCTTCCCCCTTTCCTCTCCCCCACTACAAACTGGCATGCAGGGGGTTCTGGAGACTTCTAGCCTACCACACTGCTTCTCCAGAGCTATAGGTATATCCTAGTCCTCACTGATGCATTAATGTCCACTCTGGCTGGAATATGCAGACCACGTGGGTCTGAGGGTATAAGCTATGGACCAAACAGACATGGTCCTGTCTCCTGGAGCTAGTGTTCTAGTGAGTGGGATGGAAAGTCAGCAAATCATATGCTACATGTCAGGTTTGATAAGTGCTATGAAGGGAAGTAAAGCAGAGTAAGGGGGGAGGCAGATGACGTGTTGAGCAGGG
The DNA here is from genome assembly GCF_964194135.1 of Talpa europaea. Classification (NCBI taxonomy): domain Eukaryota; kingdom Metazoa; phylum Chordata; class Mammalia; order Eulipotyphla; family Talpidae; genus Talpa; species Talpa europaea. The sequence goes on from NC_140076.1 coordinate 12,114,584, forward strand.
CCCCTCTGAGCAGTGACATAGGCACGAGATCTGATGGAAGTGATGGAGGGAACCGTGAGGATATGCGGGGCGAGCAGGAGCAGGTTCTGGGCAGAGGATACAGCAAGTGCACAAACTTCATCACCAGAGCATGGCTGGGGCATTGAGGAAGAGCTGGGAGGCCCAAGTGGCTGGGTGAGTGAGCGAGGGGTAGGGCAAGAGAAGGAGGAGGGAGAAAATCTTGGGCCTGCCTTCCCTACATACCTGAAGGTCAGAGTCTGGAGGAAGCATACTCTTAATCCCCTGTTTCATGGTTCTGGAAACAGTGCCAGGGTGAGCAAGGTAATTGCTCAGGGCTACATGGCCAGGTATTGGCAAGACTGGGACCTGAAATGGGTCTCTTAGTGTCTGGCCCAGGGCTTTTACTACTACTGCATAGGCAAAGTGGAATAATAACAGTAAAAGACTATAATAAGTAGGATTTATTAAACACATACTCCATGCCAGACTCCTTTATATACATTGGCTCCATATTGCATATTCCATTTACACACCTCCAGGGGACAGTGACATACCCATCACACAGATGCTGAAGCTGAGGCCTGCTAGGTGGTGACCTGCAGAGCTGGCATGGAGCCTAGCCCACCTGATTTCAGAGCACCTCCTCTGTCCTTCCAGGCACCTGCAGTGCCCCAGAGTGAGGTGGTAGCCCTGAGCCTGTAGGGAGCATTAGTTCAGCCCTGTTGTACCACAGATCACATGGTTTCCTGTGACTAGATCTCTACTCTGAGCCAAAAGGCTCTTCCTAAAGTACAATCTTACCATATCACCTTCCTGCCCCAAACCTTCAATGACTCCCTAGCACCCATAGTCCTGTGTGCCTTGGCCCTGCCCACCCTTGGACTCCAATTAAGCCCTATGGCCATAGTTTTTTCCTCGCCTTGCCCCTTGGGGACTTTCTGGGCAGGGTTCCAGTGGCTCTTCTCCAGGAACCCCATTTGTGAGGCTGGCCTCAGAAACCACCTCTGTTCCGGCAGCCATCTGTTCTTCCCAATGTGGCATTTAGCAGTCTGCCACTTGAGGTGCCACTGTCTCCTTTCCTTTTAGACCTGAGCTGGGGAGGGCAGGGTCACACGTCATTTACCAGTACAAGGCCTTGTGTAAACTGCACTCTTAGGAGATGTTTGAAAGAAATGAGCCTGGCAGGGTTCTTGGCTCAACTGTGCCTTGGGGTACATGATGCCCCTGTGCTGGGCACCCAAATGAGGCAAGAAAGGAACTAGGCCTTCTCTGGAGAGGTTATTTTGACCATGCAAATAAACCTCTCTGGAAAATGTGACCAGCTTTTGATCTGTGTGTCTTCACTCCTGCTGCCCTCCTTTCAGCGTGTAGCGAAGGCAGTGGCCTCTGTTAATAAAGAATAATTATGGGGCTGGATTAGAGAGATTATCAGGAACAGGTGGAGCCCCTCGCCCCACCCGTTCTGCCCAGTGGAGGCGGCAGCAAGGATGAGCTCACACTTTCCCTCTCTCCAGGGAGGATGTGCCACTGGGCCCTCCCAGCCAGGGCTGCTAATCCTTTGGGGAGTAGAGAGAATTTCTCCTGCCAGACACTTCCCACCAAGTCCTAGGTGAGATTTTCAGAGGATCAGCAGAAAAAACTTTCCCCAACACAGCAGGGGACTCAGATGCTATCTTCCCAGGCCTTATAAAGAAAGCAGGAAGGCAGAAGGTGAAAGAAGCTTGGAGGGGAGTGTACCCCCCCCTACCACCCCAGGCAGCAGGCCACTGGCTCCATCCCCCGCTGGCCTGGGCCACTCTGGCCATTGCTCCTATCTCTGTGCCTCAGCTTCCCCTTCAGTGTGATAAGGCAGTCGGACCATATCAGCCTGTTCTAAGCTGGGCTTTGTAGGAATCAATTCCAGTTTTTTAATATAGAAGAGCTCAGGGGATGCAAGTCTCGTGATCCTTCTTGACTATGAACCTGTGAAGGTGAGACTATGGCAAAAGGACTTAGAACTGACTAAGGAATTGAATTGTCTCCAAGGAGAAGGTCAGACCATTTGTCTGACTGAAACCAAGGTGAGGTGGTGATTATAGAACAGAATGAAATATGTAGAAATGAATGAAATTGTGTAGAAATTATATAACTGACATACATTGGTAGGGGAAGGGGTAAAGGAGGTAAAAAGTAATGTAAATATACAGACTTCCCTATGTTATATAACTAGAGGGTGAAAGGATGATTTAAATATGAAAAATAAAGTAACAGTTATAATTACATTATGGCTATGAAAGTAAACATTCAGAAATATAAAATAATACATATGAGTCATGGAAGAGGAAGAAAAAATAAATAATTCTATCATTACTCATAACAGATACTGTTTACAATTCAGACAACAACAATACCAAAAAAAATTTTCCATACACTCTTAAATACCCCTTGCATCAAAAAAGGAAATAAAAACAGAATGTAGAAATCCAGAGAACTGAGGTAACAATTGCAATTCATATGAGAACTATGAAATACTGCTAACGCAGAGGTCAGAGGAAAATATCATAGTTCTAAATATGTTTATTAATACATGATAAAGATTGAAAATTTGTAAATTAAATCAGGAGGTTAGAACACGGCAATAAAATAAGCTTAAAGAAATCCCAAGGAGGACATTTATAAGGAGAAAAGTGTAAATTAATGAATTAGAAATCAGAAAAATATTAGAACTAATAAAATTATTTTTGAAAAACCAAGGAAAATAGACAAGCTGTTAGGTGAACTAAGCCAAAAGAAAAAAAATGGAAAAAGCCAAAATTCATAAAATAAGAAATGTTTATGGGGAATTATCCCCAGCTTCAGAGGAAATCAAAAGAATATGCAAATATGCTTGGGAATGTGAATGAAATGGATAATTAAAAAATATATATTACTTATAATATTCTACCTCAGTGTATATCTAGGTTCTAAAATCTAAACAGATTAATAATGATAAATGAAATCGTAATTCCTAAAGATATAGAAAATCTCCAGGGCCCACAAAGGAATTCTACCAAACATTTAAAGAACTATCTAAGTAATTTCAGTGGTTTAAGTTAGTCTAAAGCTAATTTCTTTCCTATCTGAAGAGCTCTTATAAATCAATAATAAAAGGACTGACACCTCAATAGAAAAATGGTGAAACATTTGAACATACCTCTCATGCAGAAGGAAAGCAAATAGGCTGTTAGAGAAACTACAAGATGATCAACCTTACGCAAGATAAGAAAACCAAGTATTAAAACTACAATGTGATGTCATTCACTTATCAGATAAAGATTTTGAAACTGGGTAAATCACTGGGTTTGGGAGTGTGTGGGGAACAGAGATGCTTATAAAGTGCTGGTAGAAAAGCAAGTTGTTGCAACTTCCACAGAAAGCCTTTGACCCAAGAATCTCACTTCTAGGAGCTTTTCTCAGAAATAAACTCAATGTATGTGAAGTGACATTTTAGTGGTGTAGTGTCTGTGATAGCAAGAGGTGGGAAACAGTCTCAGAGTTGATCAGGAGGACCGGGTTGGATATATTCTGCTCCAGTGGCACACTATGCAGCCATGACCTAAGAGAGGAGGCAGCTTTTTATGTGCCCAGATAATTGCCAAGATATACTGTTAGTTGGGGAAAAAAGTGAAGTGTGATATGCTGTTACCTGCATGAAAAAGACCACATATGCATATCTTCTGGTCCATGCCTAGGACAAATCTGAGCGCACACACTAAAAACTAGGAGCTTTCTTTGGGACAGTGACCTGGCTGAGTGGAGAGAGTGGAGGGGAACGGACATGCTGGTCTCTTCCTTTTTATCCCTTTTGAATGTACACTTGGTACTTTTAAAAGCTGGAATTATTAGGACATTTAAAGATAAGTAGAATTAGTTGGGTGAGAAGGAAATAGGAGAATAAACATATACAAAGCTATTCAACTTAACAGTGTTTGGAAAGTAAAAGTGAGACTTTTTTTGGGGGGGGTGCGCTAAAGTGAAAATGACTCAATCTTTAGAGCAGAGTTTAGTCTTTACAATAAGACCGATAGGAGCCCTGGGCAGCGGCTGTGAGTGGGGGAATAGCAGTTGAATTCAAGGGGCCGAGGCTGGAAGTGGGGTTCTCTGAGGAGGCTGTGTGGTGATTCTGGCGACTCAGGTGCTGGAGCCTGACAGGCAGGGGCAGTGGAGTTACAGAGGAGAGGACTGAAAAGACTTTGGAGGCAGGATTGACATTCCTGATGCAGAGTGAATAAGGGGGGCTGGGAAAGTGGTGCACACTGGGGTTGACCAGTGGGCCTGAGACTGAAAGTTTACTCAGGGGACAGGCTACCACCTCTCCTACTGCTGGACAGCTCTGCTAACCCACCGAGGTGCTTTTGCACTATTCTTTTGTTCACTCAAGCTGTTTTGTGATGAAGGTGGTGCTGGGGCTGGTGTCCTCATTGTTTAGATGAGCGAACTGAGGCTCCGGGTAGGTAAGTGACCAGCTAAAGTGCCCCGGCACTTCTCAGCAGACTCCCCCAGTGTAACACTCAGTCTTGACTGCTTTGGACTGGAGACCCCAGAGCCTGTGAGTTACCAGGGCTGCTGGCAGGAGTGACTCTCCGCTCCTAGGGATCACTCCTGTGCCCCCTCTGTCCCAGCAGTATCAGTTCCCCTTGTGCTTTGAATAACTTTGACTTCTGCTCAGCAGTTGGAGAAAATTCTGCTTTTAAAAGGCCCATGTTGGGCAGGGGTTAAAGACAGTGCTGTCAAGCTGTCTCCAGCCACTGCAGCATGAGTTCGATTCTCTGGCCCGCCAGGGAGGTGACCCACATGATGTAGCAGACCTCTCCTGTCTTGCCCGCTGCTCCCCCCCAGAGTGAGTGTGTTTCAGTACATCTGCCTGTTCTGCTCTCCACTCTGTCTCTAGTGAAACCTCTCACCCACACATCCCTGGCCTGCACCCCGCCTCTTGTATGCACAAATTAATACATCTTTAAAAAAAAAAAAAAGGCGCCATTTCATTAGATTCACCTCTTGGATAATCTTCCTCTTGCATAGGGTAGAAATAAGCATGGGGTGAGAGCTCATTGTGTTTGCAGGCTCCACCCACACTCAACAGGGAAGGGTTTACACAAGCATCACTAGGAATCAGTGCATCAAGCATCAGTGCTGGGCCGTCTTAGAGCCCTCACGCTTAGAGGTGTTCCATCATGTGTGCCGTGAGCACAACCCACGTGGAGCAGGAATAGTACTGCATTTAGTAAACACAAGCTAAGTTTCAGACACTTCTATATAGGTAATATCAATCGATCCCCACAAACATCTGTGCTAGGTACTGCCGCTGTTGTTATCCCCAGTTTTCAAACGAAGAAATGAAGGACATAGAGGTTAAGTAACTTGCTCAGGGTGACCCAACCAGAAAAAGGTAGAGCCTGAACTTGAACCGAGGTCTGTCTGATTCCTAATTCAGTGCTCTGGTCTGTGTCACACACATGTGCAGGGGAGATCATGCCCACCCACATGCCTTTCTGCACACTCAGGAGGGTCCATGCACAAACTTACAGGCCCTGCTCTTCCCCCTTCCCATGCCTGCCAGGTTCCCTGGGGCCGGAGTTAATGAAGATGCACAGCGAGCCCACGCAGAGTGGCCACGGGCAGAGATGAAAGGTGGGGTGGGCCTAATAGCTCTCCAAGGATCCGGTTACCCGTGGCGGTGGCTTCTCAACCAGGTGATTAATTGCCCGGCACTGCTTCGGCCCACTCAGCTCTTAAGGCCTCCTGCCCTCTTATTAAAAACATCCCTTGATGTCATCCCACCAGGGAGATCAATGGCAGCAGAGGAGAGCAGGGCTGCCAAGGGACAGGGTCTTAGTGGCCTCTCTCTGCTGTTACCTGGCTTCCTAGGCACTCAGCTTCCTGGGAGCTGGCTGGGGCTGGTGTTCCCAAAGAGGCCTCCTGAGCTGGGTCCTGCCTGGCTGTGGGTCTTATGTCCTTCTTTGTAAAGTGGGGGGAAGGGGCCTCTCTGGCATGTCTTGGAGGTCCCACCTCCTCGTCTTGACTTGGGTGAGCCAGCATTCTCCTGTCCCTGGTCTCGTTTGTCGTTGCTCCCTTCTAACCAGCACAGCTATGTGTGTGGGTTCTGGAACCAGCCTGCCAGGGTTCAGGGCCCAGATGCACCCCCTTATAGCCTGGTCACCCATCAGTATGGTTTGATAGTGCTCAGTGTTAAGAGAAGACCCTGGCAGTTTTCATGTTGATGAGTTCAAGTATTTCTTGTTTTGGCAGCTGTTTTATTTTTTTGAGTATTTTGTAGAATTTCACCAATAACCCTTTGGGTAGAAAGGGGATGCAGCCCCTGAATTACTATTACTTGTGTCCATCAAGCTTCCTCTGTCTGCCTCCTCTTCCCTCTCCTTTGAATCTTTGCTAATCTTGTGTGCTGGTCTCACACAATTTTGGAGCTACTTTGGGGGTGCATAGATGCTACACACACACACACACACACACACACGCATGCATTCACAAGATTAGGGATGGACTGTGTCTTATTTAGTGTGTGCTGGTAAATGTTTAACAACAGGGTCTGGAAAAAGAAAGGCCTGACGTGGCATTTGCCAGTTCCCATGTGCATGTCGTCCCACCAGGGTCAATTTCAAGTTTCGCTGTGAAGTTGCTGCATGTGGGGATGGGGAGAGTGGGCCAACAGAACAGCCGCCCCTTCTTCGTCTCTGGCTCCCTGTTGCCCAGCACAGTGGCCAGCAGGCAGTAGTGCTCAGCTGCATCTCTGGAAGAGCAAGTGGTGTGCTCTGGTGCGGGCACCACCTCCTGCTGCTCACTCCAGACCTTACCGCGCTCACAGCAAGGCTCATGTCACTGGTGTGCTCCAGTAAACACGTGCACACATCTTGCTAATCTTGTGTGCTGGTCTGTCACAGTTCTGTACACATGTGCTGTAGTGGCTGTGCACGCACCCATGCTGACATCGTTTTAATCACACACGTGCACATGGATGCTGCAGTTACGAGTGTGCATATCCTGTGCACGCACACACCGATGCACTTCTTTGATCTTGCAGAGGTGGGAGTGTGAATATACACTTCCCTCAGAGGAGCAAGCAGAGACTGAAACAGCCTTTCTCACCTTCGTTCATGCACACTATGGCACACCCATGGTTCACTCACCACCCTGCCCTCCCTAAGTCCCCCCACAGCCCCTGCAGGCATCTCCCCCACCCCGCCATAAGCAGGGAAGCAGGCTGGGCTGGGTTGGTGGGTGTGGTGTTTAGGAGTTAGAGAGGAATTCCAGGCGGGCCCCTTCTGCTCCCCTGGCCAACGTTAAGTGCCTTCAGCCTGAAAAGAACCGTCCAGAGAGGCTTTTCCGGCTAGAGATTAATGTCACTGAAAAATGTGGGTCCCGAGCGATTAATGCAGCCTTCTTTGCCACACATTATGTGAGTGCACTAAAGCGAGAGGGGGCTCATTTTTGGCATGTTTTTAACCTGCTTGGCTCAGAGTGAAAGAAGAAAAGAAGAGCCTGGGGCCCGGCATCCTGAGGGTGGGGGCCTTGTGGGCAGAGAGCCCCAGAGGCCAGGTAGGGTAAGGCTGGGTCAGCCAGGTCCAGGGTCTTGGGTGTCGCAGTCAAGTCACCACAAGACTCAGAGGGGAGGACGTGGTGGACCCTGCCCCCAGTCTCTGAGCTCCACGTGGGCTTTGCGCTCCCTGGGGAGGTATGTGGAGGCTCCTGGCTGTGCACATGGGCCAAGGGAACCCATCCCTTGCCAGCAGTCTTCCAGCACAGTCAGGGGAACCTGGATCTGAGCCCAGTGACCTTGGGCACGTGGCTCCTCCATTCGAGCCTCACTTTCTCCATCTGCAAAATGGTAGTGATGCTCTGGCTTCCTTCCAGAATTGTGGTGAGAGTAAATGAGATCAGGTGCATAACAGGTGTTGGAAAACATGGTGGCCAGCAGACATCGGGACAGTGGTGTTTGTGGCTGTGTGAGTGATCACATGTGTGCACGTGTGTGTATGTGCTTGAAGCAGTTGAACCTGGACTTGAGTCCCATTATGTGACCTTGAGAGCATAATTTGCCCCCCTGACCCTCGCTTTCTTCACCTGAAAGATAGAGTTAAATAATACCTCTGTCTCCAGGTTATTGTGAGGATGAAAGGTGATCATGTATATGAAGTGCCTGGCACAGTGCCCGGCACCAACCAGGGGCCCTAAAACATGACAGCTACAGGAATGGGCCAGGACGTGGGTTTTCTTTGCAGCAGTGACCTCCCTTCTCTGTCTGGTAGATTGCTTGGACTCAGACTGAAAATCACATTCTACTCTCACAGTCAATCCTGAGTTGGGGAAGAGGGTGGGTGATGCAGGAGGAGAAAATAGGGCGGGGGTGAAAGGAGGGAGCAGGAGGCTCCTGGCCAAGGCATGGGTAGGGTCAGGGAAAAGTAGTCCATTATGATGCCCAGGAACCGCTAAGGAGGGAGACATGCTAGGATCGGGGCACTGCCAAGACCTGTCATCTCTGATGCCCAGCACCAAGGTAGGACTGCGCATCCTGCCCTTGTCACCTTCACCCTGGAACCAGGATGGTTGTTCTTATCTGCTGTGGAAACTGACGCCCAGAGTGGGCAAGCAACGTGGCTCAGGTCACACAGCCAGGAAATGGTCAAGAAATAGGATCTTTTGGAGCACATGACTCCTTGACTGGGCAGGAACCGTCAGGATTCTGAGGGCAACCAGGAACACTCTAAAGAATGTGCTCCTCACATATTTAAAAATACAAAACAGATCATGTTCTTTTTTGGCTTAAAACTCAGCAGCAGCCTCCACTGCCCTCAGGATAGAGCCCACATGCCCAGCCTGACAGCCATGGGGTCTGGGCCCTGCCACCCTGCCAGCCCCAGGTGGCCCTCTATGCCTCAATTCCAGTTGCCAGGCCTCTTCTCAGTGCCAGGTTCCCTACCCCCAACCTGGGTTTCACCCCTCAGCTCCAGAGAACCTCTCCTCCCTCTCCTGGCAAGACCAGGTGCCCAGGTTTAAGCTCTCAAGCGGTGGAACTTGGCCCTGGCAGCAATCCACACGACAGAAAGTGATAACTGAGTTGTTTACGGTTTGCCTGGGAGGATGGGAACCGTGTTCATGCTTTTGACACAAATTGGCGGCGTCCACACAGTACCTGGCATGGGTGGCGAGAGGAGGAACTACTGGGTGGCCAGGGCACCAGCAAGGCCCCCAGGGCAGGTGGCCTCTTGTGTCTGGGGTCTCGCTCCACAGCTGCGAGTCTGTAGGAAGCACGGAAATTAGGGTGGGGTCATTGAGCATCTCAGTACACACCCCTGTTGTTGGGGAGGAAGGGACAACAACGGGATTTTGGTAAGATTTTTCTGACTTATTTTGAATCTTCCCAAAGATTTTGGCTCAATTTCAGACCAAAAATTACAGAATTAGGGCCACAAGGGAATGAAGTTCAGGGGTAAGGGACTTCTCTGCATGGAATTCAATCCTCAGACTGAATCATGCCCAAAGTGGGCTTGTCACCCCTCACTGTCACCCCTCACTGTTCTTGACCATTACAAAACCAGAATCAGGATCTGTGTCTCCTTAGTGCTGACTGAGCAGAGGAAGGTAGGAGGGATATAGGAGGGGGTATGTTGGCCTTATTCCCCAGGACTGAGGAGACAGAACTTGATACAAAAAGAATTGCTGCTTGTAGAGGCTTTAAGATATGTTCAAAAAGTCTTTGATATTTCTTCTTTGGAGAGATGGTTTCTTCTTGTCCTTTGGAGTGTGGGCATAGCAACTTCTAATGAACAGACGATGGCACAAGTATGTGATTTCTGAGATTAACTTATAAAAGACCTTGCCACTTCCTCCTTACTCACTTCTGCATCATTTGCTCTGGAGGAAGCCAGCTGCCATGTCGTGAGGATACTCAAGCAGTCCCATGGTGGTGAGGTCTGGCACCAGAACAGGAGCGGAGGCCTCCTGCCCCAAGCATTCAAGGAGCCATCTCTGAAGCAGCTCTGTCAGCCTCAGCGACATCTTCAGATGTCTGCAGCTCTGCCTCCCATCTAGACCATCATCTAGTAAGAGGTCCCGGGCCAAAGCCACTCCACTAGGCTGCTTTCAAATCCCGGACCCATAGAAACGGTACGATAGCAAATGGTTAGTGTTGTTTTGAGCTATTAAGTTTTGGAATAACTTGTTATGCAGCAGTAGAGAATGAATACACTCATTTTGGTGGAAACTGCTCCAGTGCCCATCACCAGTAGATTCTTTATTCACCTGATGAAATGCTGTGCAGCAATGAGAGGGAATGAGCTGTCACCACAGGCAACCAAGTGGATGAAGCTCGCAGACATGTTGAGAGAAAGAAGCCAGACCGAAAGGAGCACATACCATGTGATCCCATTCTACGGAGCTCAAAAACAGGCAAAATCAATCTACGGTGATAGAAGTCAAGATAACAGTTACCCTTGGGGGACGGGGTGGGTGGGGTGCCTCTGAGAGGGCCTGAGGTGGTGTCCTGCCTGCTGCTTAGACATCTTCATCTGGGATGTGTTCAGTTTGTGAGACCTCATCGAGCTGTTCTTTTATGACTTGTACCTATTTTGGTATGGTAGACCGCAATCAAAAGTTAAAACATGCTATCAATTTGGAACAGGACACTGCACGGTGACTGGGCATATAGGGACTCGTGGCTGCTGCTATCTGATGTGCATTGGTTTGGAAGCTACAGATTTGGAAGGCAGGCAGGCTGGCAGGGAGGGCCAGCATTCTGGTTATGCGGAGAAGGGTGGGGTGGTCGTCTTAGGATTTTGCACCCCCCAGGGCTTTGGCCTAGGGTCTCACCTCAGTCCCCTCATGCTGATAGACAGAAAGAAACAAAGGCTCAAACCCTGACCCAGGTTGGGGTCAGTTGAGGGGGCTTTTAGGCAGCGTTGGTGGTGGTGAGGACATGGGGAGCCCTGCCTGGCTTTGTGCCGGAGGGATTTGCCATAATCCCAGCCTTTCCCTATAGCCTGTCTAATCCTCACCCGTGGGGGCTGCGTCTTTTCAAGATCTTACTTTGGCCTGAATGGCTCCTGGAGGGGCCCACATTCCTGCCCACAGCATCTCTGTTCCTATAGGAGCTCATCAGCATCTCGCCCCTCCCCAAATGGTGCTCCTTATCCTTGGGGAAAACACTTGACATAACATTTTTATGAGTTTAGGAAAAGTTAAGATGGCCATGTGAGGATCCAAAGCTACTGGCCTATTTCCTTCAAGGAGACTGAACGCTGGGCCTTGTGCCTTGCTGTGCCATCAAGGAAATGGGTGAAGAGATACCAGAAAGAATGGAGACCTTTTTGGGAGGGGGATTAATGGCTTCTGGGTGGGAGCTTCCTCTTTAACCTTATTGCTCACTCGACAAACTCCAACCATCTTGACCTTTCTGTGCCTAAAAATCTTCAAGCTGATCCCTGCCTCAGGGCCTTTGCACAGACTTACTATCTGCTTGGAATGTTTGTCTCCCGCTCATCCCCCATCCTTGCATGGCAGTTCTGGCTCATGACTCAGGTCTCAGTTCAAATGTTGTGTCCCCAAAAGGCCTTAACGTAGTCACACTCTGTTATATCACCCTGTGTCTTCGTTTTATTTGTCTTTCTCCTCCCACTGGACTGTGAGACCCTTGAAAACAGAACCTTGTCTACTGCTCTCCTGCTAGTCTCCCCTCCTAGAATAATACCCAGTGGTTTTAACGGGTTCTCTGTGCAGAAGTGCTAAGTGAATGAATACCAAAGGGCAGAATTACTTTAGGAAGGGAGTGGGGGATATATATATATATTCCTTAACAGTTAAAGCTAGTCCCGTAAAATTATTATTATAGCCACATTTTTATAGATGAGGAGACCAGGGATATAGAGGTTTAATAACTTGGCCAAGTCCACGAGCCCAGAGTGGTAGTTTACCCTCCCACAGATGGCTTCTGTGATTGAAGTCAAACAAAAGAATCCTTCATGGCTTTGATTTTACTGTTACTCATTACATGGAAATTCTTAGTATATGAAGTTTCACTCTTAGACATGCATTCCTTTTGCTTAAACACTGTTCTCTCAAGAATTCTTTATTTCCCACCTTTTCTCATTGCTGCACAGCATTTCATCAGGTGAATAAAGAATCTACTGGTGATGGGCACTGGAGCAGTTTCCACCAAGATGAGTGTATTAGTTCTCTACTGCTGCATAACAAATTATTCCAAAACTTCACAGCTCAAAACAACACTAACCATTTGCTACCATACCGTTTCTATGGGTCCAGGATTTGAAAGCAGCTTAGTGGAGTGTTGTAGCTGTGGAAGAAATGTCAGAATCTGTGTTTTAACTTGGCAATTTTATAGGTGGAGATACGGAGGCCCAGAAATAACTTCCGGGAACATCACCCAGTGGGGGCTCACTAAGAGCTTGACTGGATGAGCACAGAGTATAGACGGAGGGACGGGGCTTGTTAGCTGAATCCCAGGTAATACTGGCTTCATTCTCAGCATGTGGGCAGCATTTCCTGGTGTCTAAAAACATAATTTTACATAATAGTCTACATAATTGTAGGTTGGCATTCATTATTCCCATTTTACATGTGGGGAGAGTGAGGCCCAGACAGGTGAAGTGCCTTGAACGGGGTCACACAGCAAATTAAAGACAGGACTGGAGTTGAGCTCTTGCATGAACTCTGTTCTGGTTCTGAACTCTGGCAGAGCCTTTGACAGCTTATCCTGTGCCTTCCCAGTGGTCCCTGGGCTGGTCCTTAGGCACCCAGGGGCCTGGACTCGCCTCGAGCTTGTTCATCCAGGCTGTGTGTGCACAGATGTGAAGGGAAAGTGCTGGCCTCACCCCTGCTGCTCAGGAGGTTGCTGGCGGCTGCAGCTCATGATTTGTGTGGGGCACAGGCTGCCCGAGGAGTGTCTGGGATCTCTGCCTGCCCGACTGCCACCGCCTCCCTCCCTGTCCTGGGCAGGCGGGTGGATCCTATGCTGGGACTTGCCGGAGCATCAGCATCAGGCGAGGCTGCAGGGACATTCCTCCTCCCTGGAATCCTCCCGCGGCAGCTGGGGGGCCAGGCACTGACTAATTCTATACAAATTGGCTAATATTCCAAAGAATGCCATTCTGTAAGAAAGCAAATATTTAAATACTCAAGGCTGGGCGCTCTCCGCCCCCGCACCCCAGCCTTGCCACCTGCCAAATGCTGGCAGAGCCTCTGGGAGGCATCTTGGGGCTGCACACCTGGCAGCCCCTCATGGAGTTTTATCCCCCCCTTGACTGGGTTAGGGGGGCTGGCAGATGTGTCTCCCAAAGGATCTGTGCTGACAACCCCATCATGCAGGTATTGTCCAGAAAGGGAGAGGAAAGAGGGTGAGCATAGGACTGGGAATCAGGACCCTAGTCTGGCTGCTTGACTGTGTCACCTCAAACCCCATTTATCAGCTCTTTGGGACTCAGTTTCCCCATATATAATGGTTGGTCCCCAACCTGTCCGTGCCCTACCTCTGACCTCCTGAAGTAGAATCTCAGGGGACAGGGCCCAGGAATCTGCATCTCCCCAAGCCTTGGGGGAGCATGATACAGCTGGCCTTGCTCCCTCTGCCTATTCATGGATGGCTGTGGGCAGAGCTCCTAGAGGCTTCTTTGGCTGCTGGTGGAGGGAACAGCATGAGCAAGTCCTGAGAACCCAAGTGGTGGGAGCTTGGACTATGGGTGGGACAGTTGGGAGGGAGGTGGGGGCAAGTAGGGAAGAGCCTTACCATGTCTTCCTCTTGGGGTCTGGCTCAGGGCCTAAGAAGTTTTTCTCATCTCAGCCTTATTTTGGGGCCACCCATTCCTTCCTTTTCTGACTCCCAGGGCACTGACCCCTCCCTTTCACCGCTGAGCTGTCAGTTACATCGCTTGTATTTTGCATTGCTTTGTGCATTTGCTCACATGACTAGCACGGCCTGTCTTCCCTTTGCTGAGCGCCGTGTGTCAGGCCTGTGCTGGCCCCTGCTTTGGTGTTATCTCACTTCCTTTCCATAAGAACTCTGAGGATTGTATTATGATTGCCAGCTGTCAGGAAAGGGAAACCGAGGCACAGGGAGATCATGCGGTCTGCCGAGGAACATGCAATGAGGATATTAGAGCTCACATTCACTCTAGGTCTTGGCCTGGACTCCACCCACCACCTGCGTCATCTTTGGTGAGTTCCTCCAGGGTATCGATGGTAGTTACTTGTCTCTCTGTGCCCTTACCACTCAGTATGAGGTGGGTCACATGGCAGACTGCCCAGTGTCAACCACATTGGATGTATCTGTTGTCAGTATTAAATAATTATTCCCATTCTGTAGATGACACACAGGAAATTGACTTGTCCAAGGTCTTGGCACAGGGAAGCAGCAGAGGTGATGTCTTCAGCTGGGTTCCCCAGCTTAATCCTCAAGTCAAGGATTTGAGTGTGAACAGTTTACCTGGGGCGTGACTTCTGGATATATGGTCAGATGAGTTGGGAAGAGAAACAGGAAGAGGAAGAAGCTGATGGAGAGTGTGTTAATAAGCTGGTGGGCACTTTGGCCAATTGGGGCTGAGTCCCACTAGTGACCTCTGGGAGAGTGTAGAATGTGCGTCGGAGTAGTCTCTCCAAGAGATGACGGGGTAAGAGATTGGGGTATTTGTCATTCTCTGTCTGGCTGAAGGCTGTTCCAGGCTCTCTGGCCCAGTATGTTCCTGTGACTGGGAGGCAGAGTCACGGGTGTTGTATGAGAAGCTCATGGGATGGTGAATGCTGAGGGAGCCCAAGTGGGATACTGGCAGCCTCTGCTGAAGATTGTTCACAACTTGGCTTTTCAGAATCTAGGTCCATCTGTCCATCATTGATCCATCCATCCACTCATCCATCCTCTCACCCAGCCATTATCCCCTGATATCTTTTGGGCACTCATAACAGGCTACTGGAGGTTCCCAAGCTCATTCCAGTTACTCCCTCTTTTCCAAAGGGGCTGCAGTTCTGAGAGTTCTGCAGTGATCAGAGAGAGTGGGGGTAGGCAAGCTGACTCCATTGGCCAGCAGCAATGCCCCAGCTTCCCCACTCCAGGATGTCCAGGCTCATGACTCCCTGCTCCTTGGAGGCTCCCAGAGATACCCAGTGCCACTGCCATTCCTGGAAGCCCCTCAGGGAAATAGTCCTGTTTATGGATTGTCTGCCCCGCCCTCCTCTCCCAGTGTTGGTTGGGACAATGTGCCTGGTTCCCCCTCCAGGGACAACTGGTGGAACCCGGGCCTGGTCTAGGCCAAGGACACCCACTGAGTCTTTGCTGGGTAACCTTCCTGAGCAGTGCTATGGATGCTGCTGGCACCAGGCTCCCTCTGTTATCTTGGTGCTCAGACAGGCCACTTACCTGGACAAAGGTTGTCCCAGGTTCACATCCTGGAGAGGAAGTAGGAACAGAAAGTCATCACTGAGTACCTACTGGGTGCCAGGCCCTCTGCATGGTGGGTCTCTCTGAACCTTCATGTCACACCCGCTCAGTTAAGGAGACGGAGGCTCCAAGAGGGGAAGTGTCCTCCTGGAGGTCACAAAGTCAGGACTCAAGTCCCGGTCCCCTAGACGTTGAGTCCAGGCTTCAGTTAATGCACCTGACATAGCTGAATCAGGCTCCGACCCCATGAGAACTTCCCCTTCTCCATCAGCACCATCATCATCACCCGCAGCTGGGTAGGCCTAAAGGCTGTGGTAGAGGGGGCAGGTGACACATGTAACCCTCCAAAGGCTGGATTCGCCCCTGGCAGGTGGAGCACCAGTTCAGGATAGGACAGAGCTGGGCTCTGGTCTTGGCTTGGCTCCTTCCTTGCTGTGTCACCTCACCTTTCCCAGCAGTTCTGTTTCTGCACCTGTCCTGTAGGGAGGGTGGGGGCAGAGGTGGGCGCTGGGACAGAATGTGCCTCATGCCTTGTGCCCAGCTTAGAGATGCTCCAATAATGGGTGGAGAGGGATAGAGACGCAAATTCTGTCTGTGCATTTTAAGGTCTGGCAGTGCTAATTACCAATCAGTGGTATTTCATCTTTAAAGTGGGCTCTCATGCTCAGAGAGACTCTTATGAGCCAGGTCTCATTTGTGGCTTTCACAGAGTATAGAGCACAAATCTCTTTCTCCAAATGAAACTTCTCAGATTCCAACATAGGAAACAGGGACCAGTTTCCTATGGACTTGTGGCCAGCAGTGGCACCTCCCCCCATTATGGTGCCATAAATGTGGGGCGGGGGACTGTTAATGTTCCTTAGGCCCCCTTGTGCCCCTTGACCCTTAAGGCATTTGTGAGGATCCCCACAAGGCCCCCAGAAGCACAGAGTGATGGCTCCTGGAGTCCCAGCCCTTGGAAGGGAAGGAAGTATGGAAGGGAGGGACGGACTCGTGGATACTCGTGGGGCCTCCCCCGGCCTGACTCTGAGTGAATGTGTGCGAGTGTGTCTGCGCTGTGCACTCAGGGCCAGAGTCTTGAGGCAGGGGGCAGCCAGTCACCGGCTCATTCCTGCTCCCTGCAGTCCTTCCCCACCCCCCAACCCCGCTCCCAGGGGCTGTCTTTGCTCAGCTTCCCACTGTCCCCTGAGGGCTGGGTGCGAGGCACTCCAGGTCATCTCTGGGTTTTGTAGGATGGTTCAGGAGGTGATGGCAGTGATACACCTGTAGGCCTGTGTCTCTGCCAGTTGGGTCCGTTTGCCCTCTGGCTCTTCTTCCAACCCCAGCCGCCTAGACCGCCTGCCCTATCTGAATTCCCCACCCTGTCTCCCATTCGCAGGGCCCAGAGAGGGATGAGACCTGCCCGAGGTTGCACAGCACCTCAGTGCTGGGCTGGGCTTGGGGGCAAAAGGTTGGGTCCTTGCTGACAAAGGGAGGCCTGGAGAGACCCAAACTAACTTGGTACCAAATATTGGGGATCACTGGGGCAGAGACTTAAAAATATGGGACCCCAAGGATCACATTTGGGGGCACGTCTATTCATTCCCCAGTCACTGAGCCCTGCTGCCTGCCAGTCCCTAGGCTGGGGTTGAGGTCTCAGAAATGGGGTATGTCTCTGTCCTTGTGGAGCCTGCTGTCTAGAGGGAGCATGGATTAAGGCTGGACTTCTGGCCCTCAGCGGTTGGGTGTTGTGGCCCCTGAACACTGCATAAGTCATGCCTGAGTTTTCTTCTTTCCAGTGCAGTTATTAGTTTATCTCCTCCTGGGGTGAAGCTCCCACCTGTGCCCCGAGGGAACTAACTTTAGGAGTTGGCTGTTGTGATTGTTACTGTGGTTGAACTCTCATCTGCCATGGGCCAGGAACTTCGGATATTACCTAGTGTGTTTCACCATGACACTGAGAGGAAGGTTACAGGAGTGGAAACTGAGGCTGGGAGGTGCCACACATCCAAAAAATGACGGGTCTGGGTTCGAACCCACTTGTGGCTGGCTTTCCAGTGCCACCTCCCTCTCCCCACCCTTCCCAAGCAGAGTTTCCCTATCGGGCAGCTCTGGGCTCACTGGGTGCCTCTCCCTCAGACCCCACTGGGGTCCAGCCCCCATGATGGATGGGTCTAGGGATGTTTTATTCCCGTGCCGCTGCCAAGGCCAAAGCCCTGCCAGGGTCTTCTCTGGCTTTTTGTCCCCCCCTCCCCCCACCACTTTCCCCAGGGGGCCACACAGCGACTGCCTGGGCCTGCCTGCCCCCTCCTCCCTCATAGCTTGCATTCCTCCAGAAGCTTCTCCCCCAGGCTGGGGGTGGGTTAGCACCGCCCTGTGCTCTGTTCCTGGGTTTTGGCAGTGGGTCCAGGTGCCACTCGCTTCTGAAGTCCCATCCACCACCTGCCCACTTTGCTAGTGCTTTCCTGGTGCATCTTGGGGGGCTTCCTCAGCTTCCTGCACCTAGGCTGCCCCAACAGGTCTTTGCCCAGATAGGGCAGTGTGCATAACCCAGAGGCATGGAGGTCCAGTGCTTGAGTCCAGGGCATAACAGGAAAGTGTGGGCAGGCCAGTGGAATGTTCTTCGAACCATGTCCAGAAGGCAGACATCCACCTGCTCTCTGTAGGAGTCAGTTCCCAGGCCTGGTCTGTCTCCACCGAGGAAGGTCACCACTCAGCTGACCTTGTAAGCCTCTGTTTCCTTATCTGAAAAATGGGGCCACGAGATTCTGACTCACAGAGTCATGAGGATTCAATGGGATTCAACGAACCTTACACTGTCATTATAGAGAAGGGCTTTTTAAATTCCGTTATCTGGACTATTGAGGAAGAAGTGGGAGTTTGCCACGAGGAAAGGGGTGTTGCAAAAAGCATTCCAAGCAGATGGAGCAGCTTGTGCAAAGACAAGGAGGTCTGACCCAAAATGAATAGAAAAGTTAGTGGTGAGCGAGTGGCCCTGCCCTGGCTCACAAGACCAAGCATTAAATTCTCAGGAATTTGCATGTGGGTTGTGAGGCATCAGCAGCACTAAAAATTCTATGATACAAACTTACAATTAAACAAATCATGTTACAAAGACAGGTCACACTCAGCGCTTGTTGCTTCCTAGTGCTCTCACTATTAACTGTTCTCTTATTGCCGCCTATTTGTATAGTGGAAATACAACATAACCTGCACCCATCCCTTCTCACCCTGGGGTGCCGTGCTGGTTGGGGTGAGAGCATGCTACTCCCCAGTGACCCCTCCCAGAGCCTCCCAGAGCCAGTTCACCCCAGTTCACTTAGCAGGACTTCCCAATGCTGACGAGGACTTCTGTGCTCACATCTTCACATCAGCTCTATGAACTGGGCACCGTTGGCCCATTTCACAGTGGCGGACACTGAGGCCCAACAGAGGGGAAGTCATTGCTCAGAGCAGACGGGTGCCTGGGTTACAGGTGTGTGGGTGAGCAGCGGGGAGTTCTAAGTCCTGGCCTTTTTCTTATCTCCTCTCCACAAAGGAGGCTGGACTTAACATTCAAAGAGCTGAGGTAGAAGGAGCCTTAAAGATGGCCTAAGGAGTTCTTTGCTCTGACCTAGCTCTGCCTCTGGCTTCCCCACTGGGAACCTAAGGGTCAAGGACCCTGATGAGGAGGTGCTGGCTTTCTGGCCTGCCCTCTGCCTGCCCCCTCTGAATGTCACCTGCTGTCCTGCTCTCGCCCTGCTCAGCTCTTGGCCTGTCTAGTTCGGGTGGGGCCCGTCTGGCTCTAGCACCAACCTGAGAGACACCTCTTCATGGCTCTGCCAGGCTGTGTTGCCAACCTTCTTGGGCTGCAGCTTGGCTGTGTGGCAGCAGTTTGTAAATACACATTTTTAGCACCTTCTCTCCATCAGGCTGTGTAATTGCCTTGCCCATGTACACAGCCCTAATGGGCCTGCTGATGCTGCACCTGGCCCAGTGACTCCCAGGATGGGGCCTGAGCCCCTAGGGACCAGTGCCCCCTTCCTAAAGTTTTGGTGTTTGGGGACCCAGAGGTCTCCAACCCTTAAGAAGGATCTCTGTGCGCAGGAGGTTTCCCACTCTGAGGGTGGTGGAGGGTCCTGGTGGCAAAGGGTAGTGGGCTGTGAATTCACCAAGACTGGGAACTCTGTGGCTTGGACAAGTGACTTCACCACTCTGAGCTTCAATTTTCTTATCTGGAAAAGCAGGTACAGCAATTGCCGTCGGTAATGTCTTGGAGAGGATGCAACGAGAGTCACTAGTGTGAAGTTGGGGAGTACAGGCACATAGAGTGGGCTTTCCCTCCCATTTTGCAGATGGGGAAACTGAGGCACAGAGAGGAGAAGCTATTGCCTGAGGTCATGTGGCCTTTTAGCTAGATTTCAGACACTTTCACAGCTGTGGGGCTAAAATTTCCTTTGGAGGAGACATGGAGGCAGGGCCTGTTCATGGTTGAAAATCAACCAGTATTTAACAAGTCCCTTCTCTAAGCTCTTTCAGCTGCTCCCAGTTGCTGTGGAAGTCAGCTTGGAGCAGGGGATCAGAGAGGTTAAGTGTCATGTCCCTGGCCACACAGCAGGGAGGACTAGTTCAGCAGGTGAAGGGTGAAATAGCCCGTAAACAGAGGTCTCGAGAGACCCCCAAATCTGCCCTTGCTGAGCGATTTGGGGTAGGTGCTGCCTCACTGGGGCTTGATTTCCCTTGGAAGTGACTGAATGTTTAGCAGAGGTTAGAAAGAGGGATGATGGGAGATAGCACGAGGGAGTTGGGGGCCTGGTGGAGTCAGGGTGTGTGTCCCCCAGTCCTGCCAGGCCCACAAGCACATGTACATGCTCACCTTTGTGCAGCTGTGGGCAGGCCCTCCTGCACACGGATGCACATGCTCACATAGCCATCAGCTGTAGGCACATGTCAGTCCCTCACGGACATCCACATTCACATATGAGCGATGGTGTGTGCATCTGGACACACACACTTCCCTCGTTTCAGTGAGATATACTAGGGGGTCACAGTTGATTTGCCCCCTCTTTACCTCATAGACTCCAAAAGATTTCCAGGGCAAAAAAGCAAAAGAGAGAAAGGAGATATTAGAGAGGGTGTAGGAAGAGAAGAGGCTTCTGGGATGTCTTTGTATTGCAGACAAACACTACTCAGTTTAGTCTTTGAGTTTCCTAGTGGCCAAGGTAAAAAGGGATGAGTAGGCTTTTTTTTGCATTTCCATTGCTACGAGGACAAGCAAGATCTTGGATATGAAAGCATGTTGCAAATCACGAGACCTCTGTTAAGATGGGATGAGAATGATGATGATTAAAATGTCTGATTTTACTGGCTTATTAAAACCTCCATTTACATGTTCCCTCCCTTGCCAGACCCTTGGGGGGCAGCAGCAGGGGCCCTGTTGATTTTGGCATCCCCAGTGCCTGACACAGGCCCTGGCACAGAGGAGGTGCCTAGAAGGAGTTTGCTGAATGAATACATGTCGGTAATGAGCCCACACCCTATTCTCCAATCTCTACCTGTTCCAGGTGGGGTTGAGCACCTGGGATTCTGGGCGTCCCTTCCCCAAGAGCCTCCACTCCTTGGGGCCTGCCCTTGCCTGCCCAGGAGGGTAGATCCTGACCCCAGTGTCGCCGACTTTTCAACGCTGCTTAAGCAAGGAGAGGGTTGGAGTCCCAAACTTTCTGGGGCTGTGACTTGAGGGGGGTGGCCCCAGAAGAATCAGGGCAGAGAGAGGGCTGGCGGCCACTCTCTGTTCAGTCATTGATTTGCTCATTGTCCGGCTGCTGAATTCCTTACCTGAATATTGCTATCTGCTCCTGTTGATGTCTCACGCCACCCTCC
Organism: Talpa europaea; assembly: GCF_964194135.1. NCBI lineage: Eukaryota > Metazoa > Chordata > Mammalia > Eulipotyphla > Talpidae > Talpa > Talpa europaea. Next base: position 12,135,837 of record NC_140076.1, read on the forward strand.
TAGGGTAGCAGCTGTCTTATCCGTGGTAGAGATGTGTAAACCAGGGCTCAGCAGGCATGGGTGCCCCGACAGCTTCACAGTTTGTAAAAGGTGGGGGGTGGGCCTGGAGGCCAGCAGCCACTGAGGAGGAGGGGACACTAGAGCGTAGGCAAGCCCACGGGATTATTCACACACTGCACGAGCAACGTGGTCACACTGGTCCCTGGTCCGTCACCCACCCCCTCAGGCTTGGGGTGACCTTGCCTCACGCCCCTCACGCTTTCTCGCACTCCATGTCCCAGCACTCATACCTCACATAGCGTGGGTGCTCACTACCGCCCCCTCCACCCCTTTCTCAAGGCCAGGGACACACCTAGACACACCCCCACCTTCATTTGGGCACACCCTTCCTTCCCCATGCCCGTGCTTTTTCCCACACACAGCCACACGCTCGGCACGCACCTGAGACACTCTAGCGCAGCTCCGCACTCACACATAGCTCCTGGCCCTCTTGGGTCACACACCCGGGACCCCTCTCCCGGCGCCACCACCTTAGCCCCATGCCGCTCAAAGGGCACTGGGCTCCCTGGGGAACCCAGGGTGTTCCTGTCAGGTGGGGCAGGTGTTTCCAGCCGCTTGGGCTTGCCCCGGGGTGGGGACACAGCCCCGGCCTGGGGTGCAGGGCTGGGCAGCAGCTGTGTGGGCTGAGTCGGGATGCCCACACCTGTGCAGATCTGCCTGGGGCTGGTGCCAGCATGGTGGCCACTCCCTCAGCCCTCCAGCTTGTTGTGGGACAGCCCATACCAGGCTGGGGGTGCCAGCCTCGCATTCCTGGAGTGTCGGGGAAGCCCGAGGAGAGGCGAGGTGGACAGGCCTGGGCCAGGCCCGTGCCTAATTTTAAATCCCAGTTTCCCGACCGTGTGATCTCTGGTGGCCTGTGTTGAACCTTAGCTCTCACCCTCTGTAAAATGGGTATGACGACAACCTCCCCTGAGTGGTTGGTGCAGGAAAAAGTAAGATATTGTGAAACCCAGGGCTTGGCATTCCTGCCTAGTCCCTGCCTCATCCTGTCCCTGGCTCTAGCCCTGCTCCCTCTAGCCCTGCTCCCTCTCTTGCCCTTGCCTGTCCTTTGAAAACAGTTTTATGGCGCTATGACTCACACCCCATATTCTCCCCACGTAAAGCGTGCTGTTTAGTGGCTTCTAGTATATTCACAGATAGGCAGTGCCTTCACCGCACAGGCAATTTGGAACATTTTCATCACCCCAAAGACAAGCCCTGTCTCCTTTAGCTGCCACTCCCCTCTCCTCCCCAGCCCCGGCCCCCACGCCTCAGCCACTGTTAGCTTTCTCTCCATCTCAAGGACATTTTGTGTAAATGGAATCATATAATATGTGTCCCCACATGCATGACTGGCTTTTTTCACCGAACAGGGTTCACCTATCTTGTAGCCTTTGTCAGTGTTTTTTCCCTTTTTATGCCTGTTAAATGGATACAGAGCATCCCCTTACCCCAGATTTTTCTTCCTATGGTTTCAGTCACCTGCTGTTGGATAACATTAAACTATTTTGAGAGAGATC